>NW_019154100.1:4566903-5221847 GCF_002288905.1 Enhydra lutris kenyoni | reverse complement strand
CCCCAGCCACCTTGCTGACCTGTCTTCCCACACTCCTCCCCCTCCTTCAGTCTACTCCCTCTTGCTGTTCCTCAAATACACCCATTCCTGCTTCGGGGCAGGAATGACTGATCATAAATGATAATGGTTCAATGCCATTCTCCTTGGGATAGTTCCATGTAACAAGTCATTGGCTAAAGGGGAAGACTTCCAATAATGGACTAGTAAGCCATTGCAGAAGACTTTGGAGGGAGATTCTGAGGAGGAAGTAGCCCTCAGTGTTTCTCAAATCACACAGTTTAATTGGGGTATGATATGATTCAAATACAATTTCATAATTTTTAGAGGTTTCTTGGACTTTAGAACTAATTATCTTTCCCAGTTCTCTTTTCCCATTATTCTTTAACAGTCATAGATAATAACTTCTGCTTTTCCTTTTCATCTTGCCTTTAAAAGAAACCATTCAATCAACATAGTCTTTGGGTGGAGTTTTTAAAATGCAGAAGGTTTCAGAGACAAATATTTACCTCTGCAGGTACTAGAATGGTCAGTACCTAGAAGCCTTTCTCCTCTGTAAGCATTATCACCCGCTCAGATTCTCTCTGTATTGTCCCTTAGATTATGAAATGTGGCTCAGCGTCATCACAACTTTCCTTTCCTTCGTAGCAGGTGCTTGCTCAGGGCTGAAAGTGACGGTGCCCTCACACACCGTTCATGGCATCAGGGGTCAGGCCCTCTACCTCCCCGTGCATTATGGATTCCACACACCAGCATCAGACATCCAGATCATATGGCTGTTTGAGAGACCCCACACGATGCCCAAATACTTACTGGGCTCTGTGAACAAGTCTGTGGTTCCCGACTTGGAATACCAACACAAGTTCACCATGATGCCACCCAACGCATCTCTGCTCATCAACCCATTGCAGTTCACTGATGAAGGCAATTACATCGTGAAGGTCAACATTCAGGGAAATGGAACTCTCTCAGCTAGTCAGAAGATCCAAGTGACCGTTGATGGTGAGTCCACTATAAGTGACCTGGGCCACTGGGGAGCATGGCAGTTAGTAACAGCTCAGCTTTAGGTCCTGGCTCTGCAACTTTGGGCAGATTAATTAACCCTCAAAGCCTCAGTGTTTTCAGTTGCACAAACTACATTATGTACCTCATGAGGCTTTCTGAATATTAAATAAGACATGCATGTAAAGTATATGCATAGTGCCTAACAAAAGGTAATCAAGCAATAAGCAGAACTTACTCATTTGCCTGGAAACTATCAAGGATAAAGTTGCAGATAAAATACAATAAAGGATAAAATACAATAAGATGGAGGAAATTTTATTTTCTCAGTGTCAGAACACACCCTGGGAAGAGCCTATATTTGTCACATGAATAATTTTATTTGGATACACCATTTGGGGGAGGATGAGACTGGCTCAAGGACTGTACTTAAGTAACAATAGAAGTTGCTGGAAATATCCTCTGAGGGATTATGGAGTCGGCTAAATTTCAGACCTTTATTTCCCTTATTGAGGTATATAAGTAACATGCCTTAAATATACTATGTCCAAATCCCAACTTCTGATTTTTCCCCTTAAACCTGATTATTTAACAGGTTATAACTTAAAATTTCTTCCGTTTTAGTAAATACCAACTCCATTCCATCCGTTACTCAGGCCAAAACTTTGCTATCACCATTGACCCCTCTTTCATACCCCACATCCAGTCTACAAGTATTCACTGTCAGCTTTACCTTCAAAATACAGAGTTCAGTCACTTCTTATCACCCCCTCTGTCTGCTCTCTCAACCACACCACCAGCTCTGGCCTGGACTGTCCCTAATAGCCTGCTACCCAGTCTTCTCCTTCCTGCTCCCACCTCCTTCAGCTTTAAGCCCTCCAATGGCTTTCTGTCTCATTTAGAATAAGAGCCAGAGTACTAACAATATCTTATAAGGCCCCACATGATCCCTCCCTACATACCCAGCTTCTCTCTGACCCCATTTCCTATCTCCCTGATCCCTCACTCACTCTTTTCTGACCACGCTGGCCTGTTCTAGGAAAAGCTAGAACAGGCCAAACACATTTATACCTCAGGTCCTTTGTACTTACTATTCAATCTACCTAGTCTGCTTTTCTCCTAGGTGATAGCATGGTTCCCATGCCTATTTCGTTTAGGTCTCAGCCAATATGTCACTTTATCTGTGAAGGTTTTCCTGACCACCTTATAAAGTATAACTTCATTCCCCCAAACAGAAAGAGAGAGAGATTCCCCCAAATAGATATATATAGAGAGTTACTATCTGAGTTCTGCTTTGTTCTTTTCACAGCACTATTTCCACCTGGATGTATTATATATTTTTATTTGATTGTTGGGTCCATGGGAGCAGGAACTTTGTATTGTTTGCTAATTTGTCCTCAGTGCCTAAAAGCTGATGCTGGCCTTTAGTAGGCACTCAGTAAGTGTGTGTGAAGTAAATGAGTGGAGACCAGAGAGACTGAGAGGAACAAAGGCATAGGATGTGGAAGCAGATGCCTATAGAGCAACTATGAAAAGAGAAAAGGAGAAAATGTTCATGAAATTTTCCTGGGTAGTATCCCATCTCTCCCCAAAATGTAATGGATCATTCATTACATGTTAATATCTAGTAAAATCGGATCTATTTGGTGAAATGCAACTAAAAAGTCTTAATAGGGGTTTAGGACCTGTGTAAAATATTTTCCTGGGAAACTTCCACTTCTGAGTCACACTTTAAGGCAAGTATATGATCATAGCCTATTCTGATTGGTTCTCCCCATAGAAGACCTTAGATATTAACTTATTTGACTTATCCCATACCACATCTGTTTCCACACAGAGAGATATTTGAAACATAAGCTTTTCCTGTGTAATAAGCATAGACAACTCATTTTTCCTTTTAAATCATAATAATGTAAACAAAAGCTATTCCACATCCTTTATTCTTGCCAGAGACTCTAAAAGATTAAATTGAATGAACAAATTGGTTGTACCCATCTTAAGAGAAACTGGAGGCTTCAGAACTACTTTGGTCCTCTGTAAATTATTTCAGTTTCCTTTCTTATTTTTCATTTTCTCCTATATTCTCTGGGCTGAAGGACTGGGTCTCTTCATTCCCCAATGCACAGTTTTCCATGTAGGAAAACGAGTGCATGAGTCAAGAGGAATTTACCTTCAGAGATGCATCAACCCCAATTTAAAACTTGATAGGAAATTGAAATCCAAATATCTGAGCCAATCATTTCTCACTTACCTATCATCTCACTCTCTCTGTGATGGTTCATAGAAGGAGATTATTAAACATATCTTCCCAAAATGCTGGAGAGAAACATTGCCAGATATAAAGCCCTTTTTATTTTGTCACTGACTGCTGTGTAACTCTAGTCAAGTCACTGTTCTTTATCAAACAGAACCAAGAACCTCAAAGATTAACGAAGTTCGCTGCAGTTATTTGTGGATACTTACATAATTCCAACCCTTACCTAACAATTTTATAGTTAAAACTCAGGAAGGAAATATTTACTCATTCTTGGAGATTTGTTCATTTGACAAATAGCATCATGTGCCAGATTCATGAGACAAAACTATTTTCCTATTACTTGAAGTTCCAACAGGAATTACTATTGGATTTGTCTTTTATATCTCTAATGGGATGTAATCACAATAACACATTTTATCCTGTTTTCAAATTGAATCAGTGTTGAAATATAGGCTCTGGTTTGTAAAGTGGCTAACATAATGTTGCAATTGCACAGCAATTAAAACATATAAGTAATTCACTTACATAAAAATAAAAGTAAGCAGTGAAAATGTGATTCTCTAAAACTTTCCCTCAATATCCCACAAGTGTAATATATAAGAGTTTTATATTTTACAGATAGTGGATAAAAATTTAGGTTCACCTACCCTAAGCAGCCATTCTTGGGGCCTTAAGACAAATCAAGAAAGGAAAATGCCATGTAAACTTTGCCCGTGAGAATGTACCTTTATCGTGTGGGAAAAAGCACAATGAACAGGAAATAAGGAAGTTGGTGTTCTCTGAACTAACTGCATTATCTATAGAGTAAAGGTTTTCATTAGAAAATCCTTAAAGAGGGGACACTTGGCTGGCTCAGTGGGTTAAGCCGCTGCCTCCGGCTCAGGACATGATCTCAGGGTCCTGGGATCGAGCCCCACATCGGGCTGTCTGCTCAGCAGGGAGCCTGCTTCCCCCTCTCTCTCTGCCTGCCTATCTGCCTACTTGTGATCTCTCTATCTGTCAAATAAATAAATAAAATAAAATAAAATAAAGAAAATCCTTGAAGAGTACATTCCAGAATTTGGTTATCTCTGCAATAAATTGTATTTTTATATTTTTATCATTTTGCGTTTTCCATTAATTATTTTTTATTTTCTGAACTGTCTACATCTACAAAAATATAAAATTTTAGAATCATTTCCCCAAGATTTGATATTTGAAAGACCACACAGACTTGTATTATAATTCTGTAGTGGCAAAAACCATTTCTTTCTTTTTTGATACTGCAGATCCTGTAACAAAACCAGTGGTGTGGACCCAGCCTTCCTCTGGAGCTGTGGAGTATGTGGGGAACATGACCCTGACATGCCTCGTGGAGGGGGGCACCCGGCTGGTTTACCAGTGGCTAAAAAATGAAAGGCCTGTCCACACCAGCTCCACCACCTCCTTTTCTCTGCAAAACAGTACCCTTCATATTGCTCCAGTGACCAAAGAAGATATTGGGAATTACAGTTGCCTGGTGAAGAATCCTGTCAGTGAAATGGAAAGTGACATCATTATGCCTACCATATACTGTAAGTTTTTAACAAATATATATTCATGATGTTTCTTCTGGGAAGTTTATTATTTTTCATAGGTCCCATGACCTATGAAATATAACTAGTAGTATGACCCTGTTTCTTGAAGATCAAGGTGAGATACTGGCTGTGAGCCTTTCAGGATACATTTTCTGACTTGGTCCGTTGTGTGACCTTATATCCAGTGCAAGGTAGGAACCTCAATTTTAAGAAACAAAAGCCAATACAGAAGACACTTATTTATTTACTCTAAGATCAAAGAATTGGTGATCATAAACTGGGAGAGGGGATACTCTAGCTGACCACAGGGAGAAAGAATGTTCCTAGATTATGCATGGGTACTACATCCGCGGGCTGTCCTCTCTGCTCATTTTCTCAGCTCCATTTTTAGAGAAAACATAATTATTCTGCAGTAAGGTATTGAGGTTCCCAGAGGATCAGAAATTATTTCAGATCTCAATTTTCTTTGTTTTTTTTTCATTGTTGTTGCTGTTATTGTCATTTAATCTTATACACAGAGTTAAGTTCATCAAACTCTTCAATTTGTCATGTTATCATCCTAGCCCAAGCAGGATCCCTCTTTCTTTATCATATTATTTTTCCCAGTCCCCTCTACTTCATAGCACCACCTCTAATATGTTTAGTTTTGCAGTCTAATTTCGGCTTCACACAGGGTTTCTCAGTGTCCACATTAATGATATTTTGGGCTGGACAAATATTTGTTGTGGAGGCTGTCTTATGTATTATAGGATGTTTAATGGCATCCGTGGTCTCCCCACCTTCAATTGTGACAACTAAAAATGTCTCTGGATTTTGCTATATGTTCCCTGTTGTGAAGGTTGCAAAATCTCCCCTAGTTGAGAACCGATGACCTATCACATTGGGAAGTCTTCTCATCAGTTACTATGTAGCTTAAAGCATAGCCACAACAGCAGTGTAACAAAAAGCGTGAGGGATGGGGAAGGAAAAGTTCTCAACCCTGTGGCATGAGGGTAGAGGTTCCAGCTAGTTGAATCATTGGGCAGAATTAACTGTGTCTACTTACTGGTCACATATTATCTGTATAGTAATACGAGGAGAGGCTCCAAAACCTAGCGTTTAGGTTATAGGAGGTAGATAAACCTAAGTAGGAGATCTTTCTATCATTACCTATATGACCTTAAGAAATTCCTTGACCTTCCTGAGTCTCTTATATAAAATGGAGATAGTCAAGACTACCTCACCACATTGCTGTGGCTTGATAAGGTGTCTGAAAAATAGCCAATGACTGACACAAAGCAAACATTCAGTAAACAGAGGCTGTTTATATTATTGATTCTATTTTCTTCAATACAGAATTGATGGAGTCCTCTTGAGGAAGTTTTACTAACTTTTTGGAAAAAAGCACCAGCATATGTACAAAATGTAGGTTTTTCCAACTAGATAAAGCTCAGTAGTAAAACTGAGCTCCAGCATTGGGGCAGGAAGAGCAAATGCAGGGAGAGGAGTGAAATAGTATGATTCAGGTATTCAGTGAGGTTTGCTTGATCCAGCAAAATTAAGCCAAGAGAAATGGAATCATTGAATCTTGAAAGTGGAAGCTATCTTAGAGTTAAGCAGAAGTGAGAAAATGTACACAATAAAGTGTGTGAAATAGAATATCATAAATACCATAGGGAAGTATACAAAGAACTGTAATGGCTAGGAATAAGAACTCTGGAGCCAGAGGCCTGGGTTCAAATCCTAGATCTACTACCTTACTTCTTTGTGCCTCAGTTTCTTCATCCATATAATGGTGATAATACCATTATAATACCAAGTAAGACCTATTTCATAGAGTCACTGTAAGGATTAAATCTATTCCTATATGCAAATTGCTTAGAACAGCGACTGACCCATTGTAAGTACTCTACAACTATTAGCCATTATTATCACTATAATATTATGAGGCTTTGGAAATTGACGGAATTGAAGGAATACTTCTGGCTGGAGAGAACTGTTATTGTAGAAAGTAACATTTGAGATGAATCTTGAACAATGAGCATGACTGGGGCAAGTAACAATGTCTGGAAAAACCATTTAGGCAATGAGGACAGCAGGAACCCAAACCCAAAGCAGAGGTCAAAGTTTAGGCAAATGGTCCAGTTTAGTTAGTGTGAAGGATACAGCAAGGGATATAGTAGACTAGATGGTCAGATAGATATGTTTGAGTTAAATCATGGAGCGCTCAGAACCCCAGGCTTTATATGGTAAACCATGAGGAAAAATTATTTTTTAAACAAAGGTTCAAATAAAAAAAAGACTGGAGAATGGTTTGTAAGCTAAAATTTAGACATACCCATTCTAGGCTAAATCAAAAAATGTTTGTCAAGAGAACACATTTTCAATCATACAATCATACAATCATAGAATCATACATCATACAATCATAGAAATGGTATATATAGGAAAGGAAAAAAGGGAAGTAAGACATATTTTATTAAACCAATAATACAGAAAGGAAAAGTCACCATTTTTGAACTATATACAATGATTAAACATATTTAAAAGCAATTTGAGAATTTTTTTCTGAAAAGTATTATCCACATAGAAATAGAAAAAATATCATATACTGTATAAATCATTTTTAATGTAGGGGAACCAAAGAGGATTAACACCTAGTTCAACCTAGTCCAGAATTCATTGTCTCAAAGATGAACCATTCCCTTCATGTGTAAACAGAAGAAATTATATTAAAAATACCAAAGAAGGAGGAAATTACAGTTTTTCACCAAGAAATACCAAACACCACACACTGCAAGCAACTTACCTGAGATTTGTTACAGTCATTAATTACATTATGTTTAACAATGGCATTATTTTTATAGCAGAACTTTTAGCTATAGTTTTATATAATTTTATATTCAGATGACATTGTGAAAATATTCTGTCTGCCTTAATGCATAGGCTGAGAAATAAATTCACAAAGTAAGTATAAACTGTGCCTATCTGCATGACTAACTACTCCTGCAAGTAGCACAAGACCTAAGTATTGAAGTTATTCAAAGACAGTGAAAAAAAAAATGTGAGCAGGCAAAGTGAATCAAATCTAGGGCTATGTAGGTACATCTTTACGTTATTCTTTATTACTTGGTCTAAATGGTTTACATTCACATAGAAGGTACAAAATGCAAAACAAGTTATTAAAGCAGCCAGATATCATCTACTGAATATTAATCCTAAAGAACCGTCATTCAGTTTGGTGAGAGACAGCAGGAAGTGAGCTTGTGCTGAAACATTTCTTGTTAACTGATGTTCTTTTGTTTAAACCACATTAAATTCTAGTTAACATGTCATTTGGGGAGTGCAGTGGAGAGAAGAGTGGTTATGAGACTGAGCTGAAAACTGAGGCTGCCTGGGCTAAAGCCTTGGTTCTGCCATTAGCAGTATATGCAAGTGACTCCTGCCATTAGCAGTATATGCAAGTGACTCCTTTTTTGTGTGCAGCAGTGTCCTCATTCTCCTTATCTCCACTGTCCTTGGTATAAGGCTAGTAATACCTGTCTCAAGTTGGATGGGAAGGGTTAGGTGAGATTTTATGAGTAAAGAAATCAGTGAGTAGCACCTAGGAAGAGCTCAATGATCTTAGTTCTCCCCCTACCCCTTTTTTTCCTTTCTTGTTTTTTGTTTTTTTTTTCTTTTCCTGTGAGCCAAAATGATCCTGACATAATTGGGAACATGGCAGCAAGAAGTTATGGAAAGCCTGGATGATTTAGAAGATGCCTGCAAAGAGAAAACAGAAAGAATACCTTGAGAAGAACATTTTCTTTCCCAAACATTACCAGTGGTTAACATTATTTTGTTTACATGAAAATATTTTCTTTACGTCAGTTTTTTTTTTTTCTAAACATCTGTCTCTCCATCTATTTGCCTATCTTTAAACTCTAGCCATAGATTTAAATGAACAATTCCTGGGGGAAATTCCATAAACAATTACAGGCACATGAAAATATCATTTGCATCTTCAAATACCCTTTTATTTGGCTATATAGTTTATTTTAATCTGGAAAAGCGAGAATAAGACTTTTTTTTAAGATTTATTTATTTATTTATTTGAGAGGGAGAGTGCATGAGCCAGGGGAGGGACAGAGAAGCAGATTCCCCATGGAGCAGGGAGCCCAATGTGGGACTCATTCCCAGGACTCTGGGATCATGACCTGAGCCGAAGGCAGATGCTTAACCAGCTGAGCCACCTAGGTGCCCTTTTTTTTTTTTCTTTTTGTTTTTAGAGACTGAGAGGAAGTGTGCACATGTGTGTATGCACACACACCCACATGCACAAGAAGCAGGGGAGGGGAGGGGCAGAGAGAGAGAGAGAGAGAGAGAATCTTAAGCAGGCTCAATGCCTAGTCCAGAGCCCGATGCAGGGCTCAGTGTCACAACCCTGAAATCATATGACCTGACCTGAAATCAAGGGTCAAACACTTAACTGACTGAGCCACCCAGGCACCCCAAATTTTTCTTTTAACATGTACAAGTTCATGCCCCAAGCTCATTAATGTCATAGAATGTGGTGATACACAGGATGTAAAGAATAAAAATGAGGGAAAAACCTAATCATACCTATAAATATTATGCTTTAAATTCCAAAATCTTCTTTCTTATCCTGTATTATTTTAAAGAATGAAAACATCCCATCCAAATAAATTCAAACTTCACAGAATATGTCTTCTATTATGGACTAAACTTTTTTTCTTACATTCTTTTAGGCATAGTCTAGGGAAATCTCACAGAGAAAGGTCAGTCATGAGTAAGACTAATGGTAGATAGTAGGAAGAAGTACATTTGGAAAACTTACAAATGTATATTCTACTTACGCATTGTAAAAATAAATTATCTAGATGGTTTAACAATTACTACTCTTATTAAGTGGTAATTGTGAATATAGTATTATTAATTTACTTTCTTGACAGTTTTCATGTTCAAATGCAAAATTCTTCACTTAGTCAACAATCTCACCTTACTGACCTTCATTCATTCACTTATTCACTCATCCACTCATAGTTTGTTTAATTCAAAAATCAAACATCAGGGACGCCTGGGTGGCTCAGTTGGTTGGACGACTGCCTCTGGCTCAGGTCATGATCTCGGAGTCCCGGGATCGAGTCCCACATCGGGCTCCCAGCTCCATGGGGAGTCTGCTTCTCCCTCTGACCTTCTCCTCGCTCATGCTCTCTCTCACTGTCTCTCTCTCGAATAAATAAAATCTTAAAAAAAAAAAAAAATAAAAATAAAAATAAAAAAAAAATCAAACATCATGGTCTGAATTGTGCTAAACAATTATTACTTATCACATAATATATAGAAACACAACCTAGACTCACTAACTTTCTTTCCAGAATCATTAATTTTTACATTTTTCTTTCTATTGCTATTTTAGCCCTCTTTTATCATTTGTTTTTATTTTCTGTTCAGTTTGGTCTATTTGGGCTTACAATAAGTAAAATATATAATGTGAGGATTTGTCATTTATCTTTTCTGTTGATGTAGCATCAACATTTTTGCGATCTTTATCGTTCTATACAAACTGAGAATATATGCCTTGGTTTATGTTCCCACCTCTTTCTTCACTTGGCTACACCCTCGTCTTTCTTTATAGAATCATCTTTTCCAGAAATGCTCACCTACCCCAACCTTGTCTCAGCTCTTCAGTGTGACTAAGAGGTTCGCCGTGCTCCCATAGCACCTTTTCTCCTGGTACTCACTGCACTGGAGTCTTTCTACTCATAAGCCCTCTACCCCAAAATAGGAGCTCTGTGTTGTTCATCTTTGTATCCCTAGGGCAATACTTGACACGGATTAAGAACTCAAAACAGGTTTCTTGAACGTGACTAAAATGGAACAGATGATCTTTCTTCATATCCCTTTCAGATTCCAGCGTTACTTGATGATGCAAGTTTAAATTCCCACTGTAACAGCTTCTTAATTATAGTGCTTTGGCCTTTTGTTTTATTTTTTGTTTTTGTTTCTGATCTTTAGCAAAATTTCTCAATAAAAATGTCATATTCCAATATTCCCCCCATGGAGGTCCACATCGTAATTTAGAACTTCAGCATGAATCAACAGCTCTGTTTTCTTAAGGCACTCTTTCTGTTACAGCTTCCTCTATGAAAGCAGGAATTATTTTTTATTTTGGCAGGAAAAAGCTTAACAGAATCTATCAAGACTGGCCGTGTATGTATGAGGTTATGATGTCATAACCTAGTAATGGACTTGTTTGGAATATAATGTCAAGTCAGTAATTCAGACAGATACCTACTTGTAGTCCATGAAATGCATATGCCTTCCAGCTCTGTTGTAAATAATAACCCAGTAACCACTGCATTTTGTGTGCAACATATGGCACTGCTGCAGGGAAGTACTTTAAGTGATAAAAATTAAAGAAAAAAAAAAAAAAAGGTCATTCACAGTAAATACTTACCATCTGCTCCCAAGCAGGGTGGCAAGCAGCATCATGATGGAAATTTCGGTACTGTTCCCACCCAACCATAAATTGTTAAAGAGAACAGATGATATGTGATTTTACAAGTCACTTAGTAAACAGCCATTTCTGAGGCAAAGGGTTTATTCCTATTGGGAGTTCTCTGCCACAGGCAAGAAACTGAACCATAATCCAAAGTCAAAATAAAATTATCCTTCTGCTTTCATTTTCAATGTCAGAGGCCACACTGGTTGAATCACTCCAAATGTCTTCAATTGGATTGCCCATTCTCATGAATAATGTATTCGGCTGCACCTCAAAGTAAAAGATGGTCAGGCTGAAGTGCTAAAAAGGAAATAATATCATTGTGTAGTAAGAATAAAACATTGTAAGCAGTGGAGAGAGAGTGAGAGAAAGAGCAAAGGAAGGAAGGAAGGATGGAAGGGAGGGAAGGAGGGAGGAAGGAGATCTGTGTTTGTGTGAGAGAGAGAAGTATAGAAGATTGAAAGATCATACACAAATATGATTATTCATTCTTTGAATGGTAAAATTACAAATGAGTTTTCTTTCCATCTCTGTGATTCTCTGAATTTCCTGCAATAAACATGTATTTCTTATATAATGAGATAAAGAATGTTACATTTTAAGAAATCATATCAGAAGCAAGGAATTTAAATGCTTCAAGGTGTTAGGCTCCAAAAACTAGGAGAAATGTTTGTATGGGGGCTGGGAAAGTTTGAGAGGTTTTGAAGCTAACTCTGAAGAACTAGATATACCATGTAATTAAGACAGAGGAGAAAACTTTACGCCAATCATGAAACCCAACAAATGGGGAAGTAGCAAAATCAAAATATGTGTACATATAGGGAAGATAAGCCGAGAGTCCTTTCTTTAAAAGCATGTTTTATTTTAAACTAGAACAATATTATTAAATCAGATAATCAACCTTATTCACCAAATTTGACTGTGATTGTGGGTTTCCTTTACAAATTGAGCCCATTTACCAAAATGAACGAATTACTACTTTTGACAATACTCTATTATGTTCCAGGGTCCTAAGGCAATTCCAATGGAGGAGTTCTCAAAAAAGTTTTGAGTAATGTCAGCACACTGAACGGAATATTACTCATTTTTATGTGTGTCAAATTATCAAGCAATTTGTTTTTATAGTCACATTCTGTAAACCCTGAAAGCCAATGAAGACAGACTTAAACTGAATGGGTGTATTTTTATAACTACACTACACTTGTTTAATCAGTGCTCACAGAAAAGCCCTCTCAGACTTTAGTTTTTGTGCACAGACCTGGGTATCTTGTTCCAAACTTTAGTTGATTCCTCTTCTTGGTTTCCTACCATGTGAATCATAACCGGTACTTACCAGTTGGTGGTCTTTGCTTCTTTAATATTCTGCCAATGCCGACAACTTGAAGACCCTGCTGCTGCATGGGGCTTGGGAGAACAGCCACAAGAATCATTTCTGTGATACTTGGATTCTCCCATAATGCCTAGGACAATATTTATGCACAGTAACATCTCAGTATTTATTTTGGTGGAGTGAGTGAAAACAACTCTTCATTCCCATTACATAAACTACTATTTAGTGGAATTCAGAATAAGGGGGTTCCACTTAGCCACAGTTCTGAAAGAGTGGTTTTCCCCAGAGATTGTATCATAGCCTGAAATGAGAGAGCCATATAATGGGGTTCTAGTATAGCTAGTACAGTGTTGGAAAGGGCATTCGTTTCTCTTCCTTTAATCTTCCATCTCCAGTTCCTGATTACTTCAAATTTGAAGATACTAATGTCTTTATTTGCCTTTTGAAATCAGGATCATCTCACATGTACATATTAACGTTAATCTGTAGCTTCCCTGCAGATGTTTATGTCTTTAGGAAGCAAATATGTGTAAAGTTTGTGTTCCCTAGCTAAATATAATTTATTGTTTTGCATCTTTAGTTTCTGTTTTATCTTAGGAAATGTGTTTCCCCAACAGTACATTGGTCAGAAAATACTGACATCAAAGAGAACCACTCTGGGAATCTGAAAATTTAAGGTTGGCTTCCCAGTATCCAAAATAGCTTTAGCATGGTATCAGTCATTCAAAGGTATTTCAAAGGGAGAAGGAACTTTGGTGACCATTCATTTAGTCAACTTTTTTGTAGCAAAGGTGAGGAAAGTGAGACCTAAAAGTTTAAATGACTTCTGAAGAATACTTAACTAATTATTGGCAAAATCAGGATTTAACATAGTGATAACTGATAATGACTACTGTGTAATCATTACATCATATTATTCCCTATAATGAGAGATAAATAGTACTTCTTTAAAAAATAAAATCAGAACCTTTGAGATCAGGTTATTACTGAGCAAACCATCCATTGCCTTTTCCATGTTATTAATTCCTTGAGAGTAGGAACTGTATCTTATGTATTTTTTCTCTCTTGTATTAAATATATTGTCTAATAGTATCTCTCAAATAAGAATTTGTTGACTGATTACTTGATTAACTGAGTACAGAATTCATATATAATGAGATAATTTTAACTTATTGTAGAGCTAATACTATAGTTACACAACAAGAAACTGTTCTGATATATATTTGGGGGGCAGTAATGTGAATGATCAAATGCATATATTTTAGAGTTCCAGCTCTGCTATTAAAAACTTTGGACCATGGGAAAATTAATTTTTAAATGTCACTTCCTACATCTTATAATGGGAATAATAACATCTACCTTATGTGGTTGCTTTGAAAATTAAATGCAGTTGTCTGTGTAAGTACTTAAAGTGCTTTCATATGGAGGGTAGCCAATAGATGTTGGTGATGATCAGCTGAAAACTGAGTACAATCATATTTAAGCCTTAAAGTTTTTAGAATATAAGCCAGGATTTAGACTGAACAAGATAGACTTTATCTAGCTGGGAAATTTTTCCATCTCTGTCTTTATTTTCTGAAGAAAGCAATGGGAAATATGTCTTCATCTACAGGCAATTTGGTGCCATACACATAGCAAAATGCCACAAGAAAATTGCAGTAAGGAAAAACACTATGGGATATCCATGATTAGTTTATTGGTGATCAATGAATATTTGTTTTGGGGGGGATTTTGGTTTTTTTTAAGATTTTATTTATTGGACAGAGAGAAAGAGATCACAAGTAGGCAGAGCAGCAGGCAGAGAGAGAGGGGAAGCAGGCTCCCCGCTGAGCAGACAGCCAGATGCCCTGAGCCAAAGGCAGAGGCTTAACCCACTGAGCCACCCAGGTGTCCCAATCAATGAATATTTGTTAATGATAATGAAGATGTATTTTTTCCAAAGAGGACTCTAAGCTTGGTTTGCAGGGAAAATTTTTTTAAATTCTTTCATTGCTAATATGTCATGAAAATATGGGACACTTCTGTATCTATTTGCATAAATCTGTGCTCCATGTGAAACTATATTTTGTAAATATTTGCATGACCTCCCTTAGAACTAAAAAGAAAAATAGATAATACTCAAAGTATGGTTGTTAATGAGAAAATAATGGCCATAATCTATTTCTAATATGCTTTCAAGTACAATTATGGTTTCAGAAAGATGGTACTTGTCTAACACAATTACAGATTTATCAATACATTAATTACTCAAAAGCTTAGCATACATGCTGGAGGGAAGAGGGGTGGAGGGATGGGGTAACTTGGTGATGGACATTGGGGAGGGTGTGTGTTGTAATGAGCACTAGTATTACATAAGACTGATGAATCACAACAAATAATACATTATATGTTAATTAATTGAATGTAAATTTTTTTTAAAGTGATGATAAAAAAAATCTTAGCACACGGTTATGATGGCAGTGTCTTTAATATTACATACTAAGTTTCAAGGCTTTCACTCTCAGATAAGTTCAGCCACATCTCAAATAATTTCCATTGTCATGGATATCAGAATAACACATTTCTAGGTCCTCATGATTTATTGGGAATCTAAATGAGTACCTATTTGCCCAAGTTTAACTTGAAGACTTTCATGGAAAGTAAAATGCTGCTGAGCTCTCCCAAACTCTATAACTATGTTGTGATTATTTATGCCATCCCTTTATTTCTTTTTTTAATCAATGCAGATGGACCTTATGGACTTCGAGTTAATTCTGACAAAGGGCTAAAAGTAGGGGAAGTGTTCACTGTTGACATTGGAGAGGCCATCTTATTTTATTGTTCTGCTGATTCTTATCCCCCCAATACCTATTCCTGGATCCGGAGGACTGACAATACAACATATGTCATTAAGCACGGGCCTCGCTTGGAAGTTGCATCTGAGAAGGTAGCCCAGAAGACAACTGACTATATGTGCTGTGCTTACAACAATGTAACTGGACGGCGAGATGAAGCTCATTTCACAGTCATCATCACTTCTGTAGGTAAGATCCTTTTGGCAAGGATCCCAAGGAAACACAAATTCAAGCTGGCCTTGCTATAGCCCTATTTTATACCTGTGTGGAAGAGAAAAAACTACTGTGGATTGTTGATAAACTCTGAGAAACTCTCTTTCCTGAGTTAACGAATCCATGGCTTCTATGAGTCAAAGAAAGAAAACCCAAAATAGAATGGAAAGAGAATTCAGTCGCTAACTCTGAGGGACTATGAACAAAAAGAGAATTCAGTAAATGACTTAAATATGAATTTATGCTTTCCTGATTTTAAAATCAGGAATAGAAGAGAAGCAGGCTACTCATTTAACCTGGTTTGTATTTGCTATTGTGTTAGCTCAGGTGACTAAATCTCCATGACTTGGAAATCTGGTTTTCCTACTAATTTGACTCCTCTTCTCACTGTCCTTCATGGACCTCCCTTCCTCTTTCATCATTTAAACTCCTGAAATATGGAAATTCTCAAAAGGAGTCTCAACACCTTGGAAACTGTAACATTTTCTAAGTCTGTGATGTTTGACATTCTCTAGAAATCATCTGATTTTTCAGAAAGCTCATCAATCCACAACAAGTTAAGTGTCACTACCTAAAAATGTATGTCCACCAAATTCCCTTCCTTTTGAGCCTTCTCTTTTCTCTCTATGGTATAATTTTATTTTCCTATATGATTTCATTCACACCCATGGTTTCATGTAACACTGGTGCATCCCAAATCTGTATCTTTAAAGCTCTAAAACTCTATACCCTGTTGCCTTCTGGGTGTCTCTAATTTGAAATGCCAGAGGCAGCATGTAAGTCAAGCATATCAAAAGTGAACCATCGGGGCGCCTGGGTGGCTCAGTGGGTTAAAGCCTCTGCCTTCGGCTCGGGTCATGATCCTAATGTCCTGGGATCGAGCCCCGCATCGGGCTCTCTGCTCATCAGGGAGCCTGCTTCTTCCTTTCTCTCTGCCTGCCTCTCTGCCTGTCAAATAAATAAAATCTTAAAAAAAAAAAAAAAAAGTGAACCATCTTCTTCCCCTCCAAATTACAATTCTTTCTGTATTCCATATTTAGGTGAATGGCCTCACTGTCTACCAACCTGAACCAGATAGCTAAATGCCACTCCAGACCCCTTTCTCTTGCTTATTACCCTGTCCAACATCCAGTCACCAAGTTTATACATTCTCCTTCCTTTCTACCTCTCAAAACCCATTCTTCTCTCCTTCTTTCTTAAATTTCTTCTCCTCTTCCTATCCCTTCCCCTCTCCCTGTTTTCCTCTTCATCCCCCTCTTCCACCTTGTCCTCATCCTCCACCTTTTTCTCCTTTTTCTGCTTTTTCTTGCTAGTATCAAGTTCTTCCTGGACTCAGCTTTGCATACAAAGACAAGTCAGTATCCGCCTGGAGAATACCTGAGAGCAGGTTTAGAGTGGTAGCTAGGTGCCTATTAGTGGTACAGGGGCAAATGTGCAAAAAGTACCACCCATCAATACTTTCTCCATTGATATCTTCTCTTTCTCTGTCTTTATAGCCCTAGTGCCTAGATCGGGGCCCATAATATAGAGAGAGTTAATATGTTTTATTGAATAAGTGAAGTAAGAATAAGTGAAGTAAGAATCCTTGTAATTCTTAGGGCTTAATTTTTTAATATGTGGCCCCTGGGCCTTGTGTATCAAAATCACCTGGGGAGGTCTAATGTATTTTCGTTAAGATACCTCGGACCTATTGGGTCAGGATCTTGAAGGCAGGATCTAGGAATCTCAATATTTAACAGGCATAAGTGTGGTAATTACATGTTTAAGGTGGTTTTTTGTTTTGTTTTGCTCCTCTCTAGTCTTTTGAACCTATTATGAGACTGACGCGCTACCTACTGCGCTAACGAGGCACCTCTTTTGAACCTATTAAAAAGCCACCAAGAATTGTAAGAATATAACAAACTACAAATTGACAAAGACATATATAAGGAATCCTCCCAGTATTCCTTAAAATTGAGAGTATTCATGTTTGTGAAGTCATCTGAATATATTGGAATTTATATAATGGAACAATGAGGTTTTGGTTTGTTTTTTTTTTAATATGAAGAAAATACCACACTCTCTAGAAAGTGCTATTCGAGGGTGTCTGGGTGGCTCAGTCGGTAAAGTGTCTGACTTCACCTCAGGTCACAATCCCAGGGTCCTGGGATTGAGCCCTGTGTTGCACTCTCTGCAAATCAGGGAGTCTGTTTCTCCTTCTCCCTCTGTGCCCCAGTCGTGCTCGGTCTCTCTTTCTCTCTCTCTCAAATAAATAAAACCTTAAGAAAAAAAAAGTGCTATCCAACAGAACTTTTTTCAATGAAGGAAATATTTGATATCTGCACTAGCCAATATGGTAGCCACTACCTTCATCTGGCTTTTGAGCACTGAAATTTAGCTATGCAACTGAGGGACTGAATTTATTTTATTAATTTTAATTTAAATTAAATAGCCACATGTGTCTAGTAGCTACCATACTGGACAATGCATCTCTGGAATTTTTACCTGAATTCTGTCATTTGGGCAATAGATACTATATTACCCTTATTGTTCCCCAAAGCATATATGTGTTTAGGGTGCTATAAATCAGACACTCATTTAATTCATTATTTAGCACCTCTTATGGGCCAAATACTGGGGTAAGTATTGAGAATGCCAATTGAAAAAAAAATTCCTGCTAACAAAATGATCACAACCTACTATGGGTAGCAGGCATGTCAAAGGTGCATCCTTTGCTTTCTATTATAATAAATTTTTAATAGGTTTAACCAGCTTTTTACTTCAGCAGCTAACCAAACCATAATTTTAAAGCAAGCCATAATTAAGCATATAAAATAATTTAGTAGCAATCTGGTTGTCATGTTAGACTTGTTCCTCATGCTCATTGCTAATGAAAACATGGCTACAATATGTACTTGTATATCACATTGAAACCTTTCACACTGCCTGAACTTTCCCCATTAATATTTAGCCAAAGCATTTTCATAATATCAGAAGCCCCCAATATTTGATTAAGATCTTATTACCAAAGCCCAAAGACAGCTACAGTCTTTAATTCAATTAATTGCCTTTTGCAAAATATAAAAAAACCTGTTTGACCTGTACAAAGACCAGGTATTTGTTATTATAGTAAATAAGAAGAGCAGGTGCTTATTTTTCAGAGGGATTCAGAGTTGTCAACATTAGTGACCTCTTTGTGGTTTTTAGAGCTATTTTTCAACCCCCGTATGTCCACAGAACCTTAACTCAAACAGCAGGAAATGGCAAAGTAAATGAGTAGTATGTCTTAAGTATCTGATTTCTTAAAAGTTTTCCAAATTAATGAATCTCTGCAATGGAGATGAAGTGTATAATAACCTATGGTGAAAAAATGAACATCACCAACTGAGCACTGACTGACCATCCACTCTAATAAGCGAGCAATCTATATTAAGATCAGTGGAAATGGGGGGCAGCGCCTGGGTGGCTCAGTGAATTAAGCCTCTGCCTTCAGCTCAGGTCATGATCTTAGGGTCTTGGGATCCAGGCCTGCATCGGGCTCTCTACTCAGCTGGGAGCCTGCTTCTCTGCCTGCCTCTCTGCCTACTTGTAATCTCTCTGTCAAGTAAATTTTTTTTTTTAATCTTAAAAAAAAAAAAATATCAGTGGAAATGGGGCACTTGGGTGGCTCAGTTGGTTGAGCATCTGCCTTCAGGTCAGGTCATGGTCCCAGGTCCTGGGATTGAGCCTCATGTCGTTGGGCTCCCTGTTCAGCAGAGTCTGCTCCTCCCTCTGCCTCTCCACCCCACATGCTCTCTCTTTCTCAAATAAATAAATGAAATCTTTAAAAAAAAAAAAAAAAAAAAAGATTGGTGGAGAATTTGAAATAATTTTGAGGGATAAATACCTGTCTTTAAGAAATTTTCAAAACTAAGTTGTGTTTGATGTAACCAGAGTCCAGTAGTAAGAAATAGAGGAGCTTCTTTGTTTTTACTGAGGCAAATGATGTGGCCAACCAAAAAGTCTCAGCAATGAGCTGTAGAGGGCAACAAAGGAGCCAGAGATGACTCCAAGATCACAAATATGGAAAGAAAATAAGATCAGGATATAATGAAGTTTTATTAGGTACCTGTGGTTGGGAGAGGAAGGCTAGAGAAGATGATGATTGTCTCCAATATCTGGGTAAGACTCAACCAGATGGTGCCTTCCACCTCATGGGTTATGATTCACAACTAATTTGAAATATTAATTGACCTTTCTATCTCAGTGGAGATACACTAAAGAAAACAGAGATAATGGGCAAGGTCACACAGCTAGTAAGTGATAAAATAATATCTGAATTCACATCCCTTGTTTTAATCACTATATAAACTACCTCCTTTGACATTCTTGATTGAGAATATCAACAAGACTATGGTCTTTCTAAAAGATAGATCACATATATAGGATAGTGTGTATTTTTTCACCCCCTTAACTAATTTTGTGCTGGATACAAAGAGATACTCTAGTTTATCCATGACACATGTATGCTTTCATATTAATGGGAAATTATGAAACCTGTAACTAAAATCATATCTAGAATATAAGTTTCAAGGAAAAACTAGCAATTCAAATAATCAATTGCCACTTGTATTTTGAAAAAAATCAATGATTTTATTTTTTTGATTAAGGACTTCCTTGAAAGCAGGTGTCCATGCTTTAAATTTTAGTGGGGTCTAGATCACTACTGTAACATGCCATATACAGAAAATGAAAATATTTATGATCAGGATTCAAGTGTTCACATTTAATGAAGACATTCAAATATATAAATTATGGAGTTCCCAAGAGCCACATGGCTGTGGTTTGAGATTTAGATATAATAGAAATGTCTTGAATTTGCACATGATCCTGAGAAATCTATCATTTTTATATTTCTATTGTACATCTTCTCATATAGAAGACAAAAAGAAAATGACCCAAAGCAGGAAAATAAATTGACTAATTTCTTCTATTTAGAAATTTCTCCTGTTTAAGGTCTTAAGGAGCTGTATTTCATTTTGGGCCACTGGAAAAAATGGCTGAGAAAAACCTACAGCCCTGACATCCACACCCTAAGAACTTAGGTGACATCCCCATGAGCACCTAGCACAGAATAACAGTGTCTGTCTGGTGGGGCCTTGGAGGAATATGGAAATAGCACACCCCCAATATGGTACTTTCATCTCCACAGGGACATGAACCAGCTACCATAATCAGCACACAGATTGAATGGTAGAGATCTCAGAACTCCATTCTGATCTAGGAATAGATGTGCAGACTGGTAGCATATGGCTGTCCTGTTCTGGGTGCAGTCTCTCAAACAGCAGGGCTGTGATACCATGGATACCACACCTCCTGCCCATATTTGCACTTAATATGTTATTTCATTTTATTTGTTTGCCTAAGGAGGGGGCAAATAGCATTTGCACTAGGGCTTTGGTAAATGAGTCAGTCATATTTAAATAATGAAGAGAATAGCATGCTATGTGCTAAACAGTAGAAAACTGTCTGAAAGAAAGAACGGGACTCCTGCCGGTGTCCAGAACCGCATTGAGAATTCCTATACATTCTCCGTAGCAATAGGATCAGAATTTCCCTGCTGCCATATATTTTTTTAAAGATTTTTATTTATTTATTTGACAGAGAGAGATCACAAGTAGGCAGAGAGGCAGGCAGAGAGAGAGGAGGAAGCAGGCTCCCCGCTGAGCAGAGAGCCCAATGTGGGGCTCGATCCCAGGACCCTGGGACCATGACCTGAGCCGAAGGCAGAGGCTTTAACCCACTGAGCCACCCAGGCACCCTCCTGCTGCCATATTTTTAAGTTGGAGCCTGGAAGTCCATCTCTCCAAAATACACTTGCCTAGAGCTGAGACTGAAGCAGCTGTGCCCCTTGATTTGATCCTTGACTATTTGGCTTTTTTTTTTTATTTTGTGAAAGGGTACAAATTTTATGTTCTGAGACAGAGAATCAATGTTGAGAGGAGAGACTTAGAATGCTCTAGAGAAGAAGGGGGCCTAAGAGGGAAGATCATTTGTTCTTAGAAAAAAGATTACCCTTATTCCTCATTCTCCAGGAAAAGGATGATTGGTTTTGCCATAACCAAGGTTTGGGGGTACAGACACTGGTCACTAAAGGGTGTTTCTCTGATGTAGGGCTAACAGGGGCCAAGGGGAAAAGAGACAAGAAAGCAATGAGGAAGGAGTCTTGAAGAGATAAGGAAGTAGGGGTGCCTGGCTGGCTCAGTCAGTGGAGGATGCAACTCTTGATCTCAGGGTATGGCTTTGAGTCCCATGTTGGATATGGAGACTACTTAAAAATAATTAATTAGTTAATTAGAGAGATAAGGAAGTAATGGTAAAAGGAATAAGCAAGATCTTCTGTAGGACAGAATGTGCAAATTCAATCATTTTAGGAAACACCAACCAAAAGGGACAAAAGCTGGGGTGCTTGGGTAGCTAGTTGTTAAGCATCTGCCCTCAGCTCCGGTCTTGATCCCAGGGTCCTGGGACTCCCTACTCAGTGGGAAGCCTGCTTCTCCCTCTGCCATTCCCCCTGCTTGTGTTCCCTGTCTTGCTGTTTCTCTCTCTGTCAAATAAATAAATAAAATCTTTTAAAAGCTGGGGGGGCAAAAAGTTAAAAATGGAGGAGAGGCAAGAAGATGTCTTATTAAAATGGAAGATGTCCAATCATTGCATGGTAAATCAACAGCTGAGCCTCAGAATCACAGAAGTGCCTGGCGAAGAGCTGATGTATGCAGGAGTGTAACTTCACCATTAGAGTGAGAAGTACTTGGAAGTAATCATTATTAGCATATTTTCAGGCTTAAGGGGGAAAAACAAATGAGACTATACCAAAATGCTTTTCTGTAGTTTTTCTCATGGTAAAGTACATAGCAGAAACTTGGCAAGAATAAATTAGCACTGGATACTTTATCTTTTAAGATTTTATTTATTTATTTGTCAGAGAGAGAGCGAGAGCGAGCACAGGCAGACAGAGTGGCAGGCAGAGGCAGAGAGCGAAGCAGGCTCCCTGCTGAGCAAGGAGCCCGATGTGGGACTCGTTCTCAGGATGCTCTCAGGGATCATGACCTGAGCCGAAGGCAGCCGCTTAACCAACTGAGCCACCCAGGCATCCCATCACTGGATACTTTTTTGAGGAGCTGGGAATTTTAGTGAAGGCACTCTATCAGGAAGTGAAAGAGCTAAAACACACCAAGTGTGGTGTCAGAAAAAGTTAGAGGTAAAACTGGATAAATAGGAGCCTACCTGTATTACAAAACCATTCTCTGACCATGAGTTAACAGGAAAAAATTGAACTTGCAGTAGGAAAAAAACCTATGTTCTATCTTAGTTTTATGACTTACTGACTATGGCAAATACTTTAGTTTCTCCGAGACTTATTTCTTTGTCTATACCTAGTAAATGTTACTTTAATTTTTTTGAATTATTTACATTATTACTGATATGATACATCTATAGCAAATAAGTGGAAAACAAATATACATTTTGTTTTATATACATATAATGCTTATACATTTAATTGTGCATATCTGAAAATTGGCTAGTTTTGATTTTAATATTGGATATTTACTTGCTAAAAGTGGTGTCCGAACCATATACTATATCTTAAATTATGCCACTTTGTTATTTAGTATTTCTTTTTTTTGCATTGCTTTTCTATCTCTAGTGGTGTTTCAAGAGAGTATTCTATTTGCCTTTATCTTATTGACAACCACACCAGAGTATGGGTCCTTCTGAATTTTATTTTAGAAGTAAAATAGATTAGCTTTTGTTGGGTTTCCAAAATTCTAACTCTAGGACAGTAGAGAATGTGGAAATCAGTCATACAAAGAACAATAACCCATCTGGGGATGTTAAATCTGAAGAAGAGAATTCTCAGGGGAGATATGAAAGTTTCAATAAACAACTGAGAAGGCATCGTGCAGAAAAAGATTTTATTTATTTGTTGTAATTTCAGTTGGTAGAACTGAATAGATTTGGGCTTAGTGAGTGGAAGGACTTCTGTTTCTTATATAATGATCAGGTGGAAGTGGTGGAAAGAACATAGAATTATAGTCAGACATTATTGAGTTCAACTTTGTATCCTGGAGTCTTAGCTTTCTCATCTTTAATATGGAACTTACTTTTGTATTGTGGAGGCCAGAGGAAGTGGCAAGCAGTAAAAGTATTAATTTTGGCTAATTTTTTTTTAATCCTCAAAGTCTAAGAGACAGAGAAAAATGTACAACTAATGAGTAGCTAGAGAAGAAAAGAGGAATAAAATGAAATCCTGATTAATCCAAATTAAAACAAGAGAGATAAAAGTAGAGGAAATATAGAAAAAATGATAATTGTAGACTAAACCAGATTTATTAGTAATTCCATTAAATGCTAATGTACTAAATATCCCAACCAAAAGACAAATATTATCAAATTGGATTAAAAAATACTATTTGATGCAAAAAAATACAATTTGATTCTTATAAGATATACATCTTATATGTAAGGATACTGAAAGATTGAAAATAAAAGGATGAACAGATAAACCATACAAATAGCCAAAAGAAAGCTGATATAGCTCTACTAGTATTAGGCACTAGATAAGAATTAGACACATTTTTTAAGATAAGAAGTATTATTTCATGTAAAACTCTCTGGCTGCCTCAAATTCTAGAACGTTAGAGAAGAAAGAGAACTTAAAGGCCTCTCACTCTAACCTCCTCATTTCACTAGTGTGAGAATCAAGGCCGTCAGAGTCAAATGGCTCACCCAGTGTTGCCCAGCTCTTTAGAAAGAACAAACCCTTCAAGTAGGAGTGGAGTATCTGAAGAAAGGCTTAAACCTCACAAAGAGATCACCCAAATGCAAAAGCAGTTCAAGCTAAAAGGTCAGCTTTCCAACAGTGGATAAATTTTTCACAAAGAGAAGAAGGAAAAATAATCTTTCTAATAAGTTTTTTGATATTCTAGTGGAGATCTAGAATCCAAAATCACCATTCTCATTCATTTTAAACCAATTTGCGCTGCATTTATTTCTTCTATCCAAAGTTTGAGTTTAATTTAAGATGTGTTTAAAAGCAATAAATGCGGGGTGCCTGGGTGGCTCAGTGGGTTAAGCCTCTGCCTTTGGCTCAGGTCATGATCTCAGTGTCCTGGGATCAAGCCCTGCATTGGGCTCTCTGCTCAGCGGGGAGCCTGCTTCCCCTTCTCTCTCTGCCTACTTGTGATCTCTTTCTCTGTCAAATAAATAAATAAAATCTTTTAAAAAAAAAAAAAGGCAATAAATACTGCACCAGTATTGTCATCCCACAGAAAGAACATTTTAAGAATACAGTTCTCTGGGGGCGCCTGGGTGGTTCAGTGGCTTAAAGTCTCTGCCTTCGGCTCAGGTCATGATCTCAGGGTCCTAGGATCAAGACCCGCATTGGGCTCTCTGCTCAGTGGGGAACCTGCTTCTCTTCCTCTCTGCCTCTCTGCCTACTTGTGATCTCTGTCAAATAAATAAATAAAATCTTTAAAAAAAAAAAAAAGAATACAGTTCTCTGAATATGTATCAGAAATTTATAAACTTCCCATCAGAGATAGTAAAGATTTTTGATAATGCAAAAACAACCTTGCTTAACTCTTAAGGACTTAAGGGGAATATGTGAACAGCATTGTGTGAGAACATTAGAAGAGATACTATGATTCTCATGACTTTTTAACTGTAATTTGTCATGTGTGATCTATATTATATTATGTGAAGATTCTGGGAAGATTAAAAGATGGAAGTGTTCTAGATAGCCATGAGAGTATGTATACAGCCACAGTAAAAGAAGGGAAATACTAAGTTTTTTTTCCCTATCTTTGCTGCTAGAGACCTCAGCAGAGCCTTTATTGGGGAAGACAACACAGTACCGCCTGGATATTTATTGTGGAGCTGGGTGGCCACCAAGTTCTTCACTGTACCCAGGTTTATCCAGGCTATTTTCACCACTCCAGGATGGAAGCAATATCCCATGACATTCACTCCCACATAAAGCTGGACTGGGACAGGCAACTTCCACAATTCATTTCCAAATGAA
Source organism: Enhydra lutris kenyoni (assembly GCF_002288905.1). Lineage (NCBI taxonomy): Eukaryota > Metazoa > Chordata > Mammalia > Carnivora > Mustelidae > Enhydra > Enhydra lutris. The sequence continues at coordinate 5,196,132 of NW_019154100.1, read as the reverse complement.
TACCTGATTCACATGATTTATGGAAGACATCTATTACTCACATTAGCTGCAGGTCACAACTACTTCCCACTTTATAGATGAACTCTGTGACTAAACAGAGGTGTTTAAAAGAGGTCTAAAAGAGGTGTTAAGGTAGCCATTTGTTGGTTTTAAGTAGCATCAAAGGGGGGCGCTGGGTGGCTCAGTCAGTTAAGCAGCTGCCTTCAGTTTAGGCTTAGGTCCTGATCCCAGGGTCCCTGCTCAGCCTGGAGCCTACTTCTCCCTCTCTCTCTCTGGCCCTCCCACGGGCTTGTGCGCTGTCTCTCTTGCTTTCTCTCTCAAATAAATAAATAAAAGCTTCTAAAAAAAAAATAACATCAAAGGGAGGCAGCACGAAGTGTCAAGAGCCTGGGCCACATGTGGCCTCTGCCCACTTATTAGCTGAGTGACCTTGGGCAAGGCTCAGCTTCCTCATCTGTGAGATGATAATAATACTTCCTTATTGATTGCTGCAAACATTCAATGGGTTAATATATATCATACACTCTTAGAACAGAGTTTGATGTATTATAAGCACTAGGCAGATGTTAGCTATTACCCCATATTTTATATAGTTCACGGGGCTGCCACTGGCCCTGACCCCACCTGACCCCCACTGCCCCTTGACCGCCCACCAGAAAGCCACCTTCCGCCTTCCGAGACTTGGACTTTCTGTCAGAGGGATTCCTGGGCCCCTGAGGGCCTCGTTGGCACATCATCAGCCCTGTCTGCCCAGCTGAACTTCCTCCCCTGGAGGACTGGGCCTCCCCCTGTTATTTGTGGGTCTTGGGCCTTGAAGTGGCAGTGGCAGGGCTGCTGTGGGGGGCTCCCCACACCCCCGGGAGACCTGGATCAGAAAGGCCTGCATAGCAAGGAGCAGTTTGGCTTGTTCTTTTTTTTTTTTTTAGTACTTGACTTGCTTTATGGATTATTAAACTAACAAAACTGAAAAAATTATATAGGAATATTATAGGAATTCTAATAAAATATATAAGTAAAATATACAGGAATATTAAAAGGAATGACTTGTAAAGCAAAGTGAATTCTAGTTACAATGTGGGACTTCAAATATTTTATTGACAATCACACATATTCTATTTTAGGAATTAAAATTTCTTTATTGGTCAAAAATTAGTGGAGTGTTATGAAGTAAACACCTCCCCTCTGGTACTTTAATAACGTACTACCTGCCTGGAAATTCCATGTACCTGAATTATACTGAATGAGTGAGATGGAAGGAAAGAGAACAACTCAGCAACTGGGGATGTTTTATACAATGAGATCAAACAGACCTAAGTTAATGGCAGTGAACACAGTGAACACTATTGGAAAGTAAGACGTAAGCTATTTGCTACCTCTAGTACAACACATCAGTATTATCCCTGGTAGCTTACCACATTTCCAACCACAAATATCCTTAGAGAGTTTGGGCCATTGTGGTCAAATGGCTGTGTTTTCTAATAAGTGCATTCCTTCTGCTTGGACTTTCTCATTCTTGCTTGCTAACACGCTGTCTCTCTCTCTCTCTCTCCCTACACACACATACATACACACACACAAAAGAAATAATATATAATATATAGGTCCAGTAATGTCCCCAGATAAAGCATAAATAAATCAAACTCCATAGTAATTTATTATTGATCTTTAATAAAAATATTAAAATGTCTTTTTATTTAGGACTGGAGAAGCTTGCACAAAAAGGGAAATCATTGTCTCCTTTAGCAAGTATAACTGGAATATCACTCTTTTTGATTATATCCATGTGTCTTATCTTCCTGTGGAAAAAATATCAACCCTACAAAGGTGGGTTAAAATTAGAAAGGAAATTTGCAAATTGTTTTATATGTGTACTAAAAAGTACCTTATTATTTTTTTTTCTTTTGGTTTTAGTTATAAAACAGAAGCTAGAAGGCAGGTAATGCATATGTTTCTACAAAAATAATTTTTTTCCTGAATGCTTTTTCCTCAATTATTATCACTGACAGAAATGCCCATTTGTCTTTTCAGGCCAGAAACAGAATACAGGAAAGCTCAAACATTTTCAGGTAATGGCCATGCTGAAAGGGACTAATATCAGTGTTAATGTATATGAATTAATATTGTTGATATTAATTATTACATATAATGTACTATTGATAAAATAGAATTCATGTAATCTAATATTGATATAATACAAACAGTCTCTTACCTTTGAATATTGCCTTCACTCTACAAAGTGTATTGGTTTTATCTAAGTCACGCAAGTCTATAAAATAAGCCTGAAAGGCACTCAACTCCGTTTTACAGGCAAGAGAACCAAAGCTTGGAGATTAAGTCACTTGCCCACCATCACTGAGTTCTTTTGAGTCCTAATCCATTGATCCTTGTATTATTTTGAAAATGCCCAGGACCCTCTCAATTTATTCATTCCTAAAGCAGATACAATGCGGGCAGCGCCAGCCCAGGGAGAAGAGGAAAGGGAGCTTTGACAGTTTTGCTGCTTTGTCCCCAGCAGTGCCCCTCATTGCCATTCACTAGGGACTCCATACAGAATTGTTGTTAAGCTAACAATGGGGCTTTAACTCAGGACTGGGGGTCACGTGGAGGTGGGTTTCAGTGCTGTATGTGCTACTTTTCCCCAATGTCACCTTGAGAAAACTAATTTTTCCTGACCTCAGCTTCCTCATCTATATAATAAAGATAATAACTACCCACCCCCCCACACACACACCAAGGTTGCTGTGAGAATTAAATACAATGTTGTGGGTGGAGTGCCTAATATGCCTGGATGCTTCGTGAATGTGGGTCTGCTTCCTCTTACCAAGCCCCAGAGACCATCTCGTTCCTCCCAACCACTCCATTCCCATCATTTTACAGATGATAGTTTGGGTGATTTCGATATTGCCTTGTATTATATTTTGGACCAATGGGCAGCTGTATGTAATTATGTATTCTTATTAGTTCTGATGGTATCTGTTTTAGATCTGGCAGGGTGCAGTACATATTACGTGTAGTTAAGAGATGCTGTGACTCCCAGGCTGAAAAGCCTTGGTGTGCTCTTTGGTAACTGAGAGTTACAAGGGACAAGCCTGCCCACACGCGTTCATTTGAATATAGAATACGCCATTCCCACATCAGGCTTTAAGAATAATTGTCCCAAGTCAGTTTCAATTCTCAGCTTCGGAAGGAGTGATTTCTAACACTGCTTAATGGCAATATGACTGTAGGGGATTAGAAAACCTTAAATTGGTTTGATACTCATACCACTTGAAGCAACAATAAAGATAAGTTGTACAAAGCCTTAAAAAAAAGCTACAATAGTAGTTTGAGGCATTTGATTTGTAAGTAGTATTTGTTTTACATTTCAGGCCATGAAGATGCTCTGGATGACTTCGGAATATATGAATTTGTTGCTTTTCCAGATGCTTCTGTTGTTCCCAGGGTTGGTTTTCCTAGTGGCTGATTAACCAGAGGTGTAAGCGGCCTTCAGTTAAGCGCTCGGGCAGTGTGGTCGAATGGCTGTGCTACCCTCAGCAGAGTTCACTTGCTCTGTAGTGAATGATGTCGCCAGATCTGAGGAGCTAAATAAAGCATCTTTCTTGGCCTTTATAAGTAAGGCTAACACGAATTAGGAAGTTACATTAATTTGTAAACATTTCTTACCTGGTAAGCTCAGCAAAGAGAGAACTAACTAGGTTGAAATTAAGAGAACTGAACAAATAGGGGACCAGGGGATCCTGATTTAAATCATTCTGCATCACCTTGATGGCTACAGCCTGTCACTTCACCAACTAGCCCTTTCTGTTCCTCACTTTCCCTTCCCTTCCCCTTATAGCTTGCATAGACAATTGATCATACCCTTAATCATACCCATATGCTCTTCAGAAGAAAGGTACCATATAAATCCAAAGTATGCAAGCACACATCTTTATTTGTCATCCTAAAGGTGCCTGAGACCTGAGAAGGGGGGCCTTTACACCATCTGAAACATTTTTTCAGTTTGCAAAGACAAGGTCTTGAAAACAATCTGTTTTGTTTAACAGACCTAAAGAATGTTCTCTGAGCTAATCAGGTCGTTAGCATTTTTATAGATCTCTGTAGGGACAGTCTTACCTCTGCTGCCTTTCCCCCCTAAGATAGTTCATTTAGGGAAGGGGCCATAAACACACTACTTGCTTTAGGGCCTTTTTATTTCCTTTTTTTTTTTTTTTTTTTTTTAAGAACTGTTTGTCATTAGGGATTGGTTACCTCACCTATTCAGTGAATTCTACCAATGAGTAAGGTTCATACAGTAATCTTCTTAGCCGCAGCCTTTTCACAAATGCTATGTGAGTAATAGAGGGAGACTGATTGGATTTCATCCTCCTGAGGGCACGTTGGTAACACCATCATCAAAGCTTAGCACTGCCCTATTCAATCTCAAACAGCACTGGCTCACCTTTCACTTCTACAGTGAAAAAGAAAAAAACAAATATTTGTAGATCAATTATTTCAAACAGCTTCTGCCCACAGCAGAAAGCCCCCTCTCAGGTGTAGCTTTTAAGTGGGAGAGAAGGAAACTGAAGAACTGGTAAGATTTGGAATGGAATTGTTGAAGCCGACAATTTCTTTATTTAAAATAATGCAGTTTTTATTCCTAGGAATTCATGAGAAAGGAGTGAGATCTATGTAAGAAACTTTAAATTTAACCTTGTGATTAATTAGTACTCAGTTTCAAGATGTTACTGGGAGGGACCTGTATGTTCAAAATGCTATAATCCTCAAGAACTTGGGGGCAGAGAAATGAGTGCTCTGATTACATATCAGAAGCCCTACTTATTTCTGTCATAAGTAGAATAACGCAGTCTGGAGCCATGCCCATCTTCTAAGCTGAAAACTCCTGAGGAATCAGCTAAGATTCTTCACTGGGAAGAAGTAAGAAATCAACACCAACAACAGAAGGAAAAGGATGTGGAGCAGGACCTATGTAGGAGAACCTGCACTAGGAGAAGCCAGCATGGCAGTTATGTGTGAAGATTAGCAGCCAAATGCAGTGGCTTTGAGAAGAAAAGGAAAAATAATAATAAAGCCAAGATCTCAAAGTTGAAGTTAAGAAAGGAAATAAATTAAATAACTAACTTCTGAGTTTTAAAAATAAGAATCATCTCTCAGCTTGTGGTACATGGACACATGGAATCTTCCTCCTCTCTCTAGTTGCTGTACATTTTACTGTCCATTTAGTACCTCTTTGGGGAATTGGACAGAAAACAATGGCATGAAATGAACAAATGTATTACTTGTTGCCAGCTCTGATATGAACTTAGGTGAATAAGTTAGTTATTACCTAGAGTTTGCTCTTGTCATAGCCCTTGAACACCCCCATACCAAAGAAACTCAAGAGTTGATCTCAAGTACACTTGACCCTGGAACAACATGGGAGTTAGGGATGCCAAGGCTACCTAGTTAAAAATCTGCCTATAACTTTTGACTCCCCCAAAACTTAACTACAATAGCCTACTATTGACCAAAAGTCTTACCAGTAACATCAACAGTCAATTAATGTATATTTGTATTATATACTGTATTCTTATAATAAAGTAAGCTAGAGAAAAGAAAATGCTAAGAAAAGCATAAGGAAGAGAAAGCACATTTACAGTATTGTCCTGAATTTATTGAAAAATATCCATGTATAAGTGGACCTGTGCAGTTCAGTCCAGGTTTGTTCAAGGGTCAACTGTACAAACTCTAAACCAAAATCTCCTTGGCACAGAAATGATAGGATGAATCATAAAGCTGCATATGAGAACTTTAGCAAGTGGAATGGAAACTGTTTCCAAAGAAAACACAAGCCTAAGGTGTTCCAGTACAATGTAGCAGATTAAATTGGAATGAGATAACATATTCTTCAGATGATTTATCAAGGGCAAAGAGTCCTCTAGGCAATGCTCTATAAATACAAAGGACTGAAAGTGATCCATTGGAAGTATGTTGAAAATTGGAAGAGCTTGGGATGAGGAGGGGAACCAGATTTCAGCTGACTAACTGGAAGGCAGTGTTTACAAGAAGAAAATCATCAGATAAAAGGAAGGAGGAGTTAATAAAACAAGAATGCCAGTTTCAATAAAATACATGTTGGTTACCAGGCAGAAATATACTGCAGTGCTTCCCACACCCTTCCAAGCCTTTAGTTAGAGCCCATGACTGAATTCAAACCAAACATCTCCCTTTGTGTGTTCTGTATTTCTTGGTAGTGTCTATATTAACTCACAGTGTGATGAGGGCTTTTGTCTATATATTATTCTTTCTTTTCAACCATCCTTGCACATATAATTGGCAAACAGTGTCAAAAAGCTATTTGAGATGTAATATAAAGGATAATCGTACATGCTCTCTGATTCTAAGCTGTCCTGGTATCTTCTCTTTTGCTATTTTTTTCTTTCTATTATATTTTCTTTACAGTACTGCCAGCTTTTTTCTTAAATGAAGAAAAAAAAAAGCGATAGCATTGTCAAGCTTTTCCTCTTCTGACTTCATAGCTATGCTGCCACATAAACTATCATAGGGTAAGTGCAGGAAACTGTAGCAAGGAGAAAATGGACATTGTAGGGAAGATAAACAGATCTAATTCTCTAATCATTACTACTTCCAGTTGTTTTCAACTACTCAATAGACATACTCTTTACTTCTCTGCTAATTGTTTTTAATGTGTCATATTTTCTAGATGCCAAGTAGGTCTGTTTCAGCCTCTGATGGTGTATCAGGACAAGATTTGCACAGTACAATTTACGAAGTCATTCAGCACATCCCTGCCCAACAGCATGACTGTCCAGAGTAAGTATGAACTTGCGTTTGGTGATGCTATTGTGGAGGGGCTAAGTATTCAGCCCCAGCTTTCCCCAGAATTTATTGAAAGGCTCAGAAGAAAAATACCAAAACAGGAAATTGTAGCTTCTGTACATTTGAAAACACTTCCCCAATGGAAAATAATTCTAGGGGAAAAAATAGACAAACACAAGTATCTTCTAGGGTCGTGCACTTGGGCCAGTGGACTAGATGCAGAGCTCTGGAATCTAGCATTTACCCCCGGTGAGTCTGGATATGAAAGAGATTTTCAGGCCAGTTCTCAAGCCTGATCATTTTGGTTATCTTGATGATTTTCCAATGGCTGTGGTGATTTTAGAGCCAATGATTTGTCACTGGGAATAGGACCAGGAAAAAAAAAAAACCACAAAACATGCACAGCACGGTCACCATCACCATCAAATATCCAACCTCTTAACAGATTCAAAGCAGTCTACTCTAAGTGAACAGAATCACAGCAAGGACTGGCCTCCCAGCCAGAGAGGATAAAATCTGAGCTGAGGCCAAAGCCAGGAAACTACTTACCAGTTAACCTCAGGCCTGACACTAAGGAGTTGCCCTCCCTTCCCCACCATGGAGAAACTAAGCCTACAGCCTTTTGAAATAATGAAATGAACTTCCCTCTTTTGTGCTCTAGCTGCCTGCAGGCATAACTGCCACAAATCGTCTTCCATCATTTCTTTATTTGTCATTTATTGACTTTGAAAAGAACATCAATAACCACACACAGGAACTTCCCCTCTGGCAAAAGAAACAGTTCTAGTGAAGTAATTCATGCACACCTCTGGATAGATACCAAAAATAACAGCTAGCAGTGGATGACTGCATGGGAAATCATCTTAGGGGGAGGGCACCCAGTCTTGGTGGGGACTATGCACTCATTTAACAGCTAAGTGACAGGACACCTCAGAGGACCCCATCAGTGCATCTCTTCTTAACCCAGGGATCCTGGAGAAAAGGGAGTCAGGTAAATTAGGAGCAGACCCTGACAGAGGTAGGAACTTCTGGTCTGAAAAGAAAAGAAAAAAATGTCTTAAAGAATTATATTATTGGGGTGCCTGGGTGGCTGAGTCAGTTTACCATCTTACTCTTGATTTCATCACAGGTCATGATCTCAGGGTCCTGGGAAGGAGCCCCAGAGTCTCTTTGTCCTTCTCCCTCCCCTTTTGCCCCTCTCTCCCTTATGCCATTCTCTCTCAAATAAAAAAATAAATAAAATCTTAAATGAATTATATTATCAATCTAGTAGAACACAATGGCGAAATATTATTCCATGATGGTTAAAAAAAAAATCTCTCTAAAATAATACCTGACTCCTTTTACTTCTGGAATAGAAAATTAAGGGATTTGTTTTTGTTGTTGTTGTAGTTAAATGTAAGGAATAGAAAGAATTTTAAGAGTATGTCTGCTTCCCAACTTTAAGATTATACCCAATTAAGAATATTATCCAATTTAAGTTCATGTGTTTTTCTATATGTCATTTATTCTGCATTGTCTATTTTTTTTATTTAGACTGTAAACAAGCCAAATGAAAACTTGGTTTATCTTTTAAAGCTCCCAGTAATAAAAGAAATGCTGATTTATTTACAAAGATATAGAATATGGCAGCTGTAATTTCAGAACACAAAATAAAGTGATCAGGTTGGTTTTGCATGTAAAAACAAAAACAAAAACAAAAACAAAAACGTGGTTCTCTAAGTTAAAATAGAAAATCACCCTCTGAAACTAGACTGCTTTCAGACATGAGCAGTATCTTTAGAGTTTCTTGGGAATATAAAACTTTATTTTGAGAAATAAACTTGGAAGGTTGAAAATAAGGCAGAAATGTTCTTTTTCAAGCACATAAAGGGCTATTCAAAACTATTCTTGAGGACATGCTCCCTTGAGGGGCAGCAACCTGAGAACCCCAGTTCACACCACCAGTCCTCTGTCTCCATTGCCTAGGCTCACCTCTTTCCCTGTCCTCCTAATCTTCCTTTGCTTCCCTTCTGTGTGTTGTCTTCCAAGGACTCTCTCTTCACCTCCATTCTTCAGTATCTGCCCTCTCTGAACTTCCCTTCCTTTTCCTTCTTTCTCTGGAAGACTGTTCCCTTCTCTCTAAAATCTCTTAGAATTTTCCTTTTTACACTTATTTTATTTACTGTCAATCTACAAACATTTCCAGAACATTATCTGCTAGGGATAGAGGTTAAATAAGGCTCTCTTTTAAGGATTCCATAGTTTAGCGAGCTCTTGTTTGCTTATTGTAACTAAAGACTAGCGGTCCTTGGTAGAATAAATATTCCTCAATAATTAAATATTCCCTAAACATGTAGAGGCCATTTTTCTCTTCTGATTGCCTATGGCTTTATTCTTTAAGTCCAGTTAAACTCTAAGGTCAATTTTATGAATAATGCAGTATTATAGGTGGCTAGTCAATTTCTCTCCTCCCCACTTCCCATAGTGAATGTACAAGCTGTGGATAAAGAATAATAACTTTCTGCTTTGTTGTACCTCTATTTGACAGTTGCTTCTGAGATAGAAAAGACAGCCAACAAAATTCTTTTCTTTGGCTCTTAGACTATTCTAACAGTGTTGTTTTCATTAGTGCATGTGTCTGTTACCTAATTGGACTGGTGTTTAACAAATTGGTAAGTTGACCTGTTTTCATGTTTTAGTACTCAGGCTACTTATTTGGATATTGAACTTATAGCTACATTTATTTAAATGCTATCTGTTGATAGCATTTAAATAAATAAATAAATAAATAATAAAATAATAAATAAATTAATAAATAAATAAATAAATAGCATTTAAATGAAATCTGATAGTTTGTTTTGAACCCTTGACTGGCAGTTAGTATCTTTAAATTCAGGACATTTGAGTAAACCTTTACTTTCAAAAGGAAATTATCTGCAGAATTTAGTGATTGCTTATTCCTTACACTTATTGGTTTATAAATGTAATTTTCTTGAACTAGTTCCAAACACTTCTATTATCTGCAGGTACTGAAAGGAATAAAAGAATTTAAGGTTCTTCTACCTGTGGAACTGGAACTCTGTAGAATATTTTACATATCTTGTAACATCTCTTTGCCAGGTGAGCATTCATGGGTAAACCAGTGCATTGGAGTGAAATAATGAAGGAACATTTTGAGGAAAAACAGTGGAAATGTATATTCATCTGGAATCAGTGAAGAAATCAAGCCCAATACCTCTTGCTCATTACTCCTTTTAAATGCAGAATGGAGTCATTTATAAAAATTATACTGAAGGTTTTCCAGCATACACACAATGCATTGTGCTGTAGAGGAAGATGGTAGGGAAATAGTGGACAGTCTTTATCATAGTGACTAAGAGGAAGAAAAAGAAGGGACTTTCCAATTACTCTTTTCATATCAAGTCTCTCTAACAAGCTCAATTAGTTCTAATCTATACTTTCACTTTCATCAACATTGCATATCCTATCTAATTTACGAATGTGGAAACTTTATATTTGTAAAAATTTCCAGCAGGTTTTGTTTTATTAATTCTCATTACTATTAAGTTATTGTACTAATTTTTAAAATTTTATTCCCAAACTTCCTTCCTGGTATTTGTACCACACAATGAGGGTGGCTGCCACAACAGCAAGATTGCCTTCTAGACTGTCAATTACCATTGGCTTTATGAAAAGACATAAAACACTGAAGGAAATGATATACTAAAGTTTCATTTTTATTTTTGTTCAAGGACAGATGGATTCAAATAAATTATTTTGGTTTTGCTTTTATATGTCCTCGACTCTTTGTCTTATAGGGAAAATGTTTACATAAAATATTGTACAGTTAGATTTTTTTTATCCTTATTTGCCAGTGTGCAATTGAAGTGCAGATTATAGAGAAATAAGAATCTTCCTCTTGCATGGCTAATTTTTTTTTCAGGTGTGGAATTTTTACTTGATTGAATTGCTGATTCTAGGAAAGGTCTCCCTCCTTGTATATTGCTGTATTTAAAAAATCAGTTAAGAGACCATAGTAGAATTGGAAAGTACCATTTTACAACCTCCAAATGAAATTACTGATTCAGATCACAATCATCATTAGCTAAGACTGCTGGATAAATGGCAACAGATAAAACTAGATGACCAAAGATCAGGTTGCAGAAACTCTGTGAAGGAAAAGTAGTCTGAGACCTAGAGAGAAGCAGGTGTATGAAGGAGCACAAGGCAACTGCGCAGGACACAGGAGGCCCAGGAAGTGGGCACAGAATGGTCATCTGAGTGTTGTAGATCTTGAAGATGAAAGATGAATATTTGTGTTTAATGACATTGCCTACAAACAGTCTGACCTGACAGTATCACACTTTAAGATTTCATTTTAGCCAAATAAAGGTAGAAACAACCCAAATATTCAACAATAAATCTTTAAATGACATTACATCCAAACACTCCAACTATTTTTTTTTTTTAGATTTTATTTATTTATTTGACAGACAGAGATCACAAGTAGGCAGAGAGGCAGGCAGAGAGGCGTGGTGGGGAAGCAGGCTCCCTGCCGAGCAGAGAGCCCAGTGCGGGGCTTGATCCCAGGACCCCAGGATCATGACCTGAGCTGAAGGTAGAGGCTTTAACCCACTGAGCCACCCAGGCGACCCCAAACATTCCAACTATTAAAAAAGAAGATATAGGGGCACCTGGGTGGCTCAGTGGGTTAAAGCCTCTGCCTTTGGCTCAGGTCACGGTCCCAGGGTCCTGGGATCGAGCCCTGCATCGGGCTGTCTGTTCAGGAGGGATCCTGCTTCCCCCCACTCTCTGTCTGCCTGCCTCTCTGCCTACTCATGACCTCTCTCTGTCAAATAAATGAATAAAATCTTTATTTAAAAAAAAATATATACACCTGTATTTACTGACTTTAAACTATGTCTCATGACCTATTATTTAATACATAAGAAAGAAACCAAAAGAAGAGCATTTCTTTTTCAAACTATTTCAAATGAACCACTGTATTTAAACTGTACTTCCCATCTTTTTCACAGAAGCACATGGTTAAAGGAAAGTTAAGACAAATTTAACCCCTTTCTGGTCTTCTTTCTCTACCACCTTCTGTATTTTTCTGCTGGAGAAGTCTACCAATCCTACCATAAACATTTTCTTTTGCATTTGATATAATACAGATATATATATATGTGTGTATATATATATAAGCATATATATATATATATTACTTGGTATATACATGTATATATACATATATATGTAATAGATTATATAATCTAATTAGATCATCTATAGATTTTATATATATAATCAGAAAAGGAATTATTGTCCATTACAACTAAATATATAATATATATACATACATATATACTTGGAAATGCATACAGCTGACCAAAAGATAATTAAAACACCTTTAGAAAGTAGATCTTAAACATTCTCACAACAGCAAAAAAGAAAATTGCAATCATGGGACGTGTTGTGTTCACTAACCTTATTGTGGTAAATTATTTCACAATATGTACATGTACCAAATAATCACACCTTAAGCTTACACAATGTTGTACATCAGTTATATCTCAATAAGGCTAGAAAAATAATATAAAATCACTTGTATTCTCACCTCTTGGAAATAACCTGTTAACATTTTCCTAGATTAGTTATGCATTTATTCTTTCATATACCTTCTAGTTCCAGAAAGAATTTATGGGAGCTCATATAAATGCATAATGTAACAAGATAAAATATACCCCCAAAATGAAGTTGATAAAGAAAACAGGATGAAGGAACAATGAGAGTTTACAAAGGCACATTGAAAGCAGAAATGAGGCTAATAACCAGTATGATGAATTCCCCTTCATCTCCAAGTATGGTTTTATTACACCAAGATCACAAGCATATACAGGTGGATGTCTAAGGAGGGACTTCTAAACTGAATGCAATTTGTAACTGTCAGCCCAAAAAAGGTTGCAATCCCCTCACAGGGTTGGAAAAGAGCAGGTCAGCTTTCCCAGCCACCACTCACGGAAGTTCCATCTGCCTCTCCCCTCCTTCCTCAATCCTGAATTCCCTCCCTCCCTAAGGTCCTTGCATCTCTTGGAGAGCAGATTAACTCCCATAAGCTACAGCTATGTCTCTGTGTTCCCCTTCCAAGACCCAACCCTGGAACACTTTCAATCATGGACCATCTTACACAGCCTTTCCTTGCATGGGTAACAATATATTCACATGCTTCACAATCAAAATCTTATAAAAATGATGTGTCAAGACAACTGTTTGTATTCAGTTTTGGTTTGGCTGATTTTGTGTATCCCTCCAGAGTACCTTACCACAAACCAAAGGAAATACAAACACATATTTTTATTTTCTCAAACTCACTTTTCAGTCACTTGTAACTCCTCTCATTTTTGTATTCTCTCACACACAAATATACAGACTCTCTTAGAGCATGGTTCTACTCAAAGCAACAAGAATTGCTGAAGGGAGCAATGTGAAAGGATCTAGAATCCAACTAACTTTTGCTGTCAATGGTGTGTAACACCAGGTGACTCACTGCTTTTTTAGTATATGGGGATGAAAACCTCATAAATTAATCAAGGTTTCCAAGGAAAGTGATGAAACAAATCCAGATGTTTACCTAATTAACAAATTAATCTTTAAAAACCAGCCTGAAGTTCTTTCCTTATTACTAAACATAGTCTTAGCTAAGCTGTTGTTAAAATTTCTAACTTTCTACTAATTCCTTCTAACTTGGAATAGAGTTGTATTCCTAGTGTTCAATAAAGAATATATCCTACTGATAGACTTTTAAACAAAAATAAATAAAATATACTTGTGAATAAAACAGTTTGCCTTGTTTTTCTGACATTTATGCACTTCCATGTTAATAAGACAATTTCAGTTAAAACAAACTGCATACATATCCTCAAAGATAGTCCATGTGCTCACTCAGTTTTACGAGATCATAGCATCTTACAAAGTTTTGTTAAAATAATAAAATTGGGTGATAACATAGAACATGGAATATGGGTAATACTTTATGTATTATAAAGATTTAACTTATTTTTAGAAAGTTTTTATTTTCTGTTCCTATATTGCTGTGTATCCCTATGAATTTTTATGTCCTTATATATTCCTCTAAAGTTCATGTTTCAATATACATGAATGTGTATGCTTTAGTTTCATGAGGCAGTAAGAAAGCAAAGGTTTCTTTCTCATAAGCAGATGTGGAAATCATACATAGCACCTGGATTTAACACTGTTATTCTCCTTCCTTCTCATCTCCGAGCTAGTGTTTATTGGTATTATCATGTTAACCTTGTGGTTTATAAACATTTTCATACCATTAATGACTTTGATCTTCACAAGAACCTTGGGGCTAGAGGAAGCATGCCCATTTTATAGACGAATAGAGACTCAGAAAGTGAAAAGACTCCGAAAGTCATCAAACCAACGAGTGACAGAGCTGATCTCCAAACTGCACTTCTGGCTCCAAGTCCAAGGTCTATTCCAATGTACCAATTGATTTCTCTGGACAAGGCACCCTGGAGTGGAGTTCACACCAATTTTTCTTCTGTCAGCCCTACTTTAGAAGCTTCATTAATTTCAAATACCATTGGGCCTCCAGCAAACAGGTTATTTGTTTTTTGTGCCTGAGAACCTTCTCACTTGAATATCCTCCTAGGGAACATGACAGCTCAATTGCTTGTCATACAATAGGGCAGGAACTGGCAGATTGCTTCTTCCCTGCAGCAGAATTCCACCTTGGGTTAATGAGAGAAGGTTTCTGAGGCTTCAGAGTAGTCCCTTCAATTCTACATAAAGCAGTTGGCCCAGGAAGTTGGGACTTCAGAGACCCCCATGATAGCATGCTTTTCTGAGTGTCCCATATGGCGTCCATCCCAGCATAAGTACTTTAGAACACAGACAATAAACGTTTTTTGAACTGTACTGAATTAGATTACCTGTCCTCTGTATATTTAATGAAGACTTCATTTATAGGAGGCAAATAAATTACTGTGTTTCCAATAACCAAGTTCCTCTGAGACTGATTCTCAGGGAACTTGAGAATTTTGGGAGCTATTTTTCCTGAAGTTCACTGAGATCCTATCAAACTATTTTGTTTAAAAAAAAAAAAAAGTTATCAGGATCTGACTGTAACTATAAAATTTTATCCTTATTATAAAATAATTAGTTTATGGCTCACATATCACTTGTCAGGACTAGTGTAGGATTCCAAATAGAAATGCCTGATAAACAGTTGCATATCCAACATGAGAACTTTGAGGAGAGGCCTGGGTTTAAGAAATAAAATTTGAATCATTTTTATATACTTACAATGCCTTTGGCAGCAAATAACAGAAAACTCTGACTAAGACTGACTTAGAATAATTTATTATCCCAAATGATGGGAAGTTCAAATGCAAGGTAAATTCCAGGATTGGTTCATTTAATGACTCAACAGTATCATCAAGAACCCAAGTTCTCTTCCATTTCTCCACTCTGCTCTCATGGTTACAGATGGCTGCAGCAGTTGCAGAAATTATATCTAGACATCACAAAATCCAGAACATGGGAAAAAAACCACCTTTTCCCAGGTCATTTTCTTATGCATAAAGAAACTTCCCAGCAGCCTCCACCAGAATTTCAGTAGTTTTTCCTTGGCTATGTGAAACGTCCTCTCCTAAAGGAATTACTGGCAAGAGGTACGAGATTAGATTGGTACAGTATGCAGAATTTAACCCCCTGGAGATGGAGTCAACACTCCCAGAAGAACATAGCTGTGTAGAGGAAGAGTAGACAACCAAATAAAATTGAAGTTTTTTATGGAAATGAACAAGTGGAAATGGATGCAAGAGGATGAGATCAAGAGCAAACAAGGAGGGAAACACCCTTGGAAAGACCAACTTTAGGAAATCAAAGAGAAGCCAAGGAAGGGTAAGCAAAAGAACTTGGGAAGAAACTTTTTTTTACTTGAGACCTTTCTTGTTTCTTGAGAAAGGCTTGTATTACTATATACTTTCCTCTCAGGACCACCTTTGCTGTGTCCCAAAGATTTTGAACAATTGTGTTTTCATTTTCTTTTGTTTCCATGAATTTTTTAAATTCTTCTTTAATTCTTTAATTTCCTATTTGACCCATTCATTGTTTAGGAGGATGCTTGTTAGCCTTCATGTATTTGAGTTCTTTCCAACTTTCCTCTTGTGATCAAGTTCTAGTGTCAAAGAATTGTGCTCTGAAAATATGCAGGTTGAGACCTGATTTGTGACCCAGGATGTGATCTACTCTGGAGAATGTTCCATGTGCACTAGAGAAGAATGTGTATTCTGTTGTTTTGGGGTGGAATGTTCTAAATATATCTGTGATGTCCATCTGGTCCAATGTGTCATTTAAGGCCTTTATTTCCTTGTTGATCTTTTGCTTAGATGATCTGTCCATTTCTTTGAGGGGGTGTTAAAGTCCCCTACTGTTATTGTATTATTGTTGATGTGTTTCTTTTATTTTGTTATTAATTGGTTTGTATAATTGGCTGCTCCCATGTTAGGCACATAGATATTTAAAATTGTTAGGTCTTCTTGTTGTACAGACCCTTAAATATGATATAGTGTCCTTCCTCATCTCTCATTATAGTCTTTGGTTTAAAATCTAATTTATCTGATATAAGTATTGCCACCCCCACTTTCTTTTGATGTCCATTAGCATGGTAAATTGTTTTCTACCCCCTCAACTTTAAATCGGGAGGTGTCTTTGGGTCTAAAATGAGTTTCTTGTAGACAGCATATCAATGGTTCTTGTTTTTTTGTTTTGTTTTGTTTTTAATCCATTCTGATACCCTGTGTCTTTTGATTGGGGCATTTAGCCCATTTACATTCAGGATAGCTATTGAAAGATATGAATTTAGTATTAGTATTAGTATTACAGCCATTGTATTGCCTGTAAGGTGACTGTTACTGTATATTGTCTCTATTCCTTTCTGGTCTGTTACTTTTAGGCTCTCTCTTTGCTTAGAGGACCCCTTTCAATATTTCCTGTAGGGCTGGTTTGGTGTTTGCAAATTCTTTTAGTTTTTGTTTGTCCTGGAAGCTTTCTATCTTTCCTTCTATTTTCAATGACAGCCTAGCGGGATATAGTATTCTTAACTGTATATTTTTCTCATTTAGTGCTCTGAATATATCATGCCAGTCCTTTCTGGCCTGCCAGGTCTCTGTGGATAGGTCTGCTGCCAATCTAATATTTCTACTGTTGGATGTTACAGACCTCTTGTCCTGAGCCACTTTCAGGATTTTCTCTTTGCCACTGAGACTTGTAAGTTTTACTATTAAATGACAGGGTGTGGACCTATTTTTATTGATTTTGAGCGGGGTTCTGAGTGCCTTCTGGATTTTGATGCTTGTTCCCTTTGCCAAATTAGGGAATTTCTCTGTAATATGCTCCAATATACCTTCTGCCTCTCTCTTTCTTTCTTCTTCTGGAGTCCCAATTATTCCAATATTTTTTCATCTTATGGTATCACTTATCTCTCGAATTCTCCCCTCGTGGTCCAATAGTTGTTTGTCACTCTTTTGCTCAACTTCTTTATTCTCCATCATTTGGTCTTCTATATCATTAATTCTCTCTTCTGCCTCATTTATCCTAGCAGTAAGAGCCTCCATTTTTTATTACACCTCATTAATAGCTTTTAAAATTTCAACTAGGTTTGATTTTAGTCTTTTATTTCTCCAGAAAGGGATTCTCTGGTATCTTCCATGCTTTTTTTTGAGCCCAGCTAGCACCTTGATAATCATCATTCTGAACTCTAGTTCTGACATATTACTAATGTCCATATTGATTAGGTCCCTAGCCATTGGTACTGCCTCTTGTTCTTTTTCTTGTGTGGTGAGTTTTTCCATCTTGTCATTTATCCAGATGAGAATAGATGAATGAGAGAACAAAATACTAAATGGGTAGCAATGACCCCAGAATATATACACTAACCAAATCAGAAGAGACCAAAACCAGGGGGAGAAGAAAAGGGGGGGGAAAGGGGGGGATATATATATATATTAGACTGTAAATAGAACTGAGCCACACACTTGATTTTGGGTGTATTTTGGTCTTTTAGAAAAAACTACCTCCTAATATTTTAAAGAAAAAAATATATATACGGGTAAACATGATGAAGGGATGGAATATGATTGTAAAGATGAAAGTTTAAAAAGATTCTAAAGAAGGAATTGATAAGAAGTTGGTGGAAAAAAAGAGAAAAAAAGAGGAAAGAATGTGATCAGGCTGGAGACTAGAATAAACCCATGCACTAGATTTAGGGTATATTTTGATCTATTAGAAGAAATTGTATTCCAAAATTTTAAAGGAAAAAAAAAAAACCCTATATGTATACAAAAATTAAATACAATGAAGAGATAAAATATGAATATAACAATGAGAACTTTTTAAAGATTTTTTATTTATTTATTTGACAGATAGAGATCACAAGTAGGCAGAGAGACAGGCAGAGGGAGAGGAGGAAGCAGGCTCCCCACCAAGCAGAGAGCCTGATGTGGAGCTCAACCCCAGGACTCTGAGACCATGACCTAAGCCAAAGGCAGAGGCTTAACCCACTGAGCCACCCAGGCACCGATATAACAATGAAAATTTTTAAAAAGATTTTAAAAAAGGTATTGATAAGAAAAAATAGTTATGTTAAAATAGGTTAGAGGAAATTTTTTAAAAATAGAATAAGAAAAAAATTTTAAAGATTTAATTTTGGAAGACTAAAGAATCATGGGGAAAAAGCCATGAATTTTTTTTTTAAGATTTTAGTTATTTATTTGACAGAGAGAGGCACAGTGAGAGAGGGAGCACAAGCAGTGGGAGTTGGGGGAGGGAGAAGCAGGCTTCCCGCTGAGTGTGGAGACCAATGTGGTGCTCGATCCCAGGACCCTGGGATCATGACCTAAGCCTAAGGCAGATGCTTAACAACTGAGCCACACAGGTGCCCCAAAAAACCATGAATTCTATGTGTTGCTTTCCCCTAGCTCTGGAGTTCTGCAGTTCTTATTGATCTGTGAACTTGGTCTTGGCTGGATGTCCTTGCTGATCTTCTGGAGGAGGGGCCTGTTGTGGTGCTTCTCCAATGTCTTTGCCCAAGGTGGAATTGCACCACCCTTGCCAGGGGCCAAGCTAAGTAATCTGCTCGGGTTTGCTCTCAGGAGCTTTTGTTACCTGAACACTTTCCATAGAGCATTAGAGGATGGGAATGAAAATGGCGGCCTCCCAATTTCTGGCCCCATAGGAGCTGAGAGTTCAGGGCCCCACTCCTCAGTGCACCCTTAGAGAAAATCAGTCAATCCCTCCTGTCTCCCTGGTCTCCAGCCACACTTGGAGCTCACCCAGCCTGTGACTGAGCATTTCTATCTCTGGCGCACAGCCCCATTTGGAGTCTCCAAGCCCAGAAGGCTCCTGCAGCACACTCCCATGCCACTCCTCCCAGAGAAGGAAAGAGGGGGTCTTTCTGGATCTGCCACTTGTGGGGTCCCTGCTTGAAGGACAGTGGCCCGACTGTGCTTTGGATCACGGTTTAAGGTAATCCTGAGCTGAGAGCCCACTTCTTGGCTCCATCTCTGCAGGCAGTTTCCCAGCTCTGATACCTGGGAGGTCTGCCACACTCAGACACCCCTGGTCTTTTTGTGACCCCATGGGTCCTGAGACCACACTGTCCCTGCGAGGGATTCAACCCCACTTAGCCTCTGGAGCAAAGTCCCTCAGTGGAGCAGACTTCTAAAAGTTCTGATTTTGTGCTTGGCTGCTCCCTCACTTGCCAGGAGCCCCCCCCACCCCATCTGTCTTCCTGTATATCACCTCGGATTCACTTCTCTGCACATCCTACCTTCCAGAAAGTGGTTGATTTTCTGTTCCTAGAATTGCTGCTCTTCTTCTCTTCTATCTCTTGTTGAGTTTGTAGGTGTTCAGAATGGTTTGATAACTATCTAGCTGAACTCCTGAGACCTGATATTTCAGTCTCCTACTCCTCAGTCATCTTGCTTCCCACCCTGGCCTCCTCTTTGCAAAGTCACCTTTCTGGCTGTATTCCTGACTAAAAGTAACACTTTCCAGTGAGCCTCCTACCCTCCACCATCTTGCTCCATGAAGAAAGTTTTCTGAAAAAAAGATTTTATTTATTTATTTGAGAGATTGAGAGAGAGAGAGCATAAGCCAAGGGAGCAGGGGCAGAGGGAGAGAAGCAAACGCCTTCCTGAGCAGGGAGCCTGATGCAGGGCTCAATCCCAGGACTCTGGGATTATGATTTAAACTGAAGGCAGACACTTAACGGGCTGAGCCACCCAGGTGCCTCGGAAAGAAACATTAAGGTTAATCTGGGCACACTTTAAAAAGGCAGTGAGAGGGGTGCCTGGGTGGCTCAGTGGGTTAAGCCTCTGCCTTCGGCTCAGGTCACGATCCCAGGGTCCTGGGATCAAGCCCCACATCGGGCTCTCTGACCAGCAGGGAGCCTGCTTCCCTTCCTCTCTCTGCCTGCCTCACTGCCAACTTGTGATCTCTGTCTGTCAAATAAATAAATAAAATCTTAAAAAAAAAAAAAGCCGTGAGAGAAAGAAATTAGACATGAATTTTATCATTGTGTATCCATAAATATCTAAGAAAGAGGGTGATCCTATATATTTTTGTCCCTAGTGAAGGAGGTTCCTGGATTTATAGTGACCACCACCTAAAACCAGATTTTCTCAGTTCTATTTTAGTGAAATTTTATTAGTCTAATTAACATATAACTTAATATTTTTTTAATTAATTTTTTAACTTTATGATTTTTCAATTTAAGAAATTTAGCAACTGGGAGTTCTGATTCTTAGCTTCAGGCCCTCAGTAGTAGAGACTAACCTGCCAAATAGTCATAATTGGATGTTGATAGACAACGATCGTCACTTAAAACTGCATTGTTTTAAGCTGTCTACTCTCAAAAATCTCTCAATAAATGTCCCATGATAAGATATATCATGACTGTACATGGAAAATCTCCATGATATATTCCTTGTCCTTCTAGAAAATTACTGTTTATTTTTTAAGATTATCAGTGCCAATATTACCTCTGCTGTGCAGCTGCCCCAGTAAACACCCAAGACTATTATGTAGGCCCATAGTGCTACCCACAGAACTTGGTTGGAGCCCTTGTCATAGGTCTACTTACCCTTGCAAGACAATGGATGAAATTTATTTTAAATAAATAAATGAAACCTAGAAATGTTATTAGCAAAATACTATTGGATATGTCCAGGCAAAACCAAACACTGTTTTTTTGTGTGTGTGCCTAGTCACAGTTGTCTAATCTCTAATGTGATAGGGTAGGACCAAACAAGCTCTTTAATTTCTTTAAATTCTATAGCCTATGATTTTATTAACTTACTAAAAACATCTATATCTTCTTAGCAGACAGATACTATCAGATCCAAATCTTTTTTATTTTTTAAGATGTTATTTATTTGACAGAGATCACAAGCAGGCAGAGAGGCAGGTAGAGAGAGAGAGGAAGGAAAGCAGGCTCCCCGCTGAGTGGAGAGCCTAATGCGGGGCTCGATCCCAGGACCCTAAGATCATGACCTGAGCCGAAGGCAGAGGCTTTAATCCACTGAGCCACCCAGGCGCCCCCAGATCCAAATCTTAACCAAACTGCTGCCTTTGCTTAAATAACTGAAGCAGGAACTAGACATAAAAGGTTTGTTTTCACATTTGAGAACTCAGCATGTCACCTCACTTGTACCTTTATCATTTTTATGCCCACTACTTAGTGGAGGCACTGATAAGTAATCATACACAGTATAGTGTTGCCAAAAACTTACTATATCATTAAAATGTTCAAATGTTTTTAGAACATTTTTGGATTTTTTTCCTTTTTAGATTATCTGCTTAAAGGAAGAGAACAAGAAACCAGCCTAAGCACTTGTCAAGTACGTGACCAAGTAAATCCTGGCCAAATAGAGTTTGGGTACTCTGTGGCTATTAAAAGGCAAGACATAAATCTATACGTAATGCATGGGGGAAAGTCCTGTACATATTTTTAGCCGAAAAACAATATTTCACTGGTTAGTTTTATGCTATGGTTCTTTATGTGAATAAAAAATTTTATTTCTTTATGTGAAGAGTAGTAGGAAATATACTAAACTATGAATGGTTAGTAACCATTGGAAAGAAGAAAAGAGTAGTGGGCTTACATTTTTTTCTTTTTTATTTTACATAAATTTGTACTGCTTTATATATATATGTTTACAATAACAAAAATAAAAACACATAAGGAGAATCTAACACTCTAAATCATTTATTTGACTGGAATTCCGTTTGTTCAACGTTGTTATGTCCTTTTTTTACCTTCCTTTCTTTTTCTCCATTTTCTTTGTCCCTTTCCTCCTGGTTTCCTCCCCGCAACCGCCCCCCCCTCCGATTTCATTTCTCCTTGTTTTCATTCCTGCCTTTAATTCTTTTCTCCCTGCTCCCAAACTGGATCCCATAAAGGTAGAAATCAGAAAGTGTGAATAGGGGATATTTGTGTCATCTGCTGCCTCTGGGGATGCAGGGCTCCCCAAACGGAGGATTCTGAATTAACTATGTCATTCTGGCCACCTGAGAGGAACTGTGCTCAAGACAGAAGGACATCAAGATTCAGAGCACAGCAATAAGATATGCAAAACAAAATTTCATTGCTGAAACCGAGAATTTTCTTTCTTCATCAGAATATATAGATATTTGGCTTTAATGGCCTGGCCATTTCTCCTACTGGACTATAGAAGAAGGAAGAAGGGTGAAACCTGGAGTAAAGATGCTTCTGTCACCAAGAGAGGATGGGCTTTTGGCTACCAAGACAACTGCAAGATTAGTCAGAGGGCTAATGAATATAAAATATTCACTATATAAATATAGATATAATATATATAGATATAAATATTTATATTTCTATATAGATATAATAGAAATATAGATATATAGAGATAGAAAATAACTGGGGTCTTGCTTCTTATGGCTAAATGTTTATGCCATTGAAGTGAATTGAACTAAATTGATCTGAAATTGAATTGAAACACTGAATTGGGATCCACAAGATTAACCTGAGGAAGAGGTCTTTCATAGATTCACTTAATTAATTTATTGTTGCAATAACTGCCAACTTCTGCTAGCTACTTAAAATATATTTTCCCCCAAAATTCAAAGCAAAACCACCATGAGATATCACCTTACACCTGTCGGAAAGGCTAGTATCAGAGAGATGAGAAATAACAAGTGTTGGAGAGTATGTGAAGCAAAAGAAACCCTCATGCCCATTGGTATGAGTGTAAATTGGTGTAGCCACTGTGGAAATCAGTAGGTGATTCCTCAAAAATTAAAAATAGAAATGCCATACAATCCAGTAATTCCACTACTGGGTATTTACCCAAAGAAAATGAAAACACGAATTCAAAAAGATATATGCTCCCCTATGTTTATTGCAGCATTATTTATAATAGCAAAGATATGGAAGCAACCCATAGATGAATGGATCAAGTGTCCACCCATGGATGAATGGATAAAGAAGACATGGGGCATGTGTGTGTCTCTGTGTGTACATATATGTACATTTGCATATTACTCAGTGAAAAAAGAATGAGATCTTGCCATTTGCAACAAAATGGATGGACCTACAGGTTATTGGCTAAGTGAAATAACTCAAATATGATTTCACTTATATGTGGAATCTAAAAACCAAAACAAATGACCAAGTGGAAACTTTGGGGGAAGAAAATGGGCAAGAAGTGAAGGGGAGTAGGAGATATAAGCTTCCAGTTATGAAATGAATAAAACATCAGAATGGAAAGCACAGTGTGAAGAATATAGTAAGTGATACTGCAAAAGCATTGTATGGTGACAGAGGGTAGCTACACTTGCAGTGAGCATAGCATAACCTACAGAGTTGTTAGATCACTATGTTATATACCTGAAAGAAACTAATATAACACTGTGTGTCAACTATATTTTGATTTTAAAAAGACAAATATATATAACATATTTTTTTCTCCCTTAATGATCAGAATAACTTTCTCCCTTAATCATCAGAATAACTTTATGAACTTTTCCCCCTTAATCATCATGATCATCCCTTAATCAGAATAACTCCCTTAATCATCAGAGTCACATTATCCCTACTTTATAGATGAACAAACTGAGTCTCAGGGAAGTTAGGTCACCCATCCAACTGGTGAGTAAATGTCTGTGTCTCTCTCAGCCAATCCAGCAAAGACTGTCCTGTGAAATTGTATGAGAGGCTTCATGAATTTGTAATGTCCCTAAGTAAGACCCCTAAACTTTCTGGAATTAAACAGTTGTAGAACTGTTTAATCAACTATTAAAGTTGTTCAGTGCTCAGGTGGTTTTCACTTTTCAGAAGGAAATGAGAAAAAGTGGAAATCTTTTAAGCAGAATCAACAAACTATAATCAAAAGGAGTATATCTCTCTTGCTATGTATATAATGCATATACATATATGCATATAATTATATTTCTTTTAATATATAAACATCTATACACATATTTATATGTATTCAGGCAATGTTTCCATTGCAGTGAGGCAGACCTATAAACTACCCTATCTGCAGACAGGAAAATATAAGGCAGTGTTCTTGAAAGTTCTAGAATTGGGTACCCAGAATTTTAACTTATATCTCTAATACCAAGCTGCTCCCAGAACGTTGTCAGTAAGATCTTTATTTATATAGAAACAAGAAGACCCAGCTGAAGGATGTGTGTGTATTTAATGTGACTCTGGATGATCTCTGAAGCAGTGGGTACTTGTTTAAACTAGTGTAAAGCAGTTTTAATGGGTAGACTCAATTCCTATGTTCTTTAAATCTAAAGGAGTTTTATTTTAAGTGGCAAGGTAGTAAGGGCTAGGATTTTGTGATACACAAATGCTTCCTATTGCTTCTCTTCTCTTCCTATCTTCCAGCCATAAGTTGGGTATGGTAAAACCATTGTCTACTGTCATCACTGAAGGAAGTTACAGAGGGAAAGCCAATTATCAGATTTTCATTTTAAACTAAGTCAAGGCAAGCAGTATTTAGGTGTTTTTTTTTTAAGATTTTATTTATTTATTTGACAGAGAGAGATCACAAGTAGGCAAAGAGGCAGGCAGAGAGAGGGGGAAGCAGGTTCCCTGCTGAGCGAGAGCCCAATGTGGGGCTCCATCCCAGGACCCTGAGATCATGACCTGAGCCGAAGGCTCAAAACCTAACCAACTGAGCCACCCAGGCGTCCCAAGGCAAGCAGTATTTAATGCATGTCCCATCTATATCAGAAGAAGCCACTTGGTCTTCTAATGTTAAGAACAGGAAGGATTTGGGGCGCTTGGGTGGCTCAGTTGGTTAAAGCCTCTGCCTTCAGCTCAGGTCATGATCTCAGGGTCCTGGGATCAAACCCCACATCTGGCTCTCTGCTCAGCAGGGGGCCTGCTTCCATCTCACTCTCTGCCTGCCTCTCTGCCTACTTGTGATCTCTGTCTGTCAAATAAGTAAATAAACTCTAAAAAAAACAAAACAAAACAAAACAAAAAGAACAGGAAGGATTTTATTCTAGAAATGTAGCTTGCCTGCTATAAAATGGTGGCTGAGATGTCCATTTGTAATCCCTGCCAATCTAGGATTATGGAAGTGGTTCCATTCCTTGATGCTTTAGTGCCACCTATGGTTCCAAGTTAGAAAATGTTCATTTAAAATAAATTCTAGAGACCGGAAACAGTATCCTGGTTTTAAATCAGCATACTTATCACTCAATTAGATTTTGCCTTTGGAGTTTGACTAAATGAACTGAGTATCTTTCTGGAGGGCAATTTGACAATATGCATTATGAGATTTTTTTTAAATGATTAGTAATTTCATGTTTAGGAAATGATGAGACAAAGACACATTATAAAAATATTTATTATGGCATTATTTAAGAAAATTAATGTTGAAATGATTATAATGCATATATAAGATGGAAATGATGCAGCCACTTAAAAATACATTAAAAAATCACCTTTAATAGTAATTTCTATAATTTTTCTCCTCATAGAAAGATTTTAGGTCTTTTATAAACCGTTAAAAACCTAAAGAGGTATATAACTCTACAGTGTGCAATAGGACACCAAAAATAATACCAAAAATAATATAATCCATAATCCACAAAACTAAACTACTATGTACCTAAAAATTTGAGTTAATAAATATGCTGGAAGAGATTGTTTTATTTTACATACACACCAGTCAAGATAAATGAAATGAAGTCCCTACTTTATAGAGAAAACAGCAGTCATCAGATAGAGACTTCATCTTTCTAAAATAAAACATACATACCTCCCTTGTGTTTCTGTCCTGGTCTACATCTCTCCAGTTATCATAGAGGGATCTAATCTCTCCACCTCTGCTTGGAGTTCTTTCCCCTCTCATACTCAAGAACTTTACACTATCCATTATCCCTTTTCTTCTTATTAGTATAGTCATTCTTCCCTCTCAACTGAACATTTTCCACCAGCTTTAAGATATACTGAAGTATCTGTTATTTAAAATAATAATTCCTTACTCAACTCATGTCCTCCACCTCCCAGCTTCTAGCAAACTATAGTCCTCTCTCTCTCACTTCATAGTGTTCTTAATATTTTATATTTATCATAATTTTCACACATTCTGCTCAACCCTAAACTCACTCCAGTTTGGTATATAGCCTCACCACCCCATTAAAACACCTGTTAAGCCACTAATGGTCTCCATGTTGCTAAACTCATGGCTTTTTTTCAGTCTTCATTGCAGTATCTCAGCATAGTCAATACTCTTGACCAATGTGTTGAAACACCCACTACTCTCAATTTTCTCCTCTTTTCTAGCCACTCCTCTTTCTCCTCTCCAGTTCCTCTCCCTCCCATTGGTCATTAAATATCATGGCTCAGTCTTTATCCCTCTTTCCACTCTGTAATCTCTTCTAGGCAATTTCTTTTTAGCTATTGTTTCAATTACCATTTATACACAAATGATTCACACACCCTAATTTCTAGCCCAGTGCTTCTCTGAGCTCCAGGAACATATAAAAACACCTAAGTTTTGTCACTTAAAAGTCTCCAAGACATCTCAGTCTCCATTTGACCAAAACCTAACTCATGATTTTTCCTTCCAAATTTCCTCTTCCAGGTCTGTAAATGGCCCCATCACCAATCTAGTTATGCAAACCAAATCCTAAAAGTCATTCTTAATGCTTCCACCTCCCTCAGCATGCACACTTAATCTATCTTCAAGCTCCTTCACTTCTATTCCCTGCTGTTTAAGACCTGCTGAACACGTGGTGCATTTGGAGCCTGATGACATGGCCAAGCTCCATATGCAGCTGTTCTTTGAAGAGCCAGATGAAATAATAAGAAATTTCCTCTTCCCACCACAAAAGTTGGAGAAAAAGACTGTGGTCCTGCCATAGACCAGGCTCAAAGGACATCAAGGAGGTAGAGGACAAAGCAGCCAGCTCAGTGCCCAAACTTTCTAGCGGTAGCCCCACTGCCACTTTGGTGCTGGCAATATGGCTGACCCTGGATGGCTTTATGTCTCTGGTCATTTCTGTCTTTAGACTGACCTTCCTAAAGCATCTATTTAGCCATCCAGCATCCAACCTGAAGCATGTGTCCTTGGAAGACAAAAGATTACAAATCTTATATATCTACATATTTTTCACTGTCCTATAGCATTTGGAGAAGAAAGTCTACTTGATGGAAGTATATTTTAACACAACTGATAGAATTTGGAAAAAAAAAATCTATCTTCTCTCCATCTCTACCACTGTATAGATCTACGTCACCATTATTTCTTATCTGCATTACTCCAATAATCTTATTAGTTTTAATAGTCTTAATAGTTTTATTTTTTCTTTCCCAATCTGTACAGCATTTTCTTTCTCTTTTTTTTTCTAAATGTTCTATTTGGGCCTTCAAGTACAATGTTGAGTAGGAGTGGTGAGAGCAGACATCTTTGCCTTTGCCTTGTACCTGATCTCAGGGGAACAGCATCTAGTTTCTCACCACAAAGTATGATGTTAGCTGTAGGTTTTTGTACATGTTCTTCATTGAGCAGTGGGATTTCTCCTCTTACCTAGTTTGCTGAGAATTTTTATTATGAATGAGTGTTAGATTTTTTTTAAGATTATTTATTAATTCATTTGACAGACAGAGATCACAAGTAGGCAAAGAGGCAGGCAGAGAGAGAGGAAGGGAAGCAGGCTCTCTGCTGAGCAGAAAGCCCGATGTGGGGCTTGATCCCTGGACCCTGGGATCATGTCCTGAGCTGAAGGCAGAGGCTTTAACCCGCTGAGCCAGCCAGGTGCCCCTGGGTGTTAGATTTTGCCAAATGCTTTTACTGTATCAATTGACACAATTGTATGATTCTTCTTCTCTAGGTCATTGATGTGGTAGATTACATTAATTAATTTTCAAATATTGAAACAGCCTTCCATACTTCTATACCTGGAATAATCCCTGTGGTTCAGATGTATAATTCTTTTCAAACACTGTTAGATTTTATTTGCAAATACCTTATTGAGGATTTTTGCATGTATGTTCATGAAAGATAGCAGCAGTCTGTAGCTTTCCTTTTTAATGATGTTTTTGTCAGGTTTTGGTAGTAGAGTGTTGCTAGCCTCGTATAATGAGTTAAGATATGTTCCCTCAACCTCTGTTTTCTGGAAAAGATTGCCTTCCCACCTGTATTGTTTCTTTTTAAAATGTATCTGATAGAAATCACCAATAAAACCGTCTAAGTCAGTGCTTCCTTTTTTGGAAGATTATTAATTATTGATTTGATATCTTGAAAAAATATAAGCCTATTCTGATTATCTATTTCTTCTTGTGTGAGTTTCGATAGTTTGTCTTGCAAGAAATTGGTCCATTTTATCAAAGATCCCAAATTAGTAACAAAAGAGTTATTCACGGTATTCTTCTGGTAACTTTATTGTCAGTGAGATAAGTAGTGATGACCTCTCTCTTTTTTGTTGTTGTTCACTGTCTTTCTTTCCTTATTTATTCTTAAGTTTTTATTTTAATTTCAGTTAGTTAACATACAGCGTATGATGACCTCTCTTTTATTTCTGATATTATCAATTTATGTTTTCTTTATTATTTTATTAGTCTGTGTAATGGGTTGAATTGTGCATCTCTAAGATTCATATATTTAAGTCCTAATCCTTAGTACCTAGGAATTTTACCTTTTGGGAAATAAGGTCATTGCAGATATAATTTGTTAAGATGAAGTTATACTGGAGTAGGGTGGGCCTTTAATCCAATATGATTTGTGACCTTGACACAAGGAGAACAACATGTACAAACCAAGAGATGCCTGAAGCCACCAGAAGTTAGGCTACAGGCATGGAACTGATTCTCCCTTGTAGCCCTCAGAAGAAACCATCCCTGCCAACATATCCATCTTGGACTTCTGGTCTCCAGAACTGTGAGATAATAAATTTCTGTTATTTGTAAGCCACCCAGTTTGTGCTAATTTGTTTCAGTGGCCCAGAAATTAATATACTGGGCCCTGGGAATGCATGAACTATAGGTTTCGGAGCTTTAAATTCCTCCAGTGTCCTTGATTTTGCATCCTCCTTGAATTAAGTCTGTATTTTTAGGTTCTTTTAGCTATAATCCACTGTGATTATACTGAAGCCCTGTTAATGTGGTGCTAAGGTGTGGAGGAGGGAAAGCATTCTATAATTCTGTAATTAAATCTCAAGCTTTTAGTGGGCCTGTGTTCCTTGGCTGTGACTTTCACAACTATTTCTTAACTTCTCCCCCTTAGGTAAGATAGGAAGGCAAAAGTGAGCTGGGGTTGGGTAAAGGCCTTTCGTAGTATGTGGGGTAAGATGCTGGGAAAGTCTTTTCCACTAGAGAGTAGCCCTTTGTTTCGAAGAGCGCTCTGGATTTCAAAATGATAGCTTTTCTTCTCCCCACCCACCTCCCACCTTCCCAGCCAGAGATGGGAGGCAGAATTTCCTTGGCTCTTCACATGGAGGTAAAACCTATGGAAGTGTGAGTCCCTCCTAAGACTAAGAGCTTCTTATTCTCATGTTAGTCCACACTCAGCCTCCAACAATTCATCCAAATTACCACTTAAGTGTCCTCACCATTTTATGGCTTCATTAACTTCTGCTCCAGGTAAGCAGATCTCAACTATGATTCTCTGTATTTGCCTGTGTGTCCAGTTTCAGTTTGGCAACTTTCTCTGTGACCAGTTCTCTGATGGGTCCAAAATAAGTCACTGATTTTTATTTCATTCAACATTTTTCTTATTGTAAGGATGGGAACAATTACTTCAGACCTTAGACATGTCATTGCTGAAATCAGAAGTCAGAATAATATTTTAAACACAATATATAACATTTAAAATGTCTTAAAAAAAAAAAAAAAAGGTAGGCTCCATGCTGTGCGTGGAGCCCAACATGGGGCTTGAACTCACAAACCTGAGGTTGCGATCTCAGCTGAGATCAAGAGTCAGATGCTTAACTGATTGAGCCACCCAGCCACCCCACCCAAAATTTCTTTTACATTCATTTTAGGTTATAATGTTAAAAAGAAAACCACAGGTCCAAAATGGTGTCTCTTTGACTGAGTCCCCAAGCTGTTTTCAGTTTCAACCTCCCCCCAAATCTGATTTCAGTTTCAACCTCCCCCCAAAATCTAGGCTTAACTGGTCTGTCAGAAATTTTTGGATTGGTGCCAATGAGTTTATCACATGGGGCTTTTCATTCTCCAAAGGAAGATGAGGTAATCTGCATGGTAAGACTCCCCTTTACTTGTTAGATGGAATACTTAAACTGCCTGATTCATGAATCAACTAATAAAGCCAATTATATCTTTAAAATTTATTCAGTTGAGTGCTCGCTTCGGCAGCACATATGCTAAAATTTATTCAGTTGAATTTTTGTTTACAGTAATCATAAGCAATTTATAGTATTGTTTTCAAGTTTTTAAATTTTAGATGGTGCCATATTATAGATACTTTTCACTTTTATCATGAATAATAAATTTTGGAAATTTATTCATGTTGATACATGTAGGCCTAGTTTATCCATCTTAATAATATTAAATTGTATGAATATCTCACAGTATATTTATCTTTCCTCTATTGGATGCTTGGATTTTTTTTCTTTTCTTCTCTAGAACAATGAATATAATCATTCATTAATTTCATGAACTTATGTGAGAGTTTCTTTATGGTATAAACTTAGAAACTGAAAATCCACCTTAGGGTCATGGAAATCTTTGGCTTCTCTAAAACTGACTAATTGCTCTCCTTACAATTTATATTCCCACCAGGAACCTATGAGTGTTTTGTTGCATCAACTCTTTATATTATTTTTCCTGTATAATAGATGTGAATGGTACCTTATATAGTTTTGGTATATATTTCCTATTTCCCTGTCCCCTTACTTGTAACAAGTACTAAAAAATTTCTTTGCTTTCAGGGTACCTGGGTGGCTCAGTGGGTTAAGCCTCTGCCTTCAGCTCAGGTCATTATCTCAGGGTCCTGGGATTGAGTCCCGCATCCAGCTCTCTCCTCGGCAGGGAGCCTGCTTCCTCCTCTCTCTCTCTCTCTGCCTGCCTCTCTGCCTACTTGTGATCTCTCTCTGTCAAATAAATTAAAAAAAAATCTTTAATAAAAAAAAAATTTCTTTGCTTTCAATATGTCCTTGGATTGTGTTCAATTCAATGCGCCCCAAGTGGTGAAACCCTTGAGATTGGTTACATCTTCTGTTATAACAAGGCTTTTTAATTGTAAACAAAAATGTAATATTTTCCTTTATGGTCTGTGTCTTAGTGTTTTGTGACAAAAAAATCCTTTCTCAAGTCCCAGGCTTTAAATATTTTTCTGAAAGCCTCTCATTTCATGTTCATGTTTTTAATTCAACTACATTGTGTTTTGTCAATTTCACTATGTAATTTATTTTTTTCTTTATATGTTTCAAGGTTATGTTTTTAGGTGCCTACAAATTCATTATTATATTTTCCAGGTAGAATGTTCTTCATTCCTATCAAAGTCTTTTTGTCTCACATTCTATTTTGTTTTATTTGGTATTAACATTGATATATCCTTTAATTTATTTTCTTGGTATATTATTTAATACTATATTTTAATACTTTATTTTAATACTTTAGTATTTATTTTATTTTTATTTTAATACTTTATTTTAAAGTATATTTTAATACTTTATTTAATACTTTATTTATTAAAAATTTGTGTGATTTTTAGTTTAGTTGGGTCTCTTGTAAGCTACATATTGTCCTCATGACAGACTGAATTTCCCTAAGTGAGTTTAATTCATTCATATTCACTGTGATCAGTATATATTTGCATTTTCTCCTGTGATCAGTATATATTTCCATTTTCTCTTCATATTTTATGTTTTTTACTCATCATGCTTTCTCTTTGTTTTTGTTTTTTTATTTGTTTGTTTGTTTTGTTTTCCTGCCTCTTGTTAAGTTGATAAAGTTTTCTACATTTCTTATATCTCCCAGTTTCATGGAAGCTTTGGAATGTATTTCTCTTCCCTTAGTGGCACCCTATATATATTTTCAATCATCTTTTTAAAATTGAAGTTAATCCATATCTTTATAGCCCTCTCTGAAAAATACAAAGCTTTAATATTCCTTCATCAGAAAATACACACACACACCCACACACACACACACTTTATTATTGCAGGCTAGAGTTTTAGTTAGAGAATAAAATTTTCAGCATATTTTATCAATTTGTGTGCCTTTATATGTTTCTTAATGTCCTATGTGTCTCCTTTTAACTCATGTGTGTTCCCTCTAGGTGTACTTCTCTTACTATTACAATTCACCATGTAATCATTTTTTTCCAATAAGAATCAATTAGTGACAAATTCTCTAGAAATTTTATATCTGAAAAAGTCTTAATTTCATTTTTACCTTTGAATTATGGCTTACCCGAGTGTACATTTCTTTTTTTTTTTATTTTTAGATTTTATTTATTTCTTTGACAGAGACAGATCAGAAGTAGGCAGAGAGGAAGGCAGAGAGAGGAGGAAGCAGGCTCCCTGCTGAGCAGAGAGCCCGACGTGGGACTTGATCCCAGGACCCTGAGATCACAACCTGAGCTAAAGGCAGAGGCCTTAACCCACTGAGCCACCCAGGCGCCCCCTGAGTGTACATTTCTAGGATGATGTCTACTGTCTCTCAAAATATTGTATATATTACCCCATTGTCTTAGTTCTGTCTCCAGTCTTTTGTAGATTATTTGGAACTTTTCCTTTGGGAGTTCACATTTTTTGTATTTATACTTAATGTTTTTCAGTTTCATTTATGCTATGTCCAGCTACAGATTCGTTTTTATTTCTTCTGCTTTATTTGTTATTTTTCTTTATTTTCAACCAAAGATGGTATGTTTTTCTCCAAACCTGGAAAGTATCTGCCATTATCTCAGTAAATATTACATTGCCATTATTTTCTCTCTTCAGTTTTTCTGGAATAATTAGATATATGTTGAAGTCTCTCCAACTATTCACCATGTATTTTTATGATTCTTTCATATATTTTATTTATCGTTTTCTCTGTGCTTCATTTGAAGAAATTTCTCACAAGTATCTTTCAATGCACAGATTTTCTTTTTTACTATAATCAGGATTTATGTTTATACACATATATGAATATACACATATATACATAATATACATATTAAATACATGTGCATATCCAATTATGTATAATACATATATAACATGTATGCATAGATCATGTATAACATAAAGTGTACATATACAACAAAATTGAAATGTGTATTACATTTATGTATTTACTTATATAATATGTAAGTATTGATATATATATATGTATATGTGTGTATATGTGTGTAATTTCCAAGATTTTCAATTAACTATTTCCTTTCTATCTTTTCTACCTTTCTCATAAATTGTTGTTGTATTTATGGATAGTATCTCTTCTCTATCTCTTTAACAATCCTAAAGATGCTTGTCAAAATTTTAGTTACTTTTGTTTGGAATGAATTCGTAGTCAATTTTCTTATCTATCTTAATGACATTAGCTGCTTGGTGCATTGTGGAATTTGGGTTTGTGAACTCATTTCAAGTGACCTCCTTCTCTTTCTCCCTCACTCTCACTCTCACTCTCTTAACACTCAATTTCTCTTCTCTCTTCACCAGTTTACCAGTCCCAGTTTGGCAGACTTGCAATTGCCTCCATGTGACATTCAAGATTCCCATTGTATTACTGAAGTTGTCACTGCTAGAGTCCTAAGCCAGTTGTGTCATTTCAGTTTCTGGTTGGTTCCTGGTTGTGAGATGATGTCTGGGTTCTCCCAATTCCCTGAATAGGCCCAGCTTCACAGAAAGACTGACCACTTCCCTGCCTAATGTGCAGTGGCTCTCCACTGATTGTGGCCTGTTCTTGCTGCATGAATGGTTCTGTATTGGCTAGAGAGTGGCCCATGGGATTTCTTCATAGCTCCTTGGTGGGAGTGATTCAGAGCATTACAGCAACTCCTCTCTCTATGGGTGATTTGAGTTCATCCCCCAGTGTCATCTCTTAATTTACCAAATCACCTCATGGCTCTGATGCAATGGAACCCTTTGCCAGCTCACTTCACAACTCTTGAAATTATGATCCTTGGGGGACTGGAGCCTATTCCTGCCTGACTATCAATCCTCATGCTCTGTGCTCCACCCCTATTGTCCTAGTGAGTGGGAGGGAGCTTCCCACTACCCTTTATTCATTCTACTGAGCTCAGGCTCTTTCCTCCAACCTCTGCACTACCGTCTCCCACCAAACTCCTAGCCAACTTTGATCCCAGGACAGGGTAATTTTTTAAGACAGTCTGATCTGATCCTGTCTTTTTCAAATTTTCAAGGGTCTGCACTGTCCTTCAAGGTATGGCACAGGAAAATTGAACTTTTTTGAATACTAAAAGGAAAATGAGTAGTACCTACTAACTGCTGGGTTCTAATAACCACTACCCTCAACATATTCCCTCAGAAAACAGTGACAAGAGATCCCCTTTTCTCCACAGATAATAATTTGGCTGGGATGATGCAAGGAATAAAAATACAACAGATCATTTTATTTTTCTAGTTATTTGTTTCTGCATAGTTGTTCTCTGCCATTTAAATAAAATCTACACAGAAGCTTACATGAAAATCTTAATACATATCTAACCAAACACTTTTCTGCTCAGTATGTTCAAAGATAATTCAGGAAGAAGGACACATATATGACTATTTAAAGAGCTACAAAACTGAGGGGTATGGTCATTAGGAGCCTCTGGTGCTCAGAGGCTGTGTCCTTTGGAAGACCTGGCTCAGATCCCCCAGAAGTACTACTTGCTGTGCAACATGAATGAGGCAGAACTTCAACTATGAACACTGATTCTCATGGGCTCATGACTCAGCCAATCAATTTCAAGCTCCAAAATTCTTGAATCCCTGAGAAAGTTTGTATTTACAACAGAAAGAGCCTTCAATACAGTTCTTTTGCAGGAAACTGGACAGAGTCCAGGTATTCAGAGAAAACGAAAGGAGCACACCAACTTGGAATGATTACTATACATAAAAGTCTCCTGAGACAACAAAGCAAAAAGCTTCCTCCACTTGGAATCTGCTTCAACATGCTAAAAGAAACCACAGGGCCTCAGGGCCATAGGAACTGCTACCGGCACATTTCCTTCTCTTACCAGATGACAAATCCTGTAACATATAATACCACTTCCCTCACAAGCTCCTCCTATAGACCACAGCTCCACATCCAGAATGCATTCCTATCATTATACCTGATGGTATCTGAAGGGCTTTTTACACATTGCCTCATCTCACATGATCTTAACCAGGATCCCTGTCATCTTCATCTTAATAGATGGACAGACTGAGACAAAAAGAGATTAAATAACTTGGCCAAGATCACAAGGCTAGTATTTCGTTGGGTCAGAACTTCCTAGGTCTTTCCAGGACAATAAACTTTCTTTGTCTTAAAATGGATCTCTTGAGTCTGATGCATTCTTGTGTGGAATCCTATGTTAGTAAATCATACATTCTGTAATCACTCTGATGGTATGAACTCCAGAGGCACTTCAGTCAGGAAGACAAAAACATATGCAAAAGGGTGTCAATTTCAAAAGGATGAATTAGTCCAGAGTGGAAAAGGTCTGATATAATCAACCTGGCTGGTATCCTTGAAAGATGGTGTCTTATTGAGGGCTCAGCACTGCTCTGTACTGTGCACAATTAGGTCAATAAGCAGGGGCAGTAGCTATATCCAGCTTTCTAAGAGGTGTCCATACTATTGGGTACATGAATAGCCTCCAAGTCTGCCATTTTGTCCACTCTATTCAAGGGCCTATTTATTGTATAAGCACTCTAGTGGCTGAGAACAGAAGAACTGACATGAGTTGCCCTGCCTAGTAAGACTGTTTGGTCATTTAGTGCCTTTTCTTCAGTAGACACTCCCTGGTGGACATAACATAAGGCAAAAGGATTCACAGAGTTTCTGGTCTCTCTCAAAGATCCATCCATATGCCTCTTCCTCAAATTCTCTTGTTTCCAAGATCCACTTTGCTCTTCCAAGCCCCTGAACAGCCACCTAAGCCATTTGTCACTGCTGGCGGGGGGGCGGGGAGTCCACATATATCCGTCCTTCAAATCATTTCCCCCTCTATACAAATTAATGACCAGCTGTGCTGCTTACAGCTCTGCCCACTGGAAGGATTTCTTCATTATTTTTTGTCAAAGTTACATTGAGTGTGGTTGTAGGATGGTGTCAGTCCATTTTTGATTAGCACCTATATATTTTGACTCATGATTAGCACTAATATATTCAGCCAACTCATTTGTGGATGGATGGAGCCTAATTTTGTAACTTTTCTCTCAGTTTGTCATGAGGAATCCCCCATGATGTCATAAAGGTAATAAAGATGTCATAAAAATACTTTAAGGGAGAGGTTACAGCACAATTGAGATAGATGATGTGGAATTCTGGACCTGTTTCTGATACTAATACACCTGTGTCTGTAATTATTTGTGACGTCTGGACCTCCTCTGACATGATCTAAGTGTACCATTCTATCATCTGACAGAGTGCTGTTTCACCAGCTTAACCTCATGATTCCTTGGATCTGATGGTGTATATCTTCTGTTGTGAAACTCTGGGCATATAATCACTCAATATCATGTGGTCGGGCACTCAGTGTGTCCCAGGGCTCTTTTTTAAACATCAAGTAGTTTTCTGCTATTAAAGTCCTGCCACTGGTCCACAACCCTGGAGAATCTACAATGCATCTCTCATATTAGGCCTTTCTAGGGCCTCCAAGAAGCATTTTAAAAAAATTTTTTTATTAACATATGATGTATTATTAGCCCCAGGGGTACAGGTCTGTGAATCGCCAGGTTTACACACTTCACAGCACTCATCATAGCACATACCTTCTCCAAAGTCCATAACCCCACCACCCTCTCCCTATCCCCCTCCCCCCCGGCAACCCTCAGTTTGTTTTGTGAGATTAAGAGTCTCTTGTGGTTTGTCTCCCTCCCAATCCCATCTTGTTTCATTTATTCTTTTCCTACCCCCCAAAGCCCCCATGTTTCCTCTCAACTTCCTCATATCAGAGATGATATGATAATTGTCTTTCTCTGATTGACTTATTTCGCTAAGCATAATACCCTCTAGTTCCTTCCACGTCATTGCAAATGGCAACATTTCATTTCTTTTGATGGCTGCATAGTACTCCATTGTATATATATACCACTTCTTCTTTATCCATTCATCCATGGACATCTAGGTTCTTTCCATAGTTTGGCTATTGTAGACAATGCTGCTATAAACATTCGGGTGCACGTGCCCCTTCAGATCACTACATTTGTATCTTTAGGGTAAATACCCAGTAGTGCAATTGCTGGGTCGTAGGGTAGCTCTATTTTCAACTTTTTGAGGAACCTCAATGCTGTTTTCCAGAGTGGTTGCACCAGCTTGCATTCCCATCAACAGTGTAGGAGGGTTCCCCTTTCTCCACATCCTCGCCAGCATCTGTCATTTCCTGACTTGTTAATTTTAGCCATTCTGACTTGTGTGAGGTGGTATCTCATTGTGGTTCTGATTTGTATTTCCCTGATGCCGAGTGATGTGGAGCACTTTTTCATGTGTCTGTTGGCCATCAGGATGTCTTCTTCGCAGAAATGTCTGTTCATGTCCTCTGCCCACTTTTTTTTCTTTCTTTTTTTTATGCTTATGGTGACTTTATTGTCACTGACATTTTCACAAACATGCTCTGCTAATCAGTAAGGGAGTATACAGATGCAAGAGCCATCCTTCAAGAACTTGAGACCCAAGAAGAGATTACATTAAATCATAATTCAGGACAAGAGTTTCGAAGATGCCATAATCTTGGATTCCTGTTCCTTCCCTTGCAGTGTAGAACACTCTCAGCGTTGGTGGCTTCTTTCTCTCTCCTTTTTTTTTTCCATCTAATTTTTTTTTATTTTTAGTTAAATTTTTTTATTTTTTTATAAACATATAATGTATTTTTATCCCCAGGGGTACAGGTCTGAGAATCCCTCTGCCCATTTCTTGATTGGATTATTTGTTCTTCGGGTGTTGAGTTTGATAAGTTCTTTATAGATTTTGGATACTAGCCCTTTATCTGAGATGTCATTTGCAAATATCTTCTCCCATTCTGTCAGTTGTTTTTTGGTTTTGATGACTATTTCCTTTGCTTGCAGAAGCTTTTGATCTTGATGAAGTCCCAATAGTTCATTTTTGCCCTTGCTTCCCTTGCCTTTGGCGATGTTCCTAGGAAGAAGTTACTGCCGCTGAGGTCGAAGAGGTTGCTGCCTGTGTTCTCCTCAAGGATTTTGATGGATTCCTTTCTCACATTGATGTCCTTCATCCCTTTTGAGGCTATTTTCATATGTGGTGTAAGGAAATGGTCCATTTTCATATTTCTGTATGTGGCTGTCCAATTTTCCAACACCATTTGTTGAAGAGACGGTCTTTTTTCCATTAGACATTCTTTCCTGCTTTGTCAAGGATTAGTTGACCATAGAGTTGAGGGTCCATTTCTGGGCTCTCTATTCTGTTCCATTGATCTATATGTCTGTTTTTGTGCCAGTACCATACTGTCTTGATGATGACAGCTTTGTAATACAGCTTGAAGTTTGGAATTGTGATGCCACCAACTTTGGCCTTCCTCTGGCTATTTGAGGTCTTTTTGGGTTCCATATAAATTTTAAGATTATTTGTTCCATTTCTTTGAAAAAAAATGGTTGGGATTTTGATAGGGATTGCATTAAACATGTAGATTGCTTTAGGTAGGATAGACATTTTCACAATATTTGTTCTTCCAATCCATGAGCATGGAACATTTTTCCATTTCCAAAAAGCATTTTTATCTACAATGTATACCTCTAGCATCATGGGATCTGATGGGCCACATGGCTGGAAGAGCAGAACAGCTTACACCACAGTTTGGATCTTCTGCAGAGCTCCTTCCTCTAAACTCCATAGACCATATAACCCCTTAAAACTGTTGATGTTACAGGGCCCTGAATTTGTGTGGTATATCTTCCACCTCTGGCATGTATTTGTCTTACTGAGGAGTCCAGAGTACTTGTTATTTATCAAACACTAAGTCTAACTATCATGATGTCATCAACATAGTGGACAAAGGTGATGTTCTATGAAATAGCAACATCATCTGGGTTCTCACAGGCCATATTAAAACTACATTAAGGGACTTACTATAACGCTGGAGCAACTGCATGGATATGTACTGCTCTCCCTCCAGTATAAAAACAAACTGGTTTTGATCATCATTACTGACAGAGATTGAAAGAAATACATTAACTAGATTAACAGCTGTATATCAAGTCCCAGAGGTTGTTTTGATCAGTTGGAGTAAAGACACCAAATCAGGCAGAGCAGCTACGGTTGGGACTACCACTTGCTTAAACTTATGATAGTCCAGTACCATATGTTTCATTTGTCTATTTTTGCCAAGATCATATAGGAGATTTAAAAGTAGAAATGAAGACCATTATTCATTCTTTTGTTAAGTTTTTGACAGGTGTGCTAAACTCTGCAACTTTCCTCAGGATGACATATCACTTCTGGTTCACTGTCTTGGCAGGAGGATGTATGGACAATTTTAGGAGCTTCTACTTGGTCCTTTCCAAGTAATGGCTCTTCTTCAATAGGTCATGAAACCAACGTGAGAATTTTGCCAGCTGATAAAAATATCACAGTTATTTACTCAGGGACTAAAGAAACAACCAGTGTGAGTTTGCAAATGCATTGAACCCACCTGTGAGATGGACTTGTACCGTGCCTCTTATTAATCTGTTTTCTCCATAAGCCCCCACTCTACCCAGAGCACCAGCATTTAGGATCCTTGACATCAGTGTCAGCTCAGAACTTATATCCAACAATTCCCAAGAGGTCTACGTAATCCCCCTTTATTTACTGCACACTCAGGTGTGTAGGTCCCTGTGGGGAAGAAATGAGAAAATATTTATCATATTTATTTGCTACAGCATTGCAGGGCCTTTATAAGAAAAAGTTGGCTTAGATCTCAAAACTGCTATAGGAACATAATTATCAAATGTGCTGACTGACATCTGCTCTCCAGCTGCTTATCTTCTGGATTATGCAAGTCTGGTTATACTTGTCATATTTATCATAGTTTGGGGCTACTCATGCGTCTTCTTCCTAGGAACACACTGTGATCTCGTAAACAAACAACAGACCCTACTTACCATTCTCTTCTTGCTGCTTGCTAGTTTTTTTCCCACCTTGCTTCTCCATATAAGTGCTGCCCTGGGACACTGCCACTCCAGAACACTACCAAGTTTCTTGAGCACAGTTCTATGGCTGTATCTCCTCTGATTATTGCTGGCTTTCAGCAGAAAGCCATCATTGAGTTCTTAAAGATGCTGGTTCCACCTTTAGCAGTGCATTTCCTATTGCCTTGATTGAAGGAGTGTCCTCTGGCAAGTTACCAGGAAAATAAACAAACAGTGGGTTCTCTGGGATCATATAATAAATTTATTTCCTCTGTGAAACTTGTGATCTCTTTTTCAATATTCTTCCAAGGTAATTCTGTCATTTCTATCTGCATAAGACATTATATCTTGACAAGGACATTAAATCTAGAGTCAGGAAAGTGTCCCCTTGGCAATGGATTTCCCCAGTCAGGCTTATATTCTGCCATTCTCACACCACTATGCAATGCCCTTGCAATCTACTATCACATGTGTTACTCTGATTTCTGATGGTAAATACGACAGATATTTTGGGGGGTATGTATTCTCAGGCTCTTATTTTCCTGCTCACTCTATATTGAGACCTGACTCTAGCTACTGGTCCTCTAGGTACTGTATTATTGGGTCTGAGTTTGGCCCATCATAATGTGAAATGTGAAAACATTCTGTCAATAGTAGCATTGTAGGGTGTTCAATGGTGGCTACATTTATGGTGAACATAGCATAAGGCAGAGACTTGGAAAATCACTATGTTGTGCACCTGAAACTAATGTAACATTGTATATGAACAATACTTGAATATTGAATATTTGGATATTTGAATAACAAAAGTTTAAAAAAATTTTAAGTACACATTTTGTCCCAACTTAACCTCTTCACAGAAGCCATCAGTACTTCTATTCTCTTCTATCTTTCCACATGCTCAAAGACTTCATTTACAAAACGCAACTTCTTCTGTGTCATGTGTTCTTATTTTCTCATCCCATTTTTACTGCACCAAACAAGCGTATTGGACCTGATAACTTTGAAACATATGGAAGGTAGTTTTCAGAGACTTCAATGTCACTTAAGGAAATACATGTAATTTAAGAGTCAGAGAATTGTGAATAGACATCTGTGGAAGACATGGCTAGTTGTCTTTTCTCCCTATATATAGAAATAGAATATTTAGCTGCATTGCTACATGTGACCCTGTGTCTGTACTTCTGTATTATGCTCTCAAAATAAAGTAGTGCCTGCCATTTCCTTATACAACCTACCATGGCTATAACATAGACATTATGGTAGCAGTCAGAGCAGCCAACTTGGGTCCCACAATGGAAGCCATGCATTGAGGATGACAGGGTAAAAGATGGAAGAAGCTTGGAAAATGATGGTTATGCAGTTTCCATACCAGCCTTAGTCCATCTACCTGGATTTTTACATGAAAAGGAAAATAAACTTCCACCCTTATTAAGCCTCTGCTACCTTAGGTAACAGTTTGAGTAACTGAACTGATGTTCTGTCTGATCCAATAGCATTAATGTACACTGTCATTAATAATACATTCTATGGCTAAAATTAACAACTCTGGAAAAAACAGATGTTGGTGAGGATGTGGAGAAAGGGGGACCCTCTTATACTTTTGGTGGGAATGCAAACTGGTACAGCCACTCTGGAAAATAGTACTGAGTTTCCTCAAAAGTTAAAATAGAGCTCCCCTACAACCCAGCAATTACACTATTAGGGATTTATTCAAAGGATACAAACACAGTAATTGGAAGGGACACATGCACACCAATGTTTATAGCAACAACATCTGCAATAGTGAAACTATGAAAAGAGCCCAGATGTCCACCGACAGATGAATGGATAAAGAAGATGTGAGATTATATATATATATATATATATATATATAGAGAGAGAGAGAGAGAGAGAGAGAGAGAGTCATGTCTCATATATGATGGAATATTATATCCATACATACATATGATGGAATATTACTCAGCCATCACAAAGAATGAAATCTTGCCATTTGCAATGACATGGATGGAACTAGGGAGTTATGCTAAGAAAAATAAATCAGTCAGAGAAAAACAAGTATCATATAATTTCATTCATAAGTGGAATTTTAGAAACAAAACAGATGAACATAGGGGAAGGGAAGGAAAAATAAAATAAGATGAAATCAAAGAGGGAGAAAAACCATAAGAGACTTAACTCTAGGAAATAGACTGAGGGTTGCTGGAGGGGAGAACAGTGAGGGGATAGGGTAACTGGGTGATGGGCATTAAGGAGGGCACTTGAGGTAATGAGCACTGGGGATTCTATTTAGCTGATGAATCACTAAACTCTACCTCTGAAACTAATAATACACTATATTAATCAATTTAAATAAAAAATAATAATAAAAATAAATAAATGATTAATTCTATACTTTCTTTCACAAAGAGTGGGCAAGAAGTCCCACAATTTATTTCCCTAGTGCTACTGCTATGAAAAGATGAGCTCAAGGATAGATTTTTCTCTAGGGAACATTATGTATAAAAGAAGCAACAGGTAGGACAATTGACACAGGCTTAAAATAATCTTGAATTTTAACTCATAATTCCAACACCCCCCCCAGATGCTTCTCCCCTGCATTCCCTTCCTTGATTTTTTTTTGTACCACCATTCAACCTGTTTCTCAAATTTAAAAATTTAGAAATGATCCAAGACTTCTCCCTCTCTCCATACTGATATACCTAATCATACATTCTAACAAGTACAGATTTTTCATAAATAAATAAAATATAAATAAAAGTAATACATGGCATGAAAAAAATAGAACAAAAAAATATAATTAAAGGTAAATCTCAGGTATCTGGGAGGCTCAGTCAGTTAGGCCTCTGACTCTTGATTTCCACTCAGGTCATGATCTCAGGGTGGTGAGATTGACCCCCCCCCCGCATTGGGCTCTGTGCTCAGCATGGGGTCTGCTGAGGATTCTCTCTCTCTCTCTCTCTGCTTCTGCGCCCTCATCACTGCCTCCATCTCCCTCTTCCCTTGCTTCCCCTCCCCTACTACTCCCCTCTCACACACATGAGTTCTCTCCTCTAAGAAAAAAAGTAAATCTCAGGGCACCTATTGTCTTAGTCAGTTTAGGCCTCTAACTCTTGATTTCAGCTCAGGTTGTAATCTTAGGGTTATTAGATCAAGCCCACATCAGGCTCTGCGTTTCATGTGGAGTTTGCTTGAGATTTTCTCTCTTTCTCTCTAAAATAAATAAATCTTTTTTTTTAAGATTTTATTTATTTATCTGACAGAGAGAGAGAGAGAGATCACAAGTAGGCAGAGAGGCAAGCAAAGAGGAGGAAGCAGGCTACCCACTGAGCAGGGAGCCCAATGCAGGGCTCAATCCCAGGACCCTGAGATCATGACCTGAGCTGAAGGCAGAGTTAACCCACTGAGCCACCCAGGCGTCCTAATAAATAAATATTTTTAAAGAAAAAAAGTAAATCTATTCTTACCCTTAAGCACCAATCTCTTTCCTCAGGTGTGACCATGTAATTTCCTGATATCTCTCAAAAATTTTCATACATATACCATCCTATGTGTACATATTTGTATGCAGAGTCTATATTTATGTACTGTAACATTTTTCAAAAAAAAATTTCTCACGAATGGGATTACACAATATATCCTATTCTACTCCTGAATTATTTCCCCTGGATTCTGGAAATCATTCTGTCTCATAGGGATGTATTAAAATTATTTTTAATGGCTATATTTCAATTTTATGACTATACTACCAACTCCTATTTATGGCCAATTAGGTTATTGCCAATTTTTCTTTGGAATTACCAAAATGCTTCAGTAAATATCTTTGTATAAGTATCTTGAAATTTTGTATAAGTTATTTTGAAATACTTTGAAATTTTTCACAAAGTCTTAGTTAGAAAAATCACTGGAAATTTTCTAGTATG
This sequence comes from Enhydra lutris kenyoni, assembly GCF_002288905.1. Lineage (NCBI taxonomy): Eukaryota > Metazoa > Chordata > Mammalia > Carnivora > Mustelidae > Enhydra > Enhydra lutris. The sequence continues at coordinate 5,151,607 of NW_019154100.1, read as the reverse complement.
AATTGATATATTAAAGCATCCTAAAATAAATAGGAAAAACATGACCAGTCTGATAGAAAAATATATAAAAGAAATGAATGAGAATTTCATAGCAGAAGAAACATAAACAACCCTAAACATATGAAAAATTTTTCAAAATTCAAAGTATGGCTTTTACTGAACACATATCACTTTTGTACCATTGTAAACATTTTTTTACCTCATCAGTAATGAGGAAAATGAAAATTAAAACCACAACAAGATATGATTTCACATGGACTTGAATGACAAAAAATTAGAAAGTCTCATTAAAAAAAGTTAACAAGGATGTAGAATAAGGAGAATTTTTAATCCACTTTACTAGCGGAGTATAAACTGGTGTGACAACTTTGGGATTTATAGATGGCTCTCTTATTCCTGTATTTTCACGTGGTCTTTTCTGTTTCTGTGTGTTTGTCTGTGTCCTAATCTCTTCTTACAAAGACCTCAGACATGTTAGGTTAAAGCCCACCCAAGTGACCTCCTTTTAACTTAACTGTCTCTTTAAAGACCCTATCTCCAAATACAGTCACATTCTGTGAGGACTTCAACGTACGAATTTTGGAGGAGGAAAATTCATCTCATAACAGGCACTTAGTCTACACGGAGATTTTGTTCTCCCCTGTATTTATTTATTTTTTTTCTGTAAGTGTTCTCCCACTGGGATTTCTTAACTTTTATGACTTAAAATTCTGTCTGATGAACAGTTTCTAAACAATGTTTCAAATATTTTGATAATTCTCAGTGATGTTAGCTTTTTGATATTTTACATCCTTCCAGATCCAAATACATCCTTCCAGATCCATTCTTAACCAAACCGAAACTTCCTGCATTCCTACTTCCTCATTCTGTTTCTTTACTGCATATCTTACACACCCTCGAAGGAGGAGTCAGAGTATCCAGAGACCAGACAACTCCACAACTTAACTGCTTAGTTTTTCAAAAGAACCTTGTCATTTTGTCTCCTGGCCATCAGGAAAGGATTAAGAAAATGAAGGCTAAATCAGCTGTGATTTAACGAAGTTTAAATCAAGTTCCTGACATAAAAAGAAGGAAGTTTTCAGGAAAATCCTGGTAAGTTACTGCATCGTTAGACCTTTATATTTTCTGCCAATGGGACAGCTATTTTTTTTAAACTCCAGCTGTACTTTTTATATGAACACATGTGTTCCTAGATAAATGATTGTTTGTAAAGATATTGAAAGTACTTAGAAATATCAGTGGATTAAATACATACTGACTTATTTAACTGAGGCTAACTCTGTAAATGCTCCTCTAAAAAGAAATGTACCGTGGGGCGCCTGGGTGGCTCAGTGGGTTAAAGCCTCTGCCTTCAGCTCAGGTCGTGATCCCAGGGTCCTAGGATCGAGCCCCATGTCGGGCTCTCTGCTCTGCAGGAAGCCTGCTTCCTCCCCCCTCTCTCTCTGCCTGCCTCTCTGCCTACTTGTGATGTCTCTCTCTCTCTGTCAAATAAATAAAATTAAAAAAAAAAAAAAAAGAAATGTACCGTTACTTGTACTCAGAGTGGTGAGCAGTCATTTCTGGGTTGTATAGATTAGTGGGAAAGACAACAGAGAAAAATCAGGAATATAAACATTAAAGGTTGTAAAGGAACTGTGGTCATGTGCAATTATACAAAATTCTGTCTTCCATAACTTAAGATGTTATTAGAAGTTTTACCTTTAGTCAAAGATAAGACTCTCCAAAGTGTTATTTTGCTGTGTAAGAATTTCCTTCACATTCATTTTTTTTTTACAGCAATCTGGTTAAGAACTGAAATGGAAACTTAACTTGAGGAAATGAAACTTAACATGTTTGTGTGTGGTTTCACTTCGTCAGACCTACAGAGGGGGTGTGTGTAGCCCTCCCAGACTAGAATCAGGATTCTACAGCATCGTTCCCCAGGGGTCAGCTCCAAGAGTCCTATAGAACAGAACTCAGGGAATTGATACCTGGGGGGCCCCGAGGACCCTCCTGACATGAGGCTGGGTGGGCACCAGTGCTTGAGCCTAAGTGTTCTGATGATTTGGTGCTTCTTGTTCAATACTAAAGAGAGAAAACTGGAGTAATTGTTAGAGAATGGCATTCTTTAGCTCCCTTACCAATAGTTAATGTTATTACTGATAGAATCTGTGTTTGTAATTGTTTCAAACAGGAAGACGAGGGCCCGAGTTATGTCAAATCAACCTCAAAAGTTGTCTACACCAGTCATTTTGATCTTTACTTAGCTCTGACCATATGCATGCAGGTGCTCTTATAACTGATAGAGTATGAACTATTTAAAAAGTATTATTGAATATAAGGTTCAAATTGTTATATGTGCGACATATAACATATGTTATATGTTGTAAGCCAAAGAGGGAGGTTGAGAAACTTTTGACATTATACTGGGTCCAAGGATAGTATTAGAGTTTAGTATATCATATTAAGACAAGGTATTGCTGATTTTTCCATTTAACAAAAGAAGGCTCCACATTTGGGGAATAAATGTCTGTGAGCTTGTCTGAGAAGAATGTTTCTATTTCCCTGGTATCCGTTGGCAGAATCTGAACAAAAAGAAGTGAGAGAAAGCTGCCATCTATTAGATGGCATGAAATTCCCCCTTTCAACACCAAAAACAGCACACAGTGAGTCACTGGCCATGTATAGAGGCCTGAAAGCTGTAAGAAAAAGGGATGCACTGCAGAGGGAAATTCCTGATGTGCTGCTTCATTTCTAGCATGTTAGGCCTTAAAAAATAAATAAATTAATTAATTAATTAAATAAAATAAACTTTTTAAAAAATTTAAAAGGGGCACCTGACTGGTTCAGTTGGAAGAGCATGCAACTCTTGATCTCTGGGTTGTGACTTTGAGCCCTACATTGGGTGTAGAGCTTACTAAAAATTAAAACAAAAACAAAAACTGTAGAATGTTGGGGCTTATTGGAAATAATCACTGTCTAAAAGGAAAGAGAGAATGTGGACTCTGTCCTCTCAGTCTTTAGGATATCCACAGAGAGGGGAGGTGGTTAAAGTACTGAAAGTAGACTCTGGCTAAGAGAAGGTATTGCAGCAGATCTGAACAGAGCATGTCTGTGGAAGGGGGTAGGACCCTCCCCAAGAGACCAGCTCTCCAGAGCACTGGCAGCAAATGAGAACGGCAGAGGTACTGAGGCTCCATCCGACACGGAGGACCCACAAGAGAGGCCTAGCCCAGTAGGAAAAATGACCTTATTTGGGAACTGTGAGTGACACAGCAGAAATGATACAGGATGTTGTGAAGGTCTGCAGGAGACACACACTTATTAAGTGTTCTTTCCTTTTGACAAAATTTCCTTTCCCTTCTTTGTGACCAGGTGATTGAAGCTAGAGTTAGCTCTGGCCTAATGAGCAACACAGTAAACAAATATTCTTGGATTTCTGTCTGGGATTCAAGCCAAGTGAAATAGTTGCCCTAGTGAAAGGAGCAAAGTCCTTTGGTCTTTGATGCACAGACATGGCTAACTCCAGAGTTTTCAAAAGTTCCTTATTTTAAACTACCCTGAGAAAGTGTTATTCATTCAACAAATGTTTGTTAAGTAGCTACTCTGTGCTAGGCACTGTAAACTAGTGAACAAAATGAACAAATGTACAAAATCCTTGTCCTCTTGTGGTATACAGAATAATGGGTGGGGACAGAAAAAGAAACAAGATAAACGGGTAAGAATATGTGGACTACTTTATTGTAATCAATCTTAAGTATGTATATATAAAGGGAGGGAAAAAGAGAAAGAAAGAAACCAGAGGAGCTATCAGAAATACTGGAGATGGAATAAAGTGGCCTGCAGGCTGGCCAAGCGTAAGAAGTGAGAAGATAGAGACGAAAGGCCCGAGGGAAGGGAGGGAAGGAGCCCCACAAGTAACCAGGGACCTCCCAGGGAGACAAAAGGAGCAGAAGGCCAGAAGCAGTAACAGGTTCAGCCAGAAAGGAACAAGAAGGGGGCTGGACCACCTTTCGAAAGGAAAACGAAAGTAAGATGTGGTATCAGAGGGGTAGCCAGGTGCCAGGTCATGCGAGGCCTGACAGTTCATAGTAAGGAGCGGGGCTTTCACTCTGAGTCAAATGGAAAGCCACTGGAGGGATTGAACAGACTATTGGCATGTTCTTTCCATTTGTACAGGCCCACTCTGGCTGCTCTTTTGCCTAAGTCCCCTGCAGGATCAATAACAGCAAGAGGGAAACAAGTGAGGGAGCCACTCTTGCCATCCAGGAGAGGGGAGGGGGCTTGGACCGGCTGGTAGTGCTGGAGGTGGTGGTTGGTAGTCAGACGCGTTTTAAAGAGACCACCCAACTACAGGATTTGCTCCACAATGAATGTGGAATGTGGGAGGAGAGAGAATGCCTGCAACGTATTTTTGGATGTTTATTTAATTTATTAAAAGTATTTAAATATAGGAAGGGATGCCATCTTGGTGGAGGATGTTCTTTTCGTCATTATTCTATATGTTTGAAATTTTTCACAATAAAAAGTTAAGGGGAGGGACACCTGGGTGGCTCAGTGGGTTAAGCCTCTGCCTTCAGCTTAGGTCATGATATCAGGGTCCTGGGATCAAGCCCCACATCAGGCTCTCTGCTCAGCGGGGAGCCTGCTTCCCCCTCTCTCTCTGCCTGCCTCTCTGCTTACTTGTGATCTTTCTCTCTCTGTGTCAAATAAATAAATAAAATCTTTTTAAAAAAAAAGTTAAGGGGAGAATCTGTCTCATAAACACTTCCTAAGCAACAGTCCGATCAATTGCATTTTAATTTTCTGTGATATCATTTTTTTCTTTTTATGTAACAGGTTCTTAACAAAAGGCAAAACTGGAAAAGGACCAGATTGGTTCTGCCTGCATCTTTACTCCATACATAGCTGCTTTCCAGGACATGAATCTTGCAAATTTTCAAGAAAAGGCAACTATTCTAATAGCTTGACATCAAAGAACCTCATAAAGACCAATTTCCAGTTGCTGATATAAAAAGGACGTTCTCAGAAAACCCCTGGTAAGTTTCTAATTATAGATACCTGCTTCAAAAGCTCTAAAACCTTCTTTAAAAATGAATTCTAAAAACTAAAACAGAACTTCGAAAGTGAATGTATTTTCAAGTGCACATGAGCTACTTCTAATGAAACGATTCTAAAAGGAATGAGAAATCTTCTGTTTTCACATTTATCTATCACTAGTTGTTACTTGCACTGACTGTAGAATTCTTTAACTCACTGAGCCACCCAGGTGCCCCCTGACTGTAGAATTCTTTAAAAATGGGTGGCTCTGTCTGTCAAATAAATAAATTAAAAAAAAAAAAATGGGTGGCTCAGTCAGCTGGGCGTTCAACTCTTGATTTCAGCCCAAGTCGTGATCTCTGGGGTCATGGGGTAGAGTCATGCTCTGTGCTCAGGAAGGAGTCTGTTTCTCTCATTCTCTCCCTCTGCCCCTCCCTCCCCTCTCAAATGAATACATACATCTTAAAAAAACAAAAAAACAAACAAAACAAAAAACAAACAAACAAAAAAAAACCTTCCAGCAACTGTGGTGCCGAGTGTTTCTAGAGTTGGAACACACTGGAGGCTAGAAAGACCTAACCAAGACAACACTGCTTCTTGTCCCATGGTCTTACACAGTTGGCTAAGGAGACAGGTTGGCTGAGAAGAGGCACATTTGATCATGATATTGTTTTCCTGACCCCTTCCCCTTTATTTACACTATGTATCTTCTTGCCAACATAAATGTCCCTCATGTTTAAAAAATATGCCAACACTCCAGGATATAAATCAAATCAAAGAATGTTCATGAAAGGCTTTTGTAAGCCTCAGAACAGTGAAATACATTAAATTTTTATATAAATATTAACAAATCATCACCCCAAACAAGTTTGAAGATACTGATTAGGCCACAGAGTTATACCAAAGCATTATTAAAAATGTTTTGCCCAAATCATAGTCACCTTGAATTAAGTATATAGCTCTAGCCAAATATGGATCGTAGACTTAGATGAAAAATTCATGTGAAAGTGCTACCAAATATATAGTAACTTCAAATAATTATGTAGCTTCTCAGCTCCCATCATAGCAGTGAGCTGCTGAGAAATGTTTTGATGTTATAAAGGGTCTTCATCTTTGAACAATGGGAGAACCTGTGGGACAGAGATAAAAAGATAGATTGGGGGAGGACAAATGCCATTCCAATTTAAGAAGAGTGCTCCCATCTCCCTGTGGTTCCTAACAGAAGTCAAACAATAAAGGAGAAAATGAGGGGGATGCCATCTCCCTGGAGGTAGCATAAAGACAAGCCCTCCCACCATCCGCATGTCACACACACACACCACACACACACACCACACACACACACACACACACACACACACACACACACACATCTCTGAGCATCTAGTATCTGACAAGCAGGAAACCCTTCATGTGTTGCTTCTTGGAGAGTGCTGGAATCTAGTGGAATTGCTGTAATCACTAGCTAAATCAGAAGAGAGGGTGCCTGGGTGGCTCAGTTGGTTAAGCAACTGCCTTCAGCTCAGGTCATGATCCTAGAGTCCTGGGATCAAGTCCCACATTGGGCTCCCTGCTCAGCAGGGAGTCTGCTTCTCCTGCTGACCTCTCTCCTCTCATGTGCTTTCTCTCTCTCATTCTCTCTCTCTCAAATAAATAAATAAAATCTTAAAAAAATAAAATAAATCAGAAGAGAAAATCTATAGCTTTTCCTTATAATATTTGGTGTGGCCAGGGGACAAGGTAAGAGAAAAGATATTGCCATAGACCTGGATTGCCCCAGATCTCGACAGAGCAAGTCTGTGAAGAGTGATGAGAGCATCTCCAGAGGAGATGCCTGGAGATGTGTGGATCTCCTCTCCATAGCAAGAGGTATGGACAGTCCATTCAGAGAACAGAAACTAAAATAGAATGTATGGACCTAGTAACAGAAGAAAAGTCACGAAGCAGGACAGTGGTAGATGTGGTTTTAAGGTTTAACTTCCCAGTTGCAATAGGAAGTAGGGTTACCAGGGAAAATGAAAACGCTGAGGAGGTATTGGAGATTTGATGAGAGAGAAGAATGTGTGAAATAGCCATTTCGGACAATGAGAGAGTGAATACAGCAAGGAAACAGTATGGTAGCTCGGAGCATTAACAGTCCACTGGAGGACAGTGGTCATGACTTTAAAGTGAAACCTGGATATAGAGGGTCATCGTCCAGCCATGGTCCTGACATTGGCAGAGTACAAGTGGAGGGAGGAGAAAGCACGTGATTATAATGAATGGAAAAAAAAAAAATCAAGCTAGTTACCAGGGAGACACAGGAAGAGATGCAAGGATGGGGGGCAGGAATGAGAAAGTAATAGAATCTAGAATTGGTGAGTTACAAGTCTTGGTGTTAAAGAAATATTAGACATTGAGTACTAAAGGTAGTGAGTCTATGGGCGCCTAGATGGCTTGGTCAGTTAAGCATCCAATTCTTGATTTTGGTTCAGGTCATCATCTCAGGGTCATGAAATCCAGACCCATGTGGGGCTCCCCACTAGACAGGGAATCTGCTTGAGATTCTCTCTCTCCCTCTCCCTCTGCTCCTCCTTGCTCCCTCTATATCTCTCTCTCTCAAATAAATAAATAAAATCTCTCTCAAATAAATAAACAAAATAAAAAATAAAATAAAATAAATAAAGGTAGTGAGTCAAAGGAGCGGCAGATCCTGGTGAGAGGGAGATATTTGAATCTGAGATGCTGGAAGGCTTGTAGCCATTGGTGATTCTATTTGTTTGAATGGGCTGCTGTAACCAAGTACCACAGGAAACTGTGTGGCTTAAACCACAGAAATGTATTGTCTCACAGCTCTGGAGGCTGGAAGTCTTCAAGATCAAGATGTTAGTAGGGTTGGTTCCTTCTGTGGGCTATGAAAGAGAATGAATTCCCTGCCTCTCCTTTAGTTTCTGATGGTTTGCTGGCAACCTCTGGCATTCCTTGGCTTAGAGCTCACCCCAATTTCTGCCTTCTTCTGCATGTGGCATTCTCACTGTGTGTGTGTGCCTCTGTGGCTAAATTCCTCCTTCCTATAAAGATACCAGTCAATTTGAATTAGGGCCCACTCTAACGGCTTCATGTTAACATCTGCAACTACCCTATGTCCAAAAAGGTCACATACCAAGGTACTAGGGCTAGGACTTTGTCATAACAACCTAAACTTGGCAGGAGGCGATCATTAAGCAAGAGAGTTTATTTGACATCAGTGAGTTGCAATTTGGGGTACACAGATTTGGGGTAGCCACCCAAATGGTGTCCCACTAAGTGAAAGTCAGAGGTTTTTCAGGCATAAACGGAATGCCTATACACATTGCTTACAAAAAGAATTTTTGATTCGTGTTGGTGGCAGAAAACCATTCTTGACTGAATATAATTGATTGCTAAGGCTATCACTAAGCAAAACCTCTTGCTAGCAAGTAGCAAATTCAAGTGTTAGGATTGAGCCTTTAGAATATTTTCTATGGTTCTACCAGTGAGGACAAGCATAAGGCCATCTCCTTAATGGCCTCCTAGCTCCATCTTAATCCCCTTGACATAAGTGACCCTATTTCACCTATCACAAACACAGAAGTTTGTTGCGGGGGAGGGAAGAGTCACAATTCAACTCATAGCAGTTTGTGATAAGGTCAATGGTGTGACCATAACAGTGGAATGCAGGGAGGTCAAGGTCATTGGATGAGAGGCAGTCAAGATGGAGAAAGTCCAGTGTATTAAAGGAACATCTGGATGTCTAGGGACCCACCAAAAATTGTGATGAGAATAGTGTCTGAGGGTATGAGTGCCTCTTCCCCTCAGCTGCTTACAGAAAAGGGTCAAAATATATTAAAATATATAAAAAGCAAGTACTCAGCAAATTTTTAAGGTATGAAACATTTTAAGAATAAATTTAAAAATAATACAGTAGTCATTTTTTATTTAGCCTTTTCTCCGAAGTGACTTCAAAAAATCTTTCATTAGGAATATGCTTATTAATAACTGCTTATCCTATTGGCTCCATATAGTGCTTGTAAAGAGGTAAGGCAGAATCTCTCCCTTCAGTCTTATCTGAGATGACACTTAGGGACTCTGCAGAGGAGACAGGAAAGATCAGGGATGAGTCTCCAGGCTCCTGCATTCGAGGAGTCATCTCCTAGTCAGTAATTCCCTCTGCCCAGGAATTCTCTTTGGCAGGACCAGCACCTGGCTATGGGGGCAGAGGCAGGGACAGCCCACTGCAGAGCACCACCACACCCACCTCCTTGGACCCACTGGATAGGGCTTTGGAAATCCCACCAGGTAGACTATTCCTTTTCCCCTTCACTCTGTCCCCTAGACTTGCTCCCTCCACCTTCCTCCTACCCTACTCCAGAAGCTCTACTTTCACTTCACCTGCCCAGTGTCCCCACTTTGCTCCTGGTGGCACTCCTCTCCTCCTCACAGATCCCACAGTCCTTTGCCCCTTATTGCGTTTCACACAAAGCACTACCACGGATTGTCATGATACGCCGTCTTGAATATATGTGTGTATGGTTCTTCCTTTTTAAAATTTTCTCCACTGGACTATCAGTCCTATGAAAGAACTTCACATCTCTTTGGGTCACCACCAGTTTCTTAAGCAATAAATATTGGTCAATAAATATTGGTCGAGGGAATAAACAAATGATATTTATCTCTGGTTGCGATATTTCTAAGACCTCTTCCATCTATACACTAGTGAGTAAGTGAATGGAATTGATAATCCAAAATATGTTTATAACATTCATTGGCCAGTTGCTTATAGTTCTGCTAATTGGCTCAGGGCTAGGTGTGTCCTGCAGAATGAAGCCATAGTGACTAAGAGGATTCAGGATACTAAGGCACTAGGAAAAGTTTTATGCAAGCAAGCAGAAGCTGCTGTGCCCAGCGGTAGCTGCCTATAGACAGGTAAATCATTCTAAAGTGCTTATGGTATTCATACCATAAACGACCGGCATGAGTTTCTTCTCTGGCTGGTCACAAGGCTATAGGCTGGAGCTTAAGTTTAGCTCACCCTTCAGATACGACCTCAAGAAGAAAGACCCTCTGGGGGGTGCCTGGGTGGCTCAGTGGGTTAAAGCCTCTGCCTTCGGCTCAGGTCACGATCTCAGGGTTCTGGGATCAAGCCCCGCATCTGGCTCTCTGCTCAGCAGGGAGCCTGCTTCCCTCTCTCTCTCTCTGCCTGCCTCTCTGCCTACTTGTGATCTCTCTCTCTCTGTCAAATAAATAAAATATTTAAAAAAAAAAAAAAAAGACCCTCTGGAAAAGTTTCTGCAAGAAACCCCAAACATAGAAAGGTCAAATTTACAGTTTGGCTAGACTTTGTGACTTGTTTTATAAAAACCTAGGATCTTCATATCTTTCATTTAAAACGATCTTTTTTTTTGAACTCGGATCTTAAAATCTCATTTAAAAAATTACAGATCTTTTCAAATGTTTGTATTTTCTCTTTATAGTTTAATACTTCTGTTCTGTTTAATACTTAATGCTTTTAATCTATTTATCCTTATAATATTTTCACCTTCCTGTTTCCCCTTATTTAAACCATTCTATTGATCCGTTTTTAGTTCTGATTCACGAGGTTGGGGGTGGGTCCTGAGAATTTACGCTTTTACCGTGCTTCCAAGTGGTGCTAATGCTGCTGATCTGGGGGCTGTATTTTGAGAACTGCTCTCAACCTCATCTGCACAAGAGAATGACACTGACAGATTTTGAAAAGTACTAAGGCTTGGGGGCTCCTGGGTGGCTCAGTGGGTTAAAGCCTCTGCCTTCAGCTCAGGTCATGATTCCAGGGTCCTGGGATCGAGTCCCACATCGGGCTCTCTGCTCAGCAGGGAGCCTGCTTCCTCCTCTCTCTCTCTCTCTGCCTGCCTCTCTGCCTACTTGTGATCTCTGTCTGTCAAATAAATAAATAAAATCTTTAAAAAAAAAAAAAGTACTAAAGGCTTGAACTCTACACCCACTCCCTCAACCAACTAAATTATCAGACTGTGGAGTCCCAGGTGATTCTAATGCTCAGCCTGAGTTGAGAATCCCTGCTCGAGGGTGTTCCAGTATATTCAGTTCTGGAAATTCAGCAAAGTACATAACTGTGGGAGCTCCATTTAGTCTCATATCAATAATTTAGGCTGAAATTGTTTGTTTGTTTTTCATTTTAGATTGCAATATAATTTTAATTCCAGTGTAGTTAACATACAATGTTATCTTAGTTTCAGGTGTTCAATATAGTAATTCAGCAATTCTGTGCATTACTCGGTGCTCATCATGATAAGTGTACTCTTAATCCCTGTCACCTGCTTCACACATCTCCCCACCCACCTCCCCTCTGGTAACCACCAGTTTGTTCTCTGTAGTTAAGAGTCTATTTTTTTGGTTTGTCTCTTTTTTCCTTGTCCTTTTCTTTTGTTTCTTAAATTCCACATTGTATTTGTTTTTCTTTGATTTCTCTCACTTATCATTATATATTATACCCTCTAGATTTATCTGTGTTGTTGCAAATGGCAAGAGCTCATTCTTTTTTTATGACTGAGTAATATTCCATTGTGTGTATATACAACATCTTCTTTATCCATTTAACTATCTATGGACACTTGGGTTTGCTTCCATAATTTGGCTATTATAAATAATGTTGCAATAAACATAGAGCTGCATGTATCTCTACAAATTAGTGTTTTCATATTCTTTGCGTAAATACCCAGTAGTGGAATTACTGAATCATATAGAGTTCTAATTTTTAATTTTTTGAGGAACCTCTATACTATTTTCCAGAGTAGCTGTACCAGTTTGCATTCCCACCAGCATTGTAAGAGGGTTCCCCTTTTTCCACATCCTGACCTATTTCTTGGGTTGTTGATTTTAACCACTCTGCCAGGTGTGAGGGGATATCTCATTGTGATTTTTGATTCATATTTCCTGATGATCAGTGATGTTGAACATCTTTTCATGTGTCTGTTGGCCATCTGGATGTCTTCTTTGGAGAAATGTCTATTTATGTCTTCTGCCCATTTTTAAATGGATTGTTCATTTTTTCAGTGTTGAGCCCGAAGTTCTTTATATGTTTTGGATACTAATCTTTCATCAGATAGTCTTCTCCCATTCAGTAGGTTGTCTTTTAGTTCTTTTGATTGTTCCCTTCACTGTGTAGAAGATGAAGTCCCAATAGTTTATTTTGCTTTTTTCCCTTTGCCTCTCAAGACATATCTAGAAAGAAGTTGCTACAACCAATGTCAAAGAGGTTACTGCCTGTGTTCTCCTCCAGGATTTTGTGGTTTCAGGTCTCAGATTTAGGTTTTTAATGCATTTTGAATTTATTTTTGTTCACTGTAAGAAAGTGGTCCAATTTCATTCCTTTGCATGTGGCTGTCCAGTTTTCCCAACACCATTTGTTTAAGAGACTTTTTTCCACTGGATATTCTTTCTGCTTTTTTGAAGATTAATTGACCATGTAGTTGTGGGTTCATTTCTGGGTTTTCCATTCTGTTCCACTATCTATGTGTTTATTTTTGTGCCATTGCCATTACTTTTTTGATCACTGTAGCTTTGTAATATAACTTGAAGTCCAGAATTATGGTGCCTCAGGCTTTGCTTTTCTTTTCAAGATTGCTTTGACTGTTTAAGATCTTTTGTGGTTACAAATTTTAGGATTATTCTTTCTAGTTCTGTGAAAAATGCTATTGGTAGGGATATTTAGGGATTGCATTAAATGTGTAAATTTCTTTCAGTATTATAGACATTTTAATAATCTTTGTTTTTCCAATCCATGAGTGTGGAATGTCTTTCCATTTCTTTGTATCACCTTCAATTTCTTTCATCAGTATTTTATACTTTTCAGAGTAAAAGGTTTTCACCTCTTTGGTTAGGTTTATTCCTAGGTATCTTATTGTTTTTGGTGTAAATGGGATTGATTACTTAATTTCTCTTTCTGCTGCTCCATTATTGCTATATTGAAATGTAACAGGTTTCTGTTTAATTTTGTATCCTGCAACTCTACTGACTTTATCAGTTCTAGCAGTTTTTGTTTTTGTTTTTGTGGAGTCCTTCAGTTTTCTTTTTTTTTTTTTTTTAAGATTTTATTTATTTATTTATTTATTTGACAGAGAGAGAGAGATCACAATTTGGCAGAGAGGCTGGCAGACAGAGAGGGGGGAGCAGGCTGAGCAAAGAGCTCGATGCAGGGCTTGATCCCAGGAACCTGAGATCATGACCTGAGCTGAAGGCAGAGGCTTAACCCACTGAGCTACCCAGGTGCCCTCAGGTTTTCTGTATAGAGTATCATGTCATCTGCAAATAGTGAAAGTCTTACTTTTTTCTTACTGATTTGAGTCCCTTTTACTTCTTTGTGTTTGATTGCTGTGGGTAGGACTTCCAGTACTATGTTAAATAACAGTGGTGAGAGTGGACTTCCCTGTCTTGGTCCTGACCATGGAGGAAAACTTTCAGTTTTCCCATTGAGGATGATATTAGTTGTGGGTTTTTCATATATGGCCTTTATTATGTTGAGGTATGTTCCCTCAAAACCTACTTTGTTGAGAGGTTTTTTGTTTTTTTTAATCATGAATAGATGTTGTACTTTTTCAAGTGCTTTTTTTTTTTTTTTTTTTTTTTTTTGCAGCCATTGAAATGATCATATGGTTCTTATCCATTCCTTTCTTTTGTTGGGGAGGCGGGAAAGGTGGAGGGGCACAGGGAGAGAGAGAGAATCTTAAGCAGGCTCCATGCCCAACTCAGAGCCTTATGCAGCACTGGATCCCACAACCCTGAGATCATGACCTGAGCCAAAATCAAGAAAAAGACACTTAACCAACTGAGCCAGACAGGTACCCCAGGTATCCATTCTTCTACTAAGGTGATGTGTCATGCTGACTAATTTGCAAATACTGAACCACCTTGTAATGCAGGAACAAATCTCACTTGATCATGGTGAATGGCTTGGGTTCTTTTTATTTTCTTTTTGGTAAGTCTGGCTAGAGGTTTGTTTTATTTATTAATTTTTTCAAAGAACCAGCTCCTGGTTTCATTAATCTATTCTATTGTGTTTTTAGTTTCTGTAGCATTTATTTCCGCTCTAATCTTTATTATGTCCTTCCTTCTGGTGGCTTTAGCCTTGTTTATTGTTCTTTTTCTAACTTCTTAGGTATAAGGTTAGGTTGTTTCTTTGATATTTTTCTTGCTTTTGGAAATAAGCCTGTATTGTCATATATTTCCCTCTTAGGACCACTTTTGCTGCATCTCAAAGGTTTTAGACTATTGTGTTTTCATTTTCATTTGTTCCCATGTTTGTTTAACCTCTATATGTTTGTTCGTTTAACCTCTATGTATTTGTGATCTTTCCAACTTTTTTCTTGTGATTGACTTCTAGCTTCATAGTGCTGTGGTCGGAAAAGTTGCATGGGATGATTTCAATCTTTTTGTATTTGTTGAAGCCTGTTTTGTGACCTAATATGTGATCTCTTCCGGAGAAAGTTATGTGTGAACTTGAAAAATGCGTACTCTGCTGTTTTTGGTTGATTCCTACATTATTTAGGATGATTTGATAATTATCCAGGTGTGTACATGGGATGTGACAAAACTAGGGTGCTCCTACTCTGCTGCCATCTTCCTCTTCTTTCTCATTAGAGTTTTGATTTGCATTTCCCTGATGATGATGAGCATCTTTTCATGTGTCTGTTGGCCATCTGTATGTGTACTTTGGAGAAATGTCTATTCATGTCTTCTGCCCATTTTTAATCAGATTATTTGTTTTGTTTTGTTTTTGGTAATGAGTTGCATGAGTTCTTTATATATTTTGTATATAAACCCTTTATCAGATATGTCATTTGCAAATATCTTCTCCCATTCAATAGATTATCTTTTAATTTTGTTGATTGTTTCTTTTACTGTGCAGAAGCTTTTTATTTTATTGTTATTTTTTAAAGGATTTTATTTATTTATTTGACAGAGAGAGAAATCACAAGTAGGCAGAGAGGCAGGCAGAGAGACAGGGGGAAGCAGGCTCCCCTCTGAGCAGAGAGCCCGATGTAGGGCTCGATCCCAGGACCCTGGGATCATGACCTAAGCCAAAGGCAGAAGTTTAACCCACTGAGCCACCCAGGCACCCCCTGAAGCTTTTTAACTTGATGGAGTCCCAGTAGTTTATTTTTGCTTTTGTTTCACTTGCCTCAACAAGCATATCTAAAAAAATGTTGTTACATAGGCCGAATTTGTTTTAACAAAGTTAAAAATTCATACTGTTTTCCTTATCTAATTTCAGTCAGGCCAGACCAGTTTGAACTACAGCTAATTCTTTTGGTACCTCTGAGAGCCACAAGAACTAGCCAACCAAATTGATTACGTTGACATTTTTCTGCCTCATCTCTTTCCACCTTGGCGGCCTAACAGCTTGAGTTCCAAAAGAGAGTGGGTGATGAGTTAACTGGTTGCTTCATCACTGCGTAATAAAGATGGTCATCTTCCTAGTCAAGAAAGGAGATTCCTGTTCCCCAACCCACCTCTACTTATCCAGTTTTTTAAAAATTGTCTTTATTTAATTAATCTCTACACTTAATCTGGCACTCAAACTCAAAACTCTGAGATCAAGAGTTACACACTCTACTGACTGAGCTAGCCAGGCACCTCCCACTTATCCAGTTTTATATTCTAAAGTTCATTTGCAATATTCAGCTATGGGAACCAACGCCTATGTTACTTAAGATTCTGGGTTTGTTATAAAAACCCAACTTTCACAAAGTTAAGCCTAAATAGGAAAATTACTATATGAATAAAGGCACCTGTCACCCTAGTTAGAAGCTACTGCTTCACAATTATAATCATCTTGGAAATAAGGGCACTAATTGGGACTATAAAACATTAAAAATAAGTATCAAGTAGTTTCAAAAGTCACCCTTTTGAAAGGGTGTTTTGTATATGTTGTTTATATAAAATGTTTTGTATATGTTTTGTATATGTTGTTTATATAAACAATGTTTTGTATATGTTGTTTATATAAAATTACATACATAATTCACTACGTGATTTCCATGATAAAATAAAATACTAAAATATTTATTCTATTACTTTTCCCAAGGAAGAAAATTGCAAGTTGAAATGAGTGAACAAGTAAATCTACCTGAAATTATAAACAACTGGACCAAAGAGCATGTGAAACAATGGGTAACCGAAGTCCTTAAGATTGATGAAAAATATGGGCAGATTCTGCTCACTGAAGAAATAACTGGATTAGTCCTGCAGGAATTAACTGAGAATGACCTTAGAGAAATGGGGCTACCATGGGGCCCAGCACTTTTAATAAAACGTAGATATGACAAATTGACTAACAGTTCCTCTGAAAGTAACAATCAGGATTCTGGACAATTAGGTCATACAAAACTCTTCAAAAAAGAACACCCAAAAAAGCCACAAAAGATGAAAAAGGAAGAGGAAAAATCAGTGTTATCCAATACTGATCATGATCTCAGAGAGATCAGAGATACCAAAGAACAAGAACCGATTCTTATGAAAGAAGATTCTTTAAGTGAAGGAGTGACCACTGAAGACCGAAGTGAGGATAAGCTACAAACTAAACACTTGACTTGTATGCCATATCCTTTTGATCAGTTCCATAACAGCCAACGTTACATAGAACATAGAATTCTACAACCTGAAACTGGCCCACTCAATCTCATAGACCCAATACATGAGTTCAAAGCCCTCACAAATACAGAAGCAGCCACAGAAAAGGACATTAAGATGAAATTT
Source organism: Enhydra lutris kenyoni (assembly GCF_002288905.1). Taxonomy (NCBI): domain Eukaryota; kingdom Metazoa; phylum Chordata; class Mammalia; order Carnivora; family Mustelidae; genus Enhydra; species Enhydra lutris. The sequence continues at coordinate 5,134,840 of NW_019154100.1, read as the reverse complement.
AGCAATGAAGTCTTTCGATTTGCATCAGCTTGTATGAATTCACGCACCAATGGCACTATCCATTTTGGAGTCAAGGACACACCGCACGGACAAATTGTTGGTGTGAAAGTCACTGATAAGGATGCCTTCATTGACCACTTTAATAAAATGATCAGACAATACTTTGAAGAAAATGAGATCAATGAAGCCAAGAAGTGCATTCGGGAGCCAAGGTTTGTGGAAGTCCTACTGCAGAACAATACACCATCAGACAGATTTGTCATTGAAGTAGATGTTATTCCAAAACATTCTGTATGTGAAGAAAAATATTTCTTAATTAGGATGCAAAATTGTAAAAATGAAACATGGAAACCAAACCAAGATCCTTCACTGTTTGTGAGAGACGGTCCCAGCTCTAAGGATATCCTGGCCAATGTCAAGCAACGAGAAAGAGTTTACAAAGAATTTTTACAAAATTTGAAGTCAGTGGTAGCATCTAGAAAAGAGGCTGAAGAAGAATATGAGGTGAAGGCAAATAAGAAGGAGAGTGAAGGACAAAAGCTGGTTAAACTTCTCATAGGCAACCGAGACTCACTGGATAATTCATACTATAGCTGGTACATTCTTGTAACAAATAAATGCCATCCAAACGAAACAAAGAACTTAGATTTTCTAAAGGAAATGAAATTGTTTGCTGTGCTGGAGTTTGACCCTGAATCTCTGAGCAAGGGTGTGGTCAAAGCTTACAAAAAAGGCCGAGTAGCAAATCTTCACTTTCCAAATCAGTTTGAAGAAAAGACAAGTAACATAATGGAGAAAATTTCCAGTTTGAATCTTTATGATCGGCCCAGCTGGATCTTCTGCAATGGCAGGTCAGACTTGAAAAATGAGAGCCATAAGCCTCTAGAACCACATTTATGGCACAGAGAAAGAGCTTTTGAAGTCAGAAAGCTGATTTTATTTCTCACAGATGAAAATATAATGACAAGGGGGAAATTCTTGGTAGTGTTTCTATTATTCTCTCCAGTGGAAAGCCCAGGAGATCCCCTCATTGAAACTTTCTGGGCTTTCTACCAAGCTCTCAAAGGAATGGAAAATATATTGTGTATCTGTGTAAACTCACAGATTTATCAACGATGGAAAGATCTGCTACAAACAAGACTGACAACAGCAGAAGAATTAACGAACCACAGTATTTCCACTTTAAATTTAGAAATCATAAATAGTACTATCCTTAAACTAAAACCAGTGACTCAGTCATCAAGAAGATTTTTGCCCTCCCATGGATTTTCTTCAATTATCTTAGAGAAAAAGGAAGAGGATGTCTTGACTGCACTGGAAATCCTCTGTGAAAATGAGTGTAAAGACACTGACATAGAGAAAGATAAATCTAAATTCCAAGAATTTAAGACATCAAAAGAAGAACACTTTTATCGAGGTGGCAAAGTATCCTGGTGGAACTTCTATTTTTCTTCTCAAAACTATTCTTCAGCTTTTGTCAAAAGGGATAGTTATGATAAGCTTAAAGATCTGATACAGTGCTTGGCAGACTCTCCTAAACCAGTATTTGCAAAACTTATCAATCTTTATCACCATCCAGGCTGTGGAGGTACTACCTTGGCCATGAATATTCTCTGGGACCTAAAGAAAAACTTTAGATGTGCTGTGTTAAAAAACAAAACAACTGCTTTTGGAGAAATTGTAGAACAAGTGACCAAATTGATTACCTATAAGGCAACCAGCCATGAAGATTACTTTCCCGTACTCCTCCTTGTGGATGATTTTGAAGACCAGGAAAACGTTTATGTCCTGCAGAATGCCATCGATTCCATTTTAGCAGACAAGGGTTTGAGATATGAAAAAACACTGGTAATTATCTTAAACTGTATGAGATCCCAGAATCCTGATGAAACTGCAAAATTAGCAGACAGTGTTGCCCTAACCTACCAACTTTCTCCTAAGGAACAAAGAGCTTTTGAGGCCAAACTGGAAGAAATTGAAAAGGAACACAAAAACTGTGAAAACTTTTATTCCTTCATGATCTTGAAAAAAAGTTTTAATAAAATGTATATAGAAAAAGTAGTCCAGAATATCCTAAAAGGACAGAATGTGGACAGCAAGGAAGGACAACTCATTTCTTTCCTGGCTCTACTCAACTCTTATGTTACTGATTCTACAATCTCAGTATCACAGTGTGAAATATTTTTGGGAATCAGACACACTAGTACCCCCTGGGAACCTGAAAGCCTAGAGGACAAGATGGGAGCTTATTCTACACTTCTAATAAACACAGAAGTTGCAGATTTTGGGAGATACACAGGTGTGCGCATCATTCATCCTTTGATTGCCATCTCCTGTCTGAAAGAACTGAAAAAAAGCTATAACTTGAATACGTGTCAAATTGCACTAAAGATCTTAAAGGAGGATTTATTCTATAAAAGTGGAATAGGAAGAGAAAAATTTCAACACGACGTGCAAATTCTTCTGCTAACAAGACAACGCAAGGAGTACGGGGATGAAACAGACACTTTGTTTGCCCCATTAATAGAAGCTTTAGAGAATGAAGAAATCGAAAAGGTCTTGGTGGCTGGGACTGTTCGATTCCCACAAAATGCATTCATTTGTCAGGCCTTAGCGAGATATTTCTACATTAAAGAGAAGAATTTTAGCATGGCTCTGGATTGGGCAAACCAGGCCAAAAAGGGAGCACCTAAAGATTCCTATATCTTAGATACCCTTGGTCAAGTCTACAAAAGTCAAATCAGGTGGTGGTTGGATGAAAAGAAAAACGCTAAGGATATTACAGTTAATGATCTAATATCCCTCCTGGAAGCCGTTGAAAATGCCTCAAAAGCTTTTAAAAATTCCCAAGAACAAGCCAAGAGGAAAGCCTGTGAAATGGAGGCCTGGACACCACAGAAATTACAAAGAAAATATGACACATACAACACGGCCGGTTTCGTCGGTGAAATAGAAGTTGGTCTTTACGCTATTCAGATTCTCCAGCTCACACCCTGTTTCCTCAAAGAAAATGGATTATCTAAAAGAGATATGGTAGACTTTTTATCAGGAAAGGGGATGAATCCCACAGATCCAAAATGTGAATATTATTTGGCTCTTAGCAAGTTCACATCCTACTTAGAAAATTTACAATCAGATTTGAAAAGGTGCTTTGACTTTCTTGCAGATTATATTGTTCTTTTGAAAATGAGGAACACCCTAAAAGAAACAGGAGAAATCTCTTTAAACAAGAAAATCACTCATTCTTTCAGGAAATATAGGGAACTTTTCTGCTGTTTGGATTTGGGTTTGCCACAAAACAAGGAGAATCAGTTATACCAAGAGGAGACTTGCAGGAAAGATCTAGAAGCTTTGAGAGCAGATAGGTTTTCTGGACTCCTGGAATATCTTCATCCAAATCGCAGAGATGCTGCAACCAACATGGAAAGTATAGTGAACAAATATTCTTCCCTACTGCAGCAAAACCCAAATAAGCAGCTGAAAATGGAGAAACTAAATTTCATTTTAGCCAACATTATTCTTAATTGCCTAAAACCTCACTCCAAGCTCATCCAACCGCTTAGTATACTGAAAAAACAGCTCCGAGAAGTGTTGCAATCCCTAGGACCAAGTCAATATCCAGACCCTTATTTTTTGGCCTGCCTTCTGTTCTGGCCAGAAAATCAAGAACTAGATGAAGATTCCAAACTCATGGAAAAGTATGTTTCTTCCTTAAACAGAACCTTCAAGAGGCAATACAGGAGCATGTGCAGGTCCAAGCAGGCAAGCACTCTGTTTTATCTGGGAAAGAGGAAGGGGCTCCACAGTCTTGTTTGCAAGGCTGAGATAGAGCAATACTTAAATAAAGCACAAAATGTAAATTCCCTCTTGCCAAGCGGAGACCCGTGGAAAAAAAAAGAAGTCAAAGACCTCCTGTGTCGTCTAACTGGTCAAGCTGAAGGCAAGCTGATCTCTGTAGAGTACGGAACAGAGAACAAAATTAGAATACCAGTGATACCTGTTTATTCGGGTCCACTCAGAAATGGTGGGAACATAGAAAGAGTGTCCTTCTACCTGGGATTTTCCATTGAAGGCCCCCAAGCATATGATATAGAAATAATTTAAGAAGCTATATTAACTCAAACATATTTATTCATAATCTATGATTGTCTTCCCTCTCTCTATTCTCATGGCATTTTGATAACATTAGCTTACCTGTAAATCACAGATTTTGCTTTTGTGAACTATAAGGTTTTTGATGGCATGAAATGTGTCTACACACAGAGCTTGGCACACAGTAGAGTTGATTGTTCAATGTTTTAAAATGCATTTTCAGACTACATTGTATCTGTACAATTACATTGTACCAGTATCTACTGGTCATATCATAACTGGTTGTAGATCAATAAAATCTGTTTTAATTCTATCACCCTTGTGAATATTCTGAATTGTGAATTATTTTATTCAATGGGAAAGTAGAGATTTAAATAAGATGATTATGGAAGGAAAAGCTCCTCCTCAGTTTTTGGAAATCAAACCAAGGGAGCCATACCAGTGTTCCACTTACCTCATCTTGGTATCGATAAAAATGCATGGGAAGTAAATATTTCATTCTCTTCCTCCATCCACCTCTCCCCCTATACATATACATACACAATTCCTGGACTCCTTACCCTTCTCCCAACTTCTTGCTTCAGGGAGGGGGAAGAGAAGAGAAAACAAAGTAGTCACAAGCTTGGACTCCCTCTGTCCTCTTCCTCCCATTTACAGATAAAACTCTCTTTGGTCACTCTTGCTTCCTGTCAACATGGTCTTATCTTCACCTGTTCTTTACAGCCCATCTCTCCTATCTTCTGTTTTACACTGCCATCTTTTCCCTTTTTATTTCTCAACCTGTGCTATGTGCTGTTCTCTCTGTCAAATATTCCCTTATTTTCATCCAACACTTTCCATATGATTCTTCTGCTTTGTCCATCATAACTCAGTTTGAATCAGCTCCACCAGAAAATTTTCCCTGACCCTTATAACCTATGCCTGACTTCTAAGATAACTTCCTCATGGCAGTATGCGTTCCCAACTTTCCAGTGCCAGGACTGCCATCCCAGAACCTTGCCCCTAGACTTAAACCAGCCAGAAGGGCATCGAACAGTGTTCCAGGCTTGGATTTTAAGAGCTATCCATTGCTTATAAAGCGAAACACATGCCAGTGTAGATTAAGTCAAATACTTAACAAATAGATGTTTATTTATCTACTTCTTCATATCTCCTTATAAGTTACTTAGGTATTTCAGGTTTCAAACCCAATTCCTCTTGTCATCAAGATGCCTATTCCCTATCAGTGTTCTTCTCACCAGTATTTCTATGAATCTCTGGGGAATGCTCATATGGCCCACAAACATGTCCCATTGCTAGAAGCCACATCTGCTCCTGCCCTTGCTCCAAACTGCAGCCTCCTTTTCCATGGCCCACCTGTCCATCTGGTAGCAGCCTGTCCCACATGGCCGCACCCCCCTGGACACAGGCCCAGCCCTTAAACCTTCCCAACTCAGCTAAGACTGGGCTACAGCATTCAGCAAGACTAAACTAACAGTTTGACATAAAAGAAAAAAGTTAACATAGAAGGAGGAAAATTGTTAAATATCCCTGTTATTCATAACTATCCTCCTAGTTCATAGACCCAGCTCCTCTACAAGGCTTTTTAGGGGGCTTCTCTCTTTTCAGTCCCCTTTCAACACCTATATCATAGGATGGCCCTCGCTCAGCTCTTCCACATGAGACAACCCCTAAACATGAATTGTTGACTTGAAGATTAGGATGCCAACCATCTGAGTCTCCAGAAAGAATTATGTTTTTTCTGAAAAGAACTATAATATGCAGAGATGTCACCCGCCCACAAAGAGGACAGTTTTACATGATTATATAGAGCTGTTCAACTCTCTATTTTAGAACAGATTCTTTGCTTTACCATTCTAGAATCAAAGATCCCATTAAAATGTTTTTTTCCCCAGAATAAATGTCTAGTCTTCCTTCAAAGGTGAACTTGTGTTCTACCTATAGAAAATTATGAAAATTTATAGTATCCTGGCACAAAAACAGACACATAGATCAATGAAACAGAATAAAGATCCCAGAAATGGACCCTCAACTCTATGGTCAACTAATCTTTGACAAAGCAGGAAAGAATGTCTAGTGGAAAAAAGACAGTCTCTTCAACAAATGGTATGGGGAGGGGCACCTGGGTGGCTCAGTGGGTTAAGCCTCTGCCTTCAGCTCAGGTCATGATCTCAGGGTCCTGGGATCGAGCCCTGTATCAGGCTCTCCACTCAGCGGGGAGCCTGCTTCCCCCCCACCGCCCCATCTCTGCCTGTCTCTCTCCTATTTGTGATCTTTGTCTGTCAAATAAATAAATAAAATCTTTTAAAAAAATGGTATGGGGAAATTGGACAGCCACATGCAGAATAATGAAACTGGACCATAGCCTTATACCACACACAAAAATAGACTCAAAATGGATGAAAGACCTCAATGGGAGACAGGAATCCATCAAAATCCTTGAGGAGAACACAGGCAGCAACCTCTTTGACCTCAGCCACAGCAACTTCTTCCTAGAAACATTGCCAAAGGCAAGGGAAGCAAGGGCCAAAATGAACTATTGGGACTTCATCAAGATAAAAAAAACTTTCGTACAGCAAAGGAAACAGTCAATAACATCAAAAGATGAATGAAGGAATGGGAGAAGATACTTGCAAATGAGATATCAGATAAAGGGCTAATACCCAAAATCTAAAAAGAATTTATCAAACTCAACACCCAAAGAACAAATAATCCAATCAAGAAATGGGCAGAAGACATGAACAGACATTTCTGCGAAGAAGACATCCAGATGGCTAACAGACACATGAAAAAGTGCTCCACATCACTTGGCATCAGGGAAATACAAATCAAAACCACAATGAGATACCACCTTACACCAGTCAGAATGGCTAAAATTAACAAGTCAGGAAACCACAGGTGTTGGCAAAGATTTGGAGAAAGGGGACCCCTCCTACACTGTTGATGGGAATGCAAGCTGGTGCAACCACTCTGGAAAACAGTATGGAGGTTCCTCAAAAAGTTGAAAATAGAGTTACCCTAAGAACCAGGAATTGCACTACTGGGAATTTACCAGTCATATACAAATATAGTGATCCAAAGGGGCATGTGCACCTGACTGTTTATAGCAGCAATGTCCACAATAGCCAAACTATGGAAAGAACCTAGACATCCTTCAACAGCTGAATGGATAAAGAAGATGTGAGATCTATCTATCTATCTATATCTATATATCTATATCTATCTATCTATCTATCTATCTATATATATATATATATATATATATATAATGGAATATTATGCAGCTATCAAAAACCTGAAATCTTGCCATTTGCAATGACGTGAATGAAACTAGAGGGTATTATGCTAAGCAAAATAAGTAAGTCAGAGAAAGACAATTATCATATGATCTCACTAACATGAGGAATTTGAGAAACAAGACAGAGGATCATAGGGGAAGCAGGGGAAAATGAAACAAGACAAAACCAGAGAGGAAGACAAACTATAAGAAACGCTTATTTTCAGGAAACTAACTGAGGTTTGCTGGAGGGGAGAGGGGTCGGAAGGATGAGGTAGCTGGATGATGGACATTGGGGAGGGTATGTGCTCTGGTGAGTGCTATGAATTGTATAAGACTGATAAATCACAGACTGGTACCCCTGAAACAAATAATACATTATATGTTAATAAAACACACACACACACACACACACACACACACACACACACAAATTTATAGTAACCTTAAATTCCAGTTTACCCCATATCTACCATCTATGTTTCAAATATATTGGGATTCAATTTCTGCTCAGGGAAGTCTGTTGAAAAATAAAAGCAATAACTTTAAGCATTTTTTAAAATCAAACATTCTTTTTGTTTGTTTGTTTCCCTCTCTTTCTCCACATTGCCATCAGGGAAAACAGTTTGACATACAAGAAAAAAGTTACAATAGAAGGAGGAAAATTGTTAAACATTTTTAACAAAAATGTTTGTTAAAAACATTGTTGGATGGAGCACTTATCAGTTCATGATACTGCGTGTTTTCTTGGCTCCCTACGTTCGAGGACTCAGTGCCCTCATGTCTTCTCCTGCCTGTTCAGGGTCCCACCTACTTCATAAATCACTAATTCTACCCACATAGGTAAATTAACTCACCACTAATAGCAGTGCAACAAATGATTGCTCAATAGGTCTTATCACTTGGAAGGATGATACCAAGACAGCCACTGATGAACCAAGACCGCCAACAGGAAAATCTCATACTTAGAAAGTAGACAGGCTTTCAATCCAAGCCCTATGGTGCCAGTCATTCCTCAAGTTAGTGTATACAGGTGACTCAGAACCTGATTTGTCCTTTGTTTGTTTTTTACAGTTGATATAGATACATTTAATTAAAGTGAAGCAGAATTTTATTATTATTATTTTTTAAATCTATCCATTTATTTTAGAGGGAGAGCATGCAAGTGGGGGAAAGGGGAAAGGGAAAGGAAGAGAGAGAATCTCAAGCAGATTCCCCACTGAGCGTAGAGACAGTCATGGGCTCAATCCTAGAACCCTGAGATCATGACCTGAGCTGAAATCAAGAGCCAGCCACTCAACCAACTGAGCCACCCAAGTGCCTCTAAGTGAAGCAGAATTTTAAACAAGGTAAAGAAAATTCTGAGTTACTAAGTTTAGGCTCCTGGGTTTATATCTATTTTTGTTATGAATTTGTGGTTGATCTAAATCAAGTTATCTGCTGTTTTTAATCTCAATATACCAAATTACAAGTTTGTTAGCCCCAGGGGTACAGGTCTGTGGAATGCCAGGCTTACACAATTCACAGCACTCACCATAGCACATACCTTCCCCAACGTCCATAACCCAATCTCACCCTCTCCCTACCCCCCTCCCCCCAGCAACCCTCAGTTTGTTTTGTGAGATTAAGAGTCTCTTATGGGGGTGCCTGGGTGGCTCAGTGGGTTGGGCCTCTGCCTTCTGCTCAGATCATGATCCCAGGACCCTGGGATCGAGCCCCACATCAGGCTCTCTGCTCAGCAGGGAGCCTGCTTCTTCCTCTCTCTCTGCCTGCCTCTCTGTCTACTTGTGATCTCTGTCTGTCAAATGAATAAATAAAATCTTAAAAAAAAAAAAAGAGTCTCTTATGGTTTGTCAGGGAGAGAGAACCTTTTTTTAACTTTAATTTTTTATTTTTTTATTAACATATAATGTATTAGCCCCAGGGGTACAGGTCTGTGAATCGCCAGGTTTACACACTTCATAGCACACACCTTCCCCAATGCCCATAACCCTACCACCCTCTCCCTAACCCCCGCCAGGCAACCCTCAGTTTGTTTTGTGAGATTAAGAGTCTCTTATGGTTTGTCTCCCTCCCGATCCCATCTTGTTTCATTTATTCTTTTCCTACCCTCTAAATCCCCCACGTTGCCTCTCAACTTCCTCATAGCAGGGAGATCATATGATAATTGTCTTTCTCTGATTGATTTATTTCACTAAGCATAATATCCTCTAGTTCCATCCACGGTGTTGTGAATGGCAAGATTTCATTTCTTTTGATGGCTGCATAGTATTCCATTGTGTGTGTGTGTGTGTGTGTGTGTGTGTGTGTGTGTGTGTGTGTATACCACTTCTTTATCCATTCATCTGTTGATGGACATCTAGGTTCTTTCCATAGTTTGGCTATTGTGGACATTGCTGCTATAAACATTCAGGTGCACGTGTCCCTTCAGATCACTACGTTTGTATCTTTAGGGTAAATACCCAGTAGTGCAATTGCTGGGTCGTAGGGTAGCTCTATTTTCAACTTTTTGAGGAACCTCAATGCTGTTTTCCAGAGTGGTTGCACCAGCTTGCATTCCCATCAACAGTGTAGGAGGGTTCCCCTTTCTCTGCATCCTCACCAGCATCTGTCATTTCCTGACTTGTTAATTTTAGCCATTCTGACTTGTGTGAGGTGGTATCTCATTGTGATTTTGATTTGTATTTCCCTGATGCCGAGTGATGTGGAGCACTTTTTCATGTGTCTGTTGGCCATCTGGATGTCTTCTTTGCAGAAGTGTCTGTTCATGTCTTCTGCCCATTTCTTGATTGGATTATTTGTTCTTTGGGTGTTGAGTTTGATAAGTTCTTTATAGATTTTGGATACTAGCCCTTTTTCTGATATGTCATTTGCAAATATCTTCAGGGAGAGAGAATCTTAAGCAGGCTCCATACCCAGCATGGATCCCAATGCAGGACTTGATCTCACAACCCTGAGATCATGACCTGAGCCAAAACCAAGAGTTGGGTGCTTAATAGATTGAGCCATCCAGGGGCCCCAGCCCATCTTGAGTTTAAATACTAGCCATCTTTGTCACTCTGTGTCTGTCTTTGGTTAAAGGAGCTTATCCAAGGACACTCTAATCTGAGCCCTTTCCCCTAATCATACAACCCAGGTATTTTCACATTGTATTGTTTGCCTCTTTTCCAATACTCACCTTCACAAGTAGGTACGTTGCAGGATATTAGTTTATATAATTTTAAATAAAAACATTTCCCCAATAGTGGAAAGGCTGTCACATTGGGAACAAAGAACAGAATAGTTAGATGAAAACAAAACAGAAAACAAAAAGCCTATAGTTCATTACCCATACCCAAGTTAAGTATGAACGAAAAAAAAATTATACAGCAGATGTTTCTTCAGACTATTTAAAATGTTGGGTTTGTTTGTTTTTTTAAGATTTTATTTATTCATTTGACAGAAACAAAGCAAGAGAGGGAACACAAGTAGGGTGAGTGGGAGAGGGAGAAGCAAGCTTCCTGCTGAGCAGGGAGAACTATGTGGGCCTTGATCCTAGGACCCTGGGATCATGATCTGAGCTGAAGACAGATACTTAAGGACCAAGCCACCCAGGTGCTCCTGGACTATTTAAAGTGTTTTATTTTTTCATTCTTATTTGAGAGAGAAAATATTATTCCTGAGTATCAAAAACATATGAGTGATCTGAGAGGCAGAATGTCTTTAAACATGGTTGGCTTGGCTTGTACTGAGCACTGTGAAGCCACACTACACTATCTCATGAGGGGCCAATAAATGCTGACCCTTCAGATCACCAAATCCGTTGGGGTACAATCATTCTATTCTCCAGTATTAGCAATACTTTTCATATTTCCTCAGGACACATGACTTGATAAACAAAGAGACTGGATTAGAGAAAATTAAACTTACACTAAGCTTGGTATCACTCTGAAGGGATTACTGGTATATTAGCTTGGAAACACCTATGCTATGAAATACACAACCAATGTGGGATTTATAATCATGTGAATAGTACTTAAAGTTACCAAACTGACTCTTAACAAAGAGAAATGTTATAAGCAGGAAGAAATTTTTAAAGCAATGTCACAGGTCAAAGTTTTCTGCTTAAAGCTGAATAACCTTTGGGCAAATAAAACCATACCTATATGCTCTGGTCTAACTAATATTATTTTTTTCTTTTAACATTCTGTAAAATAGAGACTCTGTTGTCCAAAAATGCCTGTCCCCATGGGAAAATTGGCTTTCCAAGGTGGACAGTTGGCAATGTTGCATCTGACTCTCACAGGGCACAAGTCAGTTCCTAAAAGGAGTCAGCTCCTTAAGGAACCTCATGTGTCTGAAACACTGAAGGTGTCTCTTGGCCATAAATAGCTACTGGGAAATTCAACTTGTTCTTACAGTCTTAGAACAGTGGAAAGCATTACAAATGAGTCATGGCATACAATTTATAGTTCCATCTAGAAAGACTAATTAGTAATAGGTAGAGCATTAATGGGCACTATCCATGTCGTCTGCTATTATTTTAAAAGTATCAACTGTGTGTAAAGGAACAATATCTGCTTGGTAGGATACGATATCCATATATGACCCTCATAACATCACTTTACCTTGTTCTTTCAACCAATTATATTAAATGTCTAACTGCCCACTCAACATGTTGAAAACGCATTCGTTTCACTGGCTCATCTTGGGAGTTCTGAAATGATGTTCACTACAGATACTGTAAAAATATAAACATTTGCTAATGGGTGCCACATCTTACTACTTGTAAGATGGTAAAAACGTAAGAGACAATTCTAACACCAGGCCAGGTATTATGAGTACTAATTAAACTAAAACATCTGTTACTCACAGATGTGGTGGGGTAAAATTGTGATGTTTGGCAGCTTTAGAATCTTGGTGTGGACGTGCCGAGTATCATTATTTCTTTATTTCTAAATTTGTCAGGTGAGATGACCTCACTTCCTTGTTTCATTCCGACTTATACAAAAGACTGAGACAAAGACACCATGTCTTAAAGAGTTTTGCTCCTGGTACAAATTTAGACAAAGGCTTGACAGTTTCTTATAAAGTTAAACATGCACCTATTTTGTCCAGCAATCCCATGCCAAAGTATTTACATAAGAGAAGGAAGACATGGGGCGCCTGGGTGGCTCAGTGGGTTAAAGCCTCTGCCTTTGGCTCAGGTCATGATCCCGGGGTCCTGGGATTGAGCCCCGCATCTGGGCTCTCTGCTCAGCGGGGAGCCTGCTTCCTCCTCTCTCCTCTCTCTGCCTGCCTCTCTGCCTACTTGTGATCTCTGTCAAATAAATAAATAAAATCTTTAAAAAAAAAAGAGAAGGAAGACATACATCCACAAAGAGACTCGTACAAAAATAGTCACAGCTTGTTTACTCATGACTGCCAAAAATGGAAATAACTCAAATGTCTATTTAAAGGCAATTGGATAAACAAATTGTGATATATTGATAAAACACAATACTACTCAACAGTAAAAAGAAGCAAACTACTGATACATGCAATAGGAGGCCCATTCACAGGGACATTATGTTGAGTAAAAGAAGCCAGTCACAGAATTCATACTATGTGCTTCCATGTATATGAACACCTGGAAACTAATCTATGGTGGAAAAAAAAAATCAGAAGAGTGGTTTCTTCTGCAGGGGGTTAGTAGTAACTGGGGAGGGGCATGCTAATACAGAAATGTTCTATGAAATCAGAGAGGGAGACTCTAAGAGACTAAGAGACCCTTAATCATAGAAAACAAACTGAGGGTTGCTGGAGAGTAAAAGGGTGGAGGGATGGGGTAACTGGGTGATGGACATTAAGGAGTGCATGTGATGTAATGAGCCCTGGGTGTTATATAAGACTGGTGAATCACTACTTCTAGAACTTATAATATACTATATGTTAATTAATTGAATTTAAACTTTAAAAAATTTTTTTAAAAAGAAGAGAGTGCTCTGGTAGGGAACATTTGGTGTAGGTTACATACATTTTTACATTAAAGGTGGCAAATAATAAGAAAAGGACATTTCAGAAAGTTGCAGTTCTTATCTGAAGTTTCTAGCATATTCAGAGCTGTATGACTTTAATCTTATGGGAAGGAGGGATGTTTATTCCTTTTTCTTATCTTTTGTGTTCAGAATAATCCTTTTGGTTATTTTCTTTAATAAAGCAGATGTTCAATGTGTGCTGGGGCAGAATTAAGAGCCCATGCTTTGAGGCTTTGCTGAGTCATTCCAACCTTGGTAAATGTTAAAGTATAGCTTCCCTGGAAGCCCAAGGACAGGACCCGCAAACATTAAAAGTTGAACATGTCTTTTATCACTGGTTTCCATATTCTGCAGGATTGTTTCAGGAAACAATTGCCCAAAAGAAATTTATATGTAGTAGCAGGACTGAGCCAACAGGGTGGGCGAAATAATAAGAAATCCCAACAGCTGATATATGCAAGTCTAGATCATCCATTCTCAACTGGGGTACCATTACCTTCAAGGGGGTGAAAATTGGTTCTTAGGAACAAAAAAATATTGTACCTTTCTTCATAGACTTTTTAAAAAAAGATTTTATTTATTTGACAGAGAGAGAGAGAGAGACTACAAGTAGGCAGAAAGGCAGGCAGAGAGAGAAAGGGAAACAGGTCTCCCGCAGAGCAGAGAGCCCAATGTGGGGCTCGATCCCAGGACCCTGAGATCATGACCTGAGCCGAAGGCAGAGGCTTAACCCACTGAGCCACCCAGGCACCCCACTTTTTTTTAAATATAGTCGACACACAGTGTTACATTAGTTTCAGGTATACGGCATAGTGATTCAACAACTATAGCTTATGCCATACTCACAAGCAGAGCCACCATCTTCTACCATGCAATGAATGCTATTACAATACCACTGACTACATTCTCTATGTTCTGCCTTTTATTCCAGTGACTTATTAATTCCATAATTGAAGCCTGATCTCCTACACCCCTTTGCCCATTTTTCACATCCTCTCACCCCGCCCCCACCCCGCCTCTGGCAACCATCAGTTTGTTCTCTGTATTTATAGGTCTGACTCTGCTTTTTGTTTGTTTATTGAAAAATGGGCAGAGGACCTGAATAGACATTTTTCAAAAAAAAGTCACACAGAGCGCCAACAGACACATGAAAAGATACTCAACATCACTAGTCGTCAGGGAAATGCAATCAAACCGTAGTGAGAATCCCCTTCCACCCGTGAGGATCGCTAGTACCAAAAACGCAAGAAGCCACAAGTGTTGACAAGAATGTGGGGGAAAAAAGAACCCGCATGTTGGTGGAATGTAAATTAGTACAGCTACTGTGGAAAATAGTATAAAGTTTCATCAAAAAATTAAAAATATAAATATGATCCAATAATTCCACTACTGGGTATCTACCCAAAGAAAACAGAAACACAAATTCAAAAAGACATATGCACCCCTATGTTTATGGCAGCATTATTTATAATAGCCAATATGTGGAAACAGCCCAAATGTCCATCAATAGACAAATGGATAAAGGAGACGTCATACACACACACACACACACACACACACACACAGAGGAATATCATTCGGTCATAAAAAAGGAAATACTTACTTCTTAGAGCAGTTTTATATCCACAGCAAAACTGAAAGGCAGGTACAGAGATTTCATATACCCTCTGCCTGCCCACCCCCACCACCCCCACACACAACCTTCTCCATTATCAACATCCAGCACCAGAGCAGCATGCTTGTTATAGCTGATGAACATACACGGCACATTATCAACACCCAACGTCCATATTTTACATTAGGACTCACAGTCAGTGTTGTATATTCTATGGGTTTTGGCAAATATATACCATACATATAAGTATGTATGTGTGTGTATGTACAGACAGGCATCCACCATTATAGTATCACACAGGATAATTTCATTATCTTAAAAATCCTCTGTGTTCCATCAATTCATCCTTCCCTTCCCCCCTAACTCCTGGGAACCACTGAGCTTTTTGCTGTACATAGTTCCTTCTTTTCCAGAATACCATATAATTGGAATCATATAGTAAGAAGCCTTTTCAGATTGACTTCTTCCACTTAATAATATGCACTTAGTATCCTTCCATGTCTTTTCATGGCTTGACAGATCAATTCTTTTCAGTACTGAATAATGTCTCATGGTCTGGATGCACCACATTTTATTTATTATTTCATTCACCTACTGAAGGACATCTTGGTTGCTCCCAGGTTTGTGCACTTATAAATAAAGCTGCTATACACATCAGTGTGCAGGTTTTGTGTGGACATAAGTTTTCAACTTTTCTGGCTAAATACTGAGAAGTACAATTACTGGGTTGAATGGTTAAGAGTACATTTAGTTTTGTAAGAAACCACGAAACTGCTTTCCCAAGTGTCTGTACCAGTTTGCTTTCCCACCAGCAATGAATGAGATTTCCTTTTGCCACACATACTTGTCATCATTTGGTGTTTTCAGTGTTCTGGACTTTGGCCATTTTAATAGATGTGTAGTGGTATCTTGTTTTAATTTGCTATTCTCTGGTGACATATGTTGTTGCCCTTTCATATATATAAAGCACAGATATATAGTATATCTGTAGCATTAAAATTTCAAGGGGGTAGGGGAACCACTAGATTGTTCCTTAAAGGGGCATTAATGGAATTTTTAAGAAATTGAGAACTGGTCGGGGCACCTGGGGTGGCTCAGTTGGTTACGAGACTGCCTTCGGCTCAGGTCATGATCCTGGGGTCCTGGGATTGAGTCCTACATCCGACTCCCCCTGCTCTGTGGGGAGCCTGCTTCTCCCTCTCCCTCTGCCTGCTACTCCCCCTGCTTGTGCTCTCTCTCTCTCTGTGTCAAATAAATAAATAAAATCTTTTAAAAAAGGAAAAAGAAATTGAGAACTGGTCTGGTGGTCAGAGAGGCAGCATCGGGAAAGAGATCACAGGACAGAAGAAGTGGCTCACTCATACTGAAGGTCTACGATCCGGCCTCACAGGGAGCCTGAGCCACTAAATAAGCTACTGGAATAAAACTCAGTATGGAGAGCAGAGCAGATGTTAATTTTTATAATTTTGATTGTATTAGGGTTCTTCAGAGAAACAGAACCCATAGGATACACAAATATAAATATATGTGTATATATATACACAAATACATAAACATTTAAACATATATATACAAAGAGAGAGAGGGAGAGAGAGAATCACATTACTTAACATCCCTGCGCCTCAGTTTCCTCTGCTCTAAAATGGAGATAATGGTAGCACCTACCTCAGAGGACTGTTGCAACGAATAAGTTAATAAAACACCTGGAACAGTGCCTGGTACATAGTAAGTGCAAGATAAATGTTTAAAAACCATATAAAACCAGTATGAATCAACATTGGAAGGTGGAAACCGAAAGCCAACTGAGCATGCACGATAAACACTAGCACCTGATGTTAGTCTTTAAAACGCTGACTAGTTTTATCACCCTCTCTCAGGCCATTCTCTACCTGGCCTGAGACTGACCTTAAAAAGAGAAATCCCTGCAGTGTGGCCATCTGACCCTTGTCTGCCCTATGGAACAAACCCAGAGGACTTCACCTCAAAGAGCCCCTGAAAGCCTTTACATTTACATTCCTTTACACTTGAAAACGGAGATGAATGATGAGTCCAGTCTGGAAGGCCAATGATAAACCAACATCTACTGTTCCCTACCCGGAGCTCTGCAGGCTCCCAACAGCAAGGAAAATCACCATCTGCAAAGGGATCCACTCAGAATATCTGGGAGTTTGCCTGCAGGCAAGGCAATAGGGCTCTCTGCGGTCCTAAGAACTCTCATACAAAGAACAGATTTTTAAACCTTAGGATGTTGACCAAACAGACCAGACTGTGGCAGAGTAATTAATGACTTACTTAAAAAGCATTTCATAGAGAAAAGTCACTTCTGTAAACTCAGATCTAGGAAACCAAAACTGAAATCAGATCTGCAGGCTTCCTTTCCCCACCTGCCAGTTTTCAGCACACTCACTTCTGAGACACACCCTGTAGTTTCTAAGCCAACTGACGTAGAAGCAGAGGATAAATAAACTTTCGCAAAAACTCAAATGAAGAAAATATTTTCCTCTAACATTGTAGGAGGAAGAAAACACAGATGTTGTATGTTTTCTGCACTGACATACATAGTTTCCCCCTTACGTATGCAGAAGAAATTAATGACAATTTGGATGAGTATAATGTCTACTATTAATATTATTGTTATTATTATAGCATTTCATTGAATAGGAAGGTGTTCACTTCTCAACTAGAAGATTGAAAGACACCCCAAAACCAAAAAATAGTATTTTAAGCCTCGAAATTCTGGACTATTCATTACTGTGACAGGAGTCTGCTTTGCATTAGCTGAAAAATGAGTCATAACATTCCATAAAAGATGTCATTGAAAACTAGAGACACTTTTATTGATGAAATCTCCCAAGGCATTAACAGCATCTTCAGAAAAAACATATGATGAAAATTTAAAGATGTACTTCCCATTGATCAAAGGTATCTTCCACCATCTACTCTAAGGAGTAGGCAGCTGCCAGAAAATAAAACTCCCCAATAGCTTCTCAGATGTTAGGATCAGACAATATATAGAGAGGGACAGACAGGCAGAAGCAGAGACAGACAGACTACCACAGCGCGTCCTTGAAATTATGGCAGCTTCCTCTTCCTGGTTTAAAAAAAAAAAAAAAAATCCTAGGTTTATGCCTAACTTCCCCCAAAGCAAGAAACAAGGTAATGCAAGGGGGTGAAAAGATTACATTTCTGTGTGCTATGGTGAGTGCTGTGAAGTGTGTAAACCTGGCGATTCACAGACCTGTACCCCTAGGGATAAAAATATATTATATGTTTATAAAAAATAAAATTAAAAAAAAACTAATGAGGTATTTTATGGTGAATAACATAACACAATAAAAAAAACAGAAAAACAAAGAAGGACTATTTTGGCATATTCCTATTAAAAAAAAAAAAAATTACATTTCTGGATAAAGGCCCAATCTTCGACTGTCTTTAGAAAAGCCAGCAAACCCTACAAATAACACTAGAGTTAAGAAATGTACGTGGGTTCAGTTGTGTAACAAATTTTGTTTCCTGTTTTGATACTGTTTGCTGAGTTCAGACCCAAGATTTCAGTCCCCTTCTAGTAAAGTATATAGAATTGAAAACAGTTATTTTAGGCACTCACTTTACTCCATGGCTTTCTTTCCTTTCCTACTTTCCCTCTTTAGCTTTCCCCTGATCTCATTACCCAAGGGTTTTCATATATGTGAAATCGCATATGACTTCCTAAATTACATAAAAACTCCTTTTGGGACAAGGGAGGGGATAAAGAGATCACGACTATGTGAAATACTTATGAACTGTGGCATAAATGGAGAAAACCCAGATGTTAGAAAGCAGCTATTCTTCTAGGGTCAACAATTTTTTTGAAAACAATTTTTTGAAAAGTTAAGTTATTGAAACATACGGCTATCAAGACTCTGACAAAGGCTATAGGGGAAGCAGTGTGAGAGTGAAAGCTGTTTGATCAGAATGTAAAGATCCTTAATCTGATAGAGAAAATTGTAGAAAGCCATTCCTTTTTCATTTGCTCCCATTCCCAACCAAACATTCAGGCCTAGCTCCCCATCGCCCAACCCTTATTTGAGAACCTGGCTTTTTATTTTTACATGTGTGTGGTATGCTGCTCCATCATAAGGGCTGAGCTCATATTATTTCTCATGCAAGAAAGTTGGGGAAACTCCAAGAGATGTATACTGGTGGGATGGGTCAAGAGTTGGGGCGTGCCAAATGCAGGAGCCTGATCAGGCAGCAGAGGGGTCAGGCCCCTGGTTTAGGTGTTACCGTGAGTGGTGTGAGTGCAACCGAAGCGAGCTGTGCTTGATGGGCTGGAGGAGAAGGCACTTCGCAGATGGACCCATGAAAATGACTTAGATAGCAGAGTAACTGGAGGAGGGCTGGGTAAAAAGACAACTATAAGACTGGTATGAATCCACAGTGGCATGTGAAACCAAAATCTTTCTGCAATTCTATCTGCATATAATCTGAAGCTGCGAATACAAATCTCCCGGGAAACTTTTAACCTTCAGATGCCCAGAATTGCATTAATCATGATCCTTGATTGCTAATACACAAGCATTTTTTTTCTATGCAAACATCTCTTTTATTTTATTCATCTGTTTATTTTATCATGTATTTTGGAGATATCGTTGCAATGAAGTATAATGTGTATGAAAAGAACAAATCTGAAGGGTATTGTTCTACAAAACTTGTATATGTCTTCATCAGTGTAACCACTGACCCAATCAAGACAAATATTTTTATATCAATTTTCCTTGTGTCCCTTCCCAGAAAATATCTCCCTCCTAATTGGTAACCACTATTCTGATTTCTGCTACAATAGACTAGTTTCGCCTATTCTTGAACTCCATATAAATGGAGTCCTACAATATGTTTTCTATTGTTACTGGCTTCTTTTGCTCAACATCATATGTGTGAGATGTTGTAGTGCTCTAACCTTTTTCTTTATAATTGCTAGTAGGGTCAGGATACATTGCAAATAGGGTCAGTGTACGTTTAACTTTATTAAAACTACCAACTAATTTCCCAGATTGGCTGAAACAATTTATATTCCCACCAGCAATGTGACAGTTCCACTGACTCATATTGTCACCAACATTTGGTACTGTCAGTCTATAATTTCAGCTATTCTTCTGGGTATGTGGTATTACCTCATGATAGTTTTACTCTGCATTCCCATAGTAGTTAAAGATTGTGGAGCACTCTTAGATTCCAATCCATTATATCCACTCGTGTGACTGTCAACCCCCCACGGGTTTCTCTCTCTCCCAGTATGCCAAGTCCAGTCCTCAACTCTAGCCCAGAGTCAACAAAAGCTCTGAAGCTTATCTAGGAAGAGATCTCCCCTCTCTGGAATTTTAGCTCATGCAGTCCTTGTCATCAAGTCCAGCTGCAACTTATGATAACTTCAAAAATAAGTTTTGTAATTTATCTGATTTTTTCCTAGTTTTTGCAGTGGGAGTGTTGGTAGCCTGCTGTGATCTATGATATCACAAAGGGAAGTGGGAACTTCTCCGTTTCTTCTTTGGTCAGTTTTGGTAAGTTCTGTTTTTCAAGGAATGTTTTCAGTTCATCCTCGGTCTTCAAATTTGTTTTTAAAGTTGTTTGCAATATCCTCTAACCCTTGGAATTTTTACAGCATGTGATACTGGTTAACTGTGTCATCATTTTTATTTTTTGGTTACTCTTTCCACAGATGTGCCAATTTTATTAGACTTTATCAAGAACTACTTTTGGGCTTTTTTTGATTCTATTGTAAATTTTCTTTTTATAGATTTCTACTCTAATCTTTATTTTCTCTTTTCTCTACTTCCTTCAGGTTTATTCTATTCTTCTCTGAATTTATTCAATTGACATTTAGTTCATTCAGTTGAATGACTTTTCAGTCATTCTTCTAAATTTATAAAAGCATTTAGACCATAAATTCTCTCCAAGTATTGTTGACACTGTAGCTTACAAGTTTTCAAATGCATCATTTTAAATAAAAACAGTAGGGGCACCTGGGTAGCTCAGTGGGTTAAGCCTCTGCCTTTGGATCTGGTCATGATCTCAGAGTCCTGGGATTGAACCCCACATTGGGATCTCTGCTCAGCAGGGAGCCTGTTCCCCTGCCCCCACCTGCCTACTTATGATCTCTCTCTCTTTCTCAAGTAAATAAATAAATAAATAAATATTGTACATATTTAAGGTGATCAACATAATGAGTTGATGTATATATACATAGTGAAATGATTATGATAGTCAAGCTAATAACATAGCATCTTTTCATGGTTACCATTTATTGTGTGTGATAAATGTAATTAAAATCTACTCTCAGCATATTTCCAGTGTTTAATGTGGTATTATTAGATACAGTTGTCATGCTCGTACATTAGATCTCTAGCTTATTCCTCCTACAGAACCACAAATTTATACCCTTTGACCTACCTCTGTCCATCCCTTCCTCCTCCAGCCTCTGGTATCCACTGTTCTATGAGTTTAACTTTGTTTTGTTTTGTTTTTAGATTCCACACAAAGGTGAGACCATACAGTACTTGAGTTTCTCTTTCTGGTTTATTTATTTTAGCATAATGTCTTCCAGGTTCATCCATGTTGTCACAAAGGCAGGATTTCCTTCTCAGAAATGGCTGACTAGTATATAGTATATGCTCTGTATGATCTGTCGATTGTTGAAAGTGATGTGTTGAAGTCCCTTACTATCATTGTATTATTTCTCCCTTCAGATCTATTAGTATTTGCTTAGTATCTTTAGGTGCTCTGATGGTAGGTGCATATTTAGAAAAATGAATTTCAAAATAATAAAAATGTTTGTAAAAAATCTATGAGGGTAAAGTTGTGATTTTAGGGGGGGAATCTTAAGACAGAAAACTAGAAGCTATAAAAGAAAATGTGCATACATTTGCCTGTATAAAAGCAAAATATTTTTAATTTACTCATTCTAAGGTTGTTGTGTTCCTACTCTACATTACTTCTAGATGCTAGGAATATAACAGTGAACAA
This sequence comes from Enhydra lutris kenyoni, assembly GCF_002288905.1. Lineage (NCBI taxonomy): Eukaryota > Metazoa > Chordata > Mammalia > Carnivora > Mustelidae > Enhydra > Enhydra lutris. The sequence continues at coordinate 5,112,858 of NW_019154100.1, read as the reverse complement.
AACACAAAATTATCAGATCAGTGGAATAGAGAACCCAGGAATGGACCCTCAACTCTACGGTCAACTTATCTTTGATAAAACAGGAAAGAATATCCAATGGAAGGGAGTCCTGGGTGGCTCAGTTGGTTAAGTGTCTGCCTTCAGGTCAGGTCATGATCCCAGGGTCTTGGGATCGAGTCTCGCCTCGGGCTCCTTGCTCACTGGGGAGCCTGCTTCTCCCTTTGCCTGCTGCTCCCCCTGCTTGTATTCCCTCTCTCTCTCCCTCTCTCCCTGACAAATAAAATCTTTTTTAAAAAGAAGAAGAATAAAGAATATCCAATGGAAAAAACAAATGGTTTTGGGAAAATTGGACAGCCACATGCAGAAGAATGGAACTGGACCATTTCCTTACACCACACACAAAAATAGACACTGAATGGATGAAAGACCTCAATGTGGGACAGGAATCCATCAAAATCTAGAGGAGAAAACAAGCGACAACCTCTTTGACCTCAGCCACAGCAACTTCTTCCTAGATACATATCCAAAGGCAAGGGAAACAGAGGCAAAAATGAACTATTGGGACTTCATCAATATAAAAAGCTTTTGCACAGCAAAGGAAACAGTTGACAAACCCAAAAGTCAGCAAACAGAATGGGAGAAGATATCTGCAAATGGCAAGTTAGATAAAGGGTTTATATCCAAAATCTATAAAGAACTTATCAAACTCAACACCCAGAGAACAAATAATCCAATCAAGAAATGGGCATAAGATATGAACAGACACTTCTCTAAAGAAAAATCCAAATGACCAACAGACTCATGAAAAAATGCTCAACATCGTGGGCCATCAGGGAAATATAAATCAAAACCATAATGAGATACCGCCTCACACTGGTCAGAATGTCTAAAATTAACAAGTCAGGAGATGACAGATGTTGGCAAGGATGCAGAGAAAGAGGGAACCCTTACACTGTTGGTGGGAATACAAGCTGGTGCAGTCACTCTGGAAAACAGTATGGAGGTTCCTCAAAAAGTTCAAAATAGAGCTACCCTACAACCCAGCAATTGCACTAGTAGGGATTTATCCCAAAGATAAAAATGTAGTGACCCAAAGGGGCACCTGCTCCCCAGTGTTTATAGCAGCAATGTTCATAATAGCCAAGCTATGGAAAGAGCCCAGATATCCATTGATAAACTAGTGGATAAAGAAGATGTGGTATATATAGAATGGAATATTACTCAACCACCAAAAAGATGACATCTTGCCTTTTGCAACAACATGAATGGAACTAGAGGGTATTATGCTAAGCAAAATAAGTCAGTCAGAGAAAGACAGTCATCATATGATCTCACTCATAAGTGGAATTTAAGAAACAAAAAGGTGGATCACAGAGGAAGGGAGGAAAAAATAAAACAAAATGAAATCAGAGAGGGAGACAAACCATAGGGACTCTTAGTCATAGGGAACAAACTGAGGGTTGCTAGAGGGCAGGGTGGTTGGAGGGATGGGGGTAACTGGGTGATGGGCACTAAGGAGGGCACATGATATAAGGAGCACTGGATATTATATAAGACTGATGAATCATTAAACTCTACATCTGAAACTAATAATACATTGTATGCTAACTAATTGAATTTAAATTTTAAAATATAAATAAATCTTTTTAAAAAGAACCAAGTCAGAGAAAACATTTTTAAAAAACACTTAAAAAATAAAGATTTTATTTTTTGTTATTATGGTTTATAGTTTGCTATATATATAATCTAACTTACTTATTATATTTTAGTCTTTTTATAGCTTTTATGAAGCATAATTAGTACATGAAACACTACACTGATTTAGTGTATACAATTTGATGAATTTGGATATATGTGTACACTTGTGATACCACTACCACCGTCATCTCCAAAAAAAAAAAAAAAAAAAAACCCAACAAAACAAAAAAACCCCACAAACTTGTCCACCCACTCAGTGACTGGGTTTTAGTAGAAGGAGTCTGAAAATAAACAAATAAGTTAATTATTTAGTATTACCTAATGTAAGACTAAGGAGAAAACTAAAGCAGAGAACTGATATAAGGAATGGCAGGCCAGGGAGTGTGGGTGGAAGGTTTATTACAATTTAAAACAAGGTGTCCAGGAAAGGCATCACTGAGAAGGTGATTAACGTAAACTGAACCCAAGCTTTGAGGGAAGTAAGAGCAGGTCATGTGGAATCTACCAAGCAGAAGAGACAATAAGTGCGAAGGCCATGAAGTGGGAAGAGACTGGGCATATGTGAAGAACAAAAAGGAAGCCAGCATATTTGGAGCAGAATATGCAAGTGGGAAAGTGACAGGGCATGATGTTGGATGGTAGACAGAGGCCAGACCTGAGGAGTTTGCATAAGCCACAACAGGACATTGGATTTTACTCTGGGTAAGATGGAAACCATTGAGAGTCTCTGGTTGCTTTTAGCAAAAATTATCATATTAGCAAAGCTTTGTTGAAATTAGCCATCTTTTTTATTTTCCCAAACCTTTATTTGGAGAGGAGACTGGAATTAGAGAAGAGGGTGTGCAGGAACAAGGAGGGAGAGAGACAGGAGACAAGCTATGGCCTATGGGCTATTGTGATCATCAAGGCCAGAGATGATGGTGAGTAAATGTAGTCAGATTCTGGTGTATTTTTAAAGTATAGTCCAGAGAATTTGCTGCCAGATACAATACAGGTTGGGAGAGAATAAGAACAGTAAATGATGATTCTAAGAGTTTCAGCCAAATTGGAAAGATGGAGCTTCCAGGAACTGAAATGGGAAAGACTGCAGATGGAGGTGATATTGAAGGAAGACCAGGAATTCCATGTTGGCCATAGAGGGTCTAAGATGCATATAAAAGAAAGACATCCAAGTGAAGATGCTCGTAAGCAGGAGATAAATGAGCCATATATAAGTTTGTATGAATGTAAAGGTATAACACAAGAATATTTTACACACTGACAAGAAAAAAGAACCCCTCCCCCAAAAAAATCCGGGAGAAAAAGAGACAAAAGAAATAATTTACAGAAGAAATCTGATTGTCTAATAAATACATAAATAGATGCTCCAAATCAGCAGCAAGGAGAAAAATGTGAATCTTCCTATAACAAACAGATAATAAATCACATCTATCAGATTGGCAGAAATTTTGAAAGGCTGCCAAGAATAGGTGTTGGCAGGCATGTAGGACAAAGGGAACACTGGTTCACTGCCAATGGAAGTGAAAATTGGAACAAACACTAATGCAATCATTTAGCAATATACTACAAAGTTGAAGATGTGCCTGTTCTAATCCAGCAATTCCATGTCTAATTATATTCCCTTGAACGGTAGACCTTCAAACCAGGGTACTTGTGTTTTTTGAGGGATATGGAATCCTTTCAATGCCTACCAGGGCATGGGAAAAGAAATTAGGTTTAGACTTTCAATTTCATATCTATTCTTTCCTAAAAGTGATCTACCTAAAAACAATCCCATTTCATTCACTCTAAGACTCCTTTAATTTTTCCTGTTCTTCCAATCCTTTTACAAAACCCTTCCCATTTTAAAATGCCTGGAGCATTGACTCACCAGAGCAAACCACTCCAGAGCAATTTTTCCTTTGTGGCAATAACTGGTAACACTCCAGAAGGAAGCAGCTCTATCAGCCTGGGGCCCAGACTGGGGATAATGAGGAGCAGAGCCCAACAAACCCAACATGGAACGTGGGAGGAGAAATAATGAAACTTTGTTGTTCTAAGCCACTGAAATATGGGGGTTGTTTGTTACTGCAGCATAAATTGACTATCCTGACTGATACAGAGGCATGCCTCTTCCCATTCTAAACTTTATTATGGTGTCTGGCCCCCAGTGTAAAAACCTCAGGGACACCAAACCAAGAAACAATTTGAATTATTGGTTTCTTCTTTAATTTAACCAAATTAAATTGAATTGGTTTCTTCTTTAATGATTGACTAATGTACCATAACTCAAAGGTCTTTCAGTGCTTTATAAATATTTGTCTTAAGATAGAGAAGTGGAGTGTAAATAACAGGATATTTTGGCCCATGCTGGGTTATTGTGAACTTAAATTGTGGTGGAGGAAGATGGGAGAAATGACATTTGACCACTTCATCTCTTCAGTCATGCTCTCCTTACCACACAAACCTTCTTGGGGGAAGTCCCACAAGACCAGTGCAAGGAGAACGTTAGTAAGAAATAGTGAATGCCGAGACGGGTTTTCTCACATATTTACATGAAGTTAACTCTCTTTTTAAAAAGATTTTATTTATTTTATTTGAGAGAGCATGCATGCACATGAGCGTAACAGGTGGGAGGGTGGGAGGGGTAGAAGGAGAGGGAGAGAATCTGAAGCAGATTGCATGCTGACCAAAGTAGGGCTCCATCTCAGGACCCCGGGAGCATGACCTGAGCAGAAACCAAGAGTCAGATGTTTAATGGACTGAGCCACCCAGGAGCCCCACATATTAACTCTCATCAGCTGTTCTCAAAATCCTCAAATCCTTAAAATGCCTTCATCTGAAAAGAAACAAGTCTTCGAACAGCTAAAGCAGAACAAGTTAGTGATGTTGCTTCATTTACAAGAAACTGGAAAGTTATTTAAACTACCTAATATTTCAAAATATACTGCATGGAATGAGGAATGACAATTGAATGGCTATCTTTCAGATTCAGTGTACATTGTTTGAAATAAACTTACTGTGACTCTCACTACCTGTGTAAGTGTTCAAGGTATTCTCTGTGTCTTAGTCTCCTTGGCTATAAAATGGGGATAAATACAAGAGCTATCTCATAAGATTGTTATGAGAGATCTATCAGTTATCATTTACAGAGCACTTGGAACAGAATAAACACTATTTTCTATTAAACAACAAATAAATTAGTAAATAATTATTCCATAAGATAGTTAAAGCATATTTGCCAAATCATATTATGATGTATACCACTTACATAATTATGTAATAATTATGTAAGATTATATAAAATGATCTGATTTCACCCTATGTTTTTTGCTCCTATTAAATTATGGTTCAATGTATTTACAGCAAATATACCTTTTTTTTTTTAAAGGATTTTATTTATTTGAGGGGGAGAGAGCATGAGCGAGCAGGGGGAGAGGCAGAAGGAGAGGGAAAGAATCTTAAACAGGCTCTCCACTGAGTGTGGAGATGAAACCAAGAATCAGACTCTTAACCAACTAAGCCGCCCAGGCACCCCAACCTTTATTTTTTAAATAGAGAGAAAAGATATGATGTCTATTGGAAGTATTAAAATTATTTCTAATTTTTCACATGATTCCTAATTATTTTTAAAAGATAAAAATGGGAGTTTCAATACACACACAAACACACAAACACAACATACACATACTTTCTTACCAAAAGAAGTCTCATGTCTTTGCTTACTCCTTTTCACATATATCATGTTATTTTGGCTACATATTATATTGTGCTATTTCACATTAAATAATCAAAAACATTGCTACTGTCCTACTTTATATTATGACTTATGAAAAGAATAATTTATATTAGAGCTCTCTCTCTCTCTCTCTCTATATATATATATATATCACATTAACCTCCTCTTCTTCCATTAGTCTATTTTATGAGATGAATTTTTATTTCTCATTGGCTGTTATAATATACCTTGAAAAGTGTATTAACACACATATAAATTTTTAAAAATGAAGTCACATTTTTTCTAACAGAAACTTTAATGGACTGATTAGCTTTGCAAATTAAATTTCAGGTTGCCATTTTCAATGAATTGAATTAGATAAATCTACATTTCTAAGATTTTGATGAAAATATCTTTAAAACATGAAATTACAGCTGTTTATAAAAAGTTATCATATTAGCGAAGCTGTATTGAAATTAACAATATATTTATTTCCCCCAAACTTTCTGATTATATTGATTTAAACAAGATGTCTCTAGGTAAAACAGCAATAGGTATGCTTTTTCCGTAAGATCACTAAAGTCTTGCTTGTATATTTCTCGGAATCTGAAAATATAAATGACTATAATATCTGTATGACAAAATGTTTTGTAAGTCAGGGTATTTCCAAATCTTTGCTTTCAACAAAATTGAAGGCAACTCTAATTGAGTTGTCAGCTGACATGACATTAACATTTATGACAGATAATTACATTCATTTTTACAGTATAACTCATCAGAATTTCACATAATTGAAATAGTTTTAGCAAAATACTCCATTCTCACCCACTTTTTTTATATGAACAAGATTCTTAGCAGCTTCAGCTATAAAAATAAAAAGCATGAACAGGATTGATGCTGAACTCATAACTTCCTAGCAATAATAATTATTTTTTCATAGATACATAAATTAATTGAAAAAACACTCAAATATATTTTATCAAATATGCTTTTAGTAAAATTGTAATATTTATGCTTCATAACCATTCACCAAAATAATTATTATGTTGCCTTGACCAATTTTGTACTACTTATAATGGTCCTAATAACTCAATTCAGAGTCAAATGTTTTAATATTCAGAGTCTTTCGGTCACAGAGAAAAAAACATTTAATAGTTTTTGATGTATATTTTTGTTGTAGAGAAATATGATAGGGCAATAGAGAAAATATTTTCAAACATCAAAAAATGTATTAGGATAAGACTCTGTAGAGTGCATTGGACACCTGAGTTGAAGCTGGAAAAGGAGCAATGTGAAATTTCAGATTATATATACAGCTTCTTATGTTTGTTTATTTTGGTGGTGATGGTGCTTATCAACCTGCTTTGACATCTGAATATTTTGAACGGTTTTATTTTAAAATATTGATATTTACAATAAACTGAAAATCACATCATTTGCCACTATTCAAATTTTGAATGAAAATGTATAAATACTACCTTTAAAATGTGCAAGAAGGGTGCCTGGGTGGCTCAGTCGTTAGGCATCTGCCTTCAGCTCAGGTCGTGATCCTAGGGTCCTGGGATCGAGCCCCACATCAGGCTCCCTGCTTGGCGGGAAGCCTGTTTCTCCCTCTCCTACTCCCTCTGCTGTGTTCTCTCTCTTGCTGTGTCTCTCTCCCTGTCAAATAAATAAAATCTTTAGAAAAAATAAAATAAAATGTGCAAGAAACTACATAGTTTGCTAAAACTATTTTAGGGGTAAATAGACCAAAAAAGTTGCTTTAAAGAAATTCTCACACGTGTGCACATGGAGAAAGGTGAAAAAACATCACTCTAACATTGCTCCAAATAAGAAAAACTTAGGGCAAAACTATCCATCAAAAGGAGAATAGGTAGAACAAAAATGTGTATATAACAAATGAAATACTACTACATAGGAATTAAATGGGTGAAACAGATGCATATCAATGAACACAACGGGATGTCAAAACAATAATGTTGATAAGAGAGATACTCATATAGATGTTTAAACCAGATTTTTAAAAAAAAACATTTAAAAATAGAAAATACAAAATAAAATTTTAAAGCATACGTGAAATTAATAAACATCAAATTCATAATAGAGATGAATCCCTGAGAGAGAAGGAAAAATGAGATTGAAGAGGGATACACAAAGATTTTAACTGAATCTGTAATTTTTTTCTGATTTAATAAACCTGATGCAGTTAGTCAAATGCTGGGGTTATTAAAACTTCTTAAACCTGGGAGGAGGGCATGTGGGGTGTCATATACTTATCTTTATAGTTGAACGATTTCATGATAAAAGGAGCTAAAAGAGGGGCACCTGGGTGGCTCGGTCAGTTCAGTGCCTGACTCTTGATCTCAGCTCAGGTCTCGATCTTAGAGTTATGAGTTCAAGCCCCATGTTGGGCTACACGGTGGGCATGGAGCCTACTTAAAAAAAAAAAAAAAAAAGAAAGAAAGAAAGAAAGATGGGCGCCTGGGTGGCTCAGTCATTGAGCAGCTGTCTTCGGCTCAGGTCATGATCCTGGGGTCCTGGGATGGAGCCCCACGTTGGGCTCCCTGCTGGGCGGGAAGCCTGCTTCTCCTTCTCCCACTTCCCCTGCTTGTGTTCCCTCTCTCACTGTCTCTCTCTCTGTCAAATAAATAAATAAAATCTTTAAAAAAGAAAAGAAAGAAAGAAAGCTAGCTAAAAGAAAACTAATAGTACAATGTATCCCAAAGGGTAGAGAAAATAAAAAAGATAGATAGATAGATAGATAATAATATCTAATATATATATATATATAATATATATATTACATATAATATATATATTATATACATATATATAAATATATATATATATATTCCCAACAGATCATTGGAAAAAGAAAAATAAAGTACAAAGAAAAAACAGTGAATTAGAAAAACACAAAATAAGGTGGTGGAAGTAAGTTAAAATATATCAGTGATCAGTATTCATAAAGTGAAGAAACTCACTATTGAAATCACAGTATTTGTAAAGAGAATAAGCTCACTGTTGAAAGACAAAAATCCTCAGATTTTTATTTTTTTAAAGCCAGCCACGTAAGGGTTGCAAGAGACACAACTTAGATAAAAGGACATGGAAAGGTCAATAACGATAAAAGGACTTAAGAAATACCAAGAAAATTATTTCCCTTTCCCAAGGGAAGCTATTGTAGCAATACTAACAATATATAAAATGTAATTTAAGGCAAAAGGCAATAATGGGGATAAAGAAAGACACTACATAATTTAAAAGACCACCTCACTAAGGTTTAAAAGCCATGCATTTATTGTGCATTTAACAATGTACATACAAAAAGGAAAAAAAAAACTGACAAAAGTGTAATGAGATTTGGATAAACCACAATTGTGGAGGAAGATTTTTATCTTATTTGTATCACAATAAAATAATTTGAGTAACTTTCCTCACCTCCCCCCATACCTCATCCTTACGATATAGAAAACATGGACAACCAAATTAGTATATAGACTGCATGGTTATATATAAGAACTCTGCAGAAAATGCAAACAAACAAAATAAAAGTATATTTTCTTTCAAGGGCACACAGAGTAATGACGAAAAGCTAGCACAGGTTAGCTTTCGAAAGGAGTCTCAACAAATTCCAAGTCACCATCACACAGATCACATTTTGTTCCCACAATAAAATTAAGTTACAAAATAATAAAATAACACTTCTTAAGTACTAATATGTTTGAAAACTTTTTTAAAAAAGATTTTATTTATTTATTTGACACAGGGAGAGAGATCACAAGGAGGCAGAGAGGCAGGTAGAGAGGTGTGGGTTGGGGGGGATGCAGGCTCCTTGCTGAGCAGAGAGCCTGATGCGGGGCTAAATCCCAGGACCCTGACATTATGACCTGAGCTGAATACAGAGACTTAGCCCACTGAGCCACCCAGGCACCCCGAAACTTTTTTTTAATGTAATCTTAAAATAAGGAGAAAGTAGTCTCCGCTCCTATCCAGTCCAGTTCCCAAGAGCTAAATTTGAGTTTAAGCTCCACCTCAAACAATGGCAGTAACACGAGAAGTCCACTAGATGTCAGTGTTACTTTATATTTGTTTTCATTTGCCCTCATGGTGGCGTCAAATTTCAAGCTAGACCGCCTAGTCCAAAGATTTAGGTTTCAGACCCAACCTAAAGCCCTTCAAGGTTTCATTCAAATATCTATAAATAATAATATTTATAGTAAATAATTATAATGTTCTATACGAAAGTAAATTTTTATCACACAACACCTTCCTAAATCCCTGTGTATTTCCCATGGATTATTTTTTGGCTTGCTAAAGCTGTTTTGTATAATTTTATAGGCCTTTAAAGAGACAAAGTCAAGACAAAAAGTATTTCCTATTGCTTTGGAAACAAACATACCTCTATATTCTTTCATTCATAGATGTGCAGAAAGTGAGTCCCTCTGAGAAACAGCCTGTGGCAAAACCAATATTAATATTAAAAGAGATTTTGAAAAACCATCTATTCTAACTGCCTGCATCTTAAAAGCTGAAAAAATGGTCAACTATTCTATTTTTAAGGACTGCGGGGAAGGAAATCATCAGTCAGGAAGTTCTTCCCGTCTAATCTAAATCCCTCCTGGTGAAAATCATCCCATTTCCTTTAGCGTGAACCTTTCTAATGAGGTTGAAGGAATAAACTGCCCACCATCCTCATGGAGAGAATAACCCTTTACATTCTGGAATATGTGTACATTAGTTCTCCCACTCCTTAACCATGCGGGATACGTTCTAAGACACCCCCCACCCTCCCCCAACAAACTGTGGATACCACTGAACCTATATACACTGTTTTTTCCTGTAGGTACATTCCCATGGTAATGCTTAATTTATAAATTCGGCACAGTAAGAGATTAAAAAGAGTAACTAAGGGGCGCCTGGGTGGCTCAGTGGGTTAAGCCTCTGCCTTCAACTCAGGTCATGAACTCAGGGTCCTGGGATCGAGTCCCGCATCGGGCTGTCTGCTAGGCGGGGAGCCTGCTTCCTCCTCTCTCTCTGCCTCCCTCTCTGCCTACTTGTGATCTCTCTCTGTCAAATAAAAAAAGAATAATAATAAAATAGAACAATCATAACAATACATTGTCATAAAAGTTAAGTAAACGTATCCCTTTCTCAAAATATCTGATTATACAGTCCTTGCCCTTCTGCCTGTGATGACATGAGATGGTAAAACGCCTACGTAAGGAGATGAAGCGGGGGGAATGACGTAGGCACCGCGACGGGGCGACTCAGGAGGAGGATGGTTTGCTTCCCCTCCGTGGTCGTAGGGATTCCTGGGGAAACCAAGCACAGAAGCCAAGCGGCGGAGAAGCCAGGACTCCTGTGTGTAAGGCTCTCCTGAACCACGGAGTGGATCTCCAAACGGGAGGCAGCAGAAAGCGGCGGGCAGGTAAGGTAGAAGCAGCTGGAAAGTTACGCGGTCAAAAGACGCTAACAGAAACCCTGTAATGAAGAGACCTATCCTGGACCTAAAGAGATGTGGGCTTCTATGTCCACTCGACTCCGCCAGCACTCTCAGTTACCTCAGAGGGCTGGATTAAATATAATCCTGATTGAGCACCTCCTGCGAGCAAGATGCTTTAATTAATTCTTGTAGTTCTCACAACGGGCCTGTGCGGTAGGAGGGATTATTATCACCATCACCATTACCGTGATGATTATAACCACTTCCAAGGGAGGAGACTGGAGTTTAGGAAGGTTAATTACTTTGCCCAAGGGCACACAGGTAGTAAGAGACCGAGTGCGGACTTTCCGTTGTGTGGGACTCCAAGGCAGTGCCTCGGCAATGCACGTCTATTCTTAAAGATCTTACACTTTTTACAGTGTTGGGCTCTAAAAAAGGATGCATGAAAATAGGAAGTGGAGGTGGGGTTCCTTATCCGAGTCACTGCTCGGATATGGGTAATCGAAAATTAACACTGTGTGTTAATATGTGATGTTCGGCTGTTCTGTTTCTATACCAGGGACAGAGGTATCAGATATAAGAAAGTAATTTCTCATTATAAAGATCATGACAAATGAAAATGGGGAGCAGGGCGCCTGGGTGGCTCAGTCAGTTAGGCATCTGATTCTTGGTTTCGGCTCAGGTCGTGATCTCAGGGTTCCGAGATCAAACCGTGCTCCCTGCTCAGCAGAGTCTGCTGAAAGATTCTTTCCCTCTGTCCCCCATCCCCCCCATCCCTCTCTCACTCTGAAATAAATAAATATGTGAAAATTAAAAAAAAAAAAATGAAAATGGTTAGCAAGTGAAGTTGTGGGATCTACCATTCTGTTTTTAAAAATAAGAAATATTTGCAATTGGGATTGAATCTGGCCCTACCTGAAATCATTCTTTCCAAGTCCTGGTCAGTCATGAACACTGACGATCAGGCTCCTTTGGCTCTCAGGTAACTATTGTGTCCCTCCCTCCTTCCTCCTTCCTTCTTCCCTCCCTCCCCCTCCTTCCTCCCTCCCTCCTCTCCTTCCTCCCTCCTTCCCTTCTTTCCTTTCTTCTTTCCTTTCCCTTTCTTTCCTTTTCCTCTTTTCTTTTTGAAACAACCAGAGGTGAGGTGGGGCCAGGAAGAGGAGGGGGTGATAGAGAAATGAATGAAAGTGGCCAAAAGGTACGAATTTCTAGTTATAAGATAAATTAAGTTCTGGGGATGTAATGTACGATGTGGTGACTATAGTAAATAATACTGTGTTGTATATGTGTTAAGTTCCTAAAAGAACAGATCTTAAAAGTTCCCATCACGAGAGGAAAAAAGTTTGTAACTATGTGAGTTGATGGGTGTTAACTAAGCTTACTGTGGAAATCATTTTGCAATCCATACATATATCAAATCATTATGTCCTACACCTTAAACTAATACAATGTTATATGTCAATTATATCTCAAGAAATTAGAAAAAAAATATTAATTACAAAACAACCATATATTCATTGAGAAGAAAAATTAAACTATGTAGGCGTACAGAAAGCAAAAAAAGATTAAAGATCTCACCTGCCATCTTTCCACTCCCTTTCTCCAGCTGGTAACCACTGATAATAGTTTGATGTGTATCCTTTATGGCATTTCCTATGCATTTACAAAGAAAAAGGAGGGAGAAAAGCAAAAAGAAGGAAGGGAGTTATTTTTACAGAACTGAGATAATATTATTCATGTTGTTCTATAGCCTGGTTCTTTCTCATGAAACTATCTCATACACATCTAATATTTATACTTTCTTTTAGCAGCTGCACAGTATTTATTAACCTAGATGGCCATAATTTGTTAACCATAGCCCCACTGGTAGACATTTAACTGTCTCCAATTTGTTCTTATTTCAAGCCATGCTACGGTGAGGTCATTGCCCATATATCATTTTGCACTTGATGTGACTATTTCTAGGGACAGGTTTTTACAAGGGGAATAGCTGGGTCAAAGGTACAACAGTTCCAGTTTTGACAGACCCTGCCAAAGTGTCCTCCCTAGTCTCTAAGAAGTTATGGGTCCACCAGTTACTAGTTTAGGAGTTTTTATCTTTTTAATTCTTTCTGTGTAATTGAAACAATTCTTACTTCCACAAAACAAGCAAATAGAAGTGATGAATAGAGAATATATTCTCTCTCTCTCTCTCTCTCTCTCTCTCTCTATATATATATATATGGCTTAAGAATCATCATTTAAGAATCCTTTTACATCCTTCTTTCAATGTTTTATGAAATTGTTACATTATCTCGTAGAAAAAGAATGGCAAGAATGAAATTGGTTTGTTTCTTGGCTTTTTAAAAAAATACTTTTTTGGGGCACCTGGGTGGTTCAGTGGGTTAAACCTCTGCCTTCGGCACAGGTCGTGATCTCAGGGTTCTGGGATCAAGCCCCGCATCGGGCTCTCTGCTCGGCAGGGAGCCTGCTTCCTCCTCTCTCTCTGCCTGCCTCTCTGCCTGCTTGTGATCTCTGTCTGTCAAATAAATAAATTTAAAAATCTAAAAAAAAAAATACTTTTTCCCCCCCAGAGCAATTTCAGGTTCTCCAAAATCAAGGGGAAAGTACATAGATTTCCTATATATTCCCGGCTCTATAGACTCCCGCATTATGTACATTTGTTACAATTGATAAACCCACATTGACACATTATAATTACCCAAAGGCCATAGTTGACATTGGGGTTCACTCTTAGTGTTGTATATTCTATGGGCTTCAGCAAATGATAAATAGCCATCATTATCATTTCCCCCCTCCCCAATCTCTGGCAACCAGCAATCTTTTTATTGCCTGCATAGTTTTGCCCTTTCCAGAATATCATCTGGTCGGAATTGTATAGTGTGCAGTCGATTGCAGACTCTTTCTTTCACTGAGGAGTATACATTCAAGGTTCTTCGGTGTCTTTTCATGGCTTGAAAGCTCATTTATTTTTAGTGCTGAGTAATACTTTATTATCTGGGTGTACCATAGTTTATTTATCCATCCATCTACTGAAAGACACCTCGGTTTCTTCTAGGTTCGAGCACTTGTGAATAAAACATCTTTGTGCAGGATTTTGTGTGAGACTAAGTTTTCAGCTCCTTTGGGTAAATACCAAGGAGTGCAATGGCTGGATCATAGGCTAAGAGTATGTTTAGTTTCTTAAGAGAGCACCAAACTGTCTTCCGCAGTACCTGGATCATTTTGCATTCCCATCAGTGTGATCAGTGAGAGTTCCTGCTGCTCCACATCCTCATCAGCATTTGGTGGTGTCCATGTTCTGGATTTTAGCCATTCTCATAGATGTGTAATGCTAGCTCATTGTTGTTTCAATTTGCAGTTCCATAATGACATGTGATGTAGAGCATCTTTTCATGTGCCTCTTTGCCATCTGTATGTCTTCTTTGGTGAGGTGTCAAGTATTATCCCATCTTTTAATCAGGTTGTTTTGTTATTATTGAGTTTTAAGTGTTCCTTGCATATATGTTATATATAATGCATATTTTGCATTTCTTTATCAGATGTGTCTTTTTCAAGTATATTCTCCCAGACTCTGGCTGGTCTTCTCATTCTCTTGACATTATTTTTCACAGAGCAAAAGTTTTTAATTTTTATAAAGTTTAGCTTATCTATTATTTCTCTCATAGATTATGCTTTTTGGTATTATATCTAAAAATTCATCATCATACCCCAAGTCATCCAGGTTTTCTCCTGTATTATCTTTTATAGTTTCAGTTTTACAGTTTCACATTTTACATTTAGGTTTTTGATCCATTTTGAGTTAATTTTTGTGAAGGGTGTATCTAGATTCTTTTTTTTTTTTTTAATGTGGATGTCCGGTTGTCCCAACATGATTGGTTGAGGAGATTATTTGTTCTACATTGTATTGCCTTTGCTCCTGTATCAAAGATCAGTTCACTCTGTTTATGTGAATCTACTCCTGGCCTCTCTATTCTGTTCCAGAGGTCTGTATGTTTTCTCACTAATAGTACGCTACGGTGATTACTATAGTTTTTACAGTAAGTATTAAAGCCAGGTAATGTCCATCCTCCAATTTGTTCTTCCATGTTGTGTGGGCTATTCTGGATCTTATGCATCTCCATAAAAACTTTGTAATCAGTTTTTCAGTGTCCACAAAATAACTTGCTGGAGTCTTTGGGGATTGCACAGTATCTATAGATCAAGTTGGGGAAGAACTGATATTTTGACAATGTTGTTGCCTTTCTAAAAAATTTTTTGAAGTAAAATTCATATACAATGAAGCTCATACATCTAAAGTGTACAATTCAATGAATTTTTATAATTGCAATAGAGAATATTTGTATCACCTCAGAAAATTCCATGTTGGCCACTTCTAGTAAATCCCAAGCTCCATGAATATTCTCATAACATCTTTTTGTAGACATATTTTCAATTCCTTTGAGTAAGTACCTAGGAATAGAATTACTGAATGATGAATAGAATTACTGAATAGAATTACTGAATGGTGTTGTATATTCAACTTCTTAAAATAATACCGTATAGATGGTGCTAATTTATATTCCCACTAACACAGTGTGAGAGTTGTAGATATTCCACAGTCTCACCGAGATTGAATATGAAATTATATATTATTATGGTTTTAGTAGGCAATTCTCTGACAATGAATGTTGTTTGAGTATTTATTCTTATACATATCTTTTCTTTTTTGTGAAGTATCTGTTCTAGTATTTTATCAATTTTTAAATTCTTGTTTGGTTTTTGATTGTTGACTTGTAAGAGCTCTTTATGTACTTCCTATATAAGTCTTTTCTCAGGTATGTGCATTATATTTTCTCATAGTCTGTGGCATATTGTTTTATTTTATTAATGGCTCTTCTAGATAAGCAGAAGTTTAAACATTCTGACAAAGTTCAATTTATAAATTAACCTTTTATGTTTAATGCTTTTGTCTCCTCATAAGAAATCTTTGCCAACTCATGGTCTAAAGGATATCCTCCTATGTTTTCTTCTAGAAACTTTCAAGTTTTAGATTCTAGGTTTAGATCTAAAATCCATATCAATTAATTTCTGTGTGAGGTGGGAGCTGAGATTCCTATGGTTTCAATGTTTATCCAGTTGTTCCAGTACTACTCATTGGCATAAAGGCATAAAACTCCCTTACTTTGTTTTATTATAATTTTAATGTCTATAGGATCAATAGTTTTCTTCTCTATTCCATTCCCAATATTAGTCATTTGAGTTTCTCTTCTTTTCTTGATCAGCTTTGCTAGGAGTTTATAAATTTTATTTAATCTTTTCAAAGTAACATCTTTTGTCTTTTGTTAACATTTCTCTATTGTTTTCTATTTTATCGATTTTTGCTCTTTTAAAAAATTTTTATATATGGAAATTATATATATATGTCTTAATTTCTTTCAGAGCAATTTAAAGTGAAATCTTACATCATTGGTTTATCTCTTTTATTAAAATATAATCATTTAGGGGCACCTGGGTGGCTCAGTGGGTTAAGCCTCTGCCTTTGGCTCAGGTCAGGATCTCAGGGTCCTGGGATCAAGCCCCATGTCAGGCTCTCTGCTCAGCAGGGAGCCTTCTTCCCCCTCTCTCTCTGCCTGCCTCTCTGCCTACTTGTGATCTCTCTCTGTGTCAAATAAATAAATAAAATATTTAAAAAATATATATAATCATTTAATGTGTATTCCCTCTGAACACAGATTTAGCTACATTCCACACATTTTGATATGTTATATGTTCACTATCATTTATTTTGAAATAGTTTCTATTTTCCTTTTTTATTTCTCCTTTGACCCACAGTTCCTTTTGCAGTCTTCAGGGTATCTTACTGTTGTTAAGTTCTACTTTAACTCCACTGTGTAAGAAAATAACTTGGAAAAAATTTCAATCCTTTGACATTTGACTTACTTTATGGCCTAGCATATGGTCTATCCTGATGAATATTCTATGCGTACTTGAAAAGAACATGTACTCTGAAGTTTTGGAGTGTAACATTTTTAAATGTCCGTTAGGTCAAACTGGTTGATAATGTTCAAATCTTCTATACTCTTGACTTTTCACCTAGTTTTTCTATCAGTTACTGAAACCATGAAGTTCAGGTCTCTAACTGTGATTGTGGATTTATTTATTTCTTCTTAGTTCTATCAGTTTTTGCTTTGTATATTTTAAAGCTATAATATTAACTGAATAAACGTTTATGATTATTATGTCTTCCCATGGATTTGGGCATATTATCATTATGGAATGCCTTTAAATTCTAATAATACCCTTTGTGCAAAGTCCACATTTGCTTGGGTCAACATAGCCACACCATATTTCTTTTGCTTACAGTTTCATGAATGTCCTTTCACTTTTATTCTCAACCTGCTAGTCTTTTTATGGCTCTTATAGACTGCATATGGTTGAATCTTGCTTTTTAATGCTATTTGGCAATATCTATCTTTTAATTGGTGTTGAGTTTATTTATATTTAATATTGGTATAGTTGAATTTAGGCTTACCATTTTTCTATTTGTTTTCTATTTGCCTCATCTTTTTCCCTTTGTTTCTCCTTCCTTACACTATTTGGGTTAATCACATTTTTTAGAATATTCATTTTAATTTCTCTATGGATTTAAACTCTACCTTTTTGTGTTGTTTAAGTTATTGCTCTAGGAATTATACTATGCAATCTTAACTTACCATGGCCTTAGAATGAGTATTTTACTCTTATATGTAAAATGTAAAAATCCAGCAACAATAAAATTCCATTAATGCCCAGTTATATATTACATATGCATGTACTATAAATACCAAAATACAAAATTGCAAACTTTGCTTTAAACAGTGAGCTCTTTTTTTTTAATTGGAAGATAAAATATTTTACATTTATCCACTTTTGTGTAACTATTTCTGGTATTCTTTCTTGCTTCCATTGATCTGAGTTTGTACCTGCTATAATTTCCATTGAGCCTGAAAAGTTTTTTTCAGTGTATCTTTAGGAAGTCAGATATTCAGGTGCCAATATCAGTTGTTAAGCCTCTGCCTTCGGCTCAGGTCATGATCCCAGGGTTCTGGGATCAAGTCCACATCCTGCTCCCTGCTCAGTGGGGAGCCTGCTTCTCCTTCTCCCTCTCCCCTGCTTGTGTTCCCTCTCTTACTGTCTCTCTCTCTATGTGTGTGTCAACTAAATAAATTAGTATCTTTAAAAAAGAGAGAGAGAAGCCAGACATTATTTTCATTTCTGAAGTTTCGCTGGATGTAAAATTTACATGAATTTATCATTCAGCATTTTAAAGACATTTGTTTCTGTTGAAAGTCAGTGATCATCCCTATCGCTGTCCCTTTATGTGATGTCTTTTCCCTCTGACAGCTTTTCAGGATTTTCTCTTTATCGTTGGTTTTCAGAAAGTTGGCTAAATGTGCCTACATGTGGGGGTTTTTTTTTACTAACTTGCATGGGTTTCCCTAGCTGCTTGGATCTATAACCTGATGTTTTCTACCAAATTTGGGTGATTTTCCTCTATTTCTCTTTTTTTTTTCTCTTTCTCTTCTTCTTTTGGGAACCCAGTGAAAATGATTTTTAGACTGATATTTTCCCACAGGACCCTGAAGTTCTTTCCATATACTTGAAAAACATTTTTTTCTCTAATCATCAGATTGGATGGTTTCTATTGATATCTTCATATTTTCTGACCCTTTTTATTACTCTTAAGCCTAGCTGTTGAATTTTATTTTAAATATTATATTTTTAGTTATAGAATTTCCATTTGGTTCATTTTTATAGTTTTCATATCTTTACTGTAATTTCCAACATGTCTGGCCATTTTTATTATCTTATTCTTTAAGTCCTTTTACAAATATATAATAGCTACATTGAAGTCTTTATAACATCTTGTGTCATTTACTATTTGACCACATTTTTTTGTTTGTTTCTTGATATGTCTAGTAATTTTTTATTATATACTGGACTTTGTAGAGGATGCATTATAGACTCTGGTTTCTGTTATTTTCCCCTGGACAGTACTGAATTTTGTTCTAGTTGGTAATTACATTACTGGCTGATCATCCTGAACTTGGAGAGACTTGGTTTGAGGCTTTGATGGGTTCTGTTTCAGTTTTGTCATTAGGCTTAGTGCAAATATAATATCTGGTCTTTATATCTAGGGTATGACTTTCTATGGTTTTAAGTAAAAATCTTGAAAAATTACGAAGCTCTTCAAACTTGGCATGACTCAGATTCTACTCTGTCTCCATGCGGTGGACAGGAGCTGAAATCTTTGTTCTATTTTTTCAGCCTCCCAGCTGTAGTTTTCCATGGGGCAACTTGGAATCTCCCCTGCATGTGTATAGTTCAAGGGTCAGCAAAAGATTTGAGAGGATACTATAAGTAGCTTTGGGGCCTACTCCCTCTGTGGTCTCTCCTTCTGGGATTTTCACATCCTCAATTTCCAGTCACTGTGATAGCTCCCAAACTGTATTCTCCAAATCTTCGGGCCAATAAGACTGTGACTTTCTGCTTGAGCTTTAGCTGTCTTGTACAAAGTGGGCTCTAGAGCATCCTCAGGGAAATCCATAAACATATCAATCTTATCCAGTATGGTTTCTTACTTCAAGAATCAAATTCTCTCCAATTTCTGCCTGTTTTGGTGTCTGTCTAATACGTTTAAAAACCTGTTCTTCAATATTTTTGTCTAGCCTTTCTAATTGCTATCTGTAGGAAGGATAGTCTAGTACATGGTACTCCATTATGACCAGAACCAGAACATACACCCATAACTTTTTCATTTGATTTCACCCAAGTAAGAGCTGCCTTCTTCACTTGCATCAAAGATTGCAGCAGTTTGAAATTTGGGATGAGCCTTTCATTTTTCAGTCAGTGGTTTCCGCCTGTGTATCATCATTGCTTTACTAAAAGGTAGATGCTCCAAACAGAGAAACAAATGCTTGCCTTCCTCAAGACAATCTCAAAAGAAATACCAAGTCTGCTTTTGTTTAATTTAGTATTTGTAATAGGGAGAAGCTGAGGACAATAGCCTTCTAAAACTCCTCAGCCTGGAAGTTGGGTGTTTAACTGTCCATGTGGCCTCTCCGTTTTACAAATAATCCTTTGAAAACATCTCTATGACTGACCATTTATATAAATAAGGGAAGCCTTTGTTTTAATTCGTTTTACTGGGTATACGAGACAAATTAGGGGAAGGAGAGCCAGGAAAAAGAATTTAGTAAGCTGGGAAATGTCGGGTATTTCTTTTGTAGGATGTAGTTTAGAGATTCCTGGTTGGAATGGCCCATACCATAAGAGTTCCGGGTGGGTGCCATGCCACACAGGAAACAATTGTACCCTGGCCCTGGGAGTAAGCCAGAGAGCTAACAAATTCAGTGTGCATTGAAATGCTTCATCAACAGGCCTTCTGCAGGGCCTGCCCTCTCTGCTGGGTCACTGACCTTTATAAGTGCACAGTCATGGCCACCGCCTGACAGGCATGAAAAGAAGACAGACAATGGACGAGAAGGAGACATGCACAGAGGGGGAAAATGCACTCATTCAAGGGATTTACTGGTCAGAGATGTCATGTCCTATGTCCAATTCCAGAATGCAAGTGACGGTGTTTAAACTGTGCACACCAGGCCAAAGAAATATAAGAAATGATTATTATTAATATAAATAGATCTCTGAGAACCATGATCAGCTTTGCGGCAGCAAAGAAAAATGTAGAAAGTTGTTCTTTGCTATAAAATTTTTTTAGCAACTTCTGAAAGCTGTAGATCATTAAAATTGATTAGAGTGTCATAGAGCCTGATTTCAAAGACATTCCAGTCTCCAAAGACAGCATCATACAGTGGCTTGCAAGTAGAAGAAAAAAAATGAGTTTGGCTCCTGAGCTTGTCACAAAGTAGTTGTGTAACCTTTGGCGACTTGCTACAAACCCTCATTCTCCATCTCTGTATTAAGTTCTCTTACAGTACAATGACCACATTTCCCTAATATTTGAGGACATCAGTTTGCTACTGTCCTTTTGCATTCTAGGTGATTTGTACAGCTTCCTGTTCAGAAACTTTGAAAACCATGTTAACATGGTGGTTTTCGAAACAAGCTTCTGGAACCCTAAAGTTTTCCTCATTCAGTAAAATGCCCTGGTGTTATTTTACATATTAGAATTCCATGTAGGCCTGCATTTATTTTTATATATTTTTTTAAGATTTTATTTATTTATTTGACAGAGAGAGATCACAAGCAGGCAGAGAGGCAGGCAGAGAGAGAGAGGAGGAAGCAGGCTCCCCGCTGAGCAGAGAGCCTGATGTGGGGCTCGATCTCAGGATCCCAGGATCATGACCTGAGCCGAAGGCAGAGGCCTTAACCCACTGAGCCACCCAGATGCCCCTTTTTATCTTATTTTTTAAAGGAGTCTCCTGGTAGGGGAAAAAGCATCTAAAAACCCATTCTCAAGGATGTTCTTTCTATTTCCAAAGGCCTGTAATTCCTGTTGTAAAAAAGAAATGCATAAATGTGTACCTTTTATTGATAAACATTTTTTGTTTAACATTGATAAACATTCTATCAGTGATAATAAATTATTTGGCTCTACTACTGTTCTACTATTCTTGGGCAAAATACTACTCTGATAGAAAAATGATGTATTATAGATGCATATGGAGAGAGACATGCATTCTGAGAAGCCTAGTCTGGCATAGGAGCCCTTTCCTAGATGGCTTTTACACCCCTCCCCACTACAGAGACCGGTCCCATCCAATGGTGTTGTCAGCTGCTCAACATTCCCGGGACTCTAGGTCTTACCACCCTCATCTGGTTACATTAGCCTAACAGCATCTCAAAAATGGCATCTTGCCTGGGCTTCCACCCATGAGTGCCTAACATCCCATCTTGCTACTTGGAGAATGTCTCTCCATGATCAGTTATTCAGGGAAAGTAATCTACTTTTAACACTAACTGAACCTAGACTTTATGTGCCTGTGCCTGCAGAAAAGACAAGCATGTGATGCATTTCAAAGCCAAATATAAGTGATTTCTATTGCTAATCAAGAAGTAATCTTTCTTACTACTCCCTTTAACAAATACAAGGTAACTAAGGAGGTAAAGTGTTTGAGCAATCTGCAAGTGGGTTCCCAAATCCAAAGCACGTAGCTAATATTTACAGCAGCTTCCACCTGAGAACTTACTCCCATATTAGGTAGAAATTCTTTTTATTCCCAATGTGCAAAAGTAAAGAAATTTAGTTCTGGAAAGGGTGACATCAAAGTTCATTTTAAGATGCAGGCAATCATCCTCCTCTGCCAAAGAGACATTAGAGAATTATCTATGACAAAGAGAATTATCTATGACAGAAGTGTCTGATTAAGGGTTAAGGTGAAAGCCTTGTTCATCTTCTGGAAGAAGAGGATGATACTTCCTTGTTAGTCCCTAAGCCTGTGTGACTGGAATAATCATTCCCGGGGCTTCATGAGAAATGCTGGAAGGGCAATCCTTGTGCTTAATATCTTTACTCCCCAGATACAAAGGTGCTGGACCACCCTCTAGGAGCTCTTATTCTGTTGCATGAAGACACGTAACATTCATGTAACCTAAAATACCACAGTCATATCCTGAACATTTTGCACAGTTAGGTTTTTTAGATACATTTTTGGTTTGTTCTTAATTTCTCCATTCCTTTTTTGATTTCTCTATTCCTAAAGTTTTTCTTGCCGGGGCAGAGGGGGAGCCACATTTAAACGTAATGGAGAGGACTGTTAGGCAGAATTTTGAGGGACTTGAGTATGCTAACTCTACCCACATCATCAGGAGAAGCTTCCTGTGTGAGGTGGGATTTAAGTCATATTAATTTGTCCCAGACCACACCAAAATTAAGCTGTTCACATCCAAAACATTCCATGAATTCAGTTGCGAGGAGGAATTTGTTTAGCCATGTTATGGATTCATATTTCTCTCCTCTCCCAAGAAGGTCTGGGTGTCCTTATAAGGGAGAACGCCCCTGTTTCCCACAGTGGGGAGAGCTAAATAAATACTCTCTCACAGTCATTGCAGAGGTAACTTTTTTTTTTAATGGATTAAAAAAAAAAAAAAGCAGTTCTGAGAGCCCATCACTGTTTCAGCATCCCCATTCAGAGAGGGGGCTTTTGTCTCTCTCTCAGTGGGAGCTGCCATTTTAATGGGGCCTCCAGCGGGGGCCTAGTTTGATGATGTGAAGTAGGTCTGGAAGAATCGAGGAATTTTTTTTTTTTTTTAATTTAGATTTTGGTTAGTTTAACTATACCAGCTTTCAAGTGAACTGAAATTTTAAAAGTAAATACATGGTAAATGTTTCTCAAAAGCTGCTACCAGATAATTTCAACAATTTCTCATTTCTGAAGCTCTCTTGTTTGAAAACCAACCCCCTTGAAGTTCCAACAGACATTAGGACATCTCCCTCCGTTTGCAAAAATGAAAATCAAGAGAGTTCATTCTTAAAAATAGGCCTACAGTGTACACATGTCCTTAGACACAAACATGCACTCCTAAGTGCTAGATGAAAGCTTCTTCCAAAAATTGCTTTGAGCTGATTGGTGATGCCAAGCCAGAATTGGGATGGCTTTGTGGTAATTCTGGGGTTTCCCTTTGGCCTGAGTCAAGCGCACAGAGATACGTGCAGTCCTCTCCCGCTCCACAGCCCCAGGCCTGCCAAAGTTACTCCCCATGCCCTTGTCCTACTGGGGGGATTCCAGCCTCCCACAACACACTTTCTAGATAAAACTACCGCTCTCAGTAACAAGGCAGGAGCCTACAGGGTCAAACTGGCCCACAGGCAGCTTTCTGCAGGCCTTGGCCTGGGACCTGCCCTCCCCCATCCCACCCCCTGCCCACCCCAAGGCCGCAAGGCCACACACTGGCTGTTCCTGGCAGCTCTGCTCCCAGATGCCAACCACTGGAATGTGTTTTAGGTTCCTGAGCCTCTGCCTGACTGGCTTCGGGGGAAGGCACTTCCCTGGCCTCACTGGCTCCAGGGCTGGGCTGCGGTTGCAGGAGGACTGGTGCGGGGAGATCAGTTTACAGATGGGCCTTTCACTCTCACAGAGCAGTTTGCCTGCACAGATTCTGAGCAGGGGCACACTGAGCTCCTCCATAGGTCTATAGGACCATGGTTCTCCTTGGCGAGGTGTCTGTAATAAGTGGCTAACTGCATGGCCTGTCGCACTATCCCAGTACCGGAGAGAGAGAGAGAGTGTGTGTGTGTGTGTGTGTGTGCGTGTGTGCGTGCGTGTGCCCAGTTGCGTGTGCTTGCACATACATGTGTGCATATGTGAGCTCATGTGTATACATAAATAAAGGGGCTCATTCTTTGCAGAAATGAATGAATGGATGAATTAATATACAGTAGACACATAATGTTACATCAGCTTCAGGTGTGCCACCGTGATTCAACAACTGTGTTTGATGCGCTGCCGGTCACAGGCATCGCTGCATCTGTCCATGCGCACTACTACCACATCAACTCTCTTCCCTGTGCCGTGCCTCTCATTCCTGGGAACGAGTGAATTTTTCAAAAGAGGGTGGAAGAATGGACGCGTTTCTGAAAAAGGCAAGTATCTGGGGAAGTGCAGCAGCCCCAGATGTGTTTTTATAAGCTGTCTGTCCATGATTGCATTCTTGGGGAATTCACATAAAGATATCTTGTAGTCAAGCCACCTGTAAACCCAAAAGCTCTCCTTGATGGGCTTGAAAGTGGGGAGAGAAAAAAAAAGAAGAAAAATCGTCCCTGTGAAATAATTTGAAATTCAGCTTGGCATGTTTCTTTGAAACTGGGTTCCCAGTAACTGGGGGATGAGAGTGGGAGTGGAAAAACCCACTGGTCTTAGTGCCGCACCTCTCAGAAGTGACCCTGAAGTCTGGCTGGTGGTCTGTAGTACGTGTCTGTACTCATGTACCACATGAGGTCCTGGCTCTTCATATGTAATAATGTTTGCTATCATGTCATTGCATCACATCATCCATTGGCAAGTTGGTCCAAAGCTTCTCCTGCCTGCCAGCGTAGCCCTTTGGAATATTAAAGTATGAACAAGAGCTTGGATGATGATTAAAAAAAAATCATTCTCCCTTTTTTTTGCCCTTTCTACTCTTCCCATAGAAATGACAGTGGCAGATTCCAGACGCTAGGAAACAGCTGAGCAAGGGATAGAAAGTCAGATACTGCAGACCCAGTTTCACACACAATGTCCTTTTGGAGAAGGCACGTATAGGTGGATATCCACTCATAATGTACTATCTTGCCAGCAGATATGCTCTTACTTTTAAAAGAATTTAAATTATAAATGTATTACTTTCTTGTAAAAAAAAAAAAAGAATACAATATAGAAATGTTTCAAATAGAAAGTGCACATTAATTTACCCTCATTCCTTCTCCCCAGAAAAGATCATTACAAGTCTATGAGTATCCTTCCAGTCTTTTCATACATGAACATATATGATGTACATGTATGTACAATGTATATATATGTTACATCTACATGTAAAGTGAAATAGGTATGTAATATGTCTACCTAGAGAGGATCTATTCTCTTCAATGGGATTAAACATATTGTTCTGCCACTTCCTTCTTTTTACTAAAAAATGTATATGAGGGCAGCTTTTCTTGTCAGTATATACGTTTTTAAATGGGTCTATAATATTCCAGAAGATCATTGTGCTGTGGTTTATTTAGTCCTTCCTATATTTATGGTTATTTAAGTTATCCCAATTTTTTCAGTAACACAAAAAATGCTGTCGTAAACGTTCTTGCATATACATCGTCAGTTTTAAGCATAGCGTATTTGGATGCACTTGACCTGTGCTAGCAAACTGTCAGCTGGGCAGAAGAAACTACAAGAGGTGAAGGATGGGTATCGTATCGGGTTTAAATCTGGATACTGCTAAGCAGTGAGTTGCCCGGAGCTTATAGAAACAGTAGATTCACTGAAAGTTGCATTTGGGTGGGGAAGGTATTATTCTTCATAGTCATGAGATTTTTTGTTCTCACTGTATCTTCACAAGATAACATACCTGTAGGTATGCAGAGCTCTTCTCCAAAGTTATAACTAACAGAGGTGTGGAACCGGCTCCCCCAGAGAACTTTGAGATCATGAGAAGGACAGGAATAGTCGTAGCGTTCTCTGCAGCTGAAAAAACCAGAGTTTTCTACAACCTGCAGGTGTATTTGTCTCCATTTCTCAAGGCCAGGACTTGAAAATTACAATTTACTTTTCTTCCAGTTTCATATCCTCTCTATTCCACCCTTTTTTTATTGTGTATTCTTTTTGAAAGTTCCTCACATTGTTATTAATTAATTGGGCCTAGAGTCATTCCTTTATTCCTTTATTCAGCAATTTGAATTCATTCATTCAATGATTGATATACATCAGGATATAATAGAGCTCGATAATCTCCAGGAAAAAGCTGTCACCATTCACCATCTGAGCCAATGAATCTTTTTTCCTCATTTATTTTTTTATATTTTTAAATGATTTACAAATAATTTATAGAAATAAAGGGATAGTTAAAAAAAAGATTTTGGGGGCGCCTGGGTGGTTCAGTCTCTAACGGTCTGCCTCCACCTCAGGTCATGATCGGAATCGAGCCCCGCATCAGGCCTCTTGCTCAGTGGAGAGTCTGCTTCTCCCTCTCCCTCTGCCTTCTTGTGTTCTATCTGTCAAATAAATTTTTTCAAAAACCCTAAAAAAATTTTTTGTTTGAAATCTTAATAAAAATTTAAACATAGAAAAAATTCAAATTTTTATTTAATATTTTCCTCCATTTGAAAGTATGCATGCCCCAAAAGGGTAGTATCTTTAAAATTCAACTAACTGTCCATCACCTGTCATGCAGGAGTCTGGATCATTTCTATACTATAAATACTGATACAGGACTTCAAATACCTCCCTAGTAGGTTTTAGCTTATCATTATTCCTGGTTTGTGTAGTGTTTGGCATTATCAAAATGCCAAACAGGTCTGGACATATATCTAAGATAAAATTGGTCTGTCACATTAGTTTCTGCACTGGATAGATACGGATATTAACAGGTTAAATACTTTGCACATACTCAAAACCAAGTGTTATATGTTTCCAGGACTCTTCCAGAATCTTACTGTGTTTAGCAGTTTTAGTTTGTGTAGGAGTATGAATACAAAGTATTAAGTTTCAGCGAGCCTCCTGCTATGGGAAGTACCTGAATTCTAATGCCACTCTTTCCCCAGTGAAGGGTCCTGATACCCAGTATAAAAATTTATAGGGCCTTTCGGAGCCTACACTAGGCCAGTAACCAGGTCCTGAAGGACCGAGCACAGGTCTCTCACTCATTCATTTGGGAATTTCTCACGGGAATCAGAGAACCGTACTCCTTGCTGCTATACCAGAATTCTCCTTACCTGTTGCTCTTTGCCTATGCTTTCCCTCTTTTTTTTCTTACAACCCAAGATTCATATCATAATGGATTTTATGGTTTTGCCATACAGAGGTGGTTCAAACTCCCTTTACAATTGGACTGATTGCTTTCATGGAATAACTTCATCCACATCCTTTGCAGATTATAAATCATCAGAGGATAAACTACAAGCCATTTTCAGATAGAAGGGAAAACCTAAACTGCCAGGATTATTAGCTACAGAGACTTGTGTGCTAGCATTTGATCTAGTGAACAAAACTCTAGGCTAGAGGTCAGATGCTGGTTCTCCCACCTACTAGGCAGATGGCCTTGGGCCACTCTTTCTCTCTCTCTCTCTCTTTTTTAAAGATTTTATTTGTTTATTTCAGAGAGGGGGGAAAGAGAGAGAGAGTGAGCAAGCATGAGTTGGGGGAGGAAGAGAGAGAGAAGCAGACGCTTCACTGAGTGGGGAGGCCAACATGGGGTCGATCCCAGGACTCTGGGATCATGACCTTAGCCAAAGGCAGATGCTTAATTGACTGAGCCACCCACACACGCCCTCCGGCCATTCTCTTAACCTCTCTAAGCCTCAGTTTCCTATCAGTAAAATGAGCATAAAATCTATTTCTATTTATAGAGAAAAGCTCTATAAATGTGCCTAGCACTGTGCCTAGTCCACTGTGGGAGGGGCCAATAGTGTCTATGAAGTCTAAAACATTTTAAAAAGCAATCTCATTTGGAGAATAATAAAACTACACATTGCATGAAAATGATTAGCCCTTCCAAAACTCCATGATTTTAATTTATAATAAAAAATTTTGTTCTTATATATTAATACCATTTTAAGTGAAATATGATGGTTTTATATAAAGTAACTGGTAAAGGTTTGAATAATTTTGGAGTGTTTATATAATTTCATTAGGTTTTTGTATATCCTAATTTAATAATAGAGGGATGGGTACCTGGGTGGCTCAGTCAGTTAAGCATCTGCCTTCAGCTCAGGTTCTGATCCTAGGGTCCTGGGATCAAGCCCCTCATCAGGCTCTCCGCTCAGCGGAGAGTCTGCTTCTCCCTCTCCTACTCCCCTTTGCTCACCTTCTCATTCTGTCAAATAAATAAATAAATAAAATCTTTTTAAAATATAAGAGAGGAAAAAGGAAGTATATTCATTTGATTACTGACGGAGAAGAGAATTTTTCAGTTAAGTTCTTACAAGCCAATTTTCATTTTTCCAGAATATTCCTTTTTATGGAATGACTCTAGTCTTCAGGCAGGTCATAAAGGTGTGTTTGACTGAATTTGAGACCCACCTACTTTTGGGGAGCTAGTGTGCAATCTTGAATCTCAGTCAAGAGAGGATATGAAATTAGTGTGGCTTATATGTGATTATTTCATTCTCTCAGAATGATCTTTTACTTAGAATTCAAACTGTTCATTTAGTTTTTCTCTTTTAATCCATTATTCACCATCTTTGTTCCTAATTCCCCTAAAACTTTCTCCTCCACCATCCCTACCAAACCATGAAATAAAGTGTGGTGATTTGTGAGAGGGGATGCTTTGTACTTCACATCCTATCCCATCACCAGTATTTGAAATCCCATGCTCATTTTTTGGTTTGTTAAATTCATCATCCCAGCCCTTCTTCTTGTCCTGGGCCGTCCTTACTCTGTTCTTCCCTGATGATGGATGCACTGGGCTTCTCCCAGTTTGATCTTTCTTTTTCTTGAACACTGTTGACTATGGATTACTCCACCCCTCCCCAGTGTTGGCCCCTCTCAGAAGGAACACCATTCCTCTCTCTCACTTCGTCCTGCCTCTCACAAGGGAAATCAAACATATAGAGAAAAACTTCCCACGCTAAGATTTAGTGAAAGCAGACAGCAAGTAATTGAGACCCTCCACATAAAAGCAAAAAAACAGACATCTGTAGTTTACATGATACATGCTTCTAGGTTAAAGGACAGTGTATTACAAACATAAATGACACTTTCAGAAAAGCATATTGTATATATTAGAATTCCTAACGTTGTAAAACAAGAATGTTAAAGTCCCCTAAAGAGAGAAGAGACCATCTGTGGGTTTATGACGTGAAGCAGATGGGACAGTATCTGAGAAGGGCTTAAGTTTCTGTTCTTGATATTGTCATCAAGTCAGTCATAAGTTGAGTGGTCTGAGAAGGGTATTCTCAAATCCCCAGGTGACCTGGTATTGAGGAGGCACTGCAGAAATAATGGAGTACTTCAGGATTCACCCCAGTGATTGAGCATCAGTTACGTTCCTGGCATACACATCCTCCCATGTGCTGTCAAATGTCACCCTGTACCCAACCGAGGCAAAACAGTTATGAGAACCAAACTTTTTCCCTCCTAGTTTTTCCCTGATGTCGCTCTTTCCATTATTGTCTGGCACAAGATTATTTCAAAGCTTTTGCATCGCGTTCCAAGGTCTTCCAGTGGAAAGAATCAAATAAAAGAAGCCCATAATCTCACCCTCTCATCCAAAGGGACTTTGGCCCTATAATACAAACTACAGCTGTCTTAAAGCACAACAGCTACCAACTCTACCGTGGGCCCTCTGAATGGGAGCCCTGAGGGGCTTGGAATCTGCATTTTAACATACTCCACGGGTATTCTTTTGCACACTGGAATTTGAGAACAACTGCCCCAGAATATTCTAGTTCGCTATTAAAATATGAGAAAATGCTCCGCAAACAACATGTTATTATGTTCTTCATAGAATTGTAGAGGTTGAAATGAATAGAATCAGGATATTTGTTGTTTTGTTTGTGAAGCTTTGCTGTTGTTTTTTTTTTTTTAAGGAGTGAAAGATATGCGAATAGTTGAAAAGGAAAGCATATATGACAAAGATCTAAGGAAATGAATTGTACATGTCCTCCAAAGTGGGATTAATACAGTAGGACCTACACATTTTTACAACCCAGATTAAGCCTGTTCTTATGGTGTCATACAATTAGAATTTGTGAGAGAAGGATTACTTCACTGGGAAATCAAAGCAGAACAGCTTTCAAAATATCATATGTCTTTTCCCACAGACATAATACACAAAAAACTATTTAGGCAAATTTACCCAGTGGACACTGTTTATTACAACATACTTTCAGTAAAGCCTTTTTGGACTAGATCAGCTCATAGCAGCTTGACATGGAATGCCCAAACATTGGAACAGCTGCTCTATAAGTAAAATATCTTGTTACATTTTCGTTAACCAACCAACTGTTCAGAATGTCTTGTCAGTGTGTCCCACAAACATACAAAGTCCCATGAAACTATTCAAAATCTGCTAAAACCCAGTGAACAAGAACCGAAGATGGTTCACATTCAGTCACAAAGCCCTTTCCAACATAATTTGCTTGGGTTTGCCGAATGAATTAGCTTATTTATTTGTTTGTTTGTTTCTTTATTTCACCTTGGACTACAGCTAGCCTCAAAAGTTCTTTGAAGCTCCCTGTAATGGTCTGACCTGTTCCTTCGTCCTAGGGGGCCTGCTGGGCTTCAGAGTGGCATCTGATTTCTCTTGTACCAGATGGTCTCGCCATCCAGCTCCAAACCCAAAAGATTCAGGTTGCTCTTACAGAAGGTTCCAGGAAAGACCATTACTACCCAGGTGACCCTGTTTACCCCTGAGCTTCCCTGAGAAAAAGACTCTGAAGGCACTGGCCATTAGCCAAGCCAGATCTAGTCCCTTCTTTTCTGCCTTTGGAAGTAATTGTAACCTAATGCAGAATCCTTAACAAGGGCTTCGTGGATGGGCTTCGCTGATTCCATAAAATGCTTGAGATAGTGTGTGAAGATTTTCTGTGCAAATGTACATATGCATTTCCCTAAGGAGATTGTCTACAGCTTCCTACAGTTTCTCGAAAGGGTCCGTGACATTAACGGTTATGACACTTACACCCAAAGGTTGAATGTAATTGCACTGAGAACCTACCCCTTATGTTTATTGATTTACTTTATAGTTTGAGCATTCAGTTCTTTGTGTTGTGTGCACTACCCATGCACTGAGAAAAAATAAGCAGCCTGCTTTCTCTACCAGTCAGGAGCTGGCTGTGCCTGCTAGTAACAGAGATCCTGTCCCAATGACTTAAACAAATTAAGGATTTATTCCTTCTTGTAAGAGGGGAAGAGAAACCCAGAATCTTTATGTAACCACTGAGATAGCACTAGAGACGCAGGCTTTCCCCCTTCATTCTCTGACATCCTCAGCACCTAGCTTTGTACTTACCGTGACAAGAGAGCTGCCATTTGTCTGTTTTCCATTTGAGGAACTTTTCTAGAGGTTCCACCAAATAAATTCACTTTACATCCCATTGCCCAGAACTCAGCAACAAGGGAGGTAGAGAAATGAAGCTTCCTAGGCAACTTGCTTCCCCCACATCCCCCCAAATCAGGTTTTTGTTACTAAGGAAGAAGAGGAAAGCATGTTCAGTAGGCGACAAGCAGTCATCTTTATCTCTTATGAGAACACATGTTAGTGAAGTGCTTATTTTCTGCTGAGGTTTTCTTCAGAAGTTTTTTGTAACCCCTATCCATTCAAGAAGGAGAAGCATGTCTATGAAATACCCTGTTCTACAAGTTTGTGAATCTCTCTGTCCCTCTGCCTCAGTCTCCCTCACAAGCAGGTGCATGTTCACACCCGCACGTAGAAAGTACACACATGCACACGTGCACGACACTGCCGAGGCACTTGAAGCTGATTCAGGAACTGCGGACAGAACCCAGCTCCCGCATTGACCTACCCCAAGCACACCTGCCTTCACACAGCATTCCACCTGCTGCCCCACACCACTGAAGGAAGAAGGGAGACTCCCTTCCTCCTGCAGCTCCATTTCTCTGTCTCGGAGAATTCCTTTGCTTTCACCCCCTTCCCACCCCCCACCCCCCACCCCGCCTCTAGGCCATGGCTGTGCTCAGCCTTTACTTGGATCCACCTGAGCTTCCTGGGTTGGGATCACTTTATTGGAAGCCCGTTCAGCCATTTGGTAGGATGGGATTGGAATCCCAAATTCCGGGTCTCTCTCCATATTCTGCCTCACTTACTGGGATTTACACGGTAGACCAGATGGGCTGCTTTCCTGTCTTCTGTGAGAAAATGCCCAGAACCCCATTTATCTTTCTTCCCTTCAAAGGCTTCTGATTTATTACCCAGAATGAGTTCTCAAGATGACATCAGCCAGTCCATGGGAGCAGGTGCGTGTGGCCTCCAGGGGTCAGATGGGATAGGAGCGTTCTAAGGCCAAATAGTTCTGTGTCCTTGAGCAAATCACTGCTGTTCACTAAGCCCCTGTTTCCCTGTGAGGAAAATGGCAGTGATGGTACCTGCTCCAAAGGTGGGGAGATGGCGCTCTTTCACCTGAAAGGTAGTCTTTTACACGAGTGGTTCCTTCAGTGTGCAGAGAGCATCCCATTGAGTACAGGCCCTGGTGCTTTGGAATTTGCCCTGCAGAGTTTCACTTCCAGTCCTTGGAAGTCAGGAGGGCTTTGAGTTCTGCTGGGGAAACAGGGAGAGCCCAGCCTCCAGTCCACTGGGCAAAGGACAGACAGTGTTCTGAGCTCCCTGGATCGTCTGTCATGTGCTCTCTGCCCAGAAACTGATGGCCGATAGGATGAGCCCTGAGGCCCACCCACCTCCACTCCCAACCCCCCCCACCCCCAACCCCCCCCACCCCCCCACCCCCCACCCCTGCTCTAGAGGAGCAGTTAGGGGAGGAAGTGGTACCCCCAGGAATTGATGTGGTCATCCTGGGGACAAATGGGAACAGCTTTCATCCAGAATGGTTTCTCTATTTGGTTTTCTGCCTCGAGAACTGCATGTATAAGGGTCATGAATGCTGCATGGAAGAAGGCTCTTTAAAAACAATTAAACTGAAAGTCCGTAGATGCTGCCGGCTGAGTAGTCTCTCTTCTCTGTCTGCCAGAGAACACAAGCCCTGTCTGACTTCCTGTGAAGCTAGTCAGGGCAGAACATCTTTTCTCCGGATCCTCTTCTCAGCAGCGGCCACAGCAGTAAATCTTCAGAGAGGCCTCATTAGGCAAGTTCCTTTCTGAACTCCCTCCACCCTCCAGACCTCTCGAAACCACCACTGCCATTCTAGCATGTTATTATTTTTTCCTCCTAAGCTTGCATTTTCCTCGATCCTGGCACCTAGGCCTCCCCACGCAGCTCTCACTTTCCTACACGGACTCTTCTCTAGCTGGAATCTCTCCAAAGGGTGTGTTCGTGCAATCAAAAACTTCCCTTTTTGTTTTATCGCATCACTGAACATACCAGATAAGGCCCAGGGAAGGGAGGGGGTGGGGGAGAGAGGGAGGGGTCTGGCTGGTTTGCCCTGGGTGTGGGGGGGGGGGCAGGTGAAGGGGACACAGGAAGAAGGCAGAGGAAATCTTCACATCAGCTCTTAGGACCATGTAGGGACAACAAACAAGACACATGTGTGTCTTGTGTGGCCTCTCCCCACCGGACCCCAGCCGCCTTTCACGAAGCCACACACCGCCTTCAAACCTGCACCCAATGACTGTCCACAACTTGAAATAGCCTATAGCACAAAAGATACGGTGAGACACAGACACCAGGGCATTAAATAGTTAATTTTTAGCAAACGCAAAATTGCATTTCCATCATGTGCAAGCAGTCAGCTGCTATTGTAGGTCACCGAGATACAACGCATTATTTCTACAGTTTGTGGAAAACATTAGGCAGCTGTAATAAAGTCGATGGTATTTCCTTCCTTACTGAAACATGACTTCAGTAAATCCCTGTTTAAATTTTTTCCCCTTTCTAAACATTTCTCTCCATCTGCACGATAAGTCAATAAAAGAAATTAAAAGTTAAAATGCCTAATGAAATTTTATCAGGCATGAAATGGCGTTTAAACCAGAGTTGCCACCCGGGCTTAGATGCATGAAAGCTGACCCGAACTTGAGGGGTTTGTAAAAGGCAGGGGGAGGGTAACAGCAAGTTTCAGTGGCCTTTATGTATTGCAGCCACCGAAAAAGAAAATCATTCCAGAGAGGCATTCCATGAAACCGAGACTCGCGGAGCAGTTAAGATTTTTACAGGAGGTACATCATTTCTGTAAGCCTCCCAGTTCTCTCAGGCCACCATTCGGTTTTTCTTTATTCACCTCTTGGTGCCCACATTCTTATTTTGAAATCAGTCATCATCTGTGTACCTCTGTCACGAGCCCAGTAAGAGTGGCAGGAAGGAAGCCTGAGAACTTTTTTAAGAAGAAGAACCAGATGGGAAGGGTAGGGGACTTAATTATTAACCTTTCTTGGAGAACAGCCTTGGGATATGCCTCGTAGGTTCAGAAAGGGTTTTAAATAAATGGGCACAGAGAGGGGGGAAAAATCATTCTCCCTTATATAAAATTGTTTAATAATTACTTATCACCCCATACTTAGGGCATAACAGACATCTCATTTTCATAGGAGTCTGAGAAGGAGCCATTCAGTGGGTGTGAGGATGGTTCTCAGACTTCATTTGAAAACCTTTAATTCCTTTAAAAGCCAATCTCAGAGTCTTCCTTCATGCAGAACACCTACTGAAGTCAAGGGGCATTCTGTCTAAGAAAGGCCAGTAGTGGCAGACTCGAATTGGAGAGCTTACTCAGAACTTTCGAGAAACTTCAGTAGTTTGTAGCCAGAGGGCTGTGTTTCAAAGTGGTTGTCCTTACTGACTGTCTTGGCAGAAGGAAGCTGTTGTCCCGCCCACAGGGCTGGGAGAGGCACTCTGTCCGTTTCTAATGGCTCGGGATAGTGGTTTTCTCACACTGAGTTCCATTCAGCCACACTTGAAAAGCCAGCTGTCGGGAGTCCTGAGCCCAAGCAATGGGGAAGAGAAGAACCCTTGCCTCTATCCAGACACTGACCGTCAGGTAGATAGGGAAGTATGTTTGTAAATTGCTGGCAGCATCACAGCACCACCAGGATTAGGAATAGATCTTACCAGTACCCACCTAAACGAAGTATTAAAATTCCCTTAATTTAGACAAGGTGATACAGTTTTCAAATATTTGCATTTCAGTGTCTCCCAAGTTTTTTAAATCATAAAAGAAAGCTGGGTCTGCAAGTCTAGAAAGAATGTGTTCACTTTTATTTGGAAAAAAAAAAAATCCTGGCTTTCCATCATAACAAAACAATTTGCCCTAAATATTCAAACTTTTGCCTTCCCAGTCTAACCCCAGAAATCCTGTATCCTTATTATTAGAGGTTCTATGACACCAAAACACAAAAAACACTTCCGACAATGTGTTTGGTAGTATTTGGAGGGACAGATGATTCAGAGAAAAACAGTTGCAAATTCTGTGCAACAGAAATGCACAGCTCCAAGGATGGGGAGCACCGGAGATTTGCAGATCTGCACAGTCTCCCGCATTTAACAGCCCAGCCACCAAACCCCTCACAAGGCTGTCACCCCTCGGCACCAGACCAGCTGCGAGCACAATGTCTGAGCTGTTGCCTGCTGTGGGGCAGATTCAGGACTTACCCTGAAATCTAAAAGGCAGAGAGACAGGTGTGATACAGTGAAACTCCGACTTCAGGAAATGCATTTCGGACGGTGTGAAGGTAGTTGCGGACCGGGAGGCAGCAGTAGAGGCAGAAACAAAACCAAGTCAGACAAACAATGGAAACAGAAGGGTAACATTTAGACATGCGTGGTGTGGGGAAGACTGCTGCTCACAAATCCGCCATTTCTGTCCCATCCACCACAGGTAGAAACCCCATTAGTAGCAACTGGGTGAAGCCATGTCTTGTGGACCAGATGCTTGTATAATATTGGGGCCTTCTTTCAGGAAAAAAATTTTTTTAATAACAAATACAAAATTATGTACTGATGGGAAGAGTTATTTAGAAGGCGCCCTGGCAGGGGAAGGGCCCTGAGGTTTAAGCTTTGTTGGCTTACCAATCCATCCACCACTGGTAACAGTACCTTTCTCCTACAAGATGAAGGCTGTGTGGACACAGTTTGCGTCAGTTGTGCGACGCCAGGACTAATGAGGGGCTAGGTCTCTGCAGGAGGAGGTCGCTACGGTTTTACAAAGATTCAGGTCCTGTTAACATTTCCATATCATAAGGTTATCTCTTTATCATGTCTTTCCAACTGACAGAGTGAGAGCACCTAATCTCTAATTGGAGTCACAGCGGATACCTCAACCTCGGGATTATTTTGATTAGAAGGACGTGCAGATTTGGGCTGTTGAGGGCTAGATCAACCAAGCGCACAAAGAGATCATCCGAGAGGTTTCGAGGTGGAGTCTTTCATGA
Organism: Enhydra lutris kenyoni; assembly: GCF_002288905.1. NCBI lineage: Eukaryota > Metazoa > Chordata > Mammalia > Carnivora > Mustelidae > Enhydra > Enhydra lutris. The sequence goes on along the minus strand of NW_019154100.1, from coordinate 5,076,350 downwards.
GATGCTGTATTCTTTTGTGTTCTCCCTCCTTGTAATCTTTTCCCCAGGCATCCCAGTATGATCCAGGGGGTCATTTGGCCGCTGATAGAACTTGTTGTCAGTGAAGTAAGTCGATTCAAAATTAGTGTCAACGTCAAGCAATTTGGAGATCTAAACAAGTCATTTTAAGCATCAAGGTACATTAGTATAATTTAGAAGAGGATGTAAATGCAAGACCAATCTAATAAATATGAAAAGGAGAAGTACTACAGATACTATTGGAAATAACTGGTCCTCCGTGGTAAGACCCCAGATGTCATGAAAAAGGATTAAAAAATAATGGAAATAATTTTTAAGCAAGACTCTATCAAATCAAATATCCTATTCCATAGTAGAGACAGTCTAATTTTATTAGTCTTAATTACATTATTTATCTCTGATGAAATCAGTGGGAAGTGGGGCCCCAGATCCTTCTCCACTCTCAGACCAATTGTGTTTTACTGAGTGATTCCAGGAGGAAAATACAGCTAATTGCTTCTAAATCTTACATTCTACTTTCATTTTTTGATTCAATAGCAGTTATGAATCCACTCCCCTTCAATCCAGCAGCAGTATGACAATGGTGATGCTGCAACTGCCTTTGATATTAATATTCTAAGTAACATTTTATTAACTAGAAAGTGGCAAATAAGCTTTTTCTTTTTTGAGGAAAATTAGACCAAAGATGCCCCTAGTCCCTAGAGAGGAGTTTTCAGCTGGGTGGGCACGAGTGGAATAGTTCACACCCTTCTACACAAAGCTAGTTGCCTGGAAGGTCAGCCCCCAAAGCTGGTGTGGCCAGTGGTCATTACAATGCTATCAGAATAACCATCTCTTCCAAAAGGAATTGGGGCATCATTCCAGGGTGACATAACACATTTCCCACATTGCAGAAAGAATTATAAAATTGTCAAAGTTGCTATGAGTATTACCCATAAAACATAATAAGTCTGTACGTTTTTTCATTAATTCAACCCACATTTATTGAGGGATTAGTTTATACCAGACACACATATGTAGAGATACTCTTGAGGAACCTAAAATACATATTATGTGTGTATATATCCATGTATTTACCTCTCACATATTTAGCACATAGATACCATGCCAGGCCTTCCTGCACATGCGTGTACACACACACACACACACACAATTGGTTATTTCCAGAGACTTTCACTATTACAAAGCCAAGAACCTCTGAGTCACTTGGGGAGGCAAAACATGTCACAAAGTTTAATGAAAAGAAATCATGAACTCATCATAGGAGAAGCCTTCGGGCCCCACACAGAACCCATGTGCTCTTACTTCTCTCACAATTTCAGCAAGCTCGATAACCTCGTGTCTTTTGCAGTTTGCAAAATAAAAGGCCAAAATCAAGAGGAGGGGAGGGAAGCTATTAAATGAACACAGGAAGTAAAAAAGTACAATAATTTCACACGGGGACAAACAACACTACATCTTCAATAGTGCCTGGGTTACCAGGCGAGACTAAATTTGTTCAGCCTATTCCATAATGAAGACAAGGAAGGGTACAATTCATTTTAGAAAAAATGTTTTGTTTTGAAGCTGGTACTTTGTTCCATTTCTTCAATAGTGTTGCTAAACAAATGAGCTGCTATTATGCAAAGACATTTGTCGCATTTGTCAAGTTTTGTCTGTCACTAGTTTGGGGAGAGAAGATTACAGATAGGAAAATAATTACAGAGTGGTAAGTGAGATATAATATACACTTCTTCAACTGTGAAAATACTCTAGCCAAAAAAAAAAAAAAAAAAAAGTTTCTGGCCAAAAGAATTCTTTGGTGACAGAGGCGAGGTTTCCTGCGTTCCTTCGAAAGACAAGGCTAAGGCTCCGTCTGCAGTGTAAATCCCTTTGCTTTGTGACATAATAGTTTGCATGACTAATGTTTTTGATTCCTCATTTCCATGGACTGAATTGGTGCAAGTAATTCTACTTTCCCTGGAATTCCTAAGACTTAAAAGTGAGCTCTTTGCCGTTTCAAATGCAACCTGCACAACCTGTTTTCAAAGCCTCTGAAGTGAGGTGCCAGGTTCCCATGCATCAGGAGGCCATGGGAGAGCAAGATAACTTGACAGTCTGAAAAGTAGAGCTGTTCAGTAATGCCGCCCACTTGCCTCCTACAGGGCTGGAGACCTGGTATTTGTGACCTCCATGACAAATCACACACATCATGGACATGAAGTGATTCATTTAAGGGGTTCGTTCGCAAGAGAACATGAAAGCAAGAACTTATAATGAATTCTTAGGATACTTAAGGCTTAATAGCAACTGACATAAATTATTATAAGAAGCAAAGGATGTTTCCAGAATGTGTTCAAGCGTTCAGAGTAATTATGTGAGAAAAAGTTCCCCTCTCGGTATTTCCAAATTTGACAACTGTATAAAGAGTGTAGTGAAAGCTGGAGGTTGTCCGCTATCTGATTTCAAGATTTAGGATAAAGCTATGGTAATTAAGGCAATGTGGTATTTGCATAAGGATGAACAGAAGACAGAAATAGATCAACACACATGTAACTGATTAATTTTTTAAAAGATTTTATTTGAGAGAGTGAGAAAGCAAGAGAAAGAGCATGAATGGGGGTTGTGGGGGGGCGGGGGAGAAGCAGAGAGAGAGAGGGAGAAGCAGGCTCCCCCCTGAGCAGGGAACCTGATGCAGGGCTCAATCTCCAGACTCCGGGATCATGACCTGAGCCGAAGGCAGATGTTCAACCAACTGAGCCACTCAGGCGCCCATATAACTGATTAATTTTTGACAAAGATTACTCAATGTGGGAAAATAGTCTTTTCAATAAGTGATAAAAGACAAATTGATATCCATATACAAAAATTATGAACATTGGTCTTTGCCACCATATGCAAAAATTAACTCAAAATGGTTCAATAGAATTAAGCATAGGTGCTAATACTATAAAACTTCTTGGGAAAAAAGTGGATGAAAATCTTTATCTTGGGTTAGGCAAGGATTTCTTAGAACATAGAAATCATGAACCATGAAGGAAAAAAAATGGTAAATTGGACTTCATTAAGTCACTTCATTAAAAATGCCTTCTCTTAAAAAAACAATGCCTCCTCTTTGAAACACAATGTTAAGGATATTAAAAAGCAAGACACAGTTTGGGAAAAACATTTACAAATTACACATCTGATAAAGAACTTGTATCAGGATGTGTAAGAGAACCCTCAAAACTTGTGAAAAAGCAAACCACCCAATTTAAAAAAAAGGTAAGAGATTTGAATAGACAATTCACTAAAGAAATATGAATATTGGCAAAAAAGAAATAAAATATGGCAAATAAGCATATGAAAAGATGCTCAGTGTCATTAGTCATAGCGAAAATATAAATAGTATCACAAACCAGGATGTGATATCATTATACAACCATCAGAGTGGCTAAATTATTTTTAAAAGATGTATGTATGTATGTATGTATGTATTTGAGAGAGACAGAGAGCAGGGGGAGGGGCAGAGGTAGAGGAAGAAGGAGAGAAACAGACTCCCAGCTGAGCGAGGACCCCAGTGCAGGGCTCCACACAGGACTTGATCTCACAGCCTTGAGATCATGACCTGAGCCGAAATCAAGAGACATGTTGCTTAATTGACCGAGCCACCCAGACACCTCCACAGTGGCTAAAATTTTAAAATAACAAGTGTTGAGGTTTTGGAACAACTGCAGTTCTCATACAGTGCTGGTGGGAATGTAAGATGACACAGCCATGTTTAAATGAGTTTAGCAGTTAAACATTAAATTTAAGCATAAACTTACCATACAATATAGGAATTCCATTCCTGGAATTTACCCAAGAGAAATAATGTACCTCCATACAAAAACCTATATACAAATGTCTATAACAGGTTTATTCATAGTCACCAAAAGCTGGAAACAGCCTAAATGCTCAACAGCTGGTGAATGGATAAACAAATTTTGGTACCGCCATACAATAGAATACTACTCTGTAATAAAAAATATCAAACTACTGATATGCAAAATGGTGAGTCTCAAGAGCTTTGTGCTGAGTAAAAGCCAGAGGCTTCCTACTATATGATTTCATGTTTCTGCACTTAACCTCTTTAACATAACTAAAATTGTCACACAACACAGAGGCACATTTCAGACTGCAAGGTTTTTGTGTGCATTTTCTTTTTGGTTAAACTCATAGTTGTTGTTTTCTCCTTAATGAAATTGCTTATCAGTGGAATTTAAAGAGCTTCTCCTGATGTCAGCCAAAAGCTTTTTACATCAGAGGTTCAGAGCTTAAAATTAGTTCTTGGCCAGTTCAAACAGCCTCTCTCCAATTTGAAAATGCCCTAACTTCTACCTTGCTTCTGCGTCTAATCCCATCAGAGAAGACAAATGGAGAAAATTGACTGTACGATTGATGAAGGTTGGGAAGAAAGGAACTTGAGAATTGAGAAGAGAGATGGTAGCTGGTACCAGATTAATACTTAACAATTTAGAATAGAAAAATCTGGTGCAGTGGTGGTACTTGTCACCCACCAAATCTTCAGTGAACTGTTCATTTCTAGTTAATGTGTTATGCAATTTAACCCTTTTCTGCAAGGCATCTAAGCACTTAGTCCTTCTTCAAAGTGGGAGTAGAGAAAAATGAAGGTCACCTCTATGGTGCAGTCACATGAGATTACAAGAATAATACAATTTACTTCTCTAAATTATTTTGAAATTAAATAAGATATTTAAATAACTTATATAATACCAGGCACTCAATATATGTTTACCAAATTTTTATTTCCTTTCACTTCTTTTAGAAAAAGAGTATTTTTACAACTGGAAAAACCTCAGAGGTTATCATGTCCAGTGCTTTAATTTTACAAGTGAGAAAACCAGATTCAACGAGATTAAGCGTATTGTTCAAGTTTACACAGTCAGAGTTAAAAGTCCAGCTTCCAGCTCACATAGATCCTTTTCCTAAAGCACCTGTCTTTAACTGTAATGCTCCAAGTAGCAGAGCCTGAGGGAGAGCTGAGGGAGAAGAGTTTTGCTCTATATATTATGCTTTGCTTCTGGCTCTATGTTTGCCTTTATTTTTTACTTCAAGAATGGGAGACAATGGGAAGCCTTTCTCCTCAGAGATTCCCAGGTTTAGCAAATAAAATACAGTGCACACAGTAAGATTTGGATTTCAGATAAGCAATGTATAGTTTTTAGTTCCATGAAATATTTATAACATACTTATACTGGCAACTTATCTGTCAATGCTATTAGGAATCAAACAGTATTTTGCTCTCAACTGTACATTTTTTTTTTTGCCTTAAATCAAATAAACAATGACAAAGTGGTCACCACCCTCATGTATAGATCTTGGCTTCCTAACCAGTCTTCCCCAGGAATGTTATTCCTCACCTAGGATCAGGACAGCTATGATGACCAGACGCTGTGGCTGAGGCTGAGGCTGATGAGGATGGTGATGGGGCAAGAAAAAGTTGATGATGCACCTGAGAAGCGTGGGGAAGACATGTTTTGCCAGACAGGAAGTACATGATTATAGTCAGACCAGAATTCAAATCCCTCTCTCTCTTACTAGGGTGTGTGGCTGTAAAGACTTTGAGCAAGTTACTGAAACTCCACCACATCTACTCACGCACCCTTGGAGTCTACAAAATAAGGATACCTTAAGATTTTGTGAGGATCAAATAGGATAATAGGAAGAAGGCACTGATAACTGTGCCTAGAATATAATAACTACTCATAATCACCATGTCTTAAACTGTACATCATGGTTTGTATGCTTTTCTATGCATTTGGTATAGTTCACAATAAAAAAAGTTTAAGCAAAATTGCTAGATTAGAGCTAGACTGATGAGGGTCTTGAATGCCAAAATGTAGGGTTTGGATGCTAAATTTTATCCTGTAGTTATAGAGGAACCATTGCTATCTGCATAGGATTTGGGGTCCTGAGTCCAGGAGCCTCTTTCTAAGTTCTCTTAAAAACCACCTGGAAAAGGTTGTAAGATACATGTTGACCCAAGCACACATTAACTGACACAGGGTGAACTCACCTGCCTCCTATAAACATCCCCCACTGTCCCCTTTGCTCCAATCTTGACAGAGAAGAAAATGAGAAGTTGTAACTCTTCCCATTGGTCTACTTTGTGGTATATGAGAAATTGACAGCCATCAGATACAACCAGGAATAATTCCTATCCATCACTTACTTATTAGCAGGATGGCCTCATCCAAATCAGTCAACCCTTTCTGAGGTCTATACAGTAAGGATAACATCAGGGTAGGGTCTTAGAATTAAGACTCTAGAGATTACGTGTTACAGGAGATGCATTACATCTATATTTTTATTTCCACTTTGTTAGAACACTACCCCTAAGTTTTATGAGTCATAGATCCCTGGAGAGTTCTTTCTCACACCTATCATAAAAGTCTTGTGAGGCACATGGGTGGCTCAGTCAGTTTTGCTTCTGACTCTTGATTTTGGCTTGGGTCATGATCTTGGGGTCATGAGATTGGGCCCCCGTGTCTGGCTCCTGCTTGTCAGGGAGCCTGCTTGGGATTCTCTCTCCCTCTCCCTCTGCCCACCCCCAGCTCACATGCGCTCACAAGGAAGGAAGGAAGGAAGGAAGGAAGGAAGGAAGGAAGGAAGGGAAAGGAAGGAAGGGAAAGAGAGAAAGCAAGGAAAAGGAAGGAAGGAAGGAAGGAAGGAAGGAAGGAAGGAAGGAAGGAAGGAAGAAAGAAAGAAAGAAAGAAAGAAAGAAAGAAAGAAAGAAAGAAAGAAAGAAAATCTTTAAAAAATGAAAGTCTGGTGACTCAGTTTCAGAAGACTGTCCAAAATTGAAGACCAGTCATTTAGGCCAACTTTGTTCAGAAAATTTTTTTATCCAGGGGTACCTGGGTGGCTCAGTCGTTAAGTGTCCAACTCTTGATTGCAGCTCAGGTCTTGATTTCAGGGTCATGAGACTGGGCCCTGTATCAGGCTCTGCCCTGGGTGTGAAGCCTGCTTAGGATTCTCTCTCTCCCTCTCCCTTTACCTGCCCCCCCCGCCCCCCCTACCTCCCTGCCTTCATGGGCACACGCTTGCTCTCTCTCTAAAAAAAAGAAAAGAAAAGAAAAGAAAATTGTTTTACCAAAATATCTTAGACAGTTGATATCTGAGTCAGTCAGATTCTTTCTCAACCTTCCATGTGTATAGGCTGCAGTCCTAAGGTTCACCCTTCCCTTGCTCCTGCCTTTAGAACCTACAGATGTGTGTTATCTGCTCCTCCTGTTTGGTTAACTTCAAGAGCTTCTAATCTTTTTATAACCAGTTCTGTTGGCTCTTATCTGGATTCCCTGTAGTGCCTTGTCAATTGTACAGTTTAACAGATCTCCACCCTCCTCCCTGGCAATTAGAAGAGCAATATAATTATTTAACAATGTGCTAGAGTCTTCTAGCAGATAAGCTCCTTAATTGGACCTTTACATCCTTTGCTCTGTGTGTGTGTGTGTGTGTGTGTGTGTGTGTGTGTGTGTGTGTAAAAAATATAACCTGAAGGCTTTTCGTAAAGTTGGATTTTTACAAAATTTTCTGGACTAAATACCAAATAAGGGCCCCGAGCGCCCTTTTGTTAATAGTAACCTCCCACCCCACACCATGCTTGGAGAGACAGCTATCGTTTTCTTCAATCTGGAAAAATTAATCAGACCTATTATTTCAGTCTTGAAGCTCTCTCTTTGTTATTTTCTCATATAATTTTACATCTTTTTCTATTCTGATGTCTTTATCTGTTTGGCTCGAGAGACAGTGAAATCTCCAATTCCATACCTCATCACAGGATGAGGGCTCTGGGTCAAGAGAGGTAAGTGTTCATCCAGGCTCTGCCCCTAACTGTGGGACCTTGCCAAGGCAGTTAATTGCTTTGGCTTTCAAATTCCTTACTTCTAAAATACCTAGAGAACACATGTTCCCCTTCAGCTTTGTACTCTGTACACCTTCACCTCTGAAACATCCTTCCTCACATTTACGGGTTTTCTGATTCATTCCCAGTAACCCAACAGAGAACTGCTTTTTTACTTTAGTTCAGTATTTGACTCTTAATTTTGCCAAATTTCCACTCATATACTTTCTTGCTAACTCTAAGTCTCAGCTTAAACTTAACATGAAGCATCTAATACATATTTCTGAATATACACTACAGATCTGCTAACTATTCTCTGTCATTTAAAAAATAGTAGTCACAAAAATTTTTCTAAATAAATAAAAATGTTAGTCATATAAATTTTGAAGTATAATTCACATTTTAAAACTGACATCGTGAATTTCTTGGTCAGCTTGTGAAGTTATTGACAACATATTTTCTAAACAAAAAAGTGGAGTAAGAGAGAAAGGCTAGCTGTAAACAAGGTTAGTTGCCCTCATTCTATGCAGGATGAATTAGGAGGGCAATAACCAGATGTATTATGTTCATGGAAAGGCAAAAAATAAATTCCAAATGTGAAATTGAAAACTCTCTCAGTCTTTCTTGGGACTTACAGGGTTCTTTTCTCCTCCGAGCCCATCTCTCCCTGGTTGCAATTTCAAGGAGAGCTGATTAGAGTAAAGCAATAGAGCTCAATATTCCAGGAAACTCCCCAGGGTCTGGGCAGGAGCCTTAAGATAGGAAGTACCTACAACTCAAGTCCAAATCCTTGCTTTATCAGATACCTCCAGCCAGGGTGAGGACCAGGTGACCACAGTGACATGCAGCAAGTAGCCCACAAATTTTACTGACCACAAGCTGCATCCTGCTCTGGAAAAACAGCCTCAGCCTCCTAACCCCATTCTGTGGTTATTCTAGGGGAAACAGAAAGGATGGGATCTTAACTTCTAGGACCAATCTGTGTTAAAATTTAGAAGAAGCTAAGTGTGTCCTTGGTGGTGTTTTCCTTTAAATTTAAGTGTATATCACAAGCTAACCCCTGTAAACTTGAGGAGAGGTGCCTCAGAAACTGCTTGGTGCTCTGGCTGATCTTCTCTCCAGCCCTTATTTCTTGGCTAGAATCAAAACCCCCATCTCAATGGATCACCTATTCTGCTTGAAGAGTCACCCTGTCTTCAGCCTCACCTTGCCTACAAGGTCAGAGTGCTCTCCCTAAAAAATGTAATTCAACTGGGCTTTCTCCTAGCCTTCACTTACTCCTGATCACCCTCAGGATTCAGTCAAAGTCTTCACCATTACCTACCCAAAGTCCTCCATAATCTTGACCCTTCATACTTACCTTGGCTCACTCTACATTCTTCTTCTCCCTCCCAACAGTGTTGAACTTTTCATGTAGCTCTGAACACAAAGTACTACTTCAAATTTCTGTTACTCTAGATCCTTCTCTTGGATCCTTACCCTCTTGTTCACTTCATTAATTCACATTCAACTCATCTGATAGATAGATACAACTTATATGCAAACTTCAAAACCTAATTCATAAAAAGTTAATGGAAAAATAGTATTTTGTTGTTATTTGTGGATGCAAAAATTCTTATTACTAGTAATATTCAAGGTTTTTCATGTTTATCAGCCACATGTTTCTTATTTGAATAGTTTAATTCTTAACTTTTATCCCTTTTTCTATTTTTATAGTATTTTTTTAAAAAAGCAATGCATATGAAAAAATAAAGTAAAATAAAAGCAGGGGCACCTGGCTGGCTCAGTCATTTAAGGGTCTGCCTTCAATTCAGATCATGATCCTAGAGTCCCAGGATCAAGTCCTGCTTCAGACCTCCTGCTCAGTGGGGAGTCTGCCTCTCCCTGTCCCTCTGCCCCTCCCCACCTGCTAATGTGCTCTCTCTCTCTCTCTCTCTCTCTCTCTCCAATTAAAAAAAAAATCTTAAAAAAAAAATAAAAACAGTGCATAGGATGTTTCTCTACAAAGAAGATCCATTTGGGCGCCTGGGTGGCTCAGTGGGTTAAAGCCTCTGCCTTCGGCTCAGGTCATGATCCCAGGGTCCTGGGATCGAGCCCCGCATCAGGCTCTCTGCTCGGCGGGGAGCCTGCTTCCCCCTCTCTCTGTGCCTGCCTCTCTGCCTACTTGTGATTTCTGTCAAATAAATAAATAAAATCTTTAAAAAAAAAAAAAAAGAAGATCTGTTTGTTTGCCATGTATGGACAAAAATTTTCTTCCAACTTACTGTCTTTTAATATCCTATTTCAGTGAATACTTTTACTTCACTGTGAAGAAGTTGCTTGTAGTTAGATCCTATCAAATTCTATTGCTGATGTTAGCTGCCTTGAGCTATTAATTATAACAGTAATAAAGGAATTATTTTCAAATGTTTAATAAATTGATACATTGCAATTAACAAGAATAATAACAAAACCCAATTTATAAATCACAGCCCTCAACACAGAGTAGGGGTTCAATAAACCATTGCTGAGTGAAATAGTGCACAGAAGGCCAGAATCCAAGTGGTAAAGTTACAACTTTCCTGTTTCTGTTTAAGTCCTATCTTTCTTCTGACTTTAATGGCTTCAGAAGTATCAAATACAAGATGCTAAAACAAGTATCTAAGCAAGTGCCATTTTTACCTCCAGTTCCTAGTATCTCTCAGAAGATGACTGTCCCATCCGGAAAAGACCTGGGAACACCAACCAAACCTTAAGTTTTCTCCATTCCAGAAGGACACAGGAAGTATTATTTCAACCTTACCAAGGCCGGTCAGTCAAACTGTATGACATTTTACTTGTTCTTTTGATTACACTTGGCCCAGAACTTCTAAAGCCCTCAGTTACTAGTACCTGCCCCCAGACCTGCTATGATATTCTGGGCTCTTGGCACATTTGCATAGTTAAATTTGGGCTAAGTTGGCCAGAATTTTTAGGGTCATTTCCATCCCACACATTACCAGGACCTAGGTCCTGCATTAGGTCATGACTGATGTCCAGACTGAGTGGGGGAAGGGGGTTCAGTGGTGGCCTCTGGCCTAAGTTTTCCTCATGTGATTGCTTAAGGTTCTGAATTGTATTTTCCCAATATCTTTTATATAATGTGAGAGGTTAGCTTTTCTAGGAGAAATTGAACATCAAAGATATTCACAAATCATACCAAACAATATAGAAAACATTTTGGATTCCGTTTTATAAAGATGATACAAAAACATAAAATTCATGCCATTACCAGATGTATTGATCACTTCTCTGGGGATGGAGTAGATCTGGAAATACATAAAGCATAGTTACCTGTAATAAGTCATAGTAAATACATATAAAAGATGAAAATAGGAAAGCTAAAACTTTTAAAGTATAACAGCTTAAGAGTCTAAAGTAAAAAGGGCAACTCAAAAGGACATAATGTAGTAGTCTTAAAAGTCACCTTTTTATAAGCAATGCCTTTGCCAATATTCTACGGCAACATGACTTGTCACACTGTTTGGCTCTGATCCAAATTCTTATCTCCAGCCACAGCCTCTCCCCTGCACTCCAGACTCCCTGAGGAATTGAGTCTGTATGCCACCAAATGCTGCCTTCTCACTTGGGAGCTTAATAGGTTTCTCGGGCTTAACACATCCAAAATGAAATCCTAAATCTCCATCTTAACATTTATTCCTCCAGTGATCTCCTTCATCTCAGTTAAGGGCTACTGTCATTTTAAGTGTACCAAAATCAAAAGCTTATACTCTTGACTCCTTACGCTCTTTCTCTCTAACATCCAATCCATCACCAAATCCACCTCCATTGTTATCATCCTGGTCCAAGTCACATCATCTTTTTCGTGGACTGTTGGAGTCCTCTCTTAACTGATCTTCCTGCTTCTGTCCTTGCCTTCTGTAGTCTGTCCTTAACCCAATAATGAAGGTGGTTGCTTTACAAGAGAAGCTAGGTTATATCACTCCTCTACTCTGACCCCTTCAGTGGTTTTCCATGTCACTCAAGGTAATATCCAATGTCTATAGCCTACTCATCCCCCACCACCTCCCAAACCTATTTTGCCCCTTCTCTGCTTTCTGAAGAGCTACTATGATCTTGATATGTTACTACTTTCTAAAATATAAAGTTAGTCTTTCAACTAAGACTAACCATATAGCAGAGAGTTGCATATCAGAACAATAAACAGATGTCAACTGAAACTAACACTCCTGGTAGTTGTATCTTGTGTTATCCAGTAACATACATTCTGCCAAATCAAACTTAACAGAGACCTTCAGAGCTAGATGGGAAGAACTCATCAAACTGTACTACAGCTTTGGGGAGGGGGAACAGAGTCATCCACTAATTTACAGACACACACACACACACACACAATTTCTTTGTGGTAGAAACGTGTGAAATCTAGTCTTTTAGCAATTTGGAAGTATGTAATACAGCATTGTCTATAATAAGTATGCTATGTGTTAGATCTTCAAAATTTATTCATCTTTTAGTTGCAAGTTTGTATCTTTTAACAACATTTACCCAGTTCCCCCAGCCCCTGGTAACCATCATTCTACCCTCTGTTTCTGCAAATTTGTCCGTTCTACAAGTTCCACATATAAGTGATACCATACAATATTTATCTTTGATGGGCTTATCTCACTAAGTATAATGCCCTAAAGATCCATCCATTTTATTGCTAATGGCAGGATTTTCTTTTTTCTCATGGCTGAGTAATATTTCATTGTATATATATACCACAACTTTTGTATCCATTCATCCACTGATAGGCACTTAGGTTGTTTCCATATCTTGGCTATTGTGAATAATACTGTAATAAACAGAGGAGTGCAGATTTCCTTTCTTTTTCTTTCTCTTTTTCTCCCCCTCCCCCTTCTTCTTCTTCTCTTTGGCTGGGTACTGTATACTTATTGATGGTACATGACAAGGTAGAGCTTCCCAAGTCCCTGCTTTTCTTCAGGGCATCTGGGATGGAAACTAAGGAGATTAGGATATACTCAGTATGTTGGGGAATGAGTTGTGGCTAGGACTTCCCAAGAGCTGAGGGCCTCTCTCTTCTTGTTGTTCTTGCTAGGCTGGTCCAGAGGGTCTTTACCCCTTGGAGGCCATGTGGACCATAAGGTCTACCACCTTGTTGCTGTAGCCAAATTCATTGTCATACAAGGAAATGAGCTTGACGAAGTGGTCATTGAGAGCAATGCCAACCCCAGGATCAAAGGTGGAGGAGTGCCCATCACTGTTAAAGTTATGCAAGACTACCTGGTACTTGGTATAGCCCAGGGTGCCCTTGAGGGGGCCCTGTTGTGCCTGCTTCACCTGATTCTTGATGTCTTCATATTTGGCAGCTTTCTCTAGGTGACAGGTCAGATCCACAACTGAGATATTGGGGGTGGGAACATAGAAGGCCATGCCAGTGAGCTTCCCATTCAGCTCAGGGATGACCTTGCCTACAGCCTTGGCAGCGCCAGTAGAAGAAGGGATGGTGTTCTAGGCAGCCCCTCAGCCATCACACCACAGCTTCCCAGAGGGGCTGTTCATGATCTTCTAGGTGGCAGTGATGGCAAGGACTGTGCTTATGAGTCCCCTCGATGATACCGAAGTTGAAATGGATGACCTTGGCCAGAGGGGCCAAGCAATAAATGGTTCAGAAGGCATTGCTGACAATCTTGAGGGTGTTGTCATACTTCTCCTGGTTCACACTCATCACAAACATGGGGGTATCAGCAGAAGGGGCAGAGATGATGACCCTCTTGACCCAATGCTTCAGGTGAACCCCAGCATTCTCCATGGTGGTGAGGACCCCAGTGGACTCCACAACATACTCAGCTCCAGCATCACTCCATTTGGTGTTGGCAGGATCTCACTCCCGGAAGACGGAGATGGGCTTTCCATTGATAACAACATTCCTGTTCTCAGCCTTGACTGTGCCATGGAAACTGCCAGGGTGGAATCATACTAGAACATGTAAACCATGTAGTTGAAGCCAATGAAAGGTCATTGATGCTGACAATATCCACTCTGCCACATGTAAAAGCAGCTCTGGTGACCAGGCATACAATATGGCCAAGTCCATTTACTCCAATCTTCACCACCTTGTCTTGGGTATGTGGCTGGTACTGAATATGTGTACGAGAATATGTGGCTGTCTGTCAAACAAGGAGGAGCAGAGAGCCCAGATTTCTTTTCAAAATCCTGTTTTCATATCCTTTGGATACATACCCAGGAGTGGAATTTCTAGATCATATGGTAGTTGTTTGTTTGTTTGTTTGTTTATATTTATTTATTTTGAGAGAGAGAGAGCATGAGAGGGGAGGGTCAGAGGGAAAGAAAGAGAGAGGATCCCAAGCAGGCTTTACATCCATCGCTGAGCCTGATGTGGGACTCAGTCTCACAATCCAGAGATCGTGACCTGAGCTAAAAATCAAGAGTGGGCCATTCAACCCACTGAGCCACCCAGGCACCCCTGGTAGTTGTATTTTTAATTTTTTGAGAAACGTTAGTAATATTCTCCATAGTGACTTAACCAGTTATATTCCCACCCACAGGGCACAAAGGTTTCCTTTCTTCCACATCCTCGTCAACACTTGTTAACTCATCTTTCTGGTGACAGCCATTCTGATAGGTGGGCAGTGATTATTTCAATGTGGTTTTGATTTGCATTTCCCTGATAATTAGTGATGTGGAACATTCCTTCATGTACCTGTTGATCATTTGGATGTCTTCTCTGGAAAAATATCTACTTAGGTCCTCTGCCTATTTTTAATCAGATTATTTGTTTTTTACTGTTATTATTGAGTTGTATGAGTTCTTTATATATTTTGGATATTGACCTTCTACCCAATATGTAGTTTGCAAATATTTTCTCAGTTCTATAGGTTGCCTTTTAATTTTACTAATTCTTTTTCTGTGTAGAAGCTTTTTAGTTTGATGTAGTCCCTCTTGTTGATTTTTATTTAGATGGATTGTGCTTTTGATATCATGTCCAAAAACTTATTGCCAAAACCAATGTCAAGGAGCTTCTTCCCATGTTTTTTTTCTAGGAGTTTGACATACCAGGTCTTTCTTATGCTTAAGTCTTTAATCCACTTCAAGTTAATTTTTATGAGTGGTATTAAGATAGAGGTATATAATTTCCTTTTCTTTTCTATATCTTCCTTTTCAATAAGCCTTCCTTCTTCCTTCTTCCTTGCCTCCTTCCTTCCTTCCCTCTCTCCCACTCTTTTTCTTGTTCTTGTTCTTCTTCTTCTTCTTTTGTTTGAGGAGTTTTCTTTTTGTCTTTAAATCAAAACCGTGTGTGTGTGTGTGTGTGTGTGTGTGTGTGTGTGTGTGGGTGTTGGGGGCATAGGCTTTTTAAAGGGGTTTTCCAGTATTTACTTTATGAAAAAAATTTTTAAGTTTTTCTCTAACTTTTAATGAAAGCCAAATGTTATAAATAGTAATTAAAATGTTTACATTGAAGTAGATTGCTAGATATGCAGTGTAGCCAAGACTGGCAGCTTTTGATAAATTAGAATGAACTACACAGGCTGGTCTTTTTTTTTTTTTTTTCCTAAAATGCCAGTGTCCAGAAAGCAATTCCACCCCACACACCACCCTTGTTTCAGATCAGATGAACTGAGCAAAGAAAATACTTCCCAACGTGGCAAATTACCCACTCTATCAAAAGAAACTGGAAGATATTACCAGTGGGAGGGTTGGCTTTGGAGAACATGAACATCAGGATTTTGATGTAAAGTGTGATCTCTGGGCTTCTCCCAAACTGCCCTTCATTAGGGGAAACATCATTTCCAGGTCATTCATGTGCCTGTCATTATACCTTAATCAGTCCAGATATCACTGACACATTTCAGAAAATAAAAACAGAAAGGGAGGGAGGAAACTTTCCTAGCTTCATCTCCACTAAATACCCTTATGTGAAAAGCTTTCCTAGACCCCCAGAAGCATTTGTTTCACACGCTCCTGAGTGAAGAAACCTTCTGTAGTCTGGAAACATATCATTTTGAAAAGTTTCCGCACTTTCTGGTGCCACAGACGTCTGGCAAAACATCTAGGGAGCCTTCACATAACCCCGCATGCAGCACTGCCTTCTTAATGAAATTGCCAGTGAGCAAAACTTGCTGATTGCCTTCCCTATTTAAATCAGACCTTCCGATGAAGGAATAAATCATTTCACACTTCCCCAGAATTTGCAGTGTGTTGAGAAATTATCATGTAGATCTGTGGTGCTTAACACTGGCCACACACAGATTATCTGGAGAGCTTTTAAAAAAATATTGTTGCCTGTGATTCATTCCGAAAGACCTAGGAAGGACAGGTCATCAGTGTTTACTGAAAGCATTCACACACACACTTCCTCCCACTAATTCTTATAGATAGCTGGGCTAAGAACCACTGGTGGTTGAGAGATTTCTGGCATTTAGAACTCCGTGTTTTCATTGTTGTGAGATCTTCTTTACTAATGCCCACTAACTTAACTAACTTAAGCCTCTCATTTGGCCAAATCTCTTTCATGATGTATGGTAGGGTCAGAAACTTGAAACTCTTGTTTTTTGAGGGATCTTTAGGTATACATGTTATTACTGTGTCTGGAGAATGTTCTAAGTTTCTCTAGTGGTAGCCAGGTTCTCCAAAAGATAGATGTAGAACTTGATTGTTTTGGAAGTATTCAGTAAGTATTCAGGTGTTAGTATATAGTTTTCAAGTCCATGTTTAGCATCATTAGTTGTATTAAAAAAAAAAAAGCCAAAGACTCATTCTCAGGTATTAGAGGCCTTCTTCGCTCAAGTAAACTCCGTGAGAAAAACAGAGGTTTTAGTTTACTTTACATAAGCGGGTGTATTTGTGTGTGATTTAGATTTTGTGAAAAAGAAAAAAAAAAAGGAATAACAGCAACGTCCACACTTATACAAGCATGAAAAAATATATAGCCTTATGAAAGTGTGAGTCACACAAAATGTGTCTTAATACTGCTTCTGCTGCATTTGTGGCAGAGTAATTAAACGGTGCCGATCCATTAATGCTTAACCAAACCAAAAATCATTCTCTCCTCCACCATAATCATAATCCCTTTCAAATTCCATCTGAAAAGCTAGAAGAGACAAGTTTTAAAGGCAAATTTTTTAATGAAATAAAAGAGTTCTCTTTTCTCGTAAGACTGCTACTAAACAAGAAACTCCGTCAAGTTCTTATTCCCCGTCTATGCATATTTATTTCTGTGCAATAAATCAACTAGATTGTGCAAATCCCCAAAATAGAAAATTCCCAGCATCAAGTGGGGTTTTTTTGCTAAGTAAGGAATAGGTCACATGAAGAATGTTTTTGTTTTTGTTTTTTTTTTTTTACAATAAGATAAGTATATTCTCTTTTAGTTTGAGCTTATTTACTATCTCCTATGTGTCCAAATGCAAAAGAGCTCTGAGAGTGAATATAATATGGGGTCAGTTCTCCTTTAAGTATTCTATTTCTTGATCAATACCTAGCAGTCCAGAAGAAAGGTATTTTCCATTGATTTACCAAGAAATCGACAGTGTATGATCAACACATCAAGCTTCTATTACATGGTAATAAGAGAAAAGGAAATCATGAATGAAGGGAGGTGGTGCCAGAGGCAGAAAAGGAAAAGTGGTAATTGTCAGGGCAGTTAGGAAGTCTTCTCCCAAATTTGCTTTAATTTGTATGATTCAAATGTGATTTTATCTATTTGCCATGACAGTTGTGCTTTACACTTGTGACAGAACGGACAGCCACACCCAAAACATTATCTTCACAGTAGATCTCAAAGCTCATATGAATACTCAAGTCCAGTACTGTACCTCACCATGAGGTTAATTTAGAAAGTGGCACTTTAACGATATACTGAAAGCCTCCATGTTGTAGGCCAATATTCAATCACCATCTTATAGTGAAAAAGAGCAAATTCTGGAGCCAGAAGGGTATGGGTTCAATCTGGTTTTCAGAAGTAACTATCTGTATGACTTCGACCAATCATCTTACCCTTCAGGACTTCACATTTCTTATCAGTAAAATAGAGACAATGATACCTACTTTGTAGAGATGAGATGTCCCTTTTAGGATTAGGAGTAGAGTATGTAAACTGCCTAGCACATAATTGATACTCCAAAAATGGTAGCTACTATTTTTTATAGCTTCTATAAAGAAAACAACCTGGTGAATGGCTTCTAGAAGGTGCTCAACAAAAGTAGTTGCTTCTTAAACACATTTGTCTAATATAGTTATTCATCCTTTTGAGTCTACCATTGAAATCTAAGTTACATTTACCAAAAAATGACAAGATAAACCATATTTTTAAAAATATGAAATCATGTACCAAATATACAGTGGGAAGCACAAAGCAACATGAGCTCTGATGAAATTGAGTTTATATGGCAGAGCTTGAAAATCAGGGAAAAGAAGTGAGTTTCTGACTCTCTCTTCCCTTCCCAGCTGTACCACTTGGCTGTGACATTAGATTGGCATAGGCAGTCTTCAAAACCAACAAGCAGACAAGAGCTTCTAAAAAAGCCACATGAGGGAGCTTGGTGGTGAGAGCCGGGAACTAGGAAGAGTAATCAAGATGATGATCAGAGAGACAGAGAAAGAGAAGAGAGGGAGAGAAATGTAGGAAACAGGGAGAAGGGGGACAGACTAAGCAGCTAATAGCGGCCCTTCTCATTCTGGATGCCTATTTTAAAAATTTGTTATGATAAAATAAAATACAGAAACCAAATACCACACCAAAATTCATACCTTAGTGAATTATTATAAGGTGAGTACCCTGTAACCACCACGCAGGTCAAGAAGCACCTCCACCTGTCCCATTCCAATCTCAATACCTTGTCTCTTCCCAGAAGCAAGTACCAACCTGACTAGCATTGTAACCAGCCCTCTGTTTCTTCCTATTTTTATTACCCAAGAGTGCACCTCAAACACTCTGGTTAAGATGTGCTCTTTTAAAAAAATGATACCTCTTTTAAGTCATTTTCATTCTAGAGATTTCCTCTCTACCCATTTCTTTTCTTTGCAATTTATCTACTGAAGAACCTGGGGCATTTGACCAGTAAAGATTCCCACAGTCTGAGTTTTGCTGATTGTACACTCATGATGTAGTTGACCATTTCCTCTGCCCTCCATACTTCCTGCAAATTGGCAGCTGGGTCCAGAGGCTTGATCAGATTCAGGTTGTACACCTTTGGCAAGTTCAAAGGTGGTGATGTATTCTTTTATCAGGAGGCACATGATCTAGCTCTTTCTGTGATATTAAGTTGCTTCAATCCTTGATGCCTAGATACATGAATTGATTAGGGATTGATTAGGGCACCTGGGTGGCTCAGTTGGTTAAGCAACTGCCTTTAGCTCAGGTCATGATCCTGGAGTCCCGGGATCAAGTCCCACATCGGCCTCCCAGCTCCATGGGGAGTCTACTTCTCCCTCTGACCTTCTCCCTTCTCATGCTCTCTCTCTCTCTCAAATAAATAAATAAAATCTTTTTTTTAAAAAGGTGGTGATAGTATAACTTTATCATTTCTTTTATAGTTATTGGCTGGAATACTTATAAAAAGAAATACTTCTTTCATCTATTTCAGATTACTTAGTAGTATAATTCATACAAAGAAGACAGGATAGTTGCTTTATTCTTTCCTATTTACCAGTGTTCAAAATAATTATTTGATTCTTTATCATCATTTAAAGGTGACTGATTTGGGGTTTTGTTCAGATTATTATGAACCCATGAATTTAAACATATTTGATGAATTCTGGCTGTTTTTACCAGACTGTTCCCATGTGTACCAAGCTACCTGTCCAGTCTTAAAGGCAAAGGTTGATACCTATGCCAGATAAGTATTTATTTCTTAGGTCTTTACTTGTATGTACCATCAGAAGGTTGGAGTTGGATAGATTTGCTAATCCTTGATAACACAACTTTGATAAAACCTCATTATGAACCTGTCCTTCTCATTTGTGCTAAATAAAATAAGTCTTCCGAGTACTGGGAAAACATACTGTATCACAAATTCATTCTACGTTGGTCATTCCCTAAAAAAAATACACACAATTTTAACCTCACTGAAGTAAATAAATAAGTCAACTATTAATTAATTAATTAATTAATTAATTAATCTTAGAGCCTGGGAGTCATGGAAAGAGAAATATGAGCCATTCAACCAGCAGAGGGAGTACAAGTTAGCTGACAAATGCAACCTCCCAGACTCTGCTTTCCTATTGGTGAAATCACTGATAATGTTTTGGAGAGAAGGAAGATACCAGGAACAAGACAGGACATATCTGTGCTTCTCTGTTGTCTGTTGGATGCAAAGAAAAACACTGATTCTTACTGAAGGGAAAATACAACAGTAAGGGGAAAAAAGTATTCCCCTATATTGCATCAGATCTTTCTTTGCTCAGAGTTCGATACATCATTGCCCATAGTCTGATTGATAACTGTCTTGGTGGATTAGAAAGGAGGAAGATACGATTACCTCGCTCTTTGTATATTCAGAAAATAGAGGCATCCAGAAGTGATATGAGTTCTTTATAGTTAGATCAATTCAGAAGTAGAGGCAGAATTTAATATAAATCATCCAAGTCCCATCCCAGCTTTTCACATGGGGCGTTAGTCAATGACAACTATTTTAAAGGGAAAGAAGTTACAAAAGTATTTTGCAGGTTTTCTACTTGCCTCTGCTAATAATGATCCAGTCAAGGCAAAAATAAGAGCTTAAGAATATAGAGCACACGAGCATTCCCTGATTTCTTTGCAAATTCTCCTCTGGGGTTGGTGCTTTAATTTCCAATCAGTCTGAGTCAATAACGTATGGTTGTCAGTGCCATTGTTGACTCTCACAATTTCTTGTCTCAATCCCATAGTTCCTAAAGCTTGGGGCTTGGGGTCACTGGCAGGGGTTTCGATTTGGGGCTTTCTATGTTTACACAATAGGGCAAGTCAATATCTCTCCTGTATCAGTGAATTCTGGACTAAACTGATCTATCAAGCCTTGTAGACAAATGAAGACCTTTAGGGACAGAAAGAAGGCTCTCTGGAAGTCTCCTCTGCTTTTACATTTCATTGAATCCACAGACTCTCACTTGCTCCCCACAGAGATCTGAATGCAGCTGAATAAGAAAGGAAGAAAAGTCTCATGAGAAGAATGGAATGCTCTTACAATATTTTTAGGCTGCAATGTATACTGAATTCCATTCACACAGTCCTGCAGGAGGTTTGGCCCATCTTCACAGAGCGTGCCGCAACTCCTGCTTATTGGAACAGATACGTACATTTCTCAAGGACTGACAATAATTAAAGAAAAAACAAACTGGGAGGTTCTTTGCATAGGATTGTTGAAGCAGGCTTTCCCTTTTTCTTTTGTTGATGCCTGTTTTATAAAAAACGATGATAAACCGGTGTTGGAAAGTTTAAATCTCTCTCCAACTTGATGGACTCCTAATTGTGTACGTAATTCAAACCAATTTTGGAGATAATGGGGCTCCTTCTAACTTCCAAGAAGCTAATAAAAAGAGTAAGAAGTTTTTGAAAAACCTACTATCGTTTTTAAAGAAAGAACTTTAATGTGGAAATAACTTTTTAATGAAAAAAAATGAAAAATTTTCCTTAGAGACAGACATTAAATAAATGAGGACTTCTTGGTGGTGGCCATAAATGAAAGAGTTCCATTCTCACTTTCACTGAACTCAAAAGGTGCAGGTTTCTACTTGCATGTTCATTTGCCTTTATTCTGTGAATCTAATTTGTCTATCCCACATCAACAGATAGTAGGGCCTCCTGAAGTCCTTTCCTTCCCAGCCCAGGAGACTTCAACCTAGAGGCAAGACTTTAATCACTTCCAAGTGTTCTAAGACACCAAAGTCTGTGCTAAGCTCATTTGGCTGTGTAAAGTACTGTTAATGAAGTCAGGGTCATTGGTTCAGATATATGTAAGATGATTCTGCTAATCTTGTCCTCCTGTGTGTGAAATAAAGACATTATTACCAAACATATATATCCCTACTGGCACCATATATCCAGTACTCACTAAGAGAAGAGGACAGGTGATATGGAAGGAGACAGATTGTATTAGACTTGTCTCAGCCATATCATAGCTGTGTGAACTTAAGTACATTTCTTAGTACTTCTGTTTCATCACCATAACATAGGGATAATAAAAGCAACTACCTCATAAGGTGGTTGGTTTTTTTTGTTTTGTTTTTGTTTTTGTTTTTGTTTTTAAAGATTTCATTTATTTATCTGACAGAGATCACAAGTAGGCAGAAAGGCAGGCAGAGAGAGGAGGAAGCAGGCTCCCCACTGAGCAGAGAGCCTGATGTGGGGCTCGATCCCAGGACCCTGAGATCATGACCTGAGCTGAAGGCAGGGGCTTTAACCCACTGAGCCACCCAGGCATTGTTTTAAGGAATGTTTTAAGGTTGTTTTAAGGAATCAGTAGATTATTCATGTTATGTGTTTAACACAAAGGTAAGTACATAGAAAATGCTCAATAAATGTTATTTGAATTTCAGTTTAATGCTGTTGGTATTGTTGTTATTATTGCTGTTATTCTTGCTGGACATTTTAAAGCCCAAGTTCCATGATGCTAATTGCCCATAAGTGTCTTATAGCTTCCGTTTCTTTAGCATTGTTACATATTGGCTTTAAAACTCAGATCCACAAGGTACATAGAATTCAGAGAAGGCAATACACATTCATGAAACCACAAGAGAGGCAGTAAACCTCTACTCTCAGAGCCACTTCACGTATCACATACTTAAATCAACTAACAAAGTTGACCAGCATGTAACTCACTTGTGCTATGACTTTTCAATCTACCGTTTAAGCTTCATGAGATGTTTAAGAAGCTTAAACAGGTGTTTAGTAATGAGGAGTGTGGGTATAATTATAGACATGAAAAACATAGTCTCCCTCCTAAGAAATCCAGAATACAGCCATTTATCTATTTTGTCTTTTAGGAGGAAAAAAAGAAGTGAATTAGTAGAGTTTTCTGTTTTGTTTTCACTTGTCCTCTTTTAAAAATAAAACATGTCATTAGTTCTAGACCACAGAAGTCAAACAAAGGAATTAATGATTTTCTGATGGTTTAGAGAAGTATCAATATCTATTCCAGATCATCCCCATACCAATTTCAAGTGCACATCCAGAGAACTTAAATGCAGTCAATAATTCTTCACTCCTCTTTAGCTTAAGTGTGTAGCTCAGCTGCGAAGTTTATGTTTTAGATGGAAAGAGAATGTTCCAAGTACTTGTTTACATTGTAGTAGAAGCGGTGACAAAAGGGGAGCAGTCATGAATTCTATTAAAAATACCAATTTCTAGACAACTCCTCTAAGTGATTCTGATTCAGTAAGAATGGGGTAGCCCCCAGGAATCTCTTTTTGACACTTGTTCTGGTGATTGTTATGATCTTACACATCAGGGACATCGATCATCTGTTGCTTCTGCTTGCCCGACATCTTTTCTTTCTTCTGATAAAAAAGCACCTAATTTTCTTTTGAGAAAGCCCTCCTTCCCAGCTCTCAGCTCCTGTGGGTGGTCTAGCTTCATAGGAGGTCTCGGTACCAGGCCTGTTCAATCATTGTAATCATCAATATCTCTGCTCACACTGATGGGTTCAGAGATAGGTGTAAAAGTGAATCCTGGAATGTTGAAACCATTGAAAAGAGGAGCTCTCTTTCCCCTGGCTTTAAGAAAATTTATCCGCCTGAAAAAGAAGCCAACAACAAGATGGAATAAGTGGAAAAAGGAAACACAGAGAGATTGACACAGAGAGAGAGAGAGACAGAATGAAAATGAGTATCAAGATGACTTTGTTTAGATTCCAAGATTCAGGCAATTTTTGTTCATGTTCAGGAAAAAACACAACCTGTAATGACAGCAGTCAAAGAAATAAAATGGAAACATAACTCAAAGTTTACAAATTCAGATGGAAATGTAAAAGACTTAAGCTATACGACTCATTAATGACTATTTTCTAAGAGTTTATTAAATAAGACATAGGAAACTGGTGATCAGATATACAACAGAAGAATAAATATATTGTGGATTTTTTCTTAAAAATTTTAAAAGTTTATTTATTTAAGTAATAAATGAACCAATGTAGGCCTTGAACTCATGACCCAGAGATCAAGAATCACATGCTCCTCCAACTGAGCTAGTCAGGCACCCCATGAGTGTACTGTGGTTCTTATAGTTTTTCAAACAAGAAAATTTCATTTAAAATGAAATGGCATAATTCAGATATAGTTATGTCAAAAATATATATTATATATATTTATTTCCAATAACAGAGCTCCTAAATACATGAAGCAAAAACAGATAGAAACGAAGAGAGAAAAACACAGTTTAGTATTAATAATTGGAGAGTCCCATATCCCACTTTAAATAATAAATAGAACAAATAGAATATCAACAAGGAAATAGAAGACTTTTTTTTAATTTTTTAAACTTATTTTCAGCGTAACAGTATTCATTGTTTTTGTACCACACCCAGTGCTCCATGCAATACCTCTCCAATACCCACCACCTGGTTCCCCCAACCTCCCACCCCCCGCCCCTTCAAAACCCTCAGATTGTTTTTCAGAGTCCATAGTCTCTCATGGTTCACCTCCTCTTCCAATTTCCCTCAGCTCCCTTCTCCTCTCCATCTCCCCATGTCCTCCATGTTATTTGTTATGCTCCACAAATAAGTGAAACCATATGATACTTGACTCTCTCTGCTTGACTTATTTCACTCAGCATAATCTCTTCCAGTCCCGTCCATGTTGCTACAAAAGTTGTGTCTTCATCCTTTCTGATGGAGGCATAGTACTCCATAGTGTATATGGACCACATCTTCCTTATCCATTCGTCCGTTGAAGGGCATCTTGGTTCTTTCCACAGTTTGGTGACCGTGGCCATTGCTGCTATAACCATTGGGGTACAGATGGCCCTTCTTTTCACTACATCTGTATCTTTGGGGGTAAATACCCAGTAGTGCAATTGCAGGGTCATAGGGAAGCTCTGTTTTTAATTTCTTGAGGAATCTCCACACTGTTCTCCAAAGTGGTTGCATCAACTTGCATTCCCACCAACAGTGTAAGAGGGTTCCCCTTTCTCCACATCCCCTCCAACACATGTTGTTTCCTGTCTTGCTAATTTTGGCCATTCTAACTGGTGTAAGGTGGTATCTCAATGTGGTTTTAATTTGAATCTCCCTGATGGCTAGTGATGATGAACATTTTTTTGTGTGTCTGATAGCCATTTGTATGTCTTCATTGGAGAAGTGTCTGTTCATATCTTCTGCCCATTTTTTGATATGATTGTCTGTTTGTGTGTGTTGAGTTTGAGGAGTTCTTTATAGATCCTGGATATCAACCTTTTGTCTGTACTGTCATTTGCAAATATCTTCTCCCATTCCATGGGTTGCCTCTTTGTTTTGTTGACTGTTTCCTTTGCTGTGCAGAAGCTTTTGATTTTGATGAAGTCCCAAAAGTTCATTTTCGCTTTTGCTTCCTTTGCCTTTGGAGACATATCTTGAAAGAAGTTGCTGTGGCTGATATCGAAGAGGTTACTGCCTATATTCTCCTCTAGGATTCTGATGGATTCCTGTCTCACGTTGAGGTCTTTTATCCATTTCAAGTTTATTTTTGTGTACAGTGTAAGAGAATGGTCGAGTTTCATTCTTCTACATATAGCTGTCCAGTTTTCCCAGCACCATTTATTGAAGAGACTGTCTTTTTTCCACTGTATATTTTTTCCTGTTTTGTCAAAGATTATTTGACCATAGAGTTGAGGGTCCATATCTGGGC
This sequence comes from Enhydra lutris kenyoni, assembly GCF_002288905.1. Lineage (NCBI taxonomy): Eukaryota > Metazoa > Chordata > Mammalia > Carnivora > Mustelidae > Enhydra > Enhydra lutris. Next base: position 5,050,672 of record NW_019154100.1, on the reverse strand, counting down.
TCTCTACTCTGTTCCACTGGTCTGTGTGTCTGTTTTTATGCCAGTACCATGCTGTCTTGGTGATCACAGCTTTGTAGTAAAGCTTGAAATCAGGTAACGTGATGCCGCCAGTTTTATTTTTGTTTTTCAATATTTCCTTAGCGATTCGGGGTCTCTTCTGATTCCATACAAATTTTAGGATTATTTGCTCCAGCTCTTTGAAAAATACTGGTGGAGTTTTGATCGGAATGGCATTAAAAGTATAGATTGCTCTAGGCAGTATAGATATCTTAACAATGTTTATTATTCTGATCCAAGAGCATGGAATGGTCTTCCATCTTTTTGTGTCTTCTTCAATTTCTTTCATGAGTGTTCTGTAGTTCCTCGAGTACAGATCCTTTACCTCTTTGTTTAGGTTTATTCCCAGGTATCTTATGGTTCTTGGTGCTATAGTAAATGGAATCGATTCTCTAATTTCCTTTTCTGTATTTTCATTGTTAGTGTATAAGAAAGCCACTGATTTCTGTACATTGACTTTGTATCCTGCCACGTTGCTGAATTGTTGTATGAGTTCTAGTAGTTTGGGGGTGGAGTCTTTTGGGTTTTCCATATAAAGAATCATGTCATCTGCAAAGAGAGAGAGTTTGACTTCTTCATTGCCAATTTGGATACCTTTTACTTCTCTTTGTTGTCTGATTGCTGTTGCTAGGACTTCTAATACTATGTTGAACAAGAGTGGTGAGAGTGGGCATCCTTGTTGTGTTCCTGATCTCAACGGGAAGGCTGCAAGCTTTTTCCCATTGAGGATGATATTTGCTGTGGGTCTTTCATAGATAGATTTTATGAAGTTCAGGAATGTTCCCTCTATCCCTACACTTTGAAGAGATTTAATCAGGAACGGATGCTGGATTTTGTCAAATGCTTTTTCTGCATCAATTGAGAGGACCATGTGGTTCTTCTCTCTTCTCTTATTAATTTGTTCTATCACATTGATTGATTTGCGAATGTTGAACCATCCTTGTAGCACAGGAATGAATCCCACCTGGTCATGGTGGATAATCTTTTTAATGTGCTGTTGGATCCTGTTTGCTAGGATCTTGTTGAGAATCTTAGCATCCATATTCATCAGTAATATTGGTCTGAAATTCTCCTTTTTGGTAGTGTCTTTGCCTGGTTTGGGGATCAAGGTAATGAGGAAATAGAAGACTTAATGCTATACATCAAGTAGAACTAACATATATCTATAGAACAATCTATACAACAATAAAATACACATTCTTCTCAAGTACATGTGAAATATTCTCCATTATAGACCATGTATTAGGGCACAAAACAAATCTAAGTAAATTTAAAAGATTGAAATAATACAAAGGGTGATCTCTAACCAAAATAAATTGAAGTTAGAAATTAGTAACAGAAGAGAATTTGGGAGATTCACTAATATGTGGAAATTAAGCCACTCACTGCTAAAGAATCAATAGGTAAAAGACTAAACCAAAAGCAAAATTAAAAATACTTTGAGGTAGATGAAAATTAAAACAGAACATGCCAAAATTTATGACGTGTAGCTAAAGCAGTGCTTAGAGAAAAATTTATAGCAATGAACACTGGTTAAAAAAGAAGAAAAATCTCAAATCAATAAACTAATTTGGAAACTATATGCAAAGAAAACAGAAGGAAGAAAATAATAATGATTAGAGAAAAAATAAATGACCTAAGAATAGAAAAACAAATAAAATCAATGAAAATTTGTTCTTTGAAAACATCATCAAAACTGGCAAACCTTTAGTCAGAAACCAAAAAAAAAAAAAAGAGAAGACTTGGATAACTAAAATAAGATTTTTTAAAAAGACTTATTTATTTTATTTTATTTTATTATTTTTTAAAGATTTCATTTATTTATTTGACACAGAGAGAGAGAGATCACAAGTAGGCAGAGCAACACAGGGAGAGAGAAAGGGGAAAGCAAGCTCCTTGCTGAGCAGAGCTTGGGATGCAGGGCTTGATCCCAGGACCCTGAGATCATGACCTGAGCCAAAGGCAAAGGCTTAACCCACTGAGCCACTCAGGGACCCCTTATTTATTTATTTTAGAGAGAAAGAGAGAGTGCTGGGACAAGGGGCAGAGAAAGGGGGAGAGAGTCTTAAGTAGAATCTGTGCTGACCATGGAGCTTAACTCATAGCTCAGTCTCACAACCCTGATATCACGATGTAAGCTGAAACCAAGAGTCAGAGGCTTAACTCACTACACCACCCAGGTCCCGCTAAAAATAAGATTTTAAAATAATAATTAGTTTCTTATCTATAGAAATAGGATGAATCATAAGGGAATACTATGAATTATTGTATGTCAACAAATTAGATAACCTAGTTGAGATGATCGCTAATCTTTTCACAAATTTTTTCAAAAAAATAAGGAGGAAATACTTCCAAATTCAATCTATGAGGTCACTTTTACTCTGCTACCAGAACCAGACAAAGACGTCATGAGGAATCAAAAAATTCCTCAATAAAAATACCAGCAAACTGAATCCAGCAACATGTGAGGATTATATACCATAACCAAGTAAAATGGATCCCAGTGATGGAAGGTTGGCTCAACATACAAAAATCAGTCAATCTAATATGTCATACTAATAGAAGAAAGCACAAAACCACATGATTATCTTAAATGATGCAGAAAAAATATTTGGCGAAATTCAACACTCTTTCAGGATTAAAACAGACAAATGAACAAACAAACCCCCCCCAAAAAAACCCACCTCAACAAATTAAAAATAGAAGGCAGCTTCCCCAACCCCAATGAAAAATTCACAGCTAATATCATTCTTTGTGGTGAAATCATTTTGCAGACCATAATTCCATGAAAGAATACATTGAAAAATGCTGCAAACCCTGGATTTTCCTAGGTCAAGATTTTAGATTTTATTCCTATCTTGATGAGAAGTCATCACAGAAATTTCAATCAAGGGAGGGTTATGATTTGGTTTATATTTTTAAAAAGTACTCTGGTTACCACATACCCATTTCACTTGGATTCTGTTTGTCCTAGGGGTAGGAAATAGGAGAGAGCCCTGGTATGGTTAGCAGATTATGGAAATAGTCCAGAAGAGAGATTCTGGTGGGTGGGATGGACGGATACATTGGTAAGAGAGAAAAGTGGAAGTTTTCAGAACACTTTTAGAGGTAAAGTTAGTGGGACTTACAATGGGTTCAGATATGAGGATGAATGAAGGAGGAGAGGAATGAATGTTGACTCCTAGAATTTTGACTTCAAAAACTAGATAGATGGTGATGCCATATACTTAAAAAAAAAAAAAAAGACTCAGTAGGGTTGTACTTGAGAAAGAAAAATAAAAGCTTTATTTGGTCCACATTAAATTGAGGATAACCATTTAAAATTAATGTGAAGATGTCTAATAGGGACCTAGATATGTAATTTGGAGCTCCAAAGAGAAATCAGAGCCGACCATGAAGATCTGGAAATCATCAGCGTACAGTATTTAAAGCCATGGGATTAATGAGTTTTATTTGAAAAACTGCATAAATAGAGCAAAGAAGGAAGACCAAGATAGAGCCCTAGATTGCTCATACCTATAGCATTCAGACACAGGAGAAGATGGAGCTCACAAAGGAGACTAAGAAAAGTAGCCAGTGAAATAGAAGGAAACCAGAAGAGAGTGGTATCATGGACTCAAAGAAAAGTAACTGTTTCAAGAAGGAAGATGAATACATTCTAGGGATCTGCTCTACAACATTGTGCCTATAGATAAAAATACCGTATCATATCCTTTAAAAACTGGTTAAGAGGGTAGATCTTCAGTTAAGTGTTCTTTCCACAATGAATTTTTTTAAAAGATTTTATTTATTTATTTGAGAGAGAGCATAAGAGAGAGAGAGAGAGAGCGTGCCCACAAGCAGCAGGGAGGGGCAAAGAAGGGAAGGAGAAGCAGACATCCCACTGAGCAGAGAGCCCCGTGCAAGGCTCCGGCTCCATCCTGAGATTCCCAGATCATGACCAGAGCCAAAGGCAGATGCTTCACCGACTGAGCCACCCAGGTGCCAGCGCAATACATATTTTTAATAAATAAATACTTGCTTAGAAAAAAGGAAGGAAGTGGTGATCAACTTTGTTGAATACTGCTGAGAGGGCAAGCAAAAAAGGAATGGTAGAGTAGCCACTAATGTTTAAATTACAGTGGTTATCAATAATCCCAACAAGCACAGAGTCAATGAAGTTACAGGGACGGATGTCTAATTGAGGTCAGTTAGGAGAGAATGTGAATTGAAAAAGTAAAGGCAGCAGCTCTAGATAACTCTGAAGAAAATTTTAACAAAGAGTAGCAGAAAAATGGAACATTTAAAGGACAGGATCTGAGAGCAAATTATTCTAGAAACTAAGTCACTGGCAAGGATCTGGAACACCATGGAAGTCTTTGCCCAGGATGTCTTGGGCCAAGACACATCATCCAAAGCAAAAACCAGGAAGTTATAGGAGTTATGAAGCAAGTTTTCATAGGAGAAGATGAGAGAGTTCCTATCTAAATGTTTCTACTTTCCTAAAAACTATAAGCTTATAGTCAGCAGGAAGGTAATGGAGAGACTGAGTGATATAACAGTTTCAAAGAGAAGGAGTGAAATGATCACTTGGGAATTGCTATGGACTGAATTGTGTCTCCCCCAAATTTTTATGTTGAAGCCCTAACCATCAGTGTGACTGTCTCTGGAGATAGGGTCTTTAGAGCTAATTAAGGTGAAATGAGGCCATAAAGCTGGGACCCTGACATGATAGGACTATGGCTTTGTAAGAAGAGAGAGAGGAAAAGGGAGAGAGAAAAAGAGGAAGGGGGCGTGGGTGTGTGTGTGTGTTTTTCCCCAGCCATTTCAGCTGCTCATATGCCGGCACAGCATCAGCAGACAGATGGGTTTAACCCAGATCATGACTTGACATCATGACAAGAGAAGACAAAGACTTAAGAGTATTCATAAGACAGTATTTAGGTGAGATGACACAAAAATATTGATGATGACAACTTTAGAAATAAGTTTCTCTGCCTCCTTTCCGATGTAAAGATGAGCTTTCTTAAGAAAGATTAGGCTAGATATTCTTTACCCATATTTTCAGTGAAATATATTAAATTTTGAACCCATTGACATATCAATATCAAATAATACCATTATGACTGATAGTGCATCATTTTTAAATAATCATTGATACAATTCATGTGTATTTTGCACTGAAGACTCCCAAATGGACTGGAGATCCCGGTAGACAAAAATCAAGTGAGTACATATTTGTTAAGAAACTTTTTCAGGGGCGCCTGGGTGGCTCAGTGGGTTAAGCCTCTGCCTTCGGCTCAGGTCATGATCTCAGGGTCCTGGGATCGGTCCCTCATTGGGCTCTCTGTTCCACAGGGAGCCTGCTTCCTCTTCTCTCTCTCTCTCTCTGCCTGCCTCTCTGCCTACTTGTGATCTCTCTGTCAAATGAATAAATAAAAATAATCTGTTAAAAAAAAAAGAAACTTTTTCGGAACAGAACTTTGGGTAACTCTCCCCTCACCCATTAGATTTTTCATTTCTAACAATTTTTTTTTCTTTAGAGTTTAATATGATTGATCTCAGACTGGTATCGGTATGCATAAAAGGAAGTGAAATTTTACAGATGAAATTTTGCCTTGGAAATTAAACTATGTTCCAGTCCTTCCTGTCCAAATTTTGAGCTAAAATCCTGAAAATGAAAATCATTTCTAGACTCCATGAATGCCCTAATCCTAAATTCTTCCTGAATTGTGAAGTGGAAAATTAAATCATTTTTGTTGGAAAACTCCCTGTTCAATGGGTCCAGATCAGCGCTCAGATTATGTCAGCAAATGTTACATTTTTTTCCAATTATGAAGTGAATTATGGGGCGCTAGCTAACCACAGTCAGTCATTAACTAAAGCTATTTTTGCTGATGCATTGTTGTCCTGCCAGAAAACACAGGTGTTTTGTTTTTAAAGAAGTTTTTAAAATTTGCTTTAAGAAAAGATTGCATTAACAATCCTTCAGCACAAGCAATATAGAAGCATAAATAAGAAGGTGCCATTTGGAGAGAATTTGTGTGACAAGGGCAGAGATTGTATTTTCACACACAAAATAAAGAGTTGCTTTATGTCCATGGAATTGAAACATTTGGGCTGTGATGTATGAAGACAGTGATATATGACCATGCATATTTAAACACATCTATACACAGAGTCTTAAGAGTTGAATGAAAGGCACCTTATAAACATGAATTATTATTGTGAACAAACTTTCTCGGACTGGTATTTTCAAAGAACGTTCGTTCACTCATTCTATGATGATTCCCAAGGGTTTCAAATTCATAGTCTTAAAATGATGACATGTACATCTGTCAATATCAAACATGTACTTGTTAATAGTGGAACTAGAGCCATACTTTCATTTGGAGGCAGTTCTTTGAAAGATGAATGAGCATAACATTTTTTAATTGACCTAACAGTCATAATGATTATTTTTAATCATTTTGCATTTTTGGTAATAACCTTACACTTAACTCATTTTTTCTTTCAATCAACTGTCTTCAGTTTACATTATCTCCAAATCGTTTCTAAACTAAGCAGCTGCTTTCAGTTGATTCATCTAGGAATTTGATTATCTCATCCAAACTATGACATCTTGGATCATGCATTAATGGCATGCTTATGGAATGAAGCAATTTTCTGTTCCAAAATGACTTTTTTTTCCCTTCTGTGTGTGCAAGAAAGTATTAATGGCACATATCTATAATCCTCAGAACTCAAAAACTAATGCAATAATCAACTTCTCATCTGGGTTAAAGCTATGTTTAAAAAGAACAATGATCTATTGACAAGCATACCTTAATAAACTGTTACAGGAAATAAACCCTGGTTTAAGTGTTGAAAATGCCATTTTAAATGTTTTCTAAAATCCATTTCCAAGAACTAAATTGCCCATGTTTTATTTCAGAGTTCCTAAATTCTTTTATTGCAGACTTTAGAAAAATCTCCTCCTCAAAGTAATTATGGACATCTCGTTTTTGAATACTGATACATACCAAGATTCTTCAAATTTTCAAGAGTGTCTTAAAAACATTTTAAATCAATATTCCATTCAGAATTTCACTAATTATTTATTCACAAATGTGTGGAGTTCACCTGAGGTACAAAAATATTTTTTTTAAATACTGAAAAAACTTACATTATTTGTGAAACATTATTGCCCATACAAAATTGAATGATTCAGTAACAGCCTGGTAGAGAGAACCACGAGTTAGCTGTTGTTCAGCTAAATGTTAAGGACAATTTGTAAAATGAGAGAACTCAGATCAATGAACAGATTTTACACTATGGTGACATGATTTTTAAAAAAATTATTTTTCTCTGAACATGTAACTCCTACATCCCTTCATTCTATTTTAGATGTGGCAAACTCTGTCATCAAGTATAATTGGCAATATGTTGTTCTTAATCAAAGGTTCAGGTAAAATCATTCAACAAAAGTTTTATATAAAAATATAGCATATAACTAGATACATAATAGATATATAACATATATGCACATGTACATAACAACTTTCAGAGAAGTTCAGTGCCCAGGTGAGCCACTAAAACAAATAGTGGTTAAGTACTGTCATCCTAGGATTCTAGAACTTAATCTACATGTATGACAATGTTCCCAGGGAAAAACACATATATAATAATTCTTGTCTGTGGTGACTAAAACTTTGTTCCTAGATAGAAGACTTTCCTTATTCCCATTTCCACTTGCTGCCTCTGACTGTAGGCTGGCAATGGGGACTGCCTTCCCATAGTTTCCCGATAATAGTAGCCTCTGTGTCCTGATGATCTAGTTGAGGAGGTACAAAGGCTGAGAGTAAACTCCAGAAGGCTAAAGAACTATGATGGAGTGACCAGTGGTTTTCCTCAAAATTCTAGGGAAATTTGAGGAGAGGAGGGCACACACAGAATACTTAACTACCTAAAGATAAATTTGCAGGCTGATAGATTAAAAGGTGAGATTGTTCCCATAGCAAAAGACTTACAATGTGTCCCAGGAACATTTGAAGAAATACATTTTCAAACATTTGCTTAAACTCTAAATAATCAACAAAAGAGGACATTAAGGGCGCCTGGGTGGCTCAGTGGGTTAAGCCACTGCCTTCGGCTCAGGTCATGATCTCAGGGTCCTGGGATCGAGTCCCGCATCAGGTTCTCTGCTTGACAGGGAGCCTGCTTCCCTCTCTCTCTCTGCCTGCCTCTCTACTTGTGATCTCTCTCTGTCAAATAAATAATAAATAAAATCTTTAAAAAAAAAAAAAAAGAGGACATTAAGCTAAAATGTTAGAAACTACTGATGATTTTCAAAAGTGAGGTTCACGGATTCATTTTTTTTCACATATTTATTTTTTAAAATATAAAACTATTAACCACTGTTCACCACTATTTATAATAAACAATACACAGTTGGAAAGCATTTTCATTACTGCAAAGTTATGTTTTTCCAGGCTTCTGCTGAACCAGCACCCCAAATACCGAAAAGACTGAGCCCACATGTGAAGAATGAGTTGTGAGTGAAGAAAAACATGAGGATCAATGGTTTAGATTACAAAAGTGAATTCACTCACTCATTCCAGCAGATCCAAAATTGCCAGCATCTCTAACCATCCGATTATGTTTCCATGAACAAAGTCTTATACACTAACCTTTTAGTTGATATAGCACAGGATTTCAACTCCTTGGAAAGTTTTGCTGGAAGGAACCTTTATTTTATTTATTTATTTATTTATTTTTATTGTGTTATGTTAGTTGCCATAAAATACATCATTAGTTTTTGATGCAGTATTCCAAGATTCATTATGTATAACACCCAGTGGTGTTGTACACCATACATTTTTTTTTCATTTCATTTTATTCTTTTCAGTGTTCCAGCATTCATTGTTTATGCAGCACACCCAGTGCTCCATGCAGTACGTGCCCTCCATAATACCCACCACCAGGCTCACCCAACCCCCTGCCCCCCTCCCCTCCAAAACCCTCAGTTTGTTTCTCAGAGTCCATGGTCTCTGATGCTTCGTCTCCCCTTCCAATTTCCCCCAACTCACTTCTCCCCTCCATCTCCCAATGTCCTCCATGTTATTCCTTATGCTCCACAAGTAAATGAAACCATATGATAATTGACTCTCTCTGCTTGACTTACTTCACTCAGCGTAATCTCCTCCAGTCCCATCCATGTTGATACAAAAGTTGGGTATTCATCCTTTCTGATGGAGGCACTGTACTCCATTGTACTCCATTGTACTCCATTGTACTCCATTGTATATATGGGCCATATCTTCTTTATCCATTTGTCCGTTGAAGGGCATCTTGGTTCTTTCCACGGTTTGGTGACTGTGGCCATTGGTGCTATGAACATTGGGGTACAGATGGCCCTTCTTTTTACTACATCAGTGTCTTCAGGGTAAATACCCAGTAGTGCAATTGCAGCATCATAGGGAAGCTCTATTTTTAATTTCTTAAGGAAACTCCACACTGTTTTCCAAAGTGGCTGCACCAACTTGCATTCCCACCAACAGTGTAAGAGGGTTCCCCTTTCTCCACATCCTCTCCAACACATGTTGTTTACTGTCTTGTTAATTTTGGCCATTCTAACTGGTGTAAGGTGGTATCCCATTGTGGTTTTGATTTGAATCTCCCTGATGGCTAGTGACGATGAACATTTTTTCATGTGTCTGATAGCCATTTGTATGTCTTCATTGGAGAAGTGTCTGTTCATATCTTCTGCCCATTTTTTGAAGTGATTATCTGTTTTGTGTGTGTTGAGTTGAGGAGTTCTTTGTAGATCTTGGATATCAGCCCTTTGTCTGTGGTGTCATTTGCAAATATGTTCTCCCATTCCATGGGTTGCCTTTGTTTTGTTGACTGTTTCCCTTGCTGTGCAGAAGCTTTTGATTTTGGTGATGTCCCAAAAGTTCATTTTTGCTTTTGCTTCCTTTGCCTTTGGAGACATATCTTGAAAGAAGTTGCTACGGCCGATGTCAAAGAGATTACTGCCTATGTTCTCCTCTAGGATTTTGATAGATTCCTGCCTCACATGGAGGTCTTTTATCCATTTCAAGTTTATCTTTGTGTATGGTGTAAGAGAATGGATGAGTTTTATTCTTCTACATGTAGCTGTCCAATTTTCCCGGCACCATTTATTGAAGAGACTGTCTTTTTTCCACTGTATATTTTTTCCTGCTTTGTCGAAGATTATCTGACCAGAGAGTGGAGGGTCCACATCTGGGCTCTCTACTCTGTTCCACTGGTCTATGTGTCTGTTTTTGTGCCAGTACCATGCTGTCTTGGTGATCACAGCTTTGTAGTAAAGCTTAAAATCAGGCAATGTGATGCTCCCAGTTTTGTTGTCCATTTAACTAAGTCTTGCTTGGCTAATTAAAACACACCAGGATATGTCTGTTTTTTCTCTTCTTCGGGTGAGGGGAGGTTGTTGGAACTGATCAAATTTTCCTGTTAGAGGTTTTGCAAATAAACGTGCATTTATGTGACTGTAGATATAAATATGAATTCTAATAAGGCCATTTTTAAATTGTCTAATTTGAGTCATCTGCAATACATTTAAATTGTCCAATGAATGACAGAATCTCCTAATTCGAAATACTAAGACATCAGGAAAAATTTTCAACGTAGCTCGGAGTGGTTTATTTCTCAGGTTGCTTAGAGGGCTGGCATTCCAAGAACATGGGCTTGTCCCTGGTTGTGAAAGGGTGTTTTTGTTTTGGCGTTGGTGAGAGTTAAAAAACGAAAACCATCTATATGTGTATTTTATGTGTGTGCCCACAAAAAGACAAATAAACAAAAAATCTCAGACTGGTCCTTAGGCATATATGTGTTAAACACAATCTTGATTGAGTAAGGACTATGGAGATCTTCTCCAACATTTAGAAAAAGCTGTTTTCTGATGCAGAGGAAATAGTATACCATGGTATCAAATGTTCTTTCCTGATAAAGGAAGCAACTAAGAAAGCTTTATTTATTTATTTAAAGCAACTAGTGCTACAGATAAAACCCCAGTTCCCACAACACTACTTCAGAACAAAAATATCAAAATTGGTTTTCATTAGAATGTAGTTATTTCCTCACACTAATAAAATCAAGACCCAGATTTTATGTATAAACAAATAAATAATTATATAATATAATTACATATATAGTTGTGAACAATTATTGAGCTTCATTTTCTGGACAAGAATGCCAAGTTAGTCTTTTCATGAAAAAGGATTGCAATTTTTTTTTGTTTTTTACAATAGTGTTACTTTTTTTTTTTTAAGATTTTATTTATTTGAGAGAGAGGGAGAGCATGAGAGAGATAGAGAAAGCATGAGCAGGAGAGGCAGAGGGAGAAGCAGGCTCCCCACTGAGCAGGGAGCCCTAATGCGAGACTCCATCCCAGGACCCTGGGATCATGACCTGAGCCGAAGGCAGATGATTAACTGACTGAGCCACCCAGGTGCCCTAAAAAAGAATTGCACTTTGACAACACTTCATATTTGCCTCTTTTACTGATACTAAGTTGGCCTCATCTGAATATTCCCATTTCATAGGAAACATTAAGTCTCCACTGCTGTCTGTGGCCCCCGTTACTCATCTGTGATCCTGACCTCTGGCAAAACCTCTTGTTTGGTCAGCAATAGCTCTTTCTCTGATTTGCTATCATCAGATTCACTGACAGATAAAGATGTTCTTTTGCACCTCTTTTTCTTTACCCAGTTCTTTGAGAATTGAGAAATATTTTAACGAACCCTGGATAATCTGTTTCTTCAGGTTGCCCATATTGTCAGCACATGTATCACCTTCCCCATCAGGAAATTCGCCTCTCCCTTCCCAGTCACTACCCACCGGTCCTGTGCTTTTTCCACCACAAGTACTTTAGGACTTTTTATTTTTTCCATTCTGGTTCTTTCCCATTTTTGTCAGTGTGGTTTTGTTTTGTTTTGTTTTGTTTTGTTAAAACCTGAAAAGCTATTATTTGCCTTCTCTAAGATGCCCCGAGGTGTAACACTTCTCCAGCCCATTTGGAACTCAAGCTCCATTTTATTTTTAATTTTAATGTTACTGAACATCTTTTTTTTTTTTTAAGATTTATTTAAATCTTAAAAATCTTAAAATTATTTAAATCTTAAAAAATTTATTTAATGACTCAATCATTAAGCATCTGCCTTTGGCTCAGGTCATGATCCCGGGGTCGTGGGATCAAGACCCACATTGGGCTCTCTGCTCTGCAAGAAGCATGCTTCTCCCTCTCCTGCTCCCCTGCTTGTGTTCCCTCTCTCGCTGTGCTTCTCTTTCTGTGAAATAAATAAATAAAATCTTCAAAAAAAAAAAAAAGAGATTTATTTATTTACTTGAGAGAGAGAGGTGGGAAAGGGCAGAGGGAGAGTCTCAAGCCTCCACTCAGGGCAGAACCTGATGCAGGGCTCAATATCACGACTCTAAGATTACAACCTGATCCAAAGCCAAGAGTCAATGCTCAACCAACTGTGCCATCCAGGTGCCTCTGGACATCTTTTTTTTAAAGATGTGTGGCTTGGCTTTTTCAAGGTTGCTTTGGCTACTCAGAGTCTTTTGTGGTTCCATACAAATTTTAGAATTGTTTGTTCCAGCTCAGTGAAAAATGCTTTTCGTATTTTGATTAGGATTACATTAAATAGGTAGATTGCTTTGGGTAGTATGTACGTTTTAATGATATTGTTTCTTCCGGTCCATGAGCATGGAATATCTTTTTGCCCTCTTCAGCTTCTTTCATCGGTGTGTTATAATTTTCAGAATACAGGGCTTGCATCTCCTTGTTTGGGTGTGTTCCTAGGTTTCATATGGCTGTTGGTGCAATTGTAAATAGGGCATTCTTTAATTTCCCTTTCTGCTGCTTCATTATAAGGAGGCATTGCTAGTCCGTGTATCATAGACCGGCTTCAGGCTGGAGCTGCTCTAACTTTAGAGCCTTTCTTTCCAGCATATCCAGCATCCCAGCTAAAACCCCTCAGCGTCAGGTAGCATGTTACTGTGCAAGAAGGGCAAGAAAAGATGCAATGTGGTTCAGTTAGATGATATATTTTCTAAAAATGTTTGTACCAATGAGTTCCGTGTGTGGGAAAGAGTATTTATTAGGTTTTTGTCTATTCGTGAAAACAATGGAAGCTCAACTTCAGAATAGCCCCAAAAGCGTAAGAAGGAAAATTAAAATCATGTTATTTCACCTCACAGAGACAACAAATGTTAACATTTTGAAGTATTTGCGTTCAGCTCTGAGAGACAAGAAAGAGAGTTACCACAATTGGGATCATGTTAAATTATAAATGCATTTTTCATAGCTTGTTTTTTTGAATTTAACACTGCGGCACTCATTTAACATTCAACTAACATGAATGGTCCATTATAAATCAGAAATGTACTTGCATCTAAAAATTATGACCATTTTCTGATGACATTAACTACTCTTCAAAAGCATGATTTTTAAAAGCTAGTGTTCAAAAATTTACTTTTATATAACATAATTATATTCTTCTCTGACTTTTGAACATACGTGTTCTTTTTTTATTGTAGCAGCTTTATTAAAGTATAATAAACTGCACATATTAAAGGTATACAGTTTGTAAGTTATAACCTATGAATGTACCTGAGAAACTATCTTCACACTCAAGACAATGAACATGTGCCTCACCCAGAAAATAAGAGTTTTCTTATGCTCTTTTGTAATCCCTCCCTCCTGCCCTTTCCCACCCCTACCACTATCTCCAGGCAACCTCGTATCTGCTTTCTTTGTGCTAAATAGGTTTGAATTTTCTAGACTATTTTATGAATGAATCAATACACTCTGCGCCCTCTTTTGTCTGACTTCTTTCACTCATTATAAGTATTTTGAGATTCATCTATGCTGCTGTGCAATCGGTAGTTTATTCCCTTTTCTTGCTGAGCAGAATTCCATTGTATGGATGTACCATGTTGTACTGATCTTTTCACCTGTTGATAGGTGTTGTTGTTTCCAGTTGTTGATTATTACAAATAAAACTGCTATGAACATTGTGTGTGTCTTTGTGTAGCCATATATATGTTTTTCTTTTAGATAGTCTACACAAAGACTTATGAACAAATGTTTAGCATCCGAGGATGAAATGTCTTGGTCATATGATGTGCATGTGTGTGTATGTGTTTTTAAGATTTATTTATTTATTTGAGAGAGAAAGAGCAAGAGGAGAGGCAGAGAGAGAGAGAATCTCAAGTAGACTCCCCGCTGAGCACAGAACCCCACACAGGACTCAATCCCATGACCCTGGGATCACAACCCAAGTAGAAATCAAGAGTCAGACACCCAACCAACTGAGCCACCCAGGTGCTCTGGGTGTGTGTGTCTAAGAAACTACCAAACTGTTGTCCAAAGTAGTTGAACCATTTCCATCCCCACCAGCAGTTCAGGAGAGTTCCAATTGTTCCACATCCTTGCCAGCACCTGGTATGTTCAGTCTTTTAAATTTTAGATATTCTAATTGGTATATGGTGGTATCTCATTGTGGTTTCTTTTTTTATATCCCTGATGACTAATAATGTTCAATATCCTTTCATGTCCTTAACTCAATTTGTGGGACAGATTTCTCAAATCTTAAATCAGGTTTAACCTAAAGCAATGACTTTCAGTTCCAGAAGAATACTTCAAAATGTAAGTTGTTAGAAAATTCTTTCTTTAATGATACACTTCTGCCATTTTGTCTCATTCCTATTCAAAGCATTTAAGGATGCAGTAGAAATAAAAAATCAACGTTATTAATAGATGATTATCAGGTGATCATGGTGATGACTTAAAAGTCTGACCTAAGGGGAGGAGACTAGATGGCGGAGAAGTAGCAGGCTGAGACTACTTCAGGTAGCGGGAGATCAGCTAGATAGCTTATCTAAAGATTGCAAACACCTACAAATCCAACGGGAGATCGAAGAGAAGAAGAACAGCAATTCTATAAACAGAAAATCAACCACTTTCTGAAAGGTAGGACTGGCGGAGAAGTGAATCCAAAGCGACGGGAAGATAGACCGTGGGGGGAGGGGCCGGCTCCCGGCAAGCGGCGGAGCAACGGAGCACAAAATCAGGACTTTTAAAAGTCTGTTCCGCTGAGGGACATCGCTCCAGAGGCTTAACCGGGGTGAAGCCCGTGCGGGGTCAGCGTGGCCTCAGGTCCCGCAGGGTCACAGAAGGATCGGGGGTGTCTGAGTGTCGCAGAGCTTACCGGTATTAGAACAGGGAAGCCGGCTACAGAGACAAAGCCGAGGAGTAAGCTCTAAGCTCAGGGTTACCTTGAACCGGTCGCAGGCTCGGTCAGCTCAGAGCGCGGCCGGAGGCAGGGTGACGGGAGTAATTGGGCGCTGTTCTCTGAGGGTGTGCTGAGGAGTGGGGCCCCGGGCTCTCTGCTCCTCCAGGCCGGAGACCGGGAGGCCGCCATCTTCATTCCCGCCCTCCGGAACTCTACGGAAAGCGCTCAGGGAACAAAAGCTCCCGAAAGCAAACCCGAGCGGATTACTCAGACCGGACCCTGGTAAGGGCGGTGCAACTCCACCTGGGGCAAAGACAGTTGAGAATCACTACAACAGGCGCCTCCCCCAGAAGAGCAACAAGAAATCCAGCCAGGACCAAGTTCACCTACCAAGGAGTGCAGTTTCAATACCAAGGAGAGCAGCGGAATTCCAGAGGAGGAGAAATCAAAGCCGGAGCTCATGGCTTTCTCCCCATGATTCTTTAGCCTAGCAGTTAATTTTTTTTTCTTTTTCAATTTTTTTTCTTCTTCTGCTAAATTTTTTTAACTTTTACCCTTTTCTTTTTTAACGTTTTTTAACTAGTTTATCTAATATATATATATTTTTCCTTTTTATATCTTTTCTTTATTGGTTTTCATTTTTAATTGTTTCTTTTTTTTTTTTTTCTTTCTGAACCTCTTTTTATCCCCTTTCTCCCCCCTCACGATTTGGGATCTCTTCTGATTTGGCTAAAGCATATTTTCCTGGGGATGTTGCCACCCTTTTACTATTTTACTTGCTCCTTCATATACTCTTCTCTGGACAAAATGACAAGGCGGAAAAATTCACCACAAAAAAAAAGAACAAGAGGCAGTACCAAAGGCTAGGGACCTAATCAATACAGACATTGGTAATATGTCAGATCCAGAGTTCAGAATGACGATTCTCAAGGTTCTAGCCGGGCTCGAAAAAGGCATGGAAGATATTAGAGAAACCCTCTCGGGAGATATAAAAGCCCTTTCTGGAGAAATAAAAGAACTAAAAGCTAACCAAGTTGAAATAAAAAAAGCTATTAATGAGGTGCAAACAAAAATGGAGGCTCTGACTGCTAGGATAAATGAGGCAGAAGAAAGAATTAGTGATGTAGAAGACCAAATGACAGAGAATAAAGAAGCTGAGCAAAAGAGGGACAAACAGCTACTGGACCACGAGGGGAGAATTCGAGAGATAAGTGACACCATAAGACGAAACAACATTAGAATAATTGGGATTCCAGAAGAAGAGGAAACAGAGAGGAGAGCAGAAGGTATATTGGAGAGAATTATTGGAGAGAATTTCCCCAATATGACAAAGGGAACAAGCATCAAAATCCAGGAGGTTCAGAGAACCCCCCTCAAAATCAATAAGAATAGGTCCACACCCCGTCACCTAATAGTAAAATTTACAAGTCTTAGTGACAAAGAGAAGAGCCTAAAAGCAGCCCGGGAAAAGAAGTCTGTAATGTACAATGGTAAAAATATTAGATTGGCAGCAGACTTATCCACAGAGACCTGGCAAGCCAGAAAGAGCTGGCATGATATATTCAGAGTACTAAACAAGAAAAACATGCAGCCAAGAATACTATATCTAGCTAGGCTATCATTGAAAATAGAAGGAGAGATTAAAAGCTTCCAGGACAAACAAAAACTGAAAGAATTTGCAAACACCAAACCAGCTCTACAGGAAATATTGAAAGGGGTCCTCTAAGCAAAGAGAGACCCTAAAAGTAGTAGATCAGAAAAAAACAGAGACAATATACAGTAACAGTCACCTTACAGGCAATACAATGACACTAAATTCATATCTCTCAATACTTACCCTGAATGTTAATGGGCTAAATGCCCAAATCAAAAGACACAGGGTATCAGAATGGATAAAAAAACAAAACCCATCTATATGTTGCCTACAAGAAACTCATCTTAAACCCGAAGACACCTCCAGATTTAAAGTGAGGGGGTGGAAAAGAATTTACCATGCTAATGGACATCAGAAGAAAGCAGGAGTGGCAATCTTTTTATCAGATCAATTAGATTTTAAGCCAAAGACTATAATAAGAGATGAGGAAGGACACTATATCATACTCAAAGGAACTATCCAACAAGAAGATCTAACAATTTTAAATATCTATGCCCCTAACGTGGGAGCAGCCAACTATATAAACCAATTAATAACAAAGTCAGAGAAACATATCAACAATAATACAATAATAGTAGGGGACTTTAACACTCCCCTCACTGAAATGGACAGATCATCCAAGCAAAAGATCAACAAGGAAATCAAGGCCTTAAATGACACACTGGACCAGATGGACATCACAGATATATTCAGAACATTTCATCCCAAAGCAACAGAATACACATTCTTCTCTAGTGCACATGGAACATTCTCCAGAATAGATCACATCCTCAGTCCTAAATCAGGTCTCAACCGTTATCAAAAGATTGGAATCATTCCCTGCATATTTTCAGACCACAATGCTCTGAAGCTAGAACTCAATCACAAGAGGAAATTTGGAAAGAACCCAAATACATGGAGACTAAACAGCATCCTGCTAAAGAATGAATGGGTCAACCAGGAAATTAAAGAAGAGTTGAAAAAATTCATGGAAACAAATGATAATGAAAACACAACGGTTCAAAATCTGTGGGACACGACAAAGGCAGTCCTGAGAGGAAAATATATAGCGGTACAAGCCTTTCTCAAGAAACAAGAAAGGTCTCAGGTACACAACCTAACCCTACACCTAAAGGAGCTGGAGAAAGAACAAGAAAGAAACCCTAAACCCAGCAGGAGAAGAGAAATCATAAAGATCAGAGCAGAAATCAATGAAATAGAAACCAAAAAAACAATAGAACAAATTAACGAAACTAGGATCTGGTTCTTTGAAAGAATTAATAAGATCGATAAACCCCTGGCCAGACTTATCAAAAAGAAAAGAGAAAGGACCCAATAAATAAAATCATGAATGAAAGAGGAGAGATCACAACTAACACCAAAGAAATACAGACAATTATAAAAACATACTATGAGCAACTCTACGCCAACAAATTTGACAATCTGGAAGAAATGGATGCATTCCTAGAGACATATAAACTACCACAACTGAACCAGGAAGAAATAGAAAGCCTGAACAGACCCATAACCAGTAAGGAGATTGAAACAGTCATCAAAAATCTCCAAACAAACAAAAGCCCAGGGCCGGACGGCTTCCCGGGGGAATTCTACCAAACATTTAAAGAAGAACTAATTCCTATTCTCCTGAAACTGTTCCAAAAAATAGAAATGGAAGGAAAACTTCCAAACTCATTTTATGAGGCCAGCATCACCTTGATCCCAAAACCAGACAAGGATCCCATCAAAAAAGAGAACTACAGACCAATATCCTTGATGAACACAGATGCAAAAATTCTCGCCAAAATACTAGCCAATAGGATTCAACAGTACATTAAAAGGATCATTCACCACGACCAAGTGGGATTTATTCCAGGGCTGCAAGGTTGGTTCAACATCCACAAATCAATCAATGTGATACAACACATTAATAAAAGAAAGAACAAGAACCATATGATACTCTCCATAGATGCTGAAAAAGCATTTGACAAAATACAGCATCCCTTCCTGATCAAAACTCTTCAAAGTGTAGGGATAGAGGGCACATACCTCAATATTATCAGAACCATCTATGAAAAACCCACTGCAAATATCATTCTCAATGGAGAAAAACTGAAAGCTTTTCCGCTAAGGTCAGGAACACGGCAGGGATGTCCGTTATCACCACTGCTATTCAACATAGTACTAGAAGTCCTAGCCTCAGCAATCAGACAACAAAAGGAAATTAAAGGCATCCAAATCGGCAAAGAAGAAGTCAAACTATCACTCTTTGCAGATGATATGATACTATATGTGGAAAACCCAAAAGACTCTACTCCAAAACTGCTAGAACTTGTACAGGAATTCAGTAAAGTGTCAGGATGTAAAATCAATGCACAGAAATCAGTTGCATTTCTCTACACCAACAACAAGACAGAAGAAAGAGAAATTAAGGAGTCAATCCCATTTATAATTGCACCCAAAACTGTAAGATACCTAGGAATAAACCTAACCAAAGAGACTAAGAATCTATACACAGAAAACTATAAAGTACTCATGAAAGAAATTAAGGAAGACACAAAGAAATGGAAAAATGTTCCATGCTCCTGGATTGGAAGAATAAATATTGTGAAAATGTCTATGCTACCTAAAGCAATCTACACATTTAATGCAATTCCTATCAAAGTACCATCCATTTTTTTCAAAGAAATGGAACAAATAATCCTAAAATTTATATGGAACCAGAAAAGACCTCGAATAGCCAAAGCAATATTGAAAAAGAAAGCCAAAGTTGGTGGCATCACAATTCCGGACTTCAAGCTGTATTACAAAGCTGTCATCATCAAGACAGCATGGTACTGGCACAAAAACAGACACATAGATCAATGGAACAGAATAGAGAGCCCAGAAATAGACCCTCAACTCTATGGTCAACTAATCTTCGACAAAGCAGGAAAGAATATCCAATGGAAAAAAGACAGCCTCTTCAACAAATGGTGTTGGGAAAATTGGACAGCCACATGCAGAAAAATGAAATTGGATCATTTCCTTACACCACACACGAAAATAGACTCAAAATGGATGAAGGATCTCAATGTGAGAAAGGAATCCATCAAAATCCTTGAGCAGAACACAGGCAGCAACCTCTTCGACCTCAGCCGCAGCAACGTCTTCCTAGGAACATCGCCAAAGGCAAGGGAAGCAAGGGCAAAAATGAACTATTGGGATTTTATCAAGATCAAAAGCTTTTGCACAGCAAAGGAAACAGTTAACAAAACCAAAAGACAACTGACAGAATGGGAGAAGATATTTGCAAATGACATATCAGATAAAGGGCTAATGTCCAAAATCTATAAAGAACTTAGCAAACTCAACACCCAAAGAACAAATAATCCAATCAAGAAATGGGCAGAAGACATGAACAGACATTTCTGCAAAGAAGACATCCAGATGGCCAACAGACAGATGAAAAAGTGCTCCACATCACTCGGCATCAGGGAAATACAAATCAAAACCACAATGAGATATCACCTCACACCAGTCAGAATGGCTAAAATTAACAAGTCAGGAAATGACAGATGCTGGCGAGGATGCGGAGAAAGGGGAACCCTCCTACAGTGTTGGTGGGAATGCAGGCTGGTGCAACCACTCTGGAAAACAGCATGGAGGTTCCTCAAAATGTTGAAAATAGAACTACCCTATGACCCAGCAATTGCACTGCTGGGTATTTACCCTAAAGATACAAATGTAGTGATCCAAAGGGGCACTTGCACCCGAATGTTTATAGCAGCAATGTCTACAATAGCCAAACTATGGAAAGAACCTAGATGTCCATCAACAGACGAATGGATAAAGAAGATGTGGTATATATACACAATGGAATACTATGCAGCCATCAAAAGAAATGAAATCTTGCCATTTGCGACGATGTGGATGGAACTAGAGGGTATCGTGCTTAGCGAAATAAGTCAATCGGAGAAAGACAACTATCATATGATCTCCCTGATATGAGGGAGAGGAGATGCAACATGGGGGGTTAAGGGGGTAGGAGAAGAGTAAATGAAACAAGATGGGATTGGGAGGGAGACAAACCATAAGTGACTCTTAATCTCACAAAACAAACTGAGGGTTAATGGGGGGAGGGGAGTTGGGGGGGTGGGATTATGGACATTAGGGAGGGTGTGTGCTATGGTGAGTGCTGTGAAGTGTGTAAACCTGGCGATTCACAGACCTGTACCCCTGGGGATAAAAATATATTATATGTTTATAAAAAATAAAATTAAAAAAAAAAAAGTCTGACCTAATCATCAAGTGGACAGCTCCAAAACAAATATATTTTAAGGAAGAACATCTCCATTTTGAGTACTGACTACCACTTTCTAAAAGACCAAAGATCCCAAGGTCATGGCAGTTATGATATTATTTTATATCTTTCCTCAGAAAGCTTCCCATTTCTTCAAGGTGAATTTTACTTGGCAATTCTGATATGGGTCTCTGATCACTTCTGGCTCATTTCCCTAAATGTATTTCTTTTTTTTTTTTTAATTTATTTATTTGACAGACAGAGATCACAAGTAGGCAGACAGGCAGGCAGAGATAGAGAGAGGAGGAAGCAGGCTCCCCGCTGAGCAGAGAGCCTGATGTGGGGCTCGATCCCAGGACCCTGGGACCATGACCTGAGCTGAAGGCAGAGGCTTTAACCCACTGAGCCACCCAGGCGCCCCTCCCTCAATGTATTTCTTCCTCAGACTTCTTAGCCCCACCCTATTTTACCCCCAACCCTATCTCCCTTCTCTCAATAGATGATCTGCTTCTTCTATCATCAAGAAAATCATCCGACTATGATTTCTATTTCCTTCTTTTCCTCAATTTACAAACACATCTACTTCTTCACTCATACTTTCCTCCTTTGCCTTTTGTAAGAAACACATACTTCTCTTACCTAAGGCCAGCACTGCCTCTAAGATTCTGGTTCTTTCTCCTCCAAATCTGTAGGCATCAGTATTGAGTATCTGTCTCTTTCTTGTATTTTTAAGGCTTGCCTAACGATTGACTCCTTTCCTTTTGCATCCAAATCTACTCAAGAGTCTTGCAGCTTAAGCGCCTATTTGGAGGGATCATGAGTTGATCAAGATATTAACTTATCTCATAAGATGTAATAAAGCACTATGCAAATGCAGGAAATGTTAAAAAAAAAAAAAAAAGAATCTTGCAGCTTAAGATCAAAATCTCCCTCTGTTTTGTGTTCTTCAGATAAAACCTTCCTTCTCTTCAGAGCCAGACTCCCAGAAAACACAGATTACCTCCACTGCAGTATGGCCCCAGTTCACCCCTGGGCCCATTTTTGCTAAGGACCTCAAAGGTCTACTAGTGGTCAGAACCACTGGACATGCCTCAGCACTGATCTTACTTGACATTATAGCTGCTTTTGATCCTGTTGAGTAACTCTCCCTTCGTTTGGTTTCTCTTCCACATTTCTCCACAATTCTGTGCCACAATTCTCTTAAAATTGCTGAAGTGATTTCTGCTATGTGCATCTGAATTCTAAATGATCCCACCTCCTTCTATACTTCATACTGCAGGAGGACTAAACAAACTCTTTACTGCCTCCACACATCACACTCATACTCCACAAGCTCTGTTTATGGTGGTCCTTCCACCTGGGAGGCCTTTCCCTCCTGATTTGCCAAAGTTACTTAAGTGAGTTGGGAAACTTTGCACACAATTAAGGAGCTGTCAAAGAACTACGGTAGGGGGCACCTGGGTGGATAAGCCATTAAGCGTCTGCCTTGGGCTCAGGTCATATCCCAGGGTCCTGTGATCAAGCCCTGCATCAGGCTCCCTGCTCAGCCGGAAGCCTCCTTCTCCCTCTTCCACTGCCCCAGCTTATGTTCCCTCTCTTGCTGTGTCTCTCTCTGTCAAACAAATAAATAAAATCTTTAAAAAAAAAAAGTTATGGTAGGTAAATGTGCCCTTGGGTTTGGAAAGCTAAAAGTTTCCCTGTACATTTCTCCTAAATCTTTCTCCTGTTCCTGATTTACTAATGACAATATGTCATGTCAGTTATCCGTTTCATATACATCCATAATATTCTGGCTAATTTCCCATAGCTAGCTACCATCCAATTACTATCTCTTCTTTTAAAAAAAAAATTATGTTTTTAATTCCATTTCTGTTTGTCTGTCTCAGATTCCTAGGAGCAAACCAAAAAAAAAATCTCTGAAAAATACCTATTTTGCTCCCAGGAATCCATTTTCTATGGTTTTCATGGAAACCTTCCATAGCACAAAGAGAAATAGAAGTATTTACAGGCTTATTGGAAAATTCAGAATTCTTTCCTTTGATTCCCTGTGACATGAACCTTGAGAGCTGGAGCTCTCAAGATCATAACATGACCTTTTTTGTATGTGGAATTAAAATTGATTTTTCACTGAGTAGTAGAACATTAATGCTAGAAGAAATTTTAGCAACCCTTCCTCTCCATCTATGAATGAGAAGACAGAGACGAAGAGAGAAATACCATACCTGTAAAGGTGTAGCACACTTATGGTAGAGTTGTGTCCTGTAATGCCAATTAAAGTATCATTTTCACTATTTTTCAATGTCTTTCTTCTTCAACATTTGCAATACTGATTAACGGTCTGCAAGGTTCAGTTGATAAATTTCATTTTGGAGCAACTGAGAAATAGAGAATTTTCACAATGCAAGCAAAAGCAAAGAACAACATATTCAAAACCAGGAAACCAGATGAATCTTTTCAGGTAATCACTCATTCTATCCTAGGCTGGGAGGGAGCAGGCCTTGGAGAATTTGTACATGATATAGGACAGTTTAGTTCAATCTCGTCTTCTGTTTCTGCTGAGCTGGAAAAGGCAGACTTTCCGGTGACTGCTTAGATTCAAAGCTATCCTTCAAATGTACTAAAACACGAGTCTCTGATTTCTCTCATTTCAAGTGTATTTTGGGCTTTCCGCAAGGATTTCCAAATCTGTATTATTTCTCAACTGAATTAACATAGCCATCAGTTTGTGAGGCCTCTTGCTTAACCAAGTAAAAAGTAAATCTCTTTCAGCCAGACCTGTTTTATGACCATTCCCATTGCCTGATTTTGGAGCTTCCTAACCACCTAGGTATCAAGACAAGATCGATAGTAATTTGTGAACCTCCACAAGTTAAGAAACTGGAAGAGAGCCGGGAAAGTAACTTGGCACTGTCCCAGATGCTCATGTGCAATCTCATACATCTTTATCCCTTAGAGGATCAAGCCTGAATTGCCACCCCAGTGCTGATGGGTAGGTCACCATCAGACTCCAACTCAGATAGCAGTTTTTACAGATCTAACGACTGTTGCTCAACTGGGTGTCCATGGATACTAAAAAAATTGGTTTGTTGCCTAGAGAAGTGGAAAGAAAACCAAGTCATTTGGTTTCTATGTGGTTTCTATGAAGCTAAGGAAATTTTTTGGCAGATGATAAAAACAAGGATAGCTAAAGCTACATGATTCCCTTGGTCAATTCTTGATCTTATCAGGAAATATTCCCTATACTTATTATTCAAAAATATGAAAATATTCTAAATGAAGGAGTACCAGATTCTTAGGTTATTGGATTTTTCATTGAATTCGAAACAATTCCTTAAAAGCTTGACCAATACATTCAACAAAATCTAATAGGTTAAAAAGTCCTTGGATTCACTACATATGGAAAATGTTTCTCATCCACAAATTCAACAGAGTTCCAAGAATGAAAGAAAAAGCTAGTATTTAATAAGGGTGGAGGAGACTGAAACACCTATTCATTAATCCTATGGAAATATTTGTCACTCATATGTGGTTTAGGGAATTGGGTAAAAATAGCACCTTCCTAAGAATTTGTTCATCTGGTCATAGACCTGTATTATCTGAGCAAGTAAATATGACATAACAGTAGATGGGACTTGTGCGATGAAGTCCCAGATAAAACAGGGATGCAGAGATGACAACTTAGCATATGTGGGCATGATTTGACAGCATCTGTTGGTTTCTCATCAGATCAGAAACAACCCCTGGCAATCTCCTTTCTCAATGAATGCACAAAACTAGCCAGGCCAAGAAAGGTGGTATACATGAGTTACAACCGAGAGTTGGCCTGTCTTAGCTATTGAGAATTTAGGATAATCAATGCTGTTTTTTAACTTGTCTTAGAATACTTAGAAGAAATACCTATTAAAAATTCAACTAAAGACAAGAAGAATAGAAATTGGTTTTATCCATGAGTCATGAGCTAAAAGGCCCACAGGGCCAAGTTAGGAATGGAAATCAATATATGGAACTGAGTAGGAACCAAACAATAGCACGAGTGTGATGATAAACATTGACACAGAGGCTCAGGGTTGGAGAATAGCAGGAAGTAATGATGACAACTGTAGCAGAGTATGGAGCACATTTCTTCTCGGAAGGGAACAGTCACTGTTCCAGTCTAGGTCTTCACATGGAGGCTAGGTTTCTCTTGCCCACATCTTGCTGGAGTCCCCACAATGATCTCTTTATTTAAGGAAAGAATAGTAAAAGGATGTGAACCCCACCAACTATTACAAATTCAAAAATCATTAAAATTGCTGTATAATTTTGTACAAAGAGCAAATTTATGTGAAACAATATCATTTTGCATAAACTTATATACTGCTAAAAATATATACATATGTATATATGTATACAAACACAGAATACGCATACACACTGGTTCATGGCCTGGAGATAAAGGAAAGCTGACTTGGTTAAAACATCAAAAACTGAAACATGGGCTCTCCATCCAGTGGGGAGGAAGATGTTCTCTGGCTTCACTTTCCTCCTTCATGCTCCTGGGCCTTCTCCTGTGTGTGTTTTGGCTTTGTGTCATCAAGAGGTTACAGTAAAGGATCACCTGGGATGATGGCTTATTCTCCTCTGCCTATAGAAGAGTTATTCATTATAAGCCATCCCTCCTCATTCACATTATTTCCCAATCCAAGATCTTCCCTGATTTCTCAGTTCCTTTGAGAGAAAGTCCCAGCTCATTGGTTCAGGTCTCAGTGAGATTTCCATATGGGCTCCACTACTGCACACACCCCCACCTTTCGCCTGACCCTCCGCTTCACAATCCCTGGTAGTCTGTAGCCATGGTGCTCTCTTCCACCTCAGTGTCATGCTTTTACTCTTTCCTCTGACTCAAACAACTTGTCCTTTAAGATCTACTTAAAATCTTATGTAGGAATCCCTCCTAGACCAGACCAATCCAAGATGATATCTCTCTCCTCTAAATTTCACATGGAATTGTAGTAACAGTGATGGTGGTCCCAACTGGAATAGTGTGTTAAAAGCTCTAGTTGCTTTACCTTGTTCACTCCTAGCCCCTGCTTCTCTATGAAACAGATACTATTATTTATCCCTATTTTGTAGGTGAATAATAGGTGAGGATTCTGGAAACCAGAGATGTGTAAGCCAGTGATCTCTTTACTGATAGAAAAATAGTGACACCTGGATGGTTTAGTCAGTTAAGTGTCTGACTTGGGCTCAGGTCATGGTCCCGGGGTCCTGGATTGGACCGCTCTGTCTAATTCCCTGCTCAGCAGGGAGTCTGATTCTCCCTCTTTCTCTCCCTTTGCCCCTCCCCCTGTCCATGCTTTCTCTCTTACTTTATCCTAATAAAGCTGTATTAAAAAATGTTTCTAAAACCCATAAAGTTGGCTTAGAAATTTTTAGTTTGGAATCTTCATTTAAATGAAAAAATTTTAAGTGTTATAAGAACATTTATTGAGATGATTTCGATGACCAGCCTATAACAACCACCAGGAAATGTTAGGTCCCATGCTCCATTCTTGTTTACAGTCTCATTCTCACCATATGAAAAGCCAAAAGGCCTCAAAATAAATAGCATAAATTAAAGGTTCAGAGTCATTTAAATAGCAAAACATAGTGGGAAAACCCAGCCATCAGTAATGGTAATACCATACCACAGTGTATGGTAATAAAGGAAGATCAGACTCACAGAACCCACCCACAGGAGCCAGGATCAAGCTTTCCCTGGTGTAGATCTACTGTGGGGTCCTGGTCTGTCCTAATCCTCTCGTTAGGTATTAGCAGTGAAAGTAATAATAAACCTCCTGTGAAGGATTTGTCATAAAGCAACTGTTTACTATTGTTTTGGGGGTATATTCAAATGATTGGGATTCAGATGGTCTTATGAAAAACAAGATCATTAAGGGAAAACTAATGACATTGATAATGATAATAATAATGATTCAGACCATGGTTTTTAGTGCTCAAAATGAAAAGAATCAAGTTAACATAAATATTTCTTTCCCATACTGAGCCCAAAGTGCAAACAGACCATCCATCACATCACTGTTATGTGAACTTATTTGTAGTAGATTCTTAAATTTGTCTTTTTGTGTTATTTGAATAAGAGCTCTAAGTATTATGAGTTTAAATCTAGCTTGATCATTGTACCTATTATGAAAGTATGATATTAAAAATAATTGACCTCGACATTAGAAGTCCATGTAAATTATTTTCCCCTAAAAAGGTTCTATGCAAGTATTCAGTGAGGCAGTTTGTAAAGTGCTAAAGCAAGAAATGCAGATTTTAGGGGCAAGTGTGTGGCTCAGTCAGTTGGGTGTCGGACTCTTGATTTTCAGTTCAGCTTGTGATCTCAGGGTCACAGGATCAAGCCCTGCATCAGGCTCTGTGCTCAGCAGGGAGTCAACCTCAATTAACTAGAATGGAGCTGTGAAATGATGTGTTTTGAATAACCAGAAATTCAATTTTCAGTTTCAAGCCCCCTTGGAAACATCTGTTAAGGTATTTGGGATGCTTTTCCCATTGTAGAAGATAATTTCACCTTTATTTTATGACCTAGAAAGAGTGCCTCAGTATTATCTTCCAATAATAAATTTCTATAGATCCATATTTACAGAAAAGAAAAAAATTACTCTTTAAAAAATACAGGGTATAAGGATATTTTATGCCATTCTCCTCCCCCCACACACATTTTTTTCAAGCAGTGGAATGTATAACATGAGGTTTCTTAAGTTCTAGTCCAGTTAATTGAAGTTTTATTGTGCATATATGGCTACTTTGATGTAGGATAGATAGGCCTAACTGTGGGGGGAAGGAAAGGAGGTGAGTCATTTGTCCCTATGAGCAAAGCAGCCAGGAAAGTTTATATTCCATTTTATGCACTTAAATTGAATGCCTTCTATGGAAGAAACTGGGGGAGGGGTTGAAGAGAGACATAAAGAGATGAGTGAGATACTATCACCAATTTCTTAGAAATTTATAGCCAGAGGAGAAATCGAAACTTTGTAATCCTGTTGCTTCAGTGGACCTGAACACAGAGTTGCGGTGATTAATCCTAAAGCCAAGAGAACTCTAGATTCCGACATCACCCACAGTGGTGGTGACAGCTCTCTCTACTAGAAAGTAATACTGTAAACCCATCTAATTAATGGACTGATGTCAAGACAGGGCCAGTTCCTGAGGGGCTGCCGTGGGCTCTGCACAGAGCCCTGTCCTGCTCACACTTTTTGCAAAAATGAGAATAAAAAGCTATTTTGTGAATTTATTAGATTTGCAGTTAAAAACAAACCAGGACAGCAAACACAGGATGAGACTCAGGATCCAAAAAGCTGAAACATTTGGCTGAATTTAACAAGATGATTACAAAGGGGAAAATGTAAGTTCCTGCACTCTGGCCCATTAAAAAAACAAAACAAAACAAAACAAAACAAAAAAAAAAAACCACTGTGCACAAATGCAGGATGGGAGAGGCATGGAACAGTGTGTGTGTGTGTGTGTGTGTGTGTGTGTGTGTGTGTGTTTTAAAGAGTCAGACTTGAACTGGCTTGAACTGACAACTATACAAAAAAGATATATAAATGATTAATAAATAAAACTGTTTATCTCCATTATTTATCAAAGAACTTAAAATTAAAACAGGAACCCTCAATCTACCAAATGGATAAAGATGATAAAGAAAGAATAGTAGTCCTCATAAGTCCTTCTGCAACAGTTTGGCAGCATGTATTAAAAATCATAACACAAGCACCTGGGTGGCTCAGTCTGTTAGGCATCCAAGTCCTGATTTTGTCTCAGTCATGATCTCAGGCTCGTGGGATCATGAGCAGATGCTCAGCAGGGAGTTTGCTCCAGATTCTCTCCTTCTCTCTCTATGCCTCCCCTGCTTGTGCGCTCTCTCTCTCTCTCTCTCTCTCTCAAATAAGTAAATAAATCTTTAAAAAAAAAAAAAGAAGAAGAAAAGAAAATCATAATACTGTGCAAACCTTTGATCCTAATAATTACACTTCTAGGAATTTTCTTAAATAACTCAGAATGCATATAGTATTTAGCTACTAGAATATTAGTCACAGCATTTATTTTTTCCAACTTCATTGAGATATTATTGATACATACCATGTGAGTTTAAGGTATGCAACACACACACGCACATATATATAATTACACATATATATATTGTGAAATGATTACCTCAGTAAGGTTAATTAACACATCCATCCCCTCATATAATTACCTTTTTTTTTTTGTGTGGTGGTAACATTTAATATTTACTCCCTTTACCACTTAGAACTTAATACAGTGTTGGTAACTATAGTCACCATGATGTACATTAGAGCCCCAGAATTTATTCATCTACAAACTGGAAGTTTGTTTCCTCTGACAACATCTCCCCATTTCTCCCAACCCCTAGCCCTTTGCATCCACCATTCTACTCTGTATTTCTCTAAGTTTGGCTTTTTAGATTCTACATGTAAGTGAAAACATACAGTATTTGTCTTTCTCTGACTGACTTATTACATTTAGCATAATCTCCTCAAGGTCCATCCCTCTGTCACAAAAAGCAGGATTTCCTTCTTTTTTAGGACTGAATAATATACCTGGTGTGTGTGTGTGTGTGTGTGTGTGTGTGTGTGTGTGTGTGTACAACACGTTTACTTTATCCATCCATCTGTTGATGGACACTTAGGTTGTTTCCATGTCTTTGCTATTATGCATAATGCTGCAGTGAACATGGGCATACACATTTCTCTTTGAGATCCTGTTTTCATGTCCTTTGTATATAAACCCAGAAGTGAGGTTCTGTATATACTGGATCATATGATAGTTGTATTTTTAATTTTTGAGGAACCTTCATAGTGTTTTCCATTGTAGCTTTACAATTTACATTCCCAACAGTGCATAAAGTTTCCCTTTTCTCCACATCCTCACCAACACTTATCTATTGTCGTTTTAAAAAATACATAGCCTAACAGGTATGATATGATATTTCATTGTGATTTTGATTTGCATATCTTTGGTGATTGGTGATGTTGAGTGTGTACCCGTTGGCCATTTGGATATCTTCTTTGGAAATTGTCTATTCAGATCCTCTGCCCATTTTTAATCGGATTATTTGGGTTCTTCTGTTACCGAGTTGCATGAGTTCCTCATATATTTTGGATATTAATTCTTTATCAGCATATAGTTTGCAAATATTTTCATAGGTTGCCTCTTCATTTTGTTGATTGTTGGGTTTTAGTTTGATATAGTACCACTTTTTTATTTTTGCTTGTGTTGCTTGAAATTTTGGTGTCATATTCAA
This sequence comes from Enhydra lutris kenyoni, assembly GCF_002288905.1. Taxonomy (NCBI): domain Eukaryota; kingdom Metazoa; phylum Chordata; class Mammalia; order Carnivora; family Mustelidae; genus Enhydra; species Enhydra lutris. Next base: position 5,020,151 of record NW_019154100.1, on the reverse strand, counting down.
AATTCCTAGCTAAGACCAGTATCAAGGAGCTTTTCCCCCATGTTTTCCTCTACGAGTTTTACAGTCTCAGGTCTTATATTTAAGTCTTTAATCCATTTCAGGTTAATTTTTGTAAGTGTGTAAGATAAAGGTCTATTTTCTTTTTTTTTTTTTTTTTAAGATTTTATTTATTTATTTGTCAGAGAGAGAGAGGGAGAGAGAGCAAGCACAGGCAGACAGAATGGCAGGCAGAGGCAGAGGGAGAAGCAGGCTCCCCGATGAGCAAGGAGCCCGATGTGGGACTCGATCCCAGCACGCTGGGATCATGACCTGAGCCGAAGGCAGCTGCTTAACCAACTGAGCCACCCAGGCGTCCCTAAAGGTCCATTTTCATTCTTTTTCTTGGGAATATACAGTTTCCTAGCACATGAAGAAACTATCACAGCATTGTTAGGAATGGCAGCACATATAGACACATAGACAGTTGTATGCACACAAATGTCCCAAGGTGGGAATGGGTATATATATTGTGTTTTTTTTAATATATGCAACAATTTCAAATGAATTTGTAGAAATAAATGCATTGAAACTGGTGAAATGCAAATAAGATCTACAGTCTAGTTAATAGTATTCTAATATAAATTTTCTAATTTGGATAATGTAGATTCCTAGGTAAGATGTTACCATTGGGGGGAGCTAACTGAAGGATACACAGGACCTCTCTGCAATATTTTTGCAACTTCTTGCGAGTTGTTAATAATTTCCAAATCAAAAATAGAAAAAATAAACTTATCAAAACAGAAAGCTGTTCACAATGTACCTTTGAAGAGAAGCAATCTTTTTTTTAATAAAATGTACATACAATTCATGTAATTATGACAACGACAACAGAGTGCCATTTTCTGAAGTCATGTTTTGTACTTTACAAACAGTATCTCATTTAAATCTCCCAACAACAAGGTAAATGTTATTATTTTTACTTTCCCAGTGAGGAATGGGATTAGGAGAGATTATACAACTTTTTGAATGTTAAACAGCTAGCCAGTATTTCAGAATGTATGCTCCTACATGATTTTCTTTTTGCAGTCTAGGAAGGTACCTACTAAAATTTTTATCATTATTCTCTCTATAATGAATATCAGTAGCATTATTTTTCTTTTTTCTTATCAGATGTGTGCCGTTTGTGTAATTAAAAATAATCGGTATTTTGAGAGACAGTATTTTAGTTGAAAGCAAGGTCAGCATTAGTTCATAGACTGAAACAAGTGTCAAAATTCCTAAGTTTGGCTATGTTGATAGAAAACTAGCATCTAAAATAGAGAGGCCATTGTAGTGTTCTACAATGCAGAGATAAGATGTGATCTGGCTTGTAGAGCCACTCTCTCGTAAGGACTTTGATGTAGAGACTGAAGTTTATTTATAGAAAAGCAGTCAGAATGGTGAGAGCATCCCGAATCACATCATAATACAGATGGTGGAGAGAGCTGGGGACATCTGGTTTAGAAAGAGACAGACTCAGAGATACCGTGTTAGCTGTATGAAGGAGCTGAAGCTCTGAGAGGTCAGATGAGCTGTCCAAAGTCATACATGCAATAATGATAAAGTCTCCATTCAAGCCCAGAACCTGTCTGCGCTGTTGACCATCCCTGAGGGCTATCTCCTCCCAAAACCAAAAAGGGCCTGGGCTTGTTTACGTGACTCCTCATGGGACCACAAGAGAGAACCACAGAAGAGAGATTCAGAGATGCAGATATCAGCTTAATACTTGAAAGATTTATCTCAGAAAAATCAAAGCTATCCAACTATGGGTTGGATTGCCTTGCAAGATGATGAATGCCTCTGTGCACATTTCATGTAGGTTCAGTGACTCAGCAGTGATGTCAGAGAGATCTCAAACTTCACTATGTATCAGAATCATCAGGGAGAACTTTCTGAAACACAGATTGCCATGCTCCATCTCCGGAAATGCTGATGTAAATCTCCTGAAGTGGTGAGATTTGTCAATTTACAGTTCCCTCAAGCTCCCGGGCAAGGCAGTGCTGCTGGTCCAGGTGACCCACTGAGATCCCTTCAAACCCTCAATGTCTATGACTTTTTAAAAAGCATACTCTAGGGACACCTGGGTGGCTCACTCAGTTAAGCATCTGCCTTCAGCTCAGGTCATGATCCCAGGGTCTCCACATCAGGCTCCTTGCTTAGCAGGTTGCCTGCCTTTCCCTCTGCCTGCTGCTCCCCCTGCTTGTGTGTGCCCTCGCTCTCACTCTCTCGCTCTCTCGCTCTCTCTCTCTCTCTGCAAATAAATAAAATCTTTAAAAAATAAAAATAAATAAAAAGCATACTCTATAGCTGGGATACATTTTGTGTCCTTCACAACCTCTCTCATACAATGGCAGCCATAATGCCCCTAAGCCAGACAACAAGGTTTTTCTTTGCTTTTTCCTATTCAAGTTCCCATTCAATAGAGTGTCCTGCATCTTTTTTTTTAATATTTTATTTATTTATTTCAGAGAGAAAGAATGAGAGAGAGAGAGAGAGAGCATGAGAGGGGGAAGGTCAGAGGGGGAAGCAGATCCCACACTGAGCAGGAAGCCCGACGTAGGCCTTGATCTCGGGACTCCAGGATCATGACCTGAACTGAAGGCAGTCGCTCAACCAACTGAGCAAATAAACATTATAGCTGTTGGTTTTTTGGGTTTTTTTAAAAAAGATTTTATTTATTTATTTGACAGAGAGAGATACAGTGGGAGAGGGAACACAAGAGGGGGAGTAGGAGAGGGAGAAGCAGAGTTCCTGCTGAGCAGAGAGCCCGATGTGGGACTCGGTCCCAGGACCCTAGGATCATGACCTGAGCTGAAGGCAGATGCCCAACTACTGGGCCACCCAGGTGCCCCTATTGTTTTTTTTTAAGGCCCAAAGTTTGCTAATATATCAGAGACCAGGCCTTTTGGGGTTTTGTTGTCATTGTTTTAGAAATCCATCTAGATTTCTGATAAAGATGAATAAAACCAAACCTCATTAAATTATTAGACAAGACTCTGATAAATTTGAGCATGTTCAGATAGTCCAAGAGGAAATGTACTTTTCTAATATGATTCACTCTTCAGCTGTCTAGCTCAATTTGGAATGGGAAGTGGAAATGCTATTGTTTGCCAAGAAATAAAGAGGATGGCCATATGTTATAAACTGTGTTTTATTATTTTCAACATTGGCAAACTGAGCATTAAATAGCGTTAATTTTTCAGAACTTCTGGACTCTATTTCTGTCTACCCTAAGGGTAACTTACCCCCACCTCCCTACTTTCCGATGAAGTTAAAATTTGCCAAGTGTTTTTAGAGTAGGCCAAAACACTCCAAAATCAAATATTCTGAAGAAAGAATAGCTGCCTGTGGACCGCACCACTGGCCCTCTGCTTTCTGGAAGGCAGCTGATACAAGGCCCACAGCTGCTCCTTGACACAGGGACTTGCCCCGGGCCAACCCAAACAGCCAGCGTCCCCATATAAGAACCACAAGTGGCTTTTAAGGCGATAAGAGAGTTTAGCTGCTGTATTTTATGACAGAATTCAGTCGGTGTTCCTTTATAGAGTGCCATTGGCTGCCTGACTTTAAACAGTTATAAACCTTTGATTGTAGAGTAATTTAATTTAATGATTTATTTGATCTTCAAATCACAAGAGACTGTTTTCAAAACACTTTGTTGCCACGTTGATCCTCGTTTAACCTACGGGATTAATAATTTATGTTGAAATACGGTTGGGAAAAAAATTGACAATGGACTTCTTTCTAAAGGAAATGGCACCTGCATGAAATAGCAGATTTATACAATGACTCCCCAAGATAAGGGACACCTTAAAATGAACACACTTTCAAAATCACAGGCATTTTGGATTGAAACCTTTCTAAAATATCTTATTACTTTCTTACCATCTTAAACAGAGTAATGGAACATGCTTATACATCCTCTGATGGGTCAACATAGTCCTTATGAATAAGTATAATTCTATGGTATGACTGAATAGTATTCTCAGAGAGCATAGTCAAGATTTGATGAACTCTTTGCCTCTAAAATGCCTTTAGAACCTTACACAATCTGAGTCCTGTCTCAAATTTTTATAGTATTACACTTTGCACTTCACTTAAATGTATGGACCACTGTTAATTTTTCCTTCTGTTTGATTTTTCTATTAAATTTATTGTTCGTTAGAAATCGAGCTCACTAAATTTACCAAAAGTGTGTACGAAGGAGTAGGGGAGTATTTCTGAGAATTGTCGGTGGCACCAAGTACATAGGGAATTTGTGCCATAAATTTTAGCCTCTTAAGGAGTTTAATTATTCCTCCTTCTTGTCTATTGGCCTATAAATCAGATTGCGAGATATGTGACTCCCTACTTAAGGAAAGTCTAGGGGCATGTGGGTGGCCCAGTGAGTTAAGCATCTGACTCTTGATTTCAGCTAGGGTTATGACCTCAGGGTCCTAAGATCGAGCCCTGCGTCCTTAGGCTGTGTGCTCAGCTCGGAGTCTGCTTGCGATTCTTTCCCCCTTCCTCCCCCTCCCTCTCTGCTTCTCCTCCCACTCACTCTCTCCCTAAAATACATACATACATACATACATACATAATTTTTTTTTAAGTCTGTCATCAAGCCAAGATAATAACTGATTCTTGTTTCATCACCATGCTTCTCTAGCCAGGCCAACTCTTTCTATTCAAATCTACATCTTAGAATGTAGCACCCACAATAGCAAGTAGAATCATGAGGACTTTTCTTTTTAAAACCTGTTATTTCTCCATCCCTTTATCCTTTAGAACTCAGAAATGAAACCAGAGTAAGAGAAGAAGACATGACTTCAGATAAGGGTTTTACCACTCAGCCCTTAATACCTCATGAACTGAAGAAAGTCCCTAAATTGTAGTTTTTCATCCCTCCTAATTTCAGAGATTAAAGAAGGAACAGGAATAGGAAAACAAGGAAAAATATACCATTTTAGCTTCCTGAAAGTTTTTCAAAATTCTTTTCAAGTTATAGGCACTTATTCTGGTGCCACTGTGAGACATGCCTTTCATCAGGTTAAAAAAAGAAAAAAAGGTCTCAATCGGGTCCTCAAAGGCCTTTACGATATGGCTCAATCCACCTTTCTAATAAGCCTGTCTTCCACTGTTGTCTTTATGCCAGAACAAACCCTCCTTGGATCCCACCTCCCTTTCACTTCTCTGCTTTTGTAGCACTTATTAGGGGCTAATATGTGCTCCTCGAAGCAGGGAAAGAGGGAGGGTGTTCCATGGTCACATAAATTTGGGAAATGCAGGATTAACCAGTATAAAACAGGTTTCTTTCACTAGAGTACTTCTCAGAACCTTTTAAAATCCTGATGTTCATTTAAATCTCCAAAAGGAGATTACGGTATAGAACAAGAGGAACCACTTATCCCACTTTGCTTGGGACACTCCCAATGTAGACCTGTTGTCCAGTGTCATGAATAGTGTCTCTTCAGCTTTGAAAGTGCTTCATGCTGTACAATATGGCTTTCCTACTTACAGCACTTTCTCTTTAAGATTTTATTTATTTATTATTTGAGAGAGAGTGCGCAAGAAGGGGTAGGGGCAGAGGGAGAAGCAGACTCCCTCCTGAGCAGGGAGCCCCAGGCGGAACTCAAGCCTGGGACTCCAGGATCATGACCTGAGCCAAAGACAGTCAGTTAAACCAACTGAGCCACCCAGGCACCCTTCATGGCACTTTCTAAATTAATTTGATCACCATACCTGTTTCTGATAGAATATCTAAGTATCCTGTAAAACGGTTTGGAAAATACGAACTTTGCCTCATTTTGCTAGTTGTCCGTGCCAACCTAGATCTCAAATCCCATCCCAGATCATTGACCGTCTGGTGAAGGTTTCCCCTATTACGGGTCCTCCACACCTGGAATGACTCTCTCCCTCTGCTAAAGATCACGGTACCTTCTCTGTATATTTCCCTTGTGACATTTAGCATTTTCCACCCAGTCTTTAGTGTGAGGGTTCAAGCCTCCCTTCGTCCACTGTACCAGTCCTAGCAAACTCCAGGCAGTGTTTCACTCGCATTCCGCTACAATGCCAAACTCAACAGATATCTTCGAATGATTAATCTTAGCTGCACCTGAGGCTGTCCTGCCCCCTTTCCCTCATTCCACTGAAGCAGACCCTCAATGCAGTCCAAGGCGACCCCACCACGGCCCTCTTCTGCTTTCTTGGAGACCTCTGCAGATCACCACCACACCTGTTTCTGTCTCCCACAGGCACTTACACATACCCGAGATTCTCCCATCTTAAAAAAGCCTATTCTCAATTTTGTCCCTCCAGCTACTACCTTACCTTTCTCTCACCTTTCAATCTTTCACAGACCACATTCTCACAAGACTTAAATGGCAATCTCTTTAAAAAAAAAAAATTAAATAAAAATAGTTATCTCTACCTATTCACTTCCCTTTTACTTGCCAACCCACTGTCATCTGGCTTCTGGCTCCACCCCTTCACCCAAACTGCTCACATCAGGGTCATCAAACACTTCTTTCTTTTTTTCCTAAATCCAGTTGGCCCTTCTCATTTAGGTTTGAAAAGCTCAGATTCTGAAATGTGTTTGCCTCTGTGATTGATACTCTTGAAAAAGTTTCCAAAGTTTCTCAAAAAGTTAAATAAGAATTACCACATGATCCAGCAATTCCACCTCTAAGTATACACCCAAAGGAGTTGAAAGCAAGGACAAACACATACTGGTACACTGATGTTCGTGGTAGCAATCACAAGAGCCAAAAGGTAGACATGACACAAATAGACTTCAACGGTGAATGAGATCGTCAAAATGCGGTATGTACATACAACGGAATGTTTATTCAGCCTAAAAAGGAATGGAAGTCTAATACGTGCTATAATGTGGGTGAACCTTGAAGACCTTATATTTAATGTCTTATTCTGCTCACACAAAAGGACAAATAGTGTATGATTCCACTTATATGACGTACCTTAAAAAGGCAAATCATAGAGACAGAAAATAGAATAGAGGTTACCAGGGGCCAGGGGGAGGAGCTATTGTTAAATGGATATAGAGTTTCTCTTTGAGATGACGAAAAAGTTCTGGAAATGAATAGTGGTAATGGTTACACAACATCATGAAGTATTTAATGCCAGGGAATTGGACACTTTAAAAATGGTTAGAATGATAAATTTTATGTCATGTATATTTCATCACAGTGGGGAAAAGGAAGAAAGAAAGAAGAAAGGAAGGAGAGAAAGAGAGAAAGGGAGGGAGGGAGGGAGAAAGGAAGGAAAGAAAGAGAGGGAGGGAGAGAGAGAGGGAAAGAAAAGGAAAAGGGGAAGGGAAGGGAAAGTGGGAAGGGAAGGGAAGGGAAAAGAGAAGGGAAGAGAAAAGGGAAAGGAAGGGAAGGGAGACGGGTAGGGAAGGGAAGGGAATGCTTAAAGTATTGAAGTCCCTGAAATTAAAACTTTTGCAGTAAATAGAGAAAAATCAGTTTCATAACTCCCTTCTGTTCAACTAGAATCTCATTCTGGGGGAAAACCTACAGTGGGGAAATCCCAACCCAGGTAGGCATCCTGAGTAGGCATCTTGGAAAGAGCTTTCCACTTAACCTTATCTCTAGCCTTTCCGGTTGCACGGCCACACCTCATTCCACCAGCTAAAGCCTATTTTCCCAATAACTTAACGTTATATAGTCAAAGAGGTTTTATGTCATTTATAATTGCTCTTTGGGTGGCATTGCTTGAATAGTTTCCCTTAGGGTTTCTTGAGTACTCTCTTACCTTTCCCCAAGGTCTCCCTCTCCAGGAAGCGGTGATTTGTAAAGGAATAGATAGCCAGGGGGAGAACCAGCCCCATGCAAAGTGAAGTAAAGAGGTACGGGTGATGTGAATGGTCATGGGTGGTTGGGAAAAGGCGTTTAAGGGTCCACTCCTGCATGCAATGCACAGATGAACTCTCACTGAGCATTAAGTTATCGAGGCTCAAGTTGTCTGCTCCTGGGCCACCTGGGTGGCTCAGTCATTAAGCGTCTGCCTTCGGCTCAAGTCATGATCTGAGGGTCCTGGGATCGAGTCCCGCATGGGGCTCCCTGCTCCACGGGGAGCCCATTTCTCCCTCTCCCCCTCCCCCTGCTTGTGTTCTCTCTCACATAAATAAATAAACAAAATCTTTTTAAAAAATTGTCTGCTCCTGGGATATTCTCTATTTGTATAATATTCTCTGGGGGCAATGAATGGCCTTTTTCCTGTGTCTAGATTTTCTGAAACAACAGGGAGCCAAATTCATAAAGGTGATTTCTCTGGCTTTGCTGAGGTAACCCCTTATTTGTTAGTATCTGTTAACGACATACCCATTGCCTGATAAGAAAATCCTTATTCCCAAATCCTGAGTAAAGCACCTTACCCTCTCACAGAGTTTGCTCTAAGTCTGTCGCAGGAGAAAGCCCCTAGTGTTTTAAAGTGTGAGCTTCTATTTGGTTTGGTAGCACTTGGGAGCTCCTTGTAAAATTTTCACTCAAGGGTAAGAGAAATGTCCAAAATCCTGCCTGGGGTGGTTTTTGCCGTTGAGAACTCAGTAGATTTGAGGGAGGACGGATAAAGGCTCTGAGGCTTTTCAATACTCCAGCTTCCTAGGGCCTGAACATGGGCTGTGGTAGTGGAAGAGGAATGATTCCAAAAATATTAAAAACGTGAGAAAGGAGGGTACTCAGTATCTCAAACATTCGTTTCTCTGAGCATCTTACCCTTAGCTTTTCCGAGCTACCTGATTCCACAGGAGAGAGTTCCCTGTTAGAATAAAGTTACAGGAAGCCTTCTCTCCCTTTTTTGACTCTTAAAAAAAAAAAAGAGCCACAAGAGTTCTTTACTCCCAGGGAATTTCGAGGTGATCCCATGAAACTGTGCGTGAATTGTGCCTCCTCCAAGGACACTCCCTCCTGCACACGACACTGGCCGGATTTTGTAACTGCGTTTATGACTGATTTACGGAACTTTTACTTGGCAGGCCCCGCTGTTACTGTTAGCTGGTTACTATGGATCTTTCAACATGCCACTCTGGCATGTTGCATTAAAAATAACCTCCCAAGACTGTACAGAATACATAGAACAAGAGGAGTACAGTCAGAGCCGTGGACTCCAGGCTCTGCTTTGGTGCCTATGTATTCACACGTGCTCCCATGCGAAGCAACTTCAGGGAAAAAAAGAAAAAAAAAAAAACCTCACACACCTTCTAAAATGTCTGGTTGCACTGTAATTTTTCTAAGCTTCCCCAGAGCAGAGGTTCTCCGAGATCAGCAACATCCCAAAAAGCTGTCAGCCAAAAGAATATAAAACACCAATTAGGAGTATCTATTAAGGGCACAGATCCAAAGACAGACTGTCTGGGTTTGAATCCTGACTCCAGTACTAACTAGCTCTGGGATCTTAGCAAATTCTGCCACAGCCACAGCTATCTCCTCTGCAAAACAGGGTGATAACATCGTGAATCCCAAAGGGTCCTTCTGAGGATGAAGGGAGATGCTCCGGTGAAAGTTCTTGGCTTAGTAGCAGCACATAGAAGGTGCTCAGTAAATAGAGATTATTACCCTTTGAAGGCCATCCTTGTAGCGTGTCATCTTCAGAACATTCATCAACATGCAACTTAGGTCATAGTGTCTGGCGCTGACTAGGTTCTTAACAGACCTCTGTTGACTGCAGGAGTGATGCCCAGGTTACTTACAAACATGTCTGACACTCTTTTGTAGATTAGACGCTTCTTCAAATAAGAGCTACATTTGATTCATCTTCGTATTCTCCACAGCTCCATGGTGGAGTAAATAAATTTACTGAAGTCAATGGAAAGAGCAAAGCTGTTACAACGTAAGAGGCCACAGTTAGTATGGAAACTGGTAGTAGAAAAGATTTTTTTTTTTTTTTAAATCATAGGCTTCAAGAGCAAGTAGCATCCAGTGCCAAGAAAACACTGACGTTCCCTGAAACTAAATGACTATATCAAGCTACATATGAATACGATATATGTAATGCTGGATCTGGTTCAGTGAGGGTTCTAGCTGTCTACTGCAGGGGGGAGGAAATCTTTTATCTCTAGCCCACCCCTGGCCTTGGCCCATGACTTAAGGGAAGAATTGCTCTTCCAGAGCCAGACACCACAGTCACCGCAAGCGAAGTCGTTTCTTTATGCCACTTCAAGCATCACTGGATTTGGTGGCAGCAGCATAAGTAGAAGACTTGAGCTGAGAGACGTGGGGTCAGGAGTGTATAGACTCTGCCCCAGTTCTCACCACTGAGGCTTGAACCAGCATAACAGAGCCGTGCCCAAGTAGAGGTGAGAGAAGGATATTTCCTCCTGATTGGAGAGCCAGCGGGCCATTCTGGATCCTTGCAGGGAAAATAGTAATAGCGTTTGGTGACTGTGGACTCCTGTCTGATATTCAGAGCAAAAATGAAAATAATACATGAGGGAGTGTGCGTTTGCATACATACACAAACGTGTGAAAAATACCTTCTTTTCTGGCAGTGTGTGAACATCCTCCAGCCAAAGGCCACCAGGAACACACCTGTAGTTGACAACGCTGTGTTTATCACTTGTTACAGCAAGGGATAGCATTCCCTAAGGGGAAGCCATGGGGCATGTTAGTAAGAGGATGTTAGAAAGAGCCTTTACAGAATTTATGCTTTGAATAGGTGATTTAGGGAAGGCTCTCTACTATCAGAGAGCAGGGATATTTCTATGACTAAGTATCTCAATAAATCATATCTATAGAAAGGACAGACTAGAGTGAGGATAAAGCTATCATGGCCAAAGAAGCAGCAGTCGCATTAGCTGGAAGAGGACAATGTTTGGTAATCTGTGGCTTGGACAGTGTTCATGTTTTGTTTGTGTTCAGACATTATTACAGAGTCATTATCTTGATCCACCATGGTCAGAGAGTGGTCTGGTCTGATGTTGATGTTTTGTGACATTGTTTACGCCCAACAGGTGAACACCAAGACCTGCCTAAGACTGCCAGGCCAGTTGGCAACATCTAGACTAGCTGATTACACCTAGTTGGATGTCCATTAATAATGTGGTAGATGAGAAAAGTGGTAAACCAAGGGGAAATGTATTTCAGTGGTATTCCAATAAAGTCTCCTGGAGCTTGGTACAATCATATAGAATTTTAACTGACTGATGATGATACCCCAATGAGAACTGATTATCTGGCTGCGATCAACCTGGGCTATCTCTTGGCTTGCCACAGGCATCGTCCTGGTTCAACCTTGTCAATTTGCTTATTATTGAAGACATGTGATCAAAATCTAAACATATAGTAAATACATTAGGTGGCAGTTTTTTTAAAAAAAGATTTTATTTATTTAGAGGGAGAACAAGCAGGGGGAAAAGCAGGCTTCCCACTGAGCAGGGAATCCGATGCAGGGCTCAATCCCAGGACTCTGGGATCACCTAAGCCTAAGGCAGACGCTTAACCGACTGAGCCACCCAACTGGCAGATTTTTGAATAATAAAAAAAAATCTTCATGAGCCTTAATAATGGCCTGAGTCAGATAAGATGAAGTTTAATAACAGCGAAAAGCCTTTAATTTGGGTTCAAAAAAATCAGTACCAAGGGCAGAATAGGAAAGACCTGACTGAGAAGCAAAAGAAAGGGGCAAAAAACTAATGGTTGGCTGACTCTAAGTTTTATTACAAACAACAGTTAAATAAATAAACAATAGCATAGTTTTAGACTACATTAGTGGAAGTATGGAATCATTACTGAGGGAACTGACAATCTGATCTATTCTGGACTGACCTGACAATAATGTCAAACAAATGCCATGTCAAACAAAACTAAAACACAGAATCCTAAAAGGGGGGATTGATGATGTAGTAGACATTCAGCCTGGAGCACAGGAGATCCAGGGGAAACATGAAAACTATCTCAAGCATTTTAAGGACCATGATGTGGAAGAGGGATTAGACCATTCTTAGCTGGTTTAGGGACCTAAGATCAGTTAAATTTAAAGGCAGGCAGGTTTTGCTTTTAAAACACACACACATGCACTCACATACAATGACATCAGAAAACATCTGTTGAAGAAGCAAATTCTCCATGATTAGAATTCTGCAAACAGAAGCTGAAGGACCACTGGTGAGGATAGCGTAGGACGGTATAAGGTGTAGAAAACTAAATTTTTAACTCCTCCATTAGAGATTTTATATTGTAAACACCTATAGTATGATAGTCTCTTATATCTTTCCAGATTTTGAATCTGCTTGACATTTCTAGTAGAAGTTATTTTTTTCTAGGCACACATTCCATTCAGAACCTTGTAGAACAGTCTGCATGTTTATCAAATTGCTGTATAACTCAGCAAGAATCTTAACAGGAACTTAAGTTTGTTCTCAGACAAACTTCCAGTGATTTTGGACTTGGTTAACTGATTTGGCTCTATTCCACCTGACTCCTATCTATTTGTATCTTAAATTATTTGCTTTATATCTGAATATGAAATATTCAGAGTTACAAATTCTACATAGACTACAAATTAGTCTATGGGATCAAAGAGGTTCTGGCTTGGTGAACACATCCATGTGCCAAAACAGTGACACATCCCAACTCAATGGGGACGGAAGCCCCAGCTCTCAGGACACTTCTGAACCTTGCACTACATATCTCTTCACCTGGCTATTCATCGACATCCTTTATCACAGCCTTCATTGTATAATAAACCAGTAAATGAAAGCGGTTCCCTGAGTTCTGTGAGCTGTTCCAGCAAATTATTGAACTGAACAAGAGGGTCATGGGAACCCTGAATGATAGCCAGTGGGCCAGAAGTGCAGGTGACAACCTGGGACTTTTAATTGGCCCCTAAAGTGGTGACAGTCTTGTGGGACTGAGCCCTAACCTTGTGGGATCTAATGATAACTCAAGGTAGATAGTGTCAAAACTGAATATAATTGTAGGACATTCAGCAGGGGTCCACCAAGAATTGGGGAAATGCTTAATGTGTGGGGAGAAACCCCACACATTTGGTGATCAGAAGTGTAAGTATGGTAGTACTAGAAATTAAAATAATAGCGGAGGAAACGGAGGTTTTTCTTACAAGGTTTGATTTGGGAATACAATCCCAAACCAGCAAGAGTACGGGGAAAAGAAAATGAAACAGGAAAAGATGGGAAGCCATAGAACGTGAAGGATTTCCACGGGGGCCACTACTTTACAATGAGCCAGATGCAGCAGGTCTCCTGTCTGACCTTCTGGAAAAACTGTGCCTCAAGGGAAGGAGGAATAAGAGGGAATGTGTCTGCCTTCTTCCCTCCTGACTCCTGGATTCCATCAGCCAAAGTGGGACCCACAGGCAGTTAGCCTCCCAGCCCTTCCAGGATGCCACACTCAGCCCCTCTGGCATCCTCTTGGAAAGCCAGACTATACACCCTGCCTGCGCAGCATTTCATTCAAGTCCAGAAGAGACAAGAGAAGCTTGACAGCCCCGCCCTACCAGTGACTGGTCAACACCTTAGATTCTTTGCCAAGGCTGAGGCAGAACAAGTGGCTAAGGGACCAGGAGACCCTGGTCCAGAGTAAGTCGGAGGAAGCACTGGCTGTTGCGGATCTCCTTTCTCCACCTCTCTAAGCCTCTCTCACTTTCCCCTGTTAGTGAACTTCTAGCCACTCAGTCTTAACTCTCGATGGCACAGACGTCTAGTGTCTCCCATACGCAAATCTCCTCTCCCTCCTCAATACACAGGAAGATGACACTTCCTGCCTCCTTGCTGCCGGGTGGGGCTGTGTGACGGGTTCTGGCTAATGGTCAGGAGAGGAAGTGCTGTGTGTGCTCCTGAGCCAAGGCGTGCGAGAGAGCAGAAGCTCTCACATTCTTCTCTGCTGCAGCAGCCTTGGACACCATGCTCACATAGCAGAGCCGCAAGATGGAGACAGACTGAAGGCCTGAGACACCATGTGTGGAAAGGAGCCGTGTTTGTACTTCATTAATCAGACTTAGCTGAGAAGCAACAGAAAACTTGCTCTAACCAACTCAGACAAAATATAAAGGGAGGCTGGAGAGGCAGAGTTAGAAAGCAGACAGGAACCAGAGATGCCATCATAAGAATCACAGTCAAGTTCAGGCCATAGGAACTATCTGGCTAAGATACTGCTACAGGTCACACCATCCCTGCCTCGACAAACACCACTGCTGCTGGACTCTCTGTGCTGCCATAAATAATTTCTAACCAATCCCAGTGCTGCTGGCGGGGCGAAAGTCCCACGGGGAGAAATGATCTCAGTCTACATCATTATGCCTACACGGTAGCTACAGGAAGGACAGAGAGAAGGGACATCTGTCCCACTCTTCTTCCATCCCACCAATACCACACACTAGGGCATTCCCACAAGGAGGAAGGGGCTTGAACACTGAGCAGCCAATAAAAAAGAAAAAAATTCTTAATTCCTTCAAAGGTCCACTGTGGTCATATCCTGCTTTATTTGTGTTGTAGCAGTCAGTGAATAAATATTTGTGATTGATAAAGAACGGAGTAGTTTAAATTTAACTATATAGGAAATAAATGGGAAGCCGCAGAATTCAGCATCTCAACTCTATCTTTATTTCTGAGGAGCACAAATCACGATTCAAAAAGAGAATGACACTCAGGGACAGAAGGTTCTAAGTCAATAGTACCTATTGAGATAGTTACTACAACCCTCCCTCATGGGCAGGGCTTTATCATTTCTCTGTGGGCCTAGATATGTCCTTACTTTTTCCTTCTGAAGTCCCATTTTATGGGAGAAGTAGAAATCACCAGATCAGCATTTTTCTCCTCACTTCTTCATTGAAATAAACACATGATCTCAGGTATCACCCACCCCAGCTCTAGCTACCACGCTTTAGGTGATGATTTCCCATTCTCTACAGAGACCTTGAGATTAACGAAAACAACAAAAAAAAGATTCATGTCCTTTCTCTTGTGGTACTCTCTCTGCCACACAGTAATTGACTATATCAAGAAACCAATCCTAAAGAAACATAGACATTCTAGCTATATTAGTAGTAGGTTATTAGGAAGTTGTTAGGAGAGAACTAAGGTATTTTCATAACCTCTTTGGACTCCCCATATAATTTTCCTTGATGTAGAAAAAAAAATACTGATACGGGTGGGCCCATAATCTGTCAGGTTAGCACATCTTATCTCTTAAATTCTCGAAAGGGGCAATTAAACCCTGAACTCATTATTTGAAGAAGATTTTCCTGGTTATTTTTATGGAAAGAACTGGAACAAGTTCTGTGTAGGTAGATGATAAAGACCAGGATGTAGGCTGTGGAGATTTAAAAAGGACAGCATAGATCGATGAAAATTCTGGGGTCCGCTCCGGCAGGATCTGTGTGATAAATACCAGAGGAAAATAGCACCAGTGGAAGCAAGATGGCTTCAGCTAGACAAAAGTTGCATGCAGCTCCCCTGTTGCAACACGTGGTAACATCTCCAGAGCGAGAGCTAAGATAGCGATTGTTTTGGCAATCATCAGCAGGCCAACAGTCAAAAGAAACATGCCCCAAGGAAACAACGTGAAATGTGCTCACTGCCTTCGTACTACCCTAAAAATGTATGGAATGGTTGGTTACAAGTGTCCTAATTAAGGACAATTGGATTTTTGCCCCAAATAGTAACTAGCCTTGAGTAGCCACCATAGGAGGACCACTGTATTATTAGGTACTTGACATACACTACCTGCTATGCTGTTTCTATCTTTCTTACAGATGAGGAACTGAGGCTCAGAAAGGTTCTATAATTTTTCCAGGATCTCATAGCAGTACGTGGCAGAACTAGGAACTGAAGCTAAGGACGCCTGATTCCAAGTGCATCCTTTCTACCGAACCACAGTGTCTCAAAACAAATACGGTGGAAGAGAGGGCACTTGGCATATGGTTAAAAAATAATGCCATTGTCCATTACATTGATGGGTGATTAAAATGGTATTTCCTTTGGTGGCATCATAACTCACCAATGACAAAGCAAAAAAACACTTTCATGGTAATAGTGTCATAATCTTTTAATAATTGTAGGGGTCTTTTGTCAATGGTACTGAGAATTTCTAGTCATAATTCTTTGACAAGCTGATCATTGTTTTGTAGATATGTATTCTTTATTTAACATGAAGCTTTTGCTTGGAAAATTAATTTATAACTTATTAAATGCCCCCCAAAGGTAATTAGGCATAATTATTTTTTTTAAGATTTTTATTTATTAGAAAGAGAGTGAGTGAGAGAGCATGAGCAGGGGGAGGGGGAGAAGCAGATTCCCCTGCTGAGCAGGGAGCCCAATGCAGGGCTCCATCCCAGGACTCCAGGGTCATGACCTGAGCCAAAGGCAGTCCGCTTAACTGACTGAGCCACCCCAGCACTCCAGTTAGACTAAACACTGCTTCTCGAAGAATGGTTTGCCTTTTCCTTTTGTTAATGATAATGTGATTTTCTGTTTCTCTTTAGTTTAGAATACTTGCTTTCTTTTTTTCTTTGATTCAAATTTTAATCATTTATTTATTCAATAACTATTTGAGTACGTAACATGTGTCAGATACTTTGCAAAGTACGGTGCATACAAAGATGAACACAACTTGATTCCTACCTTCAAGGACCTCACAGTCTAGTAAGAAAGCTTGCATGAAACGGCTAACTGTAAGACCATATGATAAATGCTATAATAAAATTAAGTGCATGGAACAGCAGTAGGACAAGATAGAAGGATCAGATCGGTAAGGAATTTTAAGTTGGGTCTTTAAGTATGAGATTGAGTTAATAGGTAGTTGACTGGGGGTAAGGAGTTAGGAAAGAGCATTTATATATATATATAATTATATAATTTATAATTTATAGTTATAAATTTATAATTATTTCACTTTTATGAACATTATTGGGCAGATATACTTTGTTCAAAGTTGTTTTAATGCTTTTGGAAAAGAAATCGGAAATGATAGGCAAATTTCCATGCTAATGGATTCCTGGGCAGTTGGGGCAAAAAAGAGGCAGGCAGCCAATACAGCCTAATCATAGATTCATGAATGAAAGTTCCATCCATATTGTCTTAAATGGCAAGATCTCACTCATTTTTATGGCAGAGTAATGTTCCACTGTATATATATACTGCAGTTTCTTTATTCACCCATCTATGGTGGACACTTAGGTTTCTTCCATATCTCAGCTATTGTAAATAATGCTGCCATGAATATAGGGGTGCATATGTCTTTTTAAGTTAGTGTTTCCATTTTCTCTGGGTAAATACCCAATAGTGGATTTACTGGATTGTATGGTATTTCTGTTTTTAATTTTTTGAGGACCCTCCACACTATTTTCCAACAATGGTTGCACCAATTTATATTCTCACCAACAGGGTTCCTTTTCCTCTGCATTCTTGCCCACGTTTGTTATTTCTTGTCTCTCTGATACTAGCCATTCTGACAGCATAAAGTGATATCTCATTGTGATTTTGATTTGCATTCCCCTGGTGATGAATGATGTTGGGCATTTTTATGTGTCTGTTGGCTATCTGTAATAGCATTGTATGGTTACAGAAGGTAGCTATCCCTGTGGTGAGCATAACATAATGTATAGAGTTGTCCAATCACTATGTTGCACTCCTGAAAGTAATGAAACATTGTGTGTCAACTACAATAATTAAAAAAAGAATGAAAGGTACTTTACTTGCAAATCCAGAGCTCTTAAATGTCCACTAGTTTGGGGGGTGTTTTTTGTTTTGTTCTGTTTTTTTTGGTTGTTGTTTATTTGTTTGTTTTGTTTTGTTCTTGTTTTTTTTTATGGAGAGAGTGTACGTGTGGGAGGAGACGGACAGAGAGACAAGGAGAGAGAGAGAATCTCAAAGAGACTCCATGTCCAGCACAGAGCCCAACTCAATCAGAGGCTTGATCTCACAACCCTGAGATCATGACTTGAGCTGAAATCAAGAGTGGGACACAAACCACTGAGCCACCCAGGTGCCCGATGTTCACTTCTTGAGGAAGTTTGAAGATTTTGCTGTTCATCTTTCCTCATTGCTCTTTTTCTCCATGGTCACACCATATGTTTCTACTCTCTGACTGCTCTACCTGTCCATTAGCATAAATCTCAACAGATTCTTCTGTCTTAATATACTAGTGATAAATGCAGTTCAGTTCAGTCATTGAACTTACTAGCAGTGACTCCACTTTTTTCTCACATAAGGAAATTTATTCCCTTCGATGCTGTGGTGATTGCACTGTACTGTTGCTAAGGGTGTACAGTTAGCCTGTGTTCTAATCCTCCTGTCTATTTCTCATTTCTTGACATTCTCTTTGCTTTGTGGGGAGTGTAGAGTAAAAAGCATAGACTTTGGAGTCAAATCTGACTTTGAATTCAGGCTCATCCACTTATGAGTTGTGACATCCTAGACAAGATACTTAACCTCTCTGAACCTCAGTTTCCACATACGGAGTGTGATGACACTAAAATCAGCTTTTTTGGACTCTGTGACATAAGAGACAAGGAGTCCAGTCCATCGCATACGATGGGCGCAGTACGTGGTGGCAGCTCCCCAGGTACTAACGTTTCCACATTATTCAGCTTCTTGTCACAATCTTGACCTTTACCCTTGCTCTCACCAAGGTTTTCCAAGTACATTATACTGACTCAACATCATGCTTATTTTAAATATTTTATTTATTTATTTGACAGACAGAGATCACAAGTAGGCAGAGAGGCAGGCAGAGAGAGAGAGAGGAGGAAGCAGGCTCCCCGCCGAGCAGAGAGCCTGATGTGGGGCTCGATCCCAGGACCCTGGGATCATGACCTGAGCCGAAGGCAGAGGCCTTAACCCACTGAGCCACCCAGGTGCCCCACATCATGCTTATTTTAAAGGCTTTCTTTTAAAGTCCTCCATTCCCTCCGCATGCCCATCCCCACTTTTCCAGAGATTTCAGCTTCCCTTCTCTCCGACCTAGGCAGTCTCTCCCTAGCTGCCAAGCCTTCCCCAAGTCAAAATCCTACCCCTCTGTTCTTTGTGCACACTGGAACATAAACTCCCCAGGGCAGGAAACTTGTCTTTCTACATATTTATCAAGTATCATGTACGTTTAGAGAGATAAATAAATAACAAATATTACACAGTCAGAATGAACGTGTTCAATAAATAC
Organism: Enhydra lutris kenyoni; assembly: GCF_002288905.1. Lineage (NCBI taxonomy): Eukaryota > Metazoa > Chordata > Mammalia > Carnivora > Mustelidae > Enhydra > Enhydra lutris. The sequence continues at coordinate 5,001,021 of NW_019154100.1, read as the reverse complement.
CTCAGGTATCATCTCTGGGCTCTAATTACACAAAATCTGTGGACATGTGATGTACAAACAGAGGGCTGGCTACAAAATAATACGATAACATTTTTTGGTTGCTTTACATTTGTAACAGGCTGTCCATGTAGATGGGTGGCCGAGGTGTTTCCTATCCTCCACTCCTGAAGAGCAGAGCCTCTGCTGTCACTCACACCGGAGATCACACTCAAAGGGCCAGTCATCGCTCAAAGACTAGCCCTGTACAGTGTCCTTCCCCGGCAACATCGCCCACAGCCAAGCTGCTGAAACCACTCGGTGGGATTCCTTGGGCAGGAGTAGGCTGCCCTTCACAATTCCTTGCCTGCGCCTGTCTTATTTCTGAATTGTTTTATAGGTCTGGCTCTGTCTCCTTAACTAATCTCCAGGCTTCTAGAAAGTACCTTTCCTTCCCTTTATTCCCTTGAAATATTGAGCCTTTAATCTGGGCTAGAGAATTACTTTGTTTTCACTTGAAAAGCCCCCAGAATGATGGTCCCTCCCTGTAAGGTTTTTGGCTAATTTCTCATTTCTTTGGAATGTTTTCAAATTGTGTGTATAAAATATTTCCCACATGTAGACAAGAATGAAAACATAACATGATACTTACAGAGACAGTACCTGGTTTAAACAAATATTCATATTTTGCCATATTTTCATCCACCCTCTCCTTTGTGCTTAAATGTGACAAACCTGAAGAAAATCACCTCATTCTTTCTCTTTCCTTCCATCCCTCAAGATATCTTTCAACTGATCTAGTTCATGGACATCTAAGATTTTTAACTACTACAGGTATAGCTATCTAGAAACTATGTGCTATTGTTGCATGCATTTGAAAGTTTTACACCCCTGGTATTATTGTATAGATCTTGCTGCACCTTGCTTTTTTTTAAATACAAGAGTCTATTTCTGAGATTAGTCCATCTTGATATTCATGGAGCCAGTTCATTCCTTTGGGCTCCTGAACAGTAGCCACATGGATCCATCCATCCGTTCCCCTGTGGAGGGGCAGTGTGGTCGTTCACCCCTTCTGGTGTTCTCAGTGCTACTGTGAACATTTGTAGATGTCACTCCTGGGGTATGAGCTTCTCTAGGAAGTTTGGTGGATGACAGCTTAGGCTCTGAAGCCCAATTGCCCCCTGAAGATCCAAGCTCCACCACAAAGTCCCAACAGTGTGATCTTGGGCATGTTTCTTCGTTTCTCTGTGCCTCCTTCAGTAAAATTAGGATAACGGAAGCACCTCCTTCAAGAGAACAAAGCAGTGAGATCAGCGTCTTTTTTTTTTTTTTTATAAACATATAATATATTTTTATCTGCAGGGCTACAGGTCTGTGAATCGCCAGGTTTACACATTTCACAGCAAGTGAGATCAGCGTCTTAACCAAGTAAGCACTCAGTGTATGACAATTATTATCAGGGCGACCACCTAGGTAGGAAGAGAGTCTGAGCATCTCTGGCTTTATAAAGTGTTGCCAAATTGATTTCCAGTTGGTCGTACCAATTTACACTCTCACCAGCACTATGTGGCTTTCTTCTGTTCCCCACATCCTCACCAGGGATTGGCATCAGCAGGGTGGCTTCCTCATCCTTTCAACTGCAAGAAGATCCAATGAGTCATCAGAGAGATCAGGTGACCAGCAGGAGGGAAAGGAGTCAGTGGGGAGGTTTGCGGAAGTGGAGGAAAGTGAATTCTTTTAGGTAAGAAATGTTAAAAATCATGTAGAATTAGACTCCCTGGAAATTGGAGAGTTATGGAAAATAAGGACACATGGTACTAAAGAATAATGTCAACAGATAGAGTGTGTCATTTGAGTAAAGGAGAAGCCCAGTAGACCACAGGTCTTTGGGGAATGTGTTGGTGACTTCTCAGAAAGGGTCTGTTAGGTGGTTTAAGTAGGGACAGGATAACTCTTTCTGAAGAGGGACGAGGCAAGAGAGAGAGTAGCAAAGTGTCAAGGTTTGTAGAGTAGCCAAGGAGGGGAGACTGAGTTCTAGGGAAAGAAGTCGGTTGGCAGGACTGTTTTTTCTGGAGCCCAGAGGACCAGAGTCATCTGTATGATGCAGCGTTGGCCTCTGCAACATTTCTCTGTTCGCTTTCTTCCCCTCGGTTCCTGTAGGCACTGCTGCACTCCAGATGCCAAGTTCATCATGCTCATGTGTCTGCAGTGGCTATCAGTGGTGTGCCAAGCCATTCCCACTTACCAGTGCAAGAGCTCAGGGCTCACACGATTCACTCACTTGCTCAAGATCATATGTCTTCAAAGTGGTGAAACCAAGACGGGAGCCTAGGCATTCTGATTCCAAGTCTAGGGCCCTTTGCATCAAAAAGAATTCATAGTCATCTTAAATCTTTCATTCTCGAGCCGAAAGAGGGTCCCATTTTTCTCCCAAGACCATCACAACCCTTCTGTTTGACCTGCAAGGACTTCTTCCAGTTGGCACTTATCTCTTAGTCCTGTTTCCCAAAACGTTCTTAGCCATCCTCTCATGTCCCACCCAAAGCATGTCTTGGCTGATTCGTGAGGTCACCAAGTTCATTATCACCTCTGCCTGTGTTCATGCTATTCCCCTCTCTCCGAGACACATCCCTTCTTCCTCCATCATTCCTCTGGTCCCTGTTCGAGACTTCTGCATTCCATGATGGCTTCAGTGCACACTCTTTGGAGTGCCATACTGGCTCTTTCATCATGAAACAAGATTCCATCGTACATTCTCTTGAATTATCCTCAAATTGTTACCCTGTGCAACAAAACACAAAGCAAATCACTGCAGACAGTTATTTGCTTGCTTTGTATTTTCTTACCAACCCTTTCTTGTTATATAGGAGTTTTTCCAGTTACCCTTAGCCTAACACTGAGCACATATCAGGTCCTCCATAAATACTTTTTTTTTAAGATTTTATTTATTTATTTGACAGAGATTACAAGTAGGCGGAGAGGCAAGCAGAGAGAGAGGAGGAAGCAGGCTCCCTGTGGAGCAGAGAGCCAGACGCGGGGCTCAATCCCAGGACCCTGTGATCATGACCTGAGCCGAAGGCAGAGGCTTTAAACCACTGAGCCACCCAGGCACCCCTTGCATAAATACTTGATGACTGATGAAATATGGTAGAATCAGAATTAAGAGGAAATACAAAGTATGGAGACTTTGGAAGTTAGGATAAAATTGGGAATCAAGATAAAAGTCTATTGGACATGGTAGGAAATTTAATCAACAAAGCTATATGGCCAACTAGTTAAAAAGTTGCAGAGACAGAAATCAGCACCAGACCAAACCATGGTGTTTTTCTGTTCCCTCTATGATGGCCCTGGTTATCTGGCACTCTGCAAAACCAGGGAAGTGACTTCTAATCACTACTTAGCAAACAGGCTCACCCATGCTCGGAAATAATCAGTATTATCTGTAAATGAGGCTCACACTGTGTGTTCATGCAGCCAAAGTTATATTGAACATTTTATGAAATGAGGCAAAAGATTTTGTGTGTGTGTGTGTTCAGTTCTAATTTAATGGGCACCTTGTTGGTGATGAGATATCAAGAAGACCATGCTGTCTCCTGGAGAGCTGAAAATGTGTGCAAATCGGGGGAGATACTCCCATCTATGCACAAGTAAGTGGGTCCTTTGCAGAACAACATGTAGGCAAATCCCAGTTCATATAACCCTGTACGTATTTCCAGGTTGAGATGATACTGATAAAAAGGAATGAAAAGAATGGTGTGGAAGATTTCCAAAACACAGACTGTAAAAAAGATGAACTTAATTTCACAGAGAGGAAAGGGAAACATTCTTGTGTGTACAAGGCCTGCGAAGTGGAAGCAAATACTTTGTTGCATTGTACCCAGCAAGAGAAAGTGTGGTGGTGGTGGTAGTAATATTCCCATTTAATAATAGGAGATGGGTGGCTGGGCACTTACCTTAACTTGCCCTAAGTCATACGGCGAGTTACTGGCACAGCTAAAACTGGTGGTATTTTGGGAAATGTTTACATCATGAAACACTGAGGCTTTATGTTTTTCTCAATATATGCCAGTCCTCCTAGGTACTTCTTGGAAAATAATGAGTAGAAACTAAAATACATGCTTAAAATGCCCGCTTCATGAATATTGCAAATGACAGGACAATGAGCCTTCTTATTCCCCTACTGCAGGAAATCGGAGTATTTAAAAAAAAAAAAAAAAGAAGAAGACGAATCATTAGCAGTATTTCTCGAGGGAGAATATAGACTTGCAGCCTGTGCCAGAATTCCACATTATTACCTGAATTCAGAGCTTATGGGTGTGTTTTGCCCACACCCTACATTTTTGGAAATACAGGCCCTGCCATTATGTAAGGTCCACTGAGATGATAACGTGACTCATCTCTTCACAACAGAGCCCTTCTTCTGATCCATTATATATATATAATATATATAATATAAAATTTAATATATTATCCATTATATATATTATATATAAATATATATAAAATATATAAATATATAAAATAAATATATATAAAAATAATAAATACATAAAAATAAAATATATAATATATAATATATTAAAAAATAAAATATATAAAATTTAATATATATATATAAAATGTGCTCCCATGAGCCAAGCTGAAAGGCTACCACCCAGACTGACACACATCTATTCATCTCTATGGCTGCCCACTCCCGTCGGTGGGAACCCTGACACAAGACAGAAGAATCTCTTTGAATGACTGCTATACTTGTTTTAATCATCTACAGAACCATAAAATGGGAACGACTCAGAACAGAGGAGTAGCTGGTTTAAAATACAATCTAATTTTCCTCCAAGACCTGAGCGCCCAGCACCCTCCTCTATAGTATGGGCCTTTGTTGAGACTTATATTTCCCACCTGTATTTCTTTTTCTTTTTCCAGCAACAGTCTGTCTTTGTACCGGCTCCTAAATAACCATAAATTTTGTTCTTATAAACCTTAATGAATGCCTGGCCAAGATGCTGTAACTATTGGCTTCTACATTGGAGCCTAAATGGAAAGGGGAAAAAAAAAAAAAGTGTGCACAGTGAAAAAGTGGATAAAATGGAAAAAAGATCACAGCAAACCCAAAGTCGCCATTTGCCTTTAATGTGAAGGAGGCCTTGTTTTCACGGTGTGGCAGCTTTCAGGGGTTTTAATCTCCAAGTGGCTGATCAATTTAAGGTAAGTGGCAGGCGTTTGGCCTGGTTCCCAGGCTTGGCTTTGCTGCTCTGAGAAAAGAAAGGATTCAGTCAGACACACAGACAACAGGCATCATCGGCGGCTCCCACATTCCAAGCATTTTAACACAGATTAGGTTGGCATGATTCTACTGTTTACTGAAATCTCCTAGGTGTTGCATTTTTCCCTCTCCTTGCGCGGTTATCCAAGATGGTTTTCTCAGGTCAGGACCTTCATATGCCAAATAGCTTGCAGGGCTGTGAAGGGAGAAAGAAGAGCATGGGTCAAGACTCCCGATTAAAATGCTATTTCACTTGCTCCCTGCAAAATAGGAGACTTCACACAGCAGGTAACTGAGCGCTGAACTTTTTGCCTTAGGCATACATCGAGACAGGAACTGTTTTACATGCATTCCTGAGGGGGGAAAAAAAACGGAGATAATTTCTTTAACAAGGACAAACTTAATTCAGCTAGAAATGCCCACTGGATTAACAGGGTGATTTGTAGTTATTTTCTCTTAAGATTTTATAAGCATGAGCCTTTCACATAGGTGGAGCGATATTGCAACCAATGCAGTCCGTTTGTTAAATTAACATTTTCATATTATTCTTTACTTTTTCAAAGCAGTTAATGTTAAAAGAGCTCAGCAGATCCCTTGCCACTATCTTATTTTCTATTTTAGCAAAAGGGAATTTTCTTAATTCACTTGACCTACGTTAAATAAAATATGCATTCAATTGATCTCATCAAAAAGATGTGTTAGTTGTCTTTCATGCGCTTTTGGCCGTATTATGCCTTATGGAAATTCTGTATTTTTAAATACATTTTCACAGTTTTTAAAAATACTTTATCTCACTTCTATACATTTAATAAATGTATATATCCCACTTTTATACATTTAATAAATGTATAATAATTTATCTCACTTTAAATACATTTTCACAGTTTTTAAAAATACTTTATCTCACTTTAATATATTCAGCCCTTTTCCTTTAGTCATGAGTCCAACTCATGACAGAGTTCCTCATTTTTTTCCTAAGAAAGTTTATTAAAATAAATAATATGTATTTTAAAAAATAATTTCCAGCTATTAAACTTTTCAAAAGCAGTGTCCAAATTATTATATTTAGCTATACCCAGATATGCCTTCTTAACACTAATAAATTTACATTGACAAAATTAACATTGTTGCAACTGAGTAATTATATTAAGACTGTGCCTGTGAGGGTTGCATTTATTATCTGCATCTGTTCTAATTTCTGTTGTTATATATGCAAGCGTGGCCTTTAAAAAATCAATATAGGATTCCTCATTGATTAGAGAAAAAAAAGACATAAATGGGATGCCCGGAACTGCAGCAGCCATCTTGCAACCATGAAGAGAACTAGACCAAGAGACCAAGCTGGCATGCTGAGGGTGGCAGACAGGGAAGATGAAGAGAACATGGCTTCGATTATGTCACTGAGCCATAGAATCAATAATCCTGAAACCACCCAACTCAGGATTTCATCTTATATGAGAAAATAAATTCCCTTTCATTTACTCAGCAATATTTGTTGAGCACCTACCATGTGGGGTGCTGTCGGTGCCCTGTTCTAGGAGCTTGAATTTCTCAGTGAACAAAATACATAAGGACCCTGCCCTTGTGGAACTAACATTCTAGCCAAGAGAGATAATAAACTAAAAACATAAATAAAGAAATAATACAGTATGTTAAGAAGTAGTAAGTGGATAAAATGTAAAAGTCAAGCACGGTAAAAAGGAGACAGGTGTTGAATAAAGTGAAGGTTGGTCAGCCTCACTGAGGAAGTGAGATTTGAACAAACACTTGAAGGAAATGAAGAAATTATTCTTTAAGCCAGTAAGTAGTAGGTTTTTTGGTTTTTAATTTTTCTTCTTTTTTTTTTTTTAAAGATTTTATTTATTTACTTGACAGAGATCACAAGTAGGCAGAGAGACAGGTGGGGGGTGGTGGTGCAGCCTCCCCGCTGAACAGAGAGCCCGATATGGAGCTCAATCCCAGGACCCTGAGATCATGACCTGAGCCGAAGGCAGAGGCTTTAACCCACTGAGTCACCCAGGTGCCCCTTAATTTTTCTTCTTATTAAAAATCCTCTAAATAAGAAGGTGAGCAGAAAGAGACAGATATTTGGAATGTATGTGATGCCAGTTCCACTCAGTTCTTCCTAGTTCCTGTGAGCTGAAACATTTCTTTCTTTGTTTAAGTTTGAGTTGGGTTTCTGTCTCTTGCCACTGGAAGAGACAAACTAGTACATTTTAAGTTAGTCACAAATAAACTAGTTCTGGATCCATGGACAATAAGCCCAAATAGATACTGAGCCATAATTCCATCCTCTATATAATGAGCTTGATTTTCCACACTGGGGATGTCTAGGCATCCATAAGAATGTGACTTAGCAGTCCAGACAAAGTGGTATTGATGAAAGAAGAAATATAAGTCAGTGGAAGATAACAGAGAGCTTGGAAATAACTCCAATAAATGAAGTTAACTGATCTTTGACAAGGGAGCAAAGGCAATACAATAGAGAAAAGACAGTCTCTTCAACAAATGGTGCTGGAACAAGTGGACATCTGTATACAAGAAGAGTAAATCTAGACACAGATCTTATACCCTTTACAAAAATCAACAGAAAATGAATCATGGAGCTAAATATAGAACAAAAACTATAAAATTCCTAGAAGAGGCCATAGGAGAAAACCTACATGGCCTTGGTGTGGCTTTTTACAGAGTCATTACCCATGAAAAAAATCATGGTTAATGCGGACTTCATTAAATTTAAAAACTTCTGCTCTATGAGGGACAATGTCAAGAGAATGAGAAAACCAGCCACAGACTGGGAGAAAATATTTGCAAAACACACAACTGATAAAGAACTGTTATCCAAAAAAAAAAAAAAAAAAACCCAAACAAACAGAAAACAACCCAAACCCAAAAAAAAACTCTTAAAAGTCAACAATAGGGGCGCCTGCGTGTCTCAGTGGGTTAAAGCCTCTGCCTTTGGCTCAGGTCATGAGCCCAGGGTCTTGGGATCGAGCCCCACATTGGACTTTCAGCTCGGTGGGGAGCCTGCTTCCTCCTCTCTCTCTCTCTCTGCCTGCCTCTCTGTCTACTTGTGATCTCTATCTGTCAAATAAATAAATAAAATCTTAAAAAAAAAGTCAACAATAAGAAAACAAACAACCTAATTTTAAAATGAGCTAAGGGTACCTGAGTGGTTCAGTCAGTTAAGTGTCCACCTCATGGTTTCAGCTCAAAGCGTGATCTCAGGATTGTGAGATGGAGCCCCATGCTGGGCTCTCACTCACACATGCACATTCTCTCTCCCTCTTTCTCAAACAAACAATGAGCCAAAGACCCTAACAGACACCTTGCCAAAGAATATATATGGCTGAACAATGAACATATGAGAAGATGCTCCACAGCATGTGTCATCAAGAAGATGCAAATTAAAATAGCAATGAGCTTCCACACAACAATTAGAATGGTCAATATTCAGAATATGGATGATACCAAATGCTGGCAAAGATATGGAGCAACAGGAACTCTCAATCTTTGCTGGCGGGAATACAAAATAGTACAGCTATTTTGGAAAACAATCTAGTGATTTCATGCAAAACCAAGTATACTCTTGGAATATGATCCAGCTATCACAAAGGAATTGAAAACTTATGACTACACAAAAACCTATACACAAATGTTCACAGAAACTTTGTTCATAACTGCCAAAACTTGGAAGCCACCAAGTTGTCTTTCAGTAGGTGAGTGGTTAAATAAACTACAGTATGCCCAGTCAATGGAATATTATTGAGTGGTAAAAAGAAATGAAGAGACATGGAAGAACCTTCAATGCATATCACTGAGTGAAAGAAGTAAGTCTGAAAAGGCTACACACTGTATGATTCCACCAATATAACATTCTGGAAAACGCAAAACTATGGAAACAGTAAAAAGATCAGCAGTTGTCAGGAACTGGGAAAGAATGAAGAGGTGGAGCACAGGGGATTTTTAGGGCAGTGAAACTTCTATGTGGCACTGTAACGGTTGATAAATAACATTACACATTTGTCAGAGCCAAAAAGAAAGTGTACAACACTTTCACAAAGTGTTCACACTTTTTCACAGTGATGAGCCCTTATGTAAACTATGGACTTTAGTTAATGATAATGTATTAATATTGGTTTATCAGTTGTAACAAATGAACCACACCAATGCATGATGTTAATAATAGGGGAATCTGGGGAGGGGAGAGATATATGGGAATCTCTGTTCTTTCTGCTCATGTTTCTGTAAACCTGAAACTTCTTTTTAAAAATAAAGTCTCTTGGGGGTGCCTGGTTGGTTCAGTTGGTAGAGCATGCAACTCTTGATCTTAGGGTTGCAAGTTCAAGCCCCAGAGTGAGTATAGAGATTACTTAAAAAAATAATTTCAAAAAATTAAGACTTTTTTTTAAAAAAAAGCATTAAACATAATAGGAAAGATTGATCATTCAGACTCATTACAATTTAAAACCTCTGTTCATCATGGGATGCCTGGGTGGCTCAGTCAGTTGGGCATCTGACTCTTGATTTTAGTTCAGGTTATGATCTTGGGGTCATGGGATTGACCCGAGTGGGATTGAGCCCCACTGAACACAAAGTCTGCTTGTTCTCCCATTGCTCCTCCCCAACTCATTCACTCACTCTCTCTCTCAAATGAGTCAATAAAATCTTCTAAAAAAAAATAAAACCTCTATTCATCAAAAGACACCATTAAGTGAATGAAAAGACAAGAAGCAATGTGGGAGAAGATATTTTACATGGATAAATCACACAAAGAACTATTTCTAGGCCATATAAATATCTCTTATAAATCAATAAGAAAAAATGGACAGACTCAATTATTTTTAAGAAAGGATAAAAGATATGAATAGATTTCTTACAAAAAAGAATATCCAAATGGCCAATGACCATTAGAAGGTACTCAACATCATTAGTTACCAGGAAAAGGCAAATTGAAAACAAAACAAGACATCACACCCCAGAATGGCTAAATTTTAAAAGGTTGACAATAGTGAGGATATAGACTGTGAGAAACTCTTAAAATGCTGTGGGACTGCAAATTGGCAAAACTACTTTGGGAATTTTGTTGCCAGTAAAGTTAAGCATACACCTACTCTATAACTCAGCAATTCAGCCCCTAGGAGTAAATGCAAAAGAAATGCCTACATATGAGCACAAAAACATAGTTACAAAAATATTCTTAGTACATTATTCTTAATAGAATCAAGGGGCATCTAGGTGGCTCAGTTGGTTAAGCATCTGCCTTTGACTCAGGTCATGTTCTCCGTGTCCTGTGATGGAGAGGGGCTCCTTGCTTGGCAGGGAGTCTGCTTCTCCCTCTCCCTCTGCCTGCCACTCCCCCTGCTTGTTCTTTCTCTCTCTCTCTCTCTCTCTCTCTCTGTCAAATTAAATAAAATCTTCCAAAAAAAAATAGAATCAAACTAGAAGCCACACAAATGTCGATTAACAATGGAATGGATAAAGTATATGCATAATGCAATACTGTACATCTGTGAAGAAAACTATTTGTATGCGTAGCAACATGGTTGAATTTTTAAAATGTAACATTTAGCAACAAAAAGTGTACCTACTATATAATCCGGTTTATTTAAAGTTCAAAAGTAGGCAAAACTAATTTATGGCAAGAGAAATCTGTGCAGTGGTTACCTTTGGAGGATGAGAGCACAAAGTAGACCTTTGTAATGTTAGTAATGAGCAATATCTTGTTTTGTGTGATAATCAAGCTATAAACTTAAGATTTGTGCCCTTTCCAGTCGGTATGTTAAATTTAAATAAGTAAAACTAAAAATATATGGTTACCTAAATCAACCAAACATAAATTAAAGCCATGAGCCATAAAAATTCCTAGTTTACATTTAATCCTATCATTGCAATAAAGAGAATTATTTCTTCTATATAACCATTCAGATGGGGTCACCATATGTGAATCTTGAAACTAACATGTAATAATCTTTAATTTCTAAGACTCCAAGCTGTCATTCCTGGCTCCAAGGTAAATGGCAAGAACCTCCTCATACTAAAATTCACTCTTACTGTCGACACTCCAATATCACTCTGATGCCCAACAAATCATTAATAATAATAGCTAATATTTTAGGGACTCTTACTACAGGCCATTACCATACTGAGTGCTGGATATGCTTATATTTGCGTACTTAAGTCTGCTATTAACCCTAAGAGATAGGTATTACTAAGCTACTTTACAGATGAAAAAATAGGTTGAGAAAATGTAATAAATGCTCCTCAGGTCATTGAATCAGTAAATATCCTTAGTTACATTTTTTTTAAAGATTTTATTTATTCATTTGACAGAGAGAGAGAGAGAGAAAGAAAGGCAGAGGGAGAAGCAGACTCCCAGCTGAGCAGGGAGCCCGATGCGGTACTCCATCCCAGGACCCTGGGGATCATGACCTGAGTCTAAGGCAGACGCTTAACCCACTGAGCCCCCCACAGGCGCCCTATCCTTAGTTACAACCAAAAGCAACCAAAAGTTTGGTTTAAGCATTTAAAGGTCATTGTGTAACTCCCAGAATTGCCAGCATGGTGAGTTGAGGCCTCTGCAATCAAAAACAGTGTCCCAAATCAAGTCACAGAAAGTTAATGCCCAGCCTGGGACAATGTGATCCACTCCACCAACCAGGAACCCAGACACGGCCATCAACAGAACCACCGCTGCTCTGCTGGAACTCTCTGGGACCTCTGCCACTGTTGCACCAACGAGGATGACTCTTAGTTTCCACTGCACCGATCCCATTAAGGGCACACAATTCATGCCGAAGGGCGAAAAAGAATGATATGTGCACACTTCTGAAATGAGAAGTCCAAGGGTGGCGAGCAGGGATTTGAACCCAGGGGCCTTGGCCTCAGCACCCGGGTTCTCATCTACTAGGTTAGGCTGCCTGCAGATATGTGATATTACTTTACCATTTGAAGAACCCGGTGAGGCAAGCAAGTCTAAAAACACCCCACAACACTTCATGCCACCATATCACGTCCATCAGAAAGCTTCAACAATTTCTTGCTTGACTAATTTAGAAAGACAGAATAAAAGTACTCATATGTAAATTGGGCTTCCAAAATCACCAACTGCTTTAATAAAGGCAAGTGTAGAAGGCCTGGTATGACAGCTCAAGAGCCACCATGTGGGGCCATGTGGCCGCATGCTGACTCAGATGGGTGGTGAAAGGGGGGCCACTAATGAATCACTGAGACCACATCCTGCCCCTCCCTCAGTTTTTCCCCTGGAAGCTGCCCATCAGTCTTCCTGCTGAGATCTCCACCCAGGCTTGAGGCTCAGGTATTTGCAGCAAATGTCTGTGAGGCTCAGAAGTCCCATTTTCCAGGAACATTTGGCCCTGGTTCTTTAAGTGTCGTCTGTGTGTGAAGTCGGCTATGACTAAGTGTGAAACCGATAGTCTGTGCATGGGGACTCCGGGCTCAATTCTTGTCATTTCGTATTTCTCACTGTGTTGTGGTGGGCACAACAGAACATCTAACATCACATACCCTCGCCTTTGACAAAGTTTTTGAGCTTATTTAAGCTAAAAGGAAAGTCATAATGTGAACACATGATGCTAACTAGATAATGACTCGGGAGAAATGTGTTCTTCCTGAAAATTCTGCCGTGGATACATTTTCATTATAGCCAAAGACCAAGCAGGCATTTCATCCTGCTCTGATTCATCTTAGAAAAATGTGTGGTAAGCAATTTAAAATTCTCCCCCATTTACTCTCAAATAAAGAACAAGAGAAAAAGTCTTCTTCTTTTTCTTTCTCTCTCTCTTTTTTTTTTTTTTTTTTTTTTTTTTGGTAAAGGCAATTTGGTAAAATTAGTATCTGTTGGGGCTTTTTTGGTTTTGTTTTGTTTGGGGTTTTTTTTGGCTTCCAATGAAGACAGGAGTAGGAGTAGGATTACAAAGGCTGAGGTAGCCAGTATACGGAGGAATTTGAATGTGGAGGAGTCTGACCTTTATTCTGTAGGCAGGAAGTAATTCATACCGGTCTTTTTCATCTAATTTATTTTTAACAATTTTTAAGTCAAATACAACAAACAGAAAAGTAAATTTAATTTAGAAAATGATAAGGCAAAATCTGTTGCAACCACTACAGGTGACAGGTTGGAGGTAGTGGCTAATGCTGGGGTTGACCCTCCAACAATGCTGGGCTTCGGGTACTGACCACCTTTCCTCAAACCCCCACTCCCCCCACAGCCAAAAATACAAGTATGACTTTTGACTCCCCCATACATTAATTACTAATAACCTACTGTTGACCAGAAGCCTTACCATTAACAGTCAATTAACACCTATTTTGTATGTTATCGGTATTATATAGTGTATGCTTACAACAAAGTAAGCTAGAGAAAAGAAAATCATAAGGAAAACACATTATAGGAATGTACTGTATTGAAAAACATCCACATATAAGAGGACCCATGAAGTTCAAACCTGTGTTGTTCAAGGGTCAATGATACTATGGTGGTAATCATTTTGCAATGTATAAGGATATTGAATCAACACATTGTACCCTTTAAACTATACAGTGTTACACATTAGTTATATCTCAGTAAAGCTGGGGGAGAAGAGAAATAGGAGACTGCCAGCTCCTCAGAAAGTACCCTAGTGGCATTTTTAAAAATTATGATAATAGAGACAAAGCATAAAGCACGTATGTTCAGCTTAACATGTTATCCTCATCAAGGTCAAAAAGTCCAAGATCAGCAGCATCCCAGAAGTCTCCTGAATTCACGTCCCTAATCGCAACTCCCTTCTTCACTGAGCTAAGGAAATCTCTACCCTAATATCTGGAATTGTCATTTATTTCATTTTTCCTCATGATTTTACTACCTACCTATGCATCTCTAAATAACACACTTTAATTTAGCTTTTCTTGAATTTTGTTTAAATGGAATCATACTGTATTTTCTTTGATCTTTGCTTCTTTTGCCCAAGAATATTTTTTGAGAATCATCCATGTCAGTGTTTGTAATCTATAGTCCATTCACTTTCTTTATTGTAAATATTCCATAATATATCACAAATTGTTTATCCACGCTATGTTAGACATTTGGGTCGTTTCCAGCTTGAGGCTGTTACAAACAATGCTGTGGTGGGTGTGGGGGTGGTGCGCGCGCACGTGTGTGTAAGAGAAAAAAAGAGGATTAGGAAGATCTATCTAGCAGTAATGTGTAAGTTGAACTCAGATACGGAAAGAAGGATCAGAGAATTCAGCTGGGCTCATCAGTCATACAAGACTAACACTGGAAGTTGGTGATTAACAGAGGGAATAAGACAATTGATTCATGGCAATAGTTCACCAAGGAAAAGTTATACTTATTTAAAATTTTCATAGGTACTGCTACATTTCCTTTTTAAAGGCTTTATACAAAAAAAAAAAAAAAAAAGTCTTTAGCAACGTATACGCTCACCAAAGGATTGTGTATGAATGAGAATGCCCGTTCTTCTGCATTTTTGCCAACTTTAGATACTATCCACCTTTTTAAACATTTGCCAAGGGGCACCTGGGTGTCTCAGTTAGTTAAGCAACTGACTCTTAATTTTGACTCATGATCTCAGGGTCATGAAATCAGACCCCTTGTTGGGCTGCATGTTCAGTGTGGAGCCTGCTTGAGATTCTTTCTCTCTCTCTTTCCCTCTGCCTCTCCCATGGCTCACATGCCCCCCCCCAACATTCTGTTTCTCTCTCTCTCTCTCTCTCTCTCTCATAAATAAATAATCTTTAAAAAAATGTTTGCCAAAATTACCAGGGAAATTTAAAATTTTATTTTTTTAATTTTGAAAATTCAAATCATTTTACCTTTTATTTTCTTAGTTCTTAGTGAGTTTAAGCATTTTCTTACATTTTTCCATCAGACTATCATATTTTATATATGAATTTCCTATTCATATCTTTTGCCCATATTTCTATCAGCTGCACCCTGGCTTTCTTTTTGATTTGGGGGAACTCAATAAATTTTGAATATTAATATTTTTATTATCTATATTGTAAATATATTTAGCTATCTGTTGTCTTTTTGTTTACAGTGTCTTTTGCTATCCATAAATTTTTAATTTTTGATGTGTCAACTTGGCTAGGCTATAGTATCCAGTTATTCGATCAAATGCTAATCTTGGTTTTGCTGTAAAGGTATTTTGCAAATGTAAGTAAAATCCCTAATCAGTTGACTTTAGGTAAAGTTCATTATCTTGAATAATCTGGGTGAGCCTGATTCAATCAGCTGAAAAGCCTTAAAAATAGAACCGAGGCTTTTTCCAAAAGAAGATATAGTTCCAAACTACCTACGATTCTTGCTTCATGAGGACGTGCCCTACTCATTTCAGACTTCCTTAATCAGCCCCAATATCACATCAATCTATCTATCAATCTATCTAATATTTTTATTTGTTTATTTTCCTTATTGGCTCTGCTTCTCAGGTTGAACCCTGACTAATACAGTATAGTATTTTTACATAGTCTACCATTCTTCTCATTTGTAGCATCCAGGTTTCCTGTCTTGCTGAGGTAGCTTTTATACAAAGATGTATGCAAATCATGTTCATGCAACATTGACAGTAATGGCTGAAAACTGAAAAGTTCTCCTTCATTCCCCTTTACTGAACTTTCTCCATCCAAAGACACCTATTGTCAATAAGATGGGGATATATTTGTCCAGCCTACATTTTATTTTATTTTATTTTATTTACATTCAATTAATTAACATACAGTGTATTATCAGTGTTAGAAGTAAAGTTCAGTGATTCATCTGTTGTATATAATACCCAGTGCTCATTACATCTTGTGCCCTCCCTAATGCATATCACCCAGTTACCCCATCCAGCCACCTCCCTCCCCTCCAGCAACCCTCAGTTTGTTTCCTATGGTCAAGAATCTCTTATGGTTTTTCTCCCTTTCTGATTTCATCATGTTTTATCTTTCCCTTCCTTCCTCTATGCTCCTCTATTTTGTTTCTTAAATTCCACATATGAGTGAAATCATATGATAATTGTCTTTTTCTGATTGACTTATTTCACTCAGCATAATACCCTCTAGTTCCATCCATGTCATTGCAAATGGCAAGATTTCATTTTTGATGGCTGCATAGTATTCCACTGTGTGTGTGTGTGTGTGTGTGTGTGTGTGTGTGTGTGTGTATACCACATCTTCTTTATCCATTCATCTGTCGATGAATACCTGGGCTCTTTCTAGTTTGGCTATTGTGAACATTGCTGCTATAAACATTGGGGTGCAGGTGTCCTTTTGGATCACTATATTTGTATCTTTGCGGTAAATACCCAGTAGCGCAATTGCTGGGTCATAGGGTAGCTCTGTTTTTAACTTTTTAAGGAACCTCCATACTATTTTCCCAGCCTACTTTTTATGTAAAAAACTAATAGCCGTGTGTGTGTGTGTGTGTGTGTGTGTGTGTGTGTAAAAGCCTCTAAGTGAACAGAAAATCATACTCCAATTTAGTGACAATAATTATCTGTAAAAAGGGAAGGGTTGGTAGAGAGAAGTGAAAGTGGACTTTCAGAGCTTTTGTACTTTTGATTGTCTAAATCATATACAATGAGAATCTATTTGTATTTAATTTGGGTGATTTTTTTAATGATCTTAACCATTTTTAAGTACAGTTCAGTGCTGTTAAATACATAGGGTAATGATTTTAAAGGGTTAAAAAAAACTTTACAAAAGTTATCAACAATGACTGCAAGATTTCAAAGTTCAGAGACCAGGAAATTACTCCACTGAGATAAATAAATATGCCAAAAGCAAGCTGGTTTATTGCAAGCATTACCAAACTTCAAAGCCTTTAAATACCTGGCTTAACTGTGGAATAGAAGAAATACACAGAATATAAATATATAAACATAAATGTAAAAATATAAAAAATGCAGAATAAAAAGTTTGAATGTGGTGTCTGTCTAGAGAGCACACTCTTGGCCTAAATTTCAAAAGCCTATATACCTACAGGCCAAATTTGGCTTATAAGTCAAATATATATCACCCTGGCAACTGTATAAGAAAAAGTGACCATATAAAGGTAGAAAACACAGAAGCAGTAAAAATGAATATTACTGTAAAAAAAAATCAAAGTATTCACAAAATAAAAGGATGTAAAATATAAAAACATATACCTAATAATGTGGGGAGGAGAGGAGTAAAGAATGGGTTCAAACTCAATGACCATCAAATTAATATAGACTGCTATATGCAGGAGGGGTTATATACAACCTAATAGTAACCGTATATACAAAGAATAAAGAGAAAGAAATCCAAATATATCACTAAAGAAAATCAGCAAACCATGAAAGAGAAAAACAAGAAGGGATCAGAGAAAATCTTTGGAAACAACAACAAAACAAATAACAAATGACAATAAATACATATCTTATCAGTTAATTAATTTGAATGTAAATGGACTACATGCTTCAATCAAAAGACACAGCATGACAGAATGGATAAAAAAAGACCCATCTATATGCTGCCTATAAGACACTCATTTTAGACCTAAAGACACCTGCAGATTGAACGTGAGAGGATGGAGAACACCTATCATGCAAATGGCAAAAGAAAGCCAGAGTAACAATACTTATATTCAATAAAATAAACTTTAAAACAAAGACTGTAACAAAAGAAAAAGAAAGACACTATATAATAATAATTAAGGCACTCTAACAAGATTTAACAATTTTAAATATTTATGCACCCTATGTTGGGTTAATAACAAACATAAGGAACATAAGGAACTAATTGATAATAATATAATAATAATAATAATAATAATAAAATAATAGTATGAGACTTTAGCATCCCATACTAAATTAACAAAAAATTAACTAATACTAAATTAAACAAAAAAATCAACACTGAAACAATGGCTTTGAATGACATACTGGACCAGATGGATTTAACAGATATATTCAGAACATTCCATCCTAAAACAACAGAATACACATTCTTTTCCAGTACACGTGAAATGTTCTCTAGAACAGATCACATATTAGCCCACAAAAAAAAAACAAAAACAAAAAACCTTAACACATTTAAGAAGATTGAAGTTATGCCATGCATCTTTTCTGATCATCAACCCTAGGAAATTAGGATACAATCACACACAAAAAATCTGGAAGGATTACAAATGCATGAAGGTTAAATCACCTGCTACTAAACAAGGATTGGGCCAGCCAGAAAATAAAAGAAGAAATAAAAAATTACGTGGAAACAATCAAAATGAAAACACAACAGTCCCAAACCTTTGGGATAAAGCAAAAGTGATTCTAAGAGGAAAATATATTGAATACAGGTCTACATTAAGAAGAGAAAAAAAATCTCAAATAAATAAACTAATCTTACTCCTAAAGGAGCTGGAAAAAGAACAACAAAACCTAAAGCCACCAAAAGGAAAGAAATAGTAAGGATTAGAGCAGAAATAAATGATATCAAAACTAAAAAAATTTAAAAATAAAACAGATCAATGAAACCAGGAGCTGGTTCTTTGAAAAAATATCACTAAAATTGATAAATCTCTAACCAGACTTATCAAGAAAAAAAGAGAAAAGATCAAAAAAATAAAATCACAAATGAGAGAGGAGAAATAACAACCAACATAACAGAAATACAATTATAAGAGAATATTGTGAAAGACTAATTGGACAACCTGGAAAAAATGGATAAATTCCTAGAAATATATTAATTACCAAAACTGAAACAGAAAAAAAATAGAAAATTTGAACAGACTAATAATCAGTAAAGATATTGAATCAGTAATCAAAAAAACTGCCAACGGGCGCCTGGGTGGCTCAGTGGGTTAAGCCTCTGCCTTCGGCTCAGGTCATGATCTCAGGGTCCTGGGATCAAGCCCCGCATCAGGCTCTCCGCTCAGCGGGGAGCTTGCTTCCCTCTCTCTCTCTGCCTGCCTCTCTGCCTACTTGTGATCTCTGTCAAATAAATAAAATCTTAAAAAAAAAAAAAAAACTGCCAACAAACAAAGTCCGGGACCAGATGGTTTCACAGGAAAATTCTACCAAACATTTAAAGAAGAGTTAATACCTATTCTTCTCAAACTAGTCCAAAAAGTAAGAAAGGAAGGAAACTTCTAAATTCATTCTATGAGCCCAGCATTACCCTGATACCCAAAACCAGTTAAAGACATGACTAAAAAAAGAGAACTACAGGCCAATACCCCTGATGAACATAGATGCAAAAATCCTCAACAAAGTACTAACAAAACAAATTCAACAACACATTAAAAAAAAAAAAAATCACTCCTGGGTGGCTCAGTCTGTTAAGCGTCTGACTCATGATTTTGGCTCAGGTCATGATCTCGGGGTAGTGGGATCAAACGCACAGTGAGGAGTCTGCATGAGATTCTCTCTCCTTCTCCCTTTGCCCCCCTCCCCTGGCTCATGCTCTCTCTCTCTCAAATAAATAAATAAACATTCACCATGATCAAGTAGGATTTATTCCTAGGTTGCCAGAGTGGTTCAATATTTGCAAATCAATCAACGTCATACACCACATTAATAAAAGAAAGTGTTAAGAACCGTATGATCATTTAAATAGTTGAGAAAAAACATTTGACGAAGTGCAACAGCCGTTCATGATAAACCTTCAACAAAGTAGGTTTAGAAGGAACATACCTCAACACAATAAAAGTCATATATCAAAAACCCACAACTAGTATTATCCTTAATGGGGAAAAACAGAGCTTTTCCCCCAAGGTCAGGAAAAAGACAACGATGTCCACTGTTATCACGTTTATTCAGCATAGTACTGGAAGTCCTAGATGCAACATCAAACAACAAAATAAATAGAAGGCATCCAAATTGGCAAGGAAGAATTAAAACTTTCGCTTTTTGCATAATGACTACATACCAAATGTAGAAAATCCTAATGACTCAACCAAAAAACTGCTAGAACTGATAAACGAATTCAGTAAAGCCACAGGATACAAAATCAGTGTACAGAAATCTGTTGCATTTCTATACAACAAATGAAGGAGCAGAAAGAGAAATTAAGAAAACAACCCCATTTACAATTGCACCAAAAATAGTAGTATCTTATTAGGAATAAACCTACCAAAGGGGTGAGGGACCTGTACTCTAAAAACTATAGAACACTGATGACAGAAATTGAAGACAACAAAAAGAAATGGAAAGACATTCCACGCTCATAGATTGGAAGAACAAATATTGTTAAAATGTCTATGCTACCCAAAGTGATCTGCACATTTAATGCAATGCAATTTTTCACAGAACTAGAACAAACAATTCTAAAATGGAATCACAAAAGACCCCGAATAGCCAAAGAAATCTTGGAGAAAAAAAAAAAAAGCAAAGCTGTAGGCATCACAAAAAAAAAGCTCTATCTGGGGCACCTGGGTGGCTCAGTCATTAAGCGTCTGCTTTCCGCTCAGGTCATGATCCCAGGGTCCTGTGATAGAGGCCCCATATCAGGCTCCCTGCTTGGCGGGAAGTCTGTGTCTCCCTCTCCCACTCCCCCTGCTTGTGTTACCTCTCTTGCTCTCTCTCTTTCTCTCTCTCTCTCTCTCTGTCAAATAAATAAATAAATAAATAAATAAAGCTCCATCTACTATAGCATCAAAAGAATAAAACACTTAGAAATAAACTTAACAAAGGAAATGTAAAACTTGTATTGAGGAAACTATGAAACATCATGAAACAATAGACAATGTAAATAAATGAAAAGATGTGTATTTTTCATGGATTAGATACAATGGATACACTCATGTTCATTGGCAATACTCCCCAAGTTGACTTAAAGAATCAATTCAATCTTTATCAAAACCCCAAGTGGCTTCTTTACAGATATTAAAAAACTGATCCTGAAATTCATAAGGAAGTCCTAGCAACCCAGAACAGCAAAAAAAAAAAAATCTTGATATAGAAGAACAAAGTTGGACGACTCACACTCCCCAATTTTAAAACTTACTATAAAGCTACAATAATAAAATAAGGATGATGTTGGCATAAAGAC
The DNA here is from genome assembly GCF_002288905.1 of Enhydra lutris kenyoni. Taxonomy (NCBI): domain Eukaryota; kingdom Metazoa; phylum Chordata; class Mammalia; order Carnivora; family Mustelidae; genus Enhydra; species Enhydra lutris. Next base: position 4,979,762 of record NW_019154100.1, on the reverse strand, counting down.
AGACATTTAGATCAACGGAATAGCATTTAGAGTCCAGAAATAAAGCCTTGCGTCCACAGTCAATTAATTGTCAATACAGTTCAGTGGGAGAAAGAACAATGTTTGCAATAAATGGGTCTGGGACAACTGGATATCCATATGCAAAGTAATAAAGTTGGACTTTTGCCTCATATTGTATAAAAAATTAACTCAAAATAGATTTAAAAAAACTAAATATAAGGCTAAAACTATAAAATTTTTTATCAAAAAGGCCTAAATTTTCATGACCTTAGAGAAGACCGTGATTTCTTAGGTTTGAAACCAAAAGCACAAGCAATAACAGAAAATAAAAATAGATAAGTTGAATTACATCAAAATGAAAAACTTTTGTGTTGCAAAAGTTACCATCAAAAAAAGTGAAAAGAAAACCCACAAAATGAGAGAAAATATTTGCAAATTGTATACCTGTTAAGGGACTTACTATACCTAGAATATATAAAGAACTCTTACAACTCAATAATAATATAACTTAATTTTAAAATGTGCAAAATATCTGAATAGATATTTCTCCATAGACTATATACAAACGGCCCATAAGCACATGAAAAAATGTTCAACATCATCAGCCATGATAAATAAAACTCAAAACCACAATGAGGTACCACTTTACAACCCACTAGATTAGCTATAATCAAAAAGACAGACAACAGCAACTGTTGTGGGGATGTGGGAAAACTGGAAGTCTCATAATTGCCAGTGGCACTCTAAAATGGTGTACCTATTTTTAAAAACAGAATGGTAGGGACGCCTGGGTGACTCAGTAGGTTAAGCATCTTCCTTCAGCTTGGATCATGGTCCCAGAGTCCTGGAATGGAGTCTCGTTTCAGGCTCCTTGCTCAGTGGGGAGACCAGTTCTCCATCTGCCTGCTGCTCCCCCTGCTTGTGCTCGCTCTCTCTGACATGTAAGAATGTAAAATCTTTAAAAAAAAAAAAAAAAAGAAAGAAAGAAAGAAAAGAAAAGAAAAGAAAAAAAGAAAAACAGATCAGCAGCTCCTCAAAATGTTAAACATAGAGTTACCATGTAATCCAACATTCCACACCTTGGTATACGTTCAAGAGAAATGAAAACATATGTCCACATAAAAACTTACGTGGGAATGTTCATAGCAGCACTATTCGTAACAACTAACAAGTGAAAACAACCCAAATGTCCATTGACTAATGAATGGATAAATGAAATGTAGTATATACAAGTAATGGAATATTATTCAGCAGTAAAAAGGGATAAAGTAATGATCCATGTAAAACACAGATGACCTTTGGAAACGCTATATGAAAGAAGCCCGACACAAAAGACCAGGTATTATATGATTCCATTTATCTGAAATGTCCATAATAGGCAAATTTATAAAAACAGAAAAGAAATTAGTGATTGCCTAGGGCTGGGGGCGGGTAGGTGGTTGGTGACCAATTGGTTCAGATTTTTGGGGGGATGATGAAAATGTTCTGGAATTAGTAGTATTGGCTGCACAATTCTATGAATATACTGAAAACCATTGAATTGTACACTTTAAAGAGGTGTCGCATATAGATATAAATTACATCTCAATAAAGTGTTTTTTTTTAAAGTGTTTGTTTTTTAAAACACAATAAATTAAGTTAAATTAAAGACCGGATGGTAGTCATATCCATACAGAGAGTGGGATGAGATAACTTTAAAGGGGCACTGCCCTATAGTTGGGTAGGTGGGAACTGGTTAACTCTTACATCCAAGTCTTATATATAAACTCCAAGATTTCTGAATTTTCTTCTACAGTGCCCTAACTGCAAATTGAGCTCAATATTATACAATTTAGAACAACCAAAGTGTTGGACACACTAGAGTTTAGGCACACTGGAAGACTAAATAAGATTCATACCTAAAAACTCAAGGTTGCAGGGTGCCTGGGTGGCTCAGTCAAGCATCTGATCCTTGGTTCCCACTCAGGTCGTGATCTCAGGGTCCTGAATGAGATGGAGCTCTTGTGATGGGCTCTTGTTCCACGCGGGACTCTGCTTGTCCCTCTCCTTCCCCCTCTCCCCTATCTCCCCTCACTTATATGTGCACGTGCATACTTGATCTCTTGCTTGCTCTCACTCTTTCAAATTAATTAATTAACAATAATAATAATTTAAAAAATCAAGGTTGGGTGGACTTTTGGACAGAGGTACCAGACAAGTTCAAAGGCAAAAAAGAAGTCTCAGACAGTGTCAGCGTGTGGATAGCTCTATCTGCAAGCCTCACGTAGTTTCTACCTTTACTTCCCATTGAAAAGACCATGGGTCAGTTGTAATGACGGTGCGCCTACTGTATGCCATACACAGTGCCAGGTGCTGGAGACAAAATAACGAGTAAAGCAAGTTCTCTGCTTCTGAGCTTAAAAGGAAGCAAATAGTTACATTAAAGTAATAGCTATGTGCTCCAGTGGAGGTCTGGACTAAGAGCTATGGGAGCAGAGAAAAGGGAACAGTTAACATTGTGACAGTAAAGCGGAGAGAGCTTCCTGGGTCAGTGACCTTCCAGCTAGGTCTTGGAGAATGAACAAAAAAAATGCCTGCAATGCCCTCTTGGCATTTTTTCTCTGCATATAAAATCTTGTTATGCTATTGAGTATATATATATATATATATATATATATGTGTGTGTGTGTGTGTGTGTGTGTGTGTGTGTGTGTGTGTATATATATCCTTATCTATATCTACATCTATATCTATATATAGATATTCTTATCTAAAAATGAAGCAGAATTAAATAAATACCTAAAAGGCACTAAATATGCTATAAAGCTATTCAGAGAATAAGACATGGGTATGTGGTTTGAGACATTTATGGGCAATTTTTATTCTGCATTTATATAAGAACACAGTTTGTTAAGAAAATAATCAATCGTCAACCATAATTTATCCACTAATAGTTAAGAACTTTCTGTTCTATTTTGCTTTATCAAACAATAGACTCATTTCTGAATGAAAGTCTAAGCTGAATCACAGAATCATTTTACTATAAGTCTAGAGATGATGACTCTACTATGTAGTCTGGGCATCTTGACTTTAGTCCCTGCTGGGTTTAATTACTCCTGATTTAAAATCTTTCCTTTCTTCAAATAGTTTAGAAGGATTTTCCACCACTTCCCTTGATAATCTGTCTTTGTCACCTATGGTCTCACATGTCATCTGTTAAGCGAAACAAAGTGGAGTTTTAATGTGTAATTACTAGTAAAAACAAACTGGTAACCCAAAAGAATACTAGCATGGGACTTTTCAAAAGCTTGAATTTCTCTGACCTAGAATTTTATCAGCAAATGGCCCCCAAATATTTTGCTGCATCTCTGAATAAGCCAAGTGCTTATATCTTAATGTGATTTGTCAAGCAATTTCAACAATACCCTACTCTTTGATTTCCAGGGTGACCATCTCCTCCTTTAATAAAATTGATTTTTTTTCTGTCAGTTTAGTGGGAAAGGGGCAAAAATATGATAACAGGATGAAAAGTTTTCTTTTAGGAAACAGTAAGAAACTACCCCCTTGTAGAAGAGCATTTTCTTGCCTTCCATCCTTGGACTTGGCTGCGAATGTTTTAGGAACAGACAAGTATGCTCTCTCACCGCCTATGCCTGGTTATACCCCCAATTTAGCCAAATAGATTTACTACTTATTTTGTAAATTCCCTTTGGTTGTTGTTGTTGGTTATTTTTTTTTGTAATTAACAGTGTTATATATGGTTTTGTTAGAACTATGTTTGCCAGTCAAAGGTATGACTTTAATTTCAACTTCTCTCTACCAATTTTCTTTTAGTTCTTGCTTTAATTTCTTTAAATTCAATGTTTCAGTCACCCCTTCCCACCCCAAGGGGATTGGCTTTGGCATTCTTAAAAAACAAAACAAAACAAAACAAAAACCTTGATTATGATTGAAACACAGGATGAACTTTGAAGATATCCAGAGGTATTTGGAAGTGTTTTTCCCAATATAATTTGGCCACAAAACAGGGGAGCAGAACAATCTTGAACTTAAATTAGTACTGAATGCTTACAGACCTTCTACTGGTGGCAAATAATTGTTTCAGGGGAGGACAACTGAGTCCCTGGTTTTATGTGAGTGGTTTCTTAACAAGCATAAAAGCAGAATGTTATTTTTCTCAAATGAAAGGTTAATTGCAGTCTGAGAATTCAACAGAGAACTGGGGAGGTGGCCCAATTAGGTGTCAGCAGTCCTCTGTCCTCCCTCACACCAGCTCTGCCCAACACCCCAGCCTCAGCCACTAACCAACACTAATCTAACCACTTCCCAGAAACCTTTGTGACAAGAGCCTTGAAACCAGAGCCTCTCCCAGAGTAAATCCTGACCAAGATATCAGTCCATCCTGGCCAACTCCTTCCAGAGAGACTGGAGATAGACTCTCCTCCTGAGTCCCTGGTTCCTTAGAAGTGTGGTCAGTCCCTACCTTGGTGACTCCTTTCAAAGAGAATTCACCCTGGGCCCTTACTATTTCCAAAGTCTGTGGAAAGTTCATGATGTCTTGTGGTAGGACCAAGCTTGAGAAACAGTCAATCTTGATCAGGTAAACCCTTGCTGAATAGTGTCAGAGCACCTCAATCCGCCATTCATTCTTTAGGCAAGTTTATAGGTGGCCAATCTAGCCATGCAGACGTGAATTGACTTTTGGCAACTCTGCCAGCTGTAAGGAACCTGTGAGAAAGCAACACAGCATAGTGATCACAGGCTTGAGCTCTGGACCAAACTGCATGATTTTGGACAAGCGACATAATCCCTCTGTGGCTTAGTACCTTCATTCATAAAATGGGGATAATTATAATACCTTGTAGGCAATTTCTTTTTTTTTTTTTTAAGATTTTTTTTTTATTTATTTACTTGACAGAGATCACAAGCAGGCAGAGAGGCAGGCAGAGAGAGGGAGAGGAGGAAGCAGGCTTCCCACCAAGCAGAGAGCCCTATGCGGGGCTCGATCCCAGGACCCTGGGATCATGACCTGAGCTGAAGTCAGAGGCTTTAACCCACTGAGCCACCCAGGCGCCCCCCTTGTAGGCAATTTCAAAGAATGAATGAGTTAACACGTCTGAAAGTGTTTAGAATAGTGCCCAAAACATGGTAAATGCCACATAAATATTTGCTATTGTTATTTTTGAGCATGGCCAACAGACTGAGGTATGTAAAAATCAGTATGATATATATTTTTTAAAGATTTTATTTATTTATTTGACAGGCAGAGATCACAAGTAAGCAGAGAGGTAGGCAGATAGAGAGAGAGGTAGAAGCAGGCTCCCTGCTGAGCAGAGAGCCTGATGGGGGGCTCAATCCCAGGACCCTGGGATCATGACCTGAGCTGAAGGCAGAGGCTTTAACCCACTGAGCCACCCAGGTGCCCCAGTATGATATAATTTTTTAAAAATGAAATTGTACTTCAATAGGCTTCAGCTTTGATTGGATTTCCTATATATAGCATGGAGATACATTTTTAATTACTATTCAAGAGCAACCATTCAAATACTTCTTGAATTGATCTTCACAGAAGATTATTCCAGGAGACATTAATTAGGTGTGCCAGACAACAAAATTAGTTGTGCAGCAAACAAATTTGTTTGTTCACCCATTAAACAAAATTTAATTGATTTCTTGACGCCAGGATTTCTTAGTCTTTCATGTGATATGTACATTACAAAACACGGGAGAAAGATTTGGTATGCAAGGTTTACCAAGTGTAAGTGAATGCAGAATCCTTTGTTCTTAGAGTTCTCATACATCCACTAGCTCCCCCAAACTGTGTTCCAGAGGGAATGCTAGTGGATGCTACTTGGCAGCTGACAAAAAGACTATTACGTCAAGTAACATTTAAGTCCTGTCTTCCTAATTCTTAATTGGTATGAATAAATTATATCACACTGAAAAAAAAATATTCACAAGGGTGGAAACCAATGAACAGTTTCCAGATTTGGAGTTTTCAAAAACCAATAAAATTAATAGGTTTCCACTCTTTTATCTTACCAAAAAAGATCATTTAGATAAATTGTCTTTTATTATTACCATTGTTTCATAAAAGAACCAGTTTTAACAACCAAAAATTGAAGGAATAATATAACTTAAGGGTAAAGAACTATTATTAAAATTGAATATATTCAGCCATTATTGAATTGAAATAATAATTATTAACATTATTGCAAAATTCATTACATTATTTGCATTTTTGTCACTTTGCCTCAAATCGGGGAACATTTCTTCTCTGTTATTTGGGAATCACTGATATATACAGCAGCTTATGGAGCTTGTCAAATTAAACCTATGTATTCCAGATTCGTTTTATTTTGCAAAATATTTCTTCTTACTTATTGGCCCCATTGGTCACTACCATGGAGTCCTGCATGTCTGGTGGACTATCGCCCATATGTCTGGATATTATTATTCAGAGAGATGGTGCTTTTGTCTTGCTGGTATGTTAAGAACACTGCGGTGGTGGGAGGAGAAATGGACCCTACAAACACATCTTCATGTCTCTCGGGGCATTTTGTCAAACTTACAACCACATCTTCTAGAAATCCCTTCTGTAATATAGGAACACCCTCTCTTTTCTCAGAATGTGCACCACCTTGCCTCAATTAAGACATAGTTCTCCCATAAGGAGGCTATACGTCTGCTGTCTTTCACGTAGAAGTTACACATTTCCCCCACTCTGTCCAGGTTCAAAGGAGGGAGCAATGTCTTCCTCATTCCCTAGTGCAATTTCCAGACCCTTCTTGCTCTTTTATACAAAAATTGCCTGAAACGCTTTCTTCTCACATTTCAGAAGATTCCTCTTCTCATTTTTTTCCCCTCTCTCCTGCTTTTCAGACTCCTTCGTAAGATCCTTTCTTCACCATCCATCCAAATATGGCATTCCTTGCTTTGGTCTGTGACCCTGCTCTTTCTCACTTTATATTCTTTCCCTAAGATTTCTCAGTCCCATAGGATCGATGATCATCTATTTACTAATGAATCTCAGATTTTTATTTCTTGTCTAAAACTGTCTTCCGGGCTTCAGACCTGTATATCCTGCTCCTCGTCCTCCCCCTACATTACTCACAGGCTCCACAAATTGAACGTGTTCATAACTCACCTCATTCTCTTCTCCTGACACTTGTGTTTCCTAGCCCAGACACTGTTCCGTCAGTCATCCAGCCAACGCTGAAAATGAAGGGACATTTTTACTCTTCTTTTTCCTTCACCTTCCCCATCCCTCAAAGCCCAAATCCCATTTCTCCTTGAGATCAGTAATATCTACTTTCTAAGCATCTCTCGAAAACTACCATTTTCTCTTTTACCTGCATCACTAGGACTCTAGTCTCGCCCCTTCAGTATTTTTTTCTGCACTTCACAGTGATCTTTCTGATTACAGCATCCCCAGGCCTGAAACCCTTTTTTAACCTGAAAGCAAGGTCCTTCCTGATCTGGCTGCCCCTTGCTTCTGCAACCTGCACTGTCTCTCCTCTTATACCCTGTGACCTTCAGGGTCTTAAAGAAGCCATGCCCTCCTGGGACTCTAGGCCTTTGCACATGTTACTCCCTTTTCAGAAACACTTCTCCCCACCATACACAGATACCATTTACCCCACACCTCCCTTTGGTTGGCTTATTTTTTCCTCTGACTTCAGGCCTAGCTTGGATTATCTCTTCCTACGTAAAGATTTCTCAGATGCCTCAACTCAATATTGGCGTAGGAGCCCCTTCTCTGCACTCTTAATTGTGTACTGTCCTTTCCCTACTGTAGAATTTCCTACAAAAACAATTGTTATTTGTTGAGTTGTCTACCTCCCCTTCCAAACTATAAGCTCATGAAGACACAGACAATGTTGTTTCTATTAACTGTCATATTTCTTGGGCTTTGCACTTGGCCAGCTCCTAATAGGCACTCAATAATATCTAAAAAAAAAAAAAAAAAGAATTAGTGCATTTGATGATGGTTTTCTAAATTAAGTGTTCTTATTAATGGATGTATCACTTAGGTCCCAAGAGGAAATAACACACTCAAAATAGGTTGATTTGGGGACAAGTGACTTACATAGGGATTATGTACAAGTGTGGGGTATGCAAACTTGTAGTAACGATTCAGTAACTTGGGCTCTTGCCACCCTTAGTCCAGAAGCAGTTGCAGAACAGGAAGGAGAGAGAGTCATATAGAGCTGGTCACTTGACAGGGGCATTGGCCTTTGGTTAAGAGACAAAGCCAGCTTGAAGCTACTGTATCAGTCAGGAATCAACCAGAGAAACAGAACTAGTAGGAGATAAACAGTAAGGCATTTAGTGCAAGGAATTGGCATATGTAATTGTGGAGACTAGCAAGGCCAGGCCAAAATGTGATAATAGGCCTTTGGGAGGGGCAGGCTGAAACTCTCAGACACACAATGAACCTCCTGTCCATAGACAGAATTTGGTCTTCTGGGAAGCCTCACTTCTGCTCTTAAGGGCTCAAGTGACTGAGTCAGGCCTGACCAAATGACCTAGGAGAATCTTCCTTACATAGAGTCAATTAATTATAGATTTCAGTCTTATCTAAAAAATACTCTCACAGCAATACCTAAGTTCATGTTTGATTAAATGACTGAGAAATTCAGCTAAATGGACACATAAAACTGACCATCTCAGCCAACTTGAAGGAAGGGAGCCAGGGAAGGCACATCCTGTCCTCACTCTCCAGGCTCTCCATTGGCCAAGCCCTATTGGTTCTCAAGTCAGAAGGCAGAACCTATTGATGGAATCCTGACCAGTCACTGGATTCCTCACACCTCCTGGAGTGCCAGACTGGGAGAGGGAACCAAGCTCCAGATGGCGCTCTGTGGGTGCAGTGTGAGATTTCTCAAAAAAAAAAAAAAAAAAAGTGAATGAGGATTCAGACTGAAGAGTTTTGAAGAAAGAAGCTCCTTGAAGAGGAGAGAGGTCTCAAAATTAGGGACTGAAGTGAAAAACTAGGGTGTTCCTAATCCATGGCTCCCATGTAAAAGGTTTGTCTTTTTGTTAATGCTTTTCCTTTGGGCTACAGGGACAGACTGTAGTATATATACAGTTCCACATACTGCCCCCTTAAGTCAGAAATCCCATTATTCACACCAAGAGTTCCTGACAATTTGAATGCACCTCTGCAAGCTCCTGTGGCACGTTGTAAGGAGCAGAGCCAGGGCAGCACCCAGGAAAGTGGCCTGACCCACATCCTTTTTCCTGTGCTGGGGAAACTGCAGTCTGGTGAACTAGGGCCAACTAGTTCCCAAGTAGGAGTAAAGCAGCCGGGTGGGTAATTCAGGAACTCTGAAGTAAGCCCACCTGCCAGTCTTTGCCCACTGCCAAATAATGTGATACTGGAAAAGGGTTAACTATCTCCTGGGTAATATTTACTTTTCACAGTTAAAAGTTCAGACTCTCAAGTTAAACTGTTAAGATGCAAATTTCTGCTTCACCACCTGCTGAGTATGAGCTTGTAGATGGGTTAGTTAAGCTATAGAAAGACAATCAATATGGAGATTAAATGAATCATGAACATTTCAGAATGGTACCTGGCATGTAGTGTCGGTAGTGTCCCATGAATGCTAGCTATTATTATCATCGAAAGCAAATTGATGTTTTCAATTTCCTAAATACTACAACCTTCAAGAACTCTAGGGTAGGGGTCTGCAAACAAAGCCAAATCGAGTCTGTCACCCATTTTTGTAAATAAAGTTTTATTGGAACGTAGCCATGCTCAATCATTCACATACTGGCTATGGTTACATTTACTCTGCGCAGTTACATAGTTGCCACAGAGGTAGTATGACTCACAAAAACCAAAATATTTATTCTCTGATCCTTCATAGAAGCCCCAGATTTAGAAAATGGAAGTGCTAACTTGAAAGTGATTAAATGGGATTGCTTTATAAACACAAGAATTGATACCCTATTATAATACGTAAAGCTTGATTTTTCCCAAAGAAATCTTACCACTTATTACACAATACTCAGGAACAAGTGTAAAGGATGTTCTCTCCACCCTCCTCTTATTTTATTTTATTTTATTTTATTTTATTTTATTTTATTTTATTTTATTTTGCCTTGACTAAAAAGAAAAGCCTGAATAATGCTATTATTTGGCACTGGGAAAGTGATATTTTGAAACTGAATTTTAAAAATGAAGACCCAGAAAATTCCCTTTCCCTTGGTTCTGTATGCACAACTTTGGCCACAATCTGTCTATGGCAAGTTTTCCGTAGATTAGAGAAGGGTGCTACTGAAACCCAAGTCAAGACTTTGACCTACAACTAGTCAAAGCTGATGTTTTAGTCTATCCGATGACCTTGAATACAGACCAATAGCTAATGCTGTTCAACTCTTCTACCAAGCCATGTGCTCACAATGTTATCCCAAGTGACAATTTATCCCTTCAAATGTATCATCACTACTGATACAGTCAGTCAAGAAATATACCTTCATATGGTGGCTCAGAAACATTCTGTTTGCTTGCAAGAGATGACTGGTTTTCATGGACCATACTACTATGTGTATTCAGAGAAACACAGGGGTTGACCATATAAGGGCTTATCTGATAGGTGAGGTCAGTTGGGAGATAGAAGAATTATTAAACTCCCTAAAACCCTCTCTTCCTGCAATCTGCCTATCCTTTGTTGCAGTGTTTCCCTTAACTCGTCCTACTTTACTAATTACTACATGCTCCTGACCTTGACTTGGCAAATCTGGTTTTGTTTTCTAGGTCCTGATTTAAACATAGCAACTGCTTCTGCTCTCCATCTTTCCTAGACTCTCCCCTCCATGACTTTATTCAAGCCCGGTGATTTGACCCTTAATCTCTGTTATTTTCTTTGTTATTTGGCTTAGGAGAGAGGAATAAGCCCCTCCACACAGATAAAATAGTCCCCCCCCCCATTGAAAAGAGCTTATCAGTGCAAAATAGGATTGAATGCGGAGAAGGTTAAATACCGGCTATTGTTTTTCTTCACTTCCTATTGTACTTGGTATCACATCCCTGATCACTCTGCAATCAAATCTACACATGGATTACATGTATGAAAAGTAGACATTCAGGAAACTGCTTTATTTTTAAAACACAATGTTCTGTCTCTTAGCCAAGCATACTCATTTTAAAGAGTTGGTATGCAATTAATGTATTTGGAACACATGACTGATTAAAAATAGCAGCACTGTTAAGTTCTAACTTTGTTCTTTTGCCAGTTTTGAAGTTCCATGAGAGCAAAGGATTTAACGATCATAGTAACTAGATAAAACTGAAGCTTATGTAAGTTTGCCTGCTTTGTCTCACTGAACGTGTCCAAATCTGCGTATGTAATCCAAATCAGGTAATGCTACAAGCATACATTTTTCAGTTCAGTAGATCATTTGCAACGCTGACATCACTTAAAGTTTTCTAATGTGTTTTACATATTAGCTTACTGTGTTAGATACACTTGTTTTCAATGGAACTAGATATTTTTATTATTGAAGTATAATTGACCCACAATGTTATGTTATTTTCAGGTGTTCAACATATTGATTCTACAATTCTATATATTACTAATGCTCTCTACAGTAAGCATAATCATAAGCATTATTATAATTATTTATTATTTTTTTCAAGAGAGGGAGAGAGAGAATATAAACAGGGTGGGAGCAGGGGTAAGGTAGAGAGAGAGTCTTAAGCAGGCTCCACACCCAGCATGGAGCCCCACTAAGGGCTCAATCTCAGGATCCTGAGATCATGACCTGAGCCAAAATCAAGAGTCAGCCGCTTAACCAACTAAGCCACCCAGGCACCCCGCATTGTTCCAGTTATTATTATTATTTTTTAAAATATTTTATTTACTTATTTGACAGACAGAGATCACAACTAGGCAGAAAGGTAGGCAGAGAGAGAGGAAGGAAAGCAGGCTCCCTGCTGAGCAGAGAGCCCGATGTGGGGCTCGATCCCAGGACCCCAAGATCATGACCTGAGCTGAAGGCAGAGGCCCAACCCACTGAGCCACCCAGGTGCCCCTGTTCCAGTTATTATTGGTTATATTTCCTATGCTGTACTTTCCATCTTTGTGACTTTTTATTTTATAACTAGAAGTTTGTACTTTTTAATCTCTTTTATCTGTTTCACCCATTTCCCCACCCATCTCCCCTCTAGCAACCACTAGTTTGTTCTCTGTATTAAAGAATCTGTTTTAGGGGTGCCTGGGTGGCTTAGAGGGTTAAGCATCTGACTCTGGATTTCCCCTTAGGTCATGCTTTCAGGGGCATGGGGTCAACCTGCTTAGGATTCTCTCTCTCCTCTCTCTGCCCCTCCCCTCTCCTGTTCACTCTCTCTTAAAAAAAAAAAAAGACTGTTTTATTATTTGTTCATTTTTTTGGTCTTTTAGATTCCACATATAAATGAAATCATATAGTATTTGTCTTTTTCTCTGACATTACACTTAGCATAATACTATCTTCTAGGTCCAGCCATGTTGCAGCAAATGACAAGCTTTTGTGCTTTTTGATGCCTCAGTAATATTTCAGTATGTGTGTATGTTGCAAATTCTTTATCCATTCATCTTTCAATAGATGGTTAGGTTGCTTCCATATCTTGGTTATTGTAGCTGCAATAAACATAAAGGTGCAGATATCTTTTCAAATTAGTGTTTGTTTTCTTTGGGTGAATATCCAGTAGTAGAATTACTAGATCAGATGGTCTATTTTTAGTTTTATGAGGAACCTCTACACTGTTTTCCTAAGTGGCTGCACTGATTTACATTCCCATCAACAGTGCTTGAGGGCTCCCCTTTCTCCACATCCTCACCAACACTTGTTATTTCTTGTCTCTCTGATCCTAGCCATTCTGACAGATGTAAGATGATACTTCATTGTGGTTTTGATTTGCATTTTCCTGATGATTAGTGAAGTTGAGCATCTTTTCCTGTATCTGTTGGCCATCTGCATGTCCTCTTTGAAAAAAATGTCTCTTCAGATCCTCTGCATAATTTTTAATTGGATTTTGTTTTTTGTGTTGAGTTATGTAAGTTTTTTTTTTTTTTTAAAGATTTTATTTATTTATTTGACAGAGGGAGAGAGGGATCAGAAGTAGGCAGAGAGGCAGACAGAGAGAGAGGGGGAAGCAGGCTTCCCGCTGAGCAGAGAGCCTGATGCGGGGCTCGATGCCAGGACCCTGAGATCATGACCTGAGCTGAAGGCAGAGGCTTAACCCACTGAGCCACCCAGGCGCCCCGAGTTATGTAAGTTTTTAAAAATATATTTTGTATATTAACCCCTTATTGAATGTATCATTTGCAATTTTCTTCTCCCATTCACTAGGTTACCTTTTAGTTTTGTTGATGGTTTCCTTTCCTATGCAAAATCTTTTTATTTTGGTGTAGTCCTAATAGTTTGTTTTTGCTTATGTTTCTTTTGCCATAAAAAGTGTTGCTAAGGGCAATGTCCAAGAAACCACTGCCTATGTTTTCTTTTAGGAGTTTTATGGCTTTTGGTCTCACATTTACATTTTTAATCCATTTTGGGTTTAAACTTGTGTATGGTGTAAAAGTGGTCCAGTTTCATTCTTTTGGATGTAGCTGTCCAGTTTTCCCTGCACCATTTATTGAAGAGATTGTCTCTTCCTCATTGTATAATCTTGCCTCCTTTGTCATAGATTAATTGACCATATAGACATGGAGTTCTTTCTACAAATAGGATAGAGATATTCTGTTCCACTGATCTATGTTTATATTTTTGCACCAGTACCACATACTGTTTTGATTACTATAGCTTTTCAATGTATCTTGAACTCTGGGATTGTGATGCTTCCAGCCTTGTTCTTTCTCAAGATTGCTTTGGCTGTTGAGGGCTTTTGTGGCTCCACCCAAATTTTAGGATTATTTGTTCTAGTTCTGTGAAAAATGCTGTTGGCATTTTTATCGGGCTTGCACTGAATCTGTAGAATGCTTGGGGTAGTATGGGTATTTTAACTATATCAATCCTTCCAATCCATGAGTATGGTATATCTTTCCATTTTTTTGTGTTGTCTCCAATTTTCTTCATCAGTGTCTTACAGTGTTCAAAATACAAGTCTTTCATCTGCTTGGTTACATTTATTCCTGGATATTTTGTTTCTTTTGGTGCAATTATAAATGGATTGTTTTCTTAATTTCTCCTTCTTTGTTACTAGTGTATAGAAACAGAACAGATTTCTGTATAATTTGTATCCTGCAACTTTGCTGTATTTATTTATTAATTCTAATAGAGGTGTTTTGGTTCTTTGGAGTCTTTAGGGTTTTCTGCACATAGTATCACATCATCTGCAAATAGTGGCAGTTTTCTTTCTTCTTTATCTTTCTTTTTCTTGTCTGATTGCTGCAGTACTATGTTGAAAAGTGGTGAGAGTGGACATCCTTGTCTTGTTCCTGATCTTACAGGAAAAGTTTTCAGTTTTGCATCACTGAGTATGATTTAGCTTTGGGTTTTTCATGTATGACCTTTGTTATATTGAGGTACGTTCCCTCAAAACCCAGTTTGTTGAGAGTTTCTATCATGAACAGATGTTGTATTTTGTAAAATGCTTCTTCTGCATCTATTGAGATTATTATATGGTTTTTATCCATCCTCTTGTTAATGTGATATATCACATGGATTGATGGCAAATATTGAACCATCCCTAGAATAAATCCCTCTTGATTGTGGTGAATGATCCTTTTAATATATTGTTGAATTTGATTTGCTAATATTTGTTGAGGACTTTTGTATCTAATGTTCATTAGAGATATTGGGCTGCGGGGGTTTTGTTTGTTTGTTTGTTTTGTTTTGTTTTTGTTTTTTGTCATGTCTTTGGTTTTGGTATCTGATAATGCCAGTCTCATAGGATAAATTTGGAAATTTTTCTTCCACTTCTATTTTTCAGTATAGTTTGAAAAGAATAGGCATTAGCTCTTCTTTAAATGTTCAGTAGAACTCACCTGTGAAGCCATCTGGTCTTGGACTTTTGTTTTTTGGTTTTTTGTTTGTTTGTTTGTTTTTTTAATTACCAGTTCAATTTCATTACTAGTAATCACTTTGTTCAAATATTCTATTTCTTCCTGATTCAGTTTTGGGAGATTGTATGTTTCTAGGAAATTTATCCATTTCTTCTAGGTTGTCCAAATTATTGGCATGTAATTTTTCATAATATTCTCTTATAATCCTCTGTATCTTTGTGACATTCAATTGTCATTTCTTCTCCTTCATTTCTGATTTTATTTACTTGAGTGCCCTCTCTTTTTTGTTGACAACTCTGGCTAGATGTTTATCGATTTTGTTTATCTTTTTAAAGAACAAGTTCTTGGTTCACGGTATTTTATATTGTTGCTTGTTTTTTAGTCTCTGTTTCATTTATATTCACTCTTGACTCTATGATTTCCTTTCTACTGCTAGCTTTGCACTTTGTTTGTTCTTCATTTTCTAATTCCTTTAGATGTAAGTTTAGGTTGTTTCATTGAGATTTTTCTTATTGCTATATGTTTCTTCTTCCTATAAACTTCTCTCAAGAACTGCTTTTGCTACATTCCAAATGTTTTGGACCACTGTTTCTTCATTTTCTTTTTTCTTTTCTTCATTTCCTCTTTGATTTCTTTGTTAACCCATTGATTGTTTAGTAGCATGTTGTTTAGCTTCCATGTGTTTGCATTTTTTTCTAGTGTTTTCTTATAATTAATTTCTAGTCTCATACCATTATGATCAGAAAAGATGCTTGATATGATTTCCATTTTCTTAAGTTTATTGAGACATGTTTCATGGCCTCACATTGGAAAATATGGAACTAGACTTTGGTAGTAGCAATCAGGCATAATTTAGAAGTTTGCTCAACAAAATAAAACTTTATTTTTCAAGTTTACCAAGCCCTAAGCCTTGTGCTTCCCAAAATTCCTTTTGAATTTCACCCTCTAAAACAGGTTTCTGTTCAGAAAATAACTCTATCTGTTAAATTTTCTTTTTAAAATTTTTTTAAAAGGTTCATTTATTTATTTTAGAGAGACAGTGTGTGTACAAGCAGGGTGAGCCACAGAGGAAGACAGGGAGAGAGAATCCTTGAGCTGACTCCCCACTGAGCACAGGCCCCATGTGGAGCTTCATCCTAGGACCCTGAGATCATGACCTTAGCTGCTTAACCAACTGAGTCACCCAGGCACCCCTATCTGTTACATTTTATTTATTTTATTTGTTTGTGTGGTTTTGCCCAATTCTCTGCTTCTATATATTATTATCTTGGAGGGGTTTTTTCCTGTTTAATGTAAGACAGCTGCGGCATGTACTCTCAATTTTTATTGGTCTGAAAATGACTTACTTCACTTTTATTTTTAAAGGGTATTTTCACTGGTCATAGAATTCTAGACTGGCATTTTCTCCCCAACACTTTGAAGACATCATTCCATATATTTTTGGTAGTCCAGTGTTTCTGTTGAGAATTCAGCTATCATTATAATTGTTGTTCCTTTAAAGGTAATATGTACTTTGGCCCACTTCTGACTGCTGAGTTTTTTTAAAATTGCCTCTTATTTTCAACTTTTTACTGAGATGGACCTAGATACAGTTTTCTAAGCATTTATCATGCTGTCATTCCAAGAACTTCCTGAATAATGTGCATTGGTTTTGAACATTTTCAGACATGAGTTCTTCCCGGTTGCTTCCCTTGTAACCACGTTGCTTCTCTGCCCCATTCTCTTGCTAGTCTCCTTCCAAAGTTAGACATTTTCACTCTGCCTCCTTTATTTTTTATTCCATTCTTTTAAATATTTCATTCTTTTTTACTCCATGCTATTTTTTATTTTTTCCCCACCTACCTTATAGTCCTTTATTACTCACTTCAACTATATCCAATCTAAGATTATTAATAAAAATAAATACATAAATAAAATGAATAGAAGAGATCCCACAGAGCTCCCTAGCCTCTTTCACCCTGGGAAAATACAAGGAGAAATGTGTGACCCAGAAGAGATCCCTCACCTAACCATGCTGGTACCCTGATCTTGGACTTCCAGCCTCCAGCACTGTCAGTAGTAGACTTCTATTGTTTAGAAGCTACTCAGTCTCTGGTATTTTGTAATAGCAGCCCAAAATAGACTAACAGAAAATTCATCCCAAAATGGAATTGCTGCTGTAACAAATACCTAAAAATGTGCAGGCAGCTTTGGAACTGGAAAATGGGCAAAAGGCTGAGAGAGTTTTGAAGTGTGTACTAGAGAAAGCCTACATTGCGATGAATGGACTGCAAAAAGCAAGTCTGGCAAGAGCTCAGAAGAGGAAAGCTGTAGGGTTGCCTGGCTGGCTCAGTCAGTAGAGCTTGCTACTCTTGATCTCAGGGTTGTGAGTTTGAACGCCACATTGGGTGTAGAGATAACTTACAAATAAAAATGTTTAAAAAAAAAAAAAAAGAAAGAAAGAAAAGAAAGAGGAGGAAAGGTGTAGAGAAAACCTTCATCTTAGAGAACACCCAAGTGGTTGTTAGCAGAACCTTGGTAGAAGCATGGATAATAAAGGTCATCCTACTGAGGTCTCAGAAATGTGGAAAAGGCAATCTTTGTTATAATGTGAATAAGAACTAAATTGTGTTTTGTGGAAGGTAGAACTTGTGAGCAATAAAAAGTAGGGGCTCCTGTGTGGCTCAGATGGTTAAGCATCTGAGATCGGCTCAGGTCATGAGCCCAGGGTCCTGGGATCGAATTCCACATTGGGATCCCTGCTCAACTGAGAGCTTGCTTTGCCCTCTCCCTCTGCTGCTCCCCCTGCTTGTGCTCTCTCGCTCTCTCTGTCAAATAAATAAATAAAATCTTTAAATAAAAAAGAAAAGTAGATCTGAAGAAATTCCTAAGCAAAGTCTTGAAGGAACAATCTGGTTTCTTTTGAATATTTTTAGTAAAATTTGAAAAGAAATGATTTTAAAGGTGGAATTATTACTCAAAAAGAATGCAGAATTTTAAAATTTGGAAAATTCTCAGCCTATCCATTTTGAAAGAAATAAGAAGTCTTGTTTGGTAGAAAGCACAAAGTGTGTGGCCAAATTTGATAAGGAAATTGGTATGGATTGACCATCCCAACTGAAGATAGGAGCTATTCATCAAGACAATTGGCAGATTAGTGGGCCTTCCAAAAAGAAGCCAGCACTTACTGTTCAAGACAGTAGAAGAATGACCTAAAGGCAGTTCCGGACTGGCTCTGCCTCCACAGGTCCGTAGTTTGAGGGCCTCTGGGGCAGATCTCTTTCAAAGGAGTGTCTGTTGTCTGCCTCACGGTGCAGGCTGTGCTCCCCCAAAAGTCTGTGCTGCACCCCTCAACCTCCAGGTGTTGTGGAAGGGGACTAAGGGGGCCAGAGGGGCTCTCTGCCTACCAGAGAGTATAGGCAGTAAACCCTGGCAGAGCCCCTACAGAGATCAGAGTGCACTTGCCTGAAGCAGGGGTGAATGGCAATGCCAGGTAAGAATCATAGGACTGAGACATGTTTCAAATAGCCAGGTAGCATCAACATTAAATACATGAATCATACAGTTTATTGTACAACTTTATCACACAAGTTAGTCACACAAGAAAGTTAGATGGGAATTAATGAACCACTCCAAAGATGATCTGGGAAGGAGGAATCACGATGTGAGGGGGAAGATACCAGCCGCATCATAGGTCCTGCAGTAAGTGTTGGCTAGACCTCGGTCGAGTGACCTATGCCTTCAGAGCCTCTGGCAGTGCCTGTGTAGAGCAGCTGTGGACACATACAGCATGGGAGGCCGGTCAACCTTCCCACCGCTGCTAGACAGCTCCTTCTTTTAAGGGTCCTCTGAGTTGGGTGTAACGGTTCTGCCCCATGGTGTTTGCCGTATCAGCTCAGCCCACTAGGTCTCACCCGTCTCTCTGCGGACCTTTCCTAACAAGGTTTACTTATCTATCAGTCACACGGCTTATCTATAGAGGCACACTCGAAGTCCTATATCCCACATTGACAACTAATATGGGAGTTCGCATTGGCCACTGTGATTCCATCTTGTCTTACTCTAACTTAGCTTATTCTCCATCTTCTATGACTAGGAATCACATACAAAATATCACATACCATGGCATAGCCACTAGCCATTAGCCAGTGGGAGAATGGGTATCGCCCCTAGATCTGAATGGATAGAGCCTTCCAGAGCATGGGCTCAGGAGGGGGAGGGGTCACTGCAGAGAAATCTGACTAGGGTAGTGCCCATCTGCGTCCTAGGACAATGACCCCACCCCCAGAGAGGGAGGGGCAGACATGAGGATTCCAACCTATGAGAGCTGCTGTGTGAGCTACACCCAACAAAGCTGTGGGGCAGAACCTCTTGGGATCTTGAGAACCCAAATTCCACCCCAGTGTGTTCGGAAGGTGGGACCACTGCCCCATTGTGCTTTAAGGATTTGGACGAGCTGAGAAATTACTACCCATTTCATCTTTCCTACTTCTCCCTTTTGGAATGGAAAAGTTCATCCCATGCTTGTCCCTTCCATATACTTTGGAAGCACATATTATTTGATTTCACAGGCTCATAGCTGGAGAGAAATTTGGGGAGAAAAGAGAAAAGAGGAGTGTCTCACATATCTCACATATCTAATTCAGATGATATGCAGAAGGCAGATGCTTGACCGAGCAAACCACCCAGGTGCCCCTGGGGTCGGTAATCTTAGCAAAGTTCTGTTCAAGTCTCAGCAGCCCACAGTACCATCCTGGCTTCCCATTGGAACTACATCCTGGTGCTTCACTCAAGCCACTATCTCCACTCCAGTGTCACCTCCTCAGCAACTTCTAGGACATATATTCATCCTTCCCCTAAAAGTCAACAGAAATATGGCTCTTCTTCCTGGGTTAGGCTCTCTTAGGGGGTTCCTAAAACAGGGTGTCTTAGGCCCTAAGGTTTATAGCTCTTTTTAGCTCTACACTTACACATCCCTTCTCCCACCAGGGTACACCTCAGAGAGGATAGCTAGGTGGTCACTTTCAAATTAACGAAAGCCACTAAAGGTTCAGAAATACTTTTGGAGGAACTTACCGTGCAGATAATTCATGCACAGGTGAGAGATGACTTTGATACAAAGTTATTCACTGTAGCACCGTTTGTAATAGCTAAAGATTAGAAACAACCCAACTAGTTGTAACTGGCAAATACATGATAATACATCTATATCACAGAGCATTAAACAACTGTAAAAAAGAATCAGGAAGCTTTCTTTATACCGACAGGAAAAGAAGCCCAAGCTAAGCATACAAACAAAAAACAAGATCCAGAACGATATTTTAATATCGTCTTTGTAAGCAAATGAAGAGAAACAAAATCCTATTTATTCATGCTTGTATATGCTTAAAGAAACTATGGAAATTTATGTAGGAAATTAAGGACAGAGTTACTAATGGTAGAGACTGGGTAAGTATTGGTCAAATGAGGGGTGCCTGGGTGGCTCAGTCGTTGAGTATCTGCTTTTGGCTCAGGTCATGATCCCAAGGTCCTGGGATTGAGCCCCACTCCCCCTGCTTGTGTTCCCTCTCTTGTTGTGTCTCACTCTGTCAAATAAATAAATAAAACCTTAAAAAAAATTGGTCAAATGAATGACAAGAATGATAGGGAGACATTGTATTATCTTTTAATAGTCTTTGGTTTTTAAGCCATATCTATGTTTCTCTATTCAGCCTTCAGATTTTCTTAAAGTCAAGGCCTTGCCATGGACCCGTGTCAGTAAAATCCTTCCAAGTTGGGTTCCTGGCCCCAATCCTTGTTATGTTTTTGCTTTGTTTTTCTTCTCGCAGGAGATTCCTCTAGGAATTTTTAAAATTTAATCAATGTAAATGGGTATGGGACAGATAGAGCACAGGCCTTTTCAATCTGATCTCCTCTTGCCTAGGATATACTCTTGTTTTATAAACCCATAATGGCATCTGCATACATAATAACATGTATCATGTTTACATAAATGAATACTCCTTGGGTTACAAATACCAGAAATTCAACTTAAATTCTTAGATTAATCCTGAAATTTCCTTGCACACCAAGGGCAAGAAAGCACTTAATAAAATTCCTAACTTCTAGGACTGATGGAAAGGTGAAATAAATTAATGCACATGAAGACCTTGGTCATACACCCACTTCATAGAAAATAGAAAATAAATGTTAGCTGTTATTATCATTTGTGGACGTTTTAAAGCATAATATTTGCTTTTCTGTGCCATATGTCTGAATAGTGTTTATAAATGTGCAGGCACTATTATACAAGTTATAAAATAAGCCTTAGGTTTTAAGGTTAGTCTTTTATTTACACACAGTAATTTCTATAGGGAAAGACAAAAAAAAAAAGTCCACAATAAATTTTGAACTCAAAATTTTTAAATGGTTAAACAAACTTAATTCAAACTTCCAAGTGTAATTGAGACCAAGGATATATGAAAACGCCAAAGAGAAAATAGGGGGTTCCAAAGGGTGCTTCATAAACACTCATTCAAGATCTCAAATACTTACACAGGGGAAAAGATGAATGATTTGATTGGGCAGCAGTTATTGTTAAAGGAAAATAAAGTGGAAGAAACTGAAATATTTAGGTACCTATCAAGAAGTGATGAAAGCCAGCTGTGGAAAAGATTCTGTAAGGGAGTTTATGTATTACAAGGGAAATAGCTGTACAGTGTCAAGAAGGGAATCGGTGAGACAGAAAGCAAGGAAAACCACCACAATTTAATATGCCATCTTCGCAAAAGCATTATTCACACATAATCTCAACGTTTTCTACCTACTGTACCATGGCTTAAAATTTGCTTTGTCATTCATGAATTTACCTCGAAACATTTGTGGCTATCTCATTAATTTTAATATTTGTCTTCTAAAATATTTTAATATTTGTCTCTTGGGGTCCCAGGAATGTACTGTGGTATGTCTCTTGTTCCACAGGTTGTATTTATTAGTTGAGAAGGGAACGGAGAGCAGAATGTCTACGGTGATTTTCAGAAGGTAATATGTCAGTGCTAAAAGCTGAATGTCTAGATTCCTACACGTTTGTGACAATATAAATTAATGATTTGGGATTATTCTTAACATATCTTTAAATACTCAACAGCGTTTACAGACTGGAAAATAGGCCTGTTGGCATCACCTTTCTTAGAATAAATACAATAGCAGTGAGGGTGTTGATGATAGCAACTGACTATTTTTACCAAAAGTTTTCTGTTTTTACAAGAATATTTTGAGTTTTAGCTATACGTAGTCCACTGACATGTTTTTCCATAAGAAGCGTGACAGCTAGAATATGAAACTAACTATATACATAACCACAGTTGATGTTCATGCTCCTTGAAACTTCAAGTGTTTCGAAGTGGCAACGTGGACTGGAAAACCATGGTAAGCACATGGAAACAAGCTCACTTCACGCATCCATCCACAACGTTTTGATGGTTAATTTTATGTGCCAACTTCATCCGGCCTCAGGGTGCCCAGATATTTGGTTAAACATTACTTCCAGGTGTGTCTGTGAGGGTATCTCGGGATAAGACTAACGTTTGAATTGGGAAACTGAGTAAAGCTGTTGTCTTCCCCATTGGGGGTAGGTCTTGTCCAGTCTTTTGAAGACATAAACAGAAGAAAAAATTAAGAAGGAATTCTTTCTCTCTGCTTGTCTTTGAGCTAAAACATTGGTCTTCCCCTGCCTTTGGATTCAGACTTGGAATGGAACTTATACCATTGGCTCTGCTGGCTCTCAGACTCAGACTAGAACTATACCATGGTTATAATAACTTACAACCTACAGTAACTCTGTTTGTGTGTGTGTGTGTTTGTGTGTGTGTCTGTGTAATTTCTTTTTCTCCAGTTGGTTCTGTTTCTCTGGAGAACTCTGAGAAATACAAACATAAAATATTCTTTGGGGTCTTAAAAATCAGACTAGACATCATGAAGGAACAGACAGTCTTGCAAGATTTCCAGGACTTCCTGTGTTCAGTTAAGGCAGCAATGCCACGAGATGAGCCTTTCTTGTTTATTTTTGTACTTCCACTTCCTGTCAAGTGCTCTTAACCAGCAAATTCAGAGGTGCATGAACGTTTAAATAAACTCTAAGTGTGCATAATTATGTGTTCGGTATCCCCCCCCCCAAAAAAAGTCCAATTTCTTTAGAGATTTCTGTAATCAATCGACAGGCAGAATTTCTACTTTAATTCAAAAGTGATTACCATTACCTCTCTCACGTCTGTAAGGACACATGTGAAGGTAGTGTTCTTTCTTGGGTAATAACTGTAGTGACAAAAACTGTAACACCACCTACCAGTTCTTAATAACTTACACCAGTGTTTCTCAAAATTCTGGTCCCTAGACTAGCAGCATCAGCATTACATGAGAATTTATCAGAAATGTAAATTCTCAAGGTCTACTCCAGACTGTCTGAACCAGGAACTCTCAAGTTTGAGAACCACTGGTTTATAGACTCACTTCAGAAGCATTATCTCATTAAATCTATGAAACACAAGTTTGGTACAATTACTTCCATTTTACAGAAGAAGAAAATAAGACTTGGAGAAACTAAAAGGATTTCAGTGATCACACCAATAAAAGGCAGAGTTGAGGCTTGAACCAAGTTCTTATGACCCAAAACAATGCTCTTTCCACAACATTGTAGTTCTCTCCTTAAATAACTCGGGTATATTCCTAACACATACCCCCACTGCCATATAAGACGTGGGATATTTTACATAATAACTCCACATAATGGAAATGTGCCGACCTCATAGGAAAATAACAGTAAGTGGCAGTTTTGTAGAGCTCCTGTATGTTTCCCCCAATGTATGCATGGCAATGAGGCACACAGAGAAGCAGAACCTTAACATGTTTGGTTCATGTGAGAACAACAGTTCATTCTGTCCTACCCTGCCTCCAACCTTCCCATCAGGAGGTTTTCATGTTGTTCTTTCTGCTCAACTATGATACAGTATAGTTTTATAACAGCAGAAGGATGCAAACTACCTAAATGTCCATCAGAAGGGAATAGTTAATTAAATTTTGCACTGGTTGTAAAGCATAAGGCAGCTCTATCTGGACTCCGAAGGAAAAGATCTCTAAGACACAGCAATCAGAGGAAAAAGTAAGGTGCAGACAAGTGCATATAGTATGCTATCATTCATGGGGCAAAATAAAGAACAAGTCACACACATGTATGTTTGTGAATGCATAGACTTCCTCCAGAAGGATAAATAACAACGAGATAATTATGGTTTTGTGAAGCAAATGGAACTAGGGGGAGAGGGGAGAAGGTAGAGGGGAAAGGAAACTGTGCTTCAGAAGGGAAAGAGGGGGACTTACTTTTCATGGTAAACCCTTTCATATTGTTTGGATTTTATTAAAGCCATAATTAAAGTCACCTATTAAATCTATATTTATTAAACATATTTTTTTAATAGACTGGAAAGGACAATTATGAACTCCCAAGCGTTCCATCTACCCTTCATAATCAATTATATTTTCATTCCCAGGAAGCTTCTTATAATTTTAGTCTAAACTACCTCTTTATGTAAATTCCCAAATCTCATCTCATTGGGTGAAGCTGAATTTATTCTTCTTAAATGTGAAGCGTTGCCTCCTAATTCTAGCATAGTAGGGGTGCTTTCTTCATCTTTCAAAAGCTGTTAAAAACTCCCAAATCTAAAATCCTCTTGCAAGCCTGAGACATCTCTGAGCCTAGGGCTCTCCATCTTGATTCTTTTCTAATACGGACAAATTGCTTTCCACCCTGGTTCCTCCAATCTCAAATCCCAACCTGTCTAATACTCTTTAAATGAACCAATGCCCAATAGACAATTAGCTGTGAAACGCCCGCACCGCCAGGTGGCTTCTCCCCATGAGGGAAGTCCCCCCAACCCTTCACCCTGTACAAAAAAATAAAAAGGATGATCAAGAGAAAGGGAGAGAGAAAAGAGGCTTGATAATCACTTAGAAGAGTCAACTATAATTATGCAAACCAGGACGAGCCATGGTGAGTTCATTTAGAATGAATGTTAATAAGTATTTCAAACACAGGAGGAAGAGTGGCTGTTATATACTGAAAAGTAAATGTGTAATTTCTGGAATGTGTAAAGTTTTGAGTGATTCATGAATAAAACTTAGAAGAGTGTAGGAAGCAGGATATGGGCTAAGTAAAAATGCATGTACAGGGGCTGGTAATTTATTGGGAAATACCCATAACATACCACAGCCTGACTCAAAGTGGGGGAGAAAGAAAAAGGGAAAAATACAGTGAGGGTAGATGTACTGGGTTGGCTGAAATAGCCCTATTTTGAGAGGACTCACCATGCTAAAAGGAAATGTGGAGTTATCTTATTAACATAACTACTAATTTCTATTACTAGTGATTTAAATCGCCTAACTGAAGAGGTACTAGAGAGCTCACAAAATAACTCAGTTTGTTAGCGCTTAGAAAATGAGAGCACTGAAGCCAGACTCACTCAGATCAATATTCCAACTTAATGGCCCAGGGACTTGGCCATGTTGACTGATCGTTATAGAGTGAATTCACTGTGCAAACCTGCAAGGGTAAGGTAATGTAGGGCGAAAGAGAAGAACTGGGTTTCTTGGTAGTTTCCTTGTTTCCCCAGCTCACCCTCACACCAACCTCAGCTGTTTTCTTCTGTCCCATAACTTGACAATTATGGGGAAAACTCTAAGGGGAAGAACCCTCCAGATACACTATGGTTCTGGGACTAAGGGGATTTTTAGTATAGCTTTTAAGTTGGTTTTTAGCATAAATTTGTTAAGTAACTTCAGTTATCTTCCATTTGCTTTTCTCTTTTCTAATTGATGAGGTTAATAATTATTATTAAAAAATAATAAATAATAACTCTAGGCTGTAGGATGTTTCATATTTACTGGCATTCCAATGCCATGAGTAAGCACTGTATATCACTCTCTGTGCTCACTCTTTTCCTTCTAATTCAGAACTCTCTGCAGCTCAGTTTCCCACAAATCGAGGTTGTTTTCTACCAATCTAATGTGATCCTTGTTTAGCAGTCGAGATTTTTCAATGATCTACTATGCAGGTGGTGGTCATTGTAGACGAAATATTCATAGTAAAATTAATAGGCACGTAAAACATATCCTAGGTAGGTGTTCAAAACAAGAGCACCAGTTCACATCTAAAAATAACTTCAATACAAATAATAAAGACTTGGGGGGGTGACAGTTGATTTAACAAACATTTACATTTACTTAGTACCTTTGTGTTCTGGGCACCATTTGGATGGAAGTGATGAACAGAATGAGGTCCCTGCTTTGAGATACTCTCAGTCTGATGGAAGAAATGAAAAAGTAAACATATAACTTCAATATAGCAAGTGCTGTAAGAAAGTACATGAATACAAAATCATGGCAGGACAGAGGACCATTACTGCTGCCCAAGGCAGTCAGCTAAGGTTTTCTTTCTTTTCTTTTCTTTTCTTTCTTCCTTTCTTTCCTTCCTTCTTTCTTTCCTTCCTTCCTTCTTTCTTTCCTTCTTTTTTAGTTTATTTATTTGAGAGAGAGAGTGTACGTGCGTAAGTGGGGGAGGGGCAGAGGGAGAGAGAGAATCTCCAGCTGACTCCCTGCTGAGCGCAGAGCCCCACATGGGGCTTGATCCCAGGACCTAGAGATCATGTCCCGAGCAGAAATCAAAAGCCAGATGCGTGAGGCGCCTGGGTGGCTCAGGGGGTTAAGGGCCTACCTTCCAGCTCAGGTCATGATCTCTGGGTGCTGGGATCAACCCCAGCATCAGGCTCCCTGCTCAACAAGGGAGTCTGCTTCTCTCTCTCTCTCTGTGCCTCCTCACTGCTTGTTCCCTCTCTCTTTCTCTCTCTCAAATAAATAAATAAAATCTTAAAAAAAAAAAAAAAAGCCAGACACTTAGCAGACTGAACCACCCAGGTGCCCCTCTTGGGCTTTCTATTTCATCTTGAAGATATAGTTGGAGTTTGGTGAGCATCTTTGGCATAGTGGAAAAGGTTTACATGGCTTTAGAAAAGCTGGTGGTCTGATAGGGGAGACAGGGCAGCAGAAAAATAGCTGTAAGACAATGAGACAAGGACTTTAAGTGGAAGCCTGCATAAAATGCTCTGGAACAGCAAAGGTGTAACAATTCATTTTGTGAAAGAGGCAGGTATGGGGTGGAGGCAGGCTGTGGTCAGCAAAGACTGGTGGAATAGAAAGGAGGCCACACGGTAACTTCACATAAAAGGAGGAATCAGGATTTGCCAGGCAGAAAGAGGAGAGAAGAAACCAGGATCACTTCACGGAAAAGGAGCTCCTTGATCTTAGCTATGAAGGCACAAATGGGGAATATTCTGGAGCGTGTAAAGGCATATGGGGGTGGGAGACCAGAGAGTAAATAGAAAAATCAGACTTGGCTACATTCTGAAGGAGATCTTACACTGCACTAAAGAGTTTGGGCTAAAGTATACCCTGTTGGCAGATGGAAATTGAAGAAAGTCCTTAATCCTGGTAGTGACGTGATCAGATCTGGTTGTAGAAATATGACTAAGGAAAAGCCTGGGTGCAACCTTCAAAGTGTGAGTCTGACCTCACTGATGAGCTCTGACCTAGACTGGAGCAGTGGAATGAAGAATGAAGGGGCAGGAGATGGCTTCTAAGGAGGTAGAACTGAAAGAATGTAAGGAGGTTAGGAGAGGGGGCATGGTTCACTCTTGGGCGTCTGGGAGAATGATGGGGTTCTGGCTGGGCTAGGGAAAAAGGGAGACGAAATTTATGTGAACAATTTGTAAGGAAAATGCCATGTCAGTTCTTTACTGTGTGCTGAATTTTGAGGTGCCTCAAGGGGAATTTCTATGAGTAGTTGGAGATCCAGATCTATGGCTGGAGAAGAAATCAGGTCAAAGCATGAGATTGCCTCAGGGTAAGGGGGATGAGGAGGGGAAGGAGGAGAAAAGGGTAAGAAACAAACCCTAGGGAACCCCAACTTCTCAAGGATGGACAGAGGAACAAAAAAATAATTGAAGAGGCAAAACACTTGGAGGGAGGGGCGCCTGGGTGGCTCAGTGGTTAAGCCTCTGCCTTCGGCTTAGGTCATGATCTCAGGGTCCTGGGATTGAGCCCCGCATTGGGCTCTTGGCTTAGCAGGGATCCTGCTTCCCTTCCTCTCTCTCTGCCTGTCTCTCTGCCTACTTGTGATCTCTGTCTATCAAATAAATAAAATAAAATAAAATAAAATAAACATTTGGAAGGATACACGAGGGGGACCAGAAGAAGGAAGAGAAGCAGAGCTCCGAAGAGAGGAGGACTTCCCTGCCAGAAGTACTAACCATTACTGGCAAATGGACAAGAGAGGCAAGTAGGACAGTGTCCATTGAATGGTAACTCTGTGTCCTTCCCCACGCTGGTGAGAGCAACAGGGGGTGCAGAATCAGACAGCAGTGGATTAGAAGGAGAATGGGACCGTGGTCCTTTCAGCAGTCCATACACTCACATCGGAACAATACAGAGAAGATCCCCGTGCAAGGATGGCAAGCAAATCCGCAGCGCGTTCCTGGTTTTTGTCTTCTGGAGGGGCATCTCCAGCCAGGAGAGCTGCTTGCATGCATCGGTTCAAGACCAGGCCAGTGTGGCTGAGTCAATGGCTCCACACTAGAAGGTGAGGAGCTAGAGTCCTCTCTGAGGAAAATCAAAGCCCAGGAAGGCAAATAAATCTTCCTCCTCTTATCTTCAGTCATGTAATAATGGTGTTTATTGTTAAAAAGAGAGAGAGAGAAAGAGAGAAAAGGACCTAATGAATAGAATAAGTCATGTAGTCTTTCTCGAGAATTTGATGATGAAAAGGTGAAATGTAAGGCATTAGCCCAGAAAAAAAGGAAGTTGAGCTAAAGAAAGAGTGGTTGTTTTTGTCACTGTTTTTTATTTCTTTAACGTCTGGTGGAGTCTCAAGCACATGTGTACCCAGAAGAGAAAGGATGGGTCACAAACATGAGAGGAGGGAAGATACTGAGGAAGCCAGATCTTGAAGGCACAGGGTGAAGGCCAAGACTGGGAAAGTAGTAGAAGTTTTTCTTCTGGGCTAAGAGGGAAGAAGGAAGAATAGGTTTAAGCCTAGAGAAGTCTGAAGATGGTTAAGGAAGACCAAGTCGGTGAGTTGATGCCTGACAACTTCTTTTTTTTCTTTTTCTTTTTTTTTTTTTAAGATTTTATTTATTTATTTGACAGACAGAGATCACAAGTAGGCAGAGAGGCAGGCAGAGAGAGAGGAGGAAGCAGGTTCCCCGCTGAGCAGAGAGCCCATGTGGGGCTCGATCCCAGGACCCTGGAATCACGACCCGAGCCAAAGGCAGAGGCTCAACCCACTGAGCCACCCAGGCGCCCCAACTTCTTTTTTTTCTTGACGATGTGGCTGGTGAGGAAATCTCTGAAAGTCAAGACAGAGTGAACAGGTGGAGAGAGGATGTTGTTAATAAAAACTAGTGTCTTGTTTACTCCTTTAAACACATTGCTTCACTTTCTCCAGGGAAATCATTAAATTCTTATCTCAAGAAGGGTGGTTAAGGGGCACTTGGGTGGTGCAGTTGGTTAAGCATCTGCCTTCAGGTCAGGTAATGATCCCAGGGTTCGGGGATCGAGCCCCACATTGGGCTCCCTGCTCAGTGGAGAGTCTGCTTCTCCCTCTCTTTCTCCCTCTGCCCCTCCCCACTGCTCATTCTCACTCTCTCTCAAATAAATAAATAAAATCTTAAAAAAAAAAGGTGGTTAAATATGAGAGTGGAAAATGCAGACCACAAAATTCTAGATACAGAAGAATCACTGTACATAGCAGGACTAACACTGGGCTTCCATAGCTTTGCCTGGGGCTAAACAAATCTTTTGATAATGCTTCCTTTAAGCAACTTTGAGGTAAATTTGGGGGTATAAGATTTAGAATTTATTTAGAGTAAAATATTCTGGTACTTGGTATCCTACAAAAAAAAAAAATTTAAAGAAACAAACACAGAAAACTGGACTTTGCCTTAGTAGGGGAAACCTCTTAAGCCTGCAAGAGGATTGATGTGTCTTTCCAGCCTTTTTAGAAACTCAAACCACTGATTATCAGGTCTGGTGTGTGCTGCATGGTTGCCCTGAACAAATGAGCCTCAGACACAACCATAAAAGAAAGACATCAGACTAGACAAACTATCATTTAGAAAGAATTAAGACAGGCATATTGTATGCTAACCATCAGCTCATCTCTGGCTGTTCTGGTGTCACTCCTCTCCAGAGGCTACTTAATCTCATTGAGACAAGACAGCCCGCCTAATTGATACAGAAAATGAAAGCCCTTTGATCTCATATCAAACAGAGTCAGACTAAGAGGAGGATCCAGTGGGCAAGATGACTGTCTTCCAAAGGAGAATTAACACGCCAGGCAGGAAAGTAGGAAAGTGGTAATACCTTATTTTGGAATTCCGTGGACCTGATTTACTTAAATAAGGACTGAAAAGTAATATATTTATCTCAGTGCATGAATAGGGTTGGTTTGCTCTTAGTGCTATGAAATCTTTCAAATTACCAACATTTTCAGATAAGTGTTATAGCTGCGATGAAAAGCACAATAGAAGCATAATAAATGTAAGAACACCTGCCTTTTAGCACGTAACTGTAAAGGACAGGTGTTTGTCAACAACAACCTTGACTGCTATGATCTGCTGTCCCTACTAAGAAGTTCCTTGGAAGGGGTTATTATATTGTGATTTAAATAGCATTTGTTATGCTTTGTAAACAATTTATGTAGCTACCCATGCAAAAAAACTAGCTTTGTGATAATCAGAATATCTGTGAATATACTGATATGTCTGTAAGCTTATCAGAGCACTTCTTCATATGTCAGGAAACTCATCAAAATTTGTGTTCTCCATTCTAATGCAAAAAGTACACACTTCAATAATCATATCAGTTGTATTTTACATACTTAATATAATGGTGGTTTTGAAAACCAGTCCAAGACGATGATTATATAAGTAAGAGTAAATAAATTATGGTATTTAGAAAGAAAAAGAAGGATTAATACAGTGTTTTCCTTCCAGATACAGAGGATTACTCTGAAAAATAACATACTCTCTAGTTTAGTTGGTTCCACCAACGGGATCTCATTCTTGGTATATGCAAAAAACCTTGCATATCTGATATTTGGGAAAGTGTATCCTCCCTCCCACTATTTGACATTTGTAAAGCTGAGAGACCATGAAAAAAAAATACAACCAAAAAAGTGTCAGAAAGGAATCAAGGCAGAATATAAAATAACATCTTTTGGGTCACCTGGGTGGCTCAGTCATTAAGCATCTGCCTTCCGCTCAGGTCATGATCCCAGGGTCCTGGCATCGAGTTCCACATCAAGTTCCACATCAAGCTGGACCTGTAGCCCCCACATCGGGCTCCCTGCTTGGCAGGAAGCCTGCTTCTCCCTTTCCCACACCCCCTGCTTGTGTTCCGGCTCTTCAGTCTCTCTCTGTCTCTCTGTCAAATAAATAAATAAAATCTTTTTTAAAAAATAACATCTTTTTCTTTTTCTTACCCAAGGCAGTATTCATAATGATGAATAATCAAATCAACAACTAATAAATTAACATGTATTTGAATGAACCTAGGAAAAAAATGTGGCTGATTGTATATAGTACGTGGATATCTTCAAAATAAACTCTGGCCATCTTGGGATTTTTCTTCCAGTAATTTACAAGCCCAGACTTTCAACTATTGGACTACTTAACGGTCCACTTCTTTCCCTCCTCATTTAAAATTGACACCAGTTCTCTGTTCCCCCATTTTAGAGGCACCACAGCTGTTGTTTACTGAACTTTCATCAGACCCACTTCCATCTTTCTAAAGGAATAGAGCACCTGGCTTCTGATCTTCCCCCGTGTCCTCATTCCTCATCACCACTTTCTGACACTTTCGAACCGCTGGGGACCCATCCGTCACCTCAGTTGTAGAGTCCCGTGATCATGTTCCCTGCAGTCCTCCAACTCCAGCCTCCATCCACCAGCACGATCATTCCCAGAATTTAACCATGGCAGGCACTTGGAATGTTTGTTTTTTGACGGCCAGCCCCCAAGTGTACCACTGCCCTCCTTCCCTTTCCAACCTCCTCCCTGCTTTCTGCTCACTGAGTTCAAGAAACGCAAAATCCTTCATAGTTTAATCCATTCATGAGCCCTCTTCTCAGCCCATCATTGCCCTCTCCACCAAAGCCCCTGCCACATCCTTGTGACCCACGACATCAGCAGGCACAACCACATCATACATGCTACCCAGTGTTTCCAGGTATGCCCAGGAGCATTGCTGGGGGAAAGCCGGGACTACTCCGACTCCCGATTCCACACTCATGCTTGCCTCCATTGTGCCACAACGCCCACAACAGTCCCCTGACTCGGTGCTGGGAACGTTCTCCCCAACAGCTCTACACACATAATTCTCTCTCCTCAAACTCTCCTGTATCTTCCCTGTAGCATTCAGAGCAGAGATTTTCCAAAGCAATTGAACGTAACCGGTCTTGTATCTCCTCCACGTCTCAACACACACCTGTCTCTTCATTTAATTTCCCTCGGTTTTCATCTGCTTCAAAAGCACTTCTTACACCATTTATCTGACTTCCAGTTCTGGGTTTTGAACTTCAAGCTCTCTCCAGAAGCCTCATGTCACTTTAACAACTTTGTATAACTTGTCCCCATGCTGAGCGCCGAGCTGGCACATGTGGGCGCTCAGTAGATATTTGTTGAATGAATGAGGAAATAGATAAAGCTACACCTGGATGTTTTACTTGTGATTTGACTCTAGATAAGGGGCATTAACTGGGGGAGAAAAGGATCATCAAAGAGGAAAACAGCTTTCTGCTTCTTCCACTCCAGCTGTTGCTACTACCTCCAACTCTAGTCTTTGGGGCTCAGTTGATTTTTCAACAGAGGTGGGTTTTGGGGGGAAGTAATTGGAGCAGGGAACCAGGCCCACCTATGATTACTGTAAATGAAATAAAAACAAGTTGATTGTACACACAGTGTTTTAAAGGACAATAGTTAAATGTATATTACTTTAGTACACAGTATGTGTAAAATAACTTACTTATAAAATCAAAAGGGCATCACAGGGGCACCTGGGTGGCTCAGTGGGTTAAGCCTCTGCCTTTGGCTCAGGTCATGATCTCAGGGTCCTGGGGTTGAGCCCCACATTGGGAAATCTCTGCTCAGCAGGGAGTCTGCTTCCCACCCCCATCCCACCCCCTCCGCCCGCCTCTCTGCCTACTTGTGATCTCTCTCTCAATCTGTCAAATAAATAAATAAAATCTTTAAAAAAAAAAGAAGGCATCACATCACTTCCAAACCATCTGATCACTAGCATTCCTTTGCTGCATTCAAATTCTTATAACCTGATGACTACTGTTTTTGTGTTCTTCAAATGTGTAGTTTGTTTATGATAGTGTAAAAATAGTCACCCACCACATCATTCTGTATGTTTCCTACATGCTGTTTCTATTGTGTATGCTATTTAAAATTTCTTATGATCTTGTTAAAAATATGTGTTTATAAATTATAAATTCTGGTTTTTTTGGTTTCTTCAGTTATGATTTCACCCCCCCCCAATATGGTTGGATTCCAGAAAACCCAGAAACAGTATCTAACAAGATCAGAGCAGAGGAAGGAGAGGAATGGCAAATAAACATTTTCCAGTGTCGAGTTAGAAAGATATTCGATCTTTCAATGTGCTCAACAAATGGGTTTAATAATGCACATTTCAGTATAAAACAGTTCACAACAGAAATATTTGCTACTCAGCCCATTTATCCTGGGAATTACACAACATGGACCATTTTCAATAACTCTTTTTATTATAATGATTTCCTCCTGCTCAAGCAACAGAGATGTACAAACCATTTTGGTCTAGAAATGTAATATGTCGAGATACAAATGTATTAAAGAAAGACTAAAATATAATCATTTTCATCACTTTGGTTCAATGTTACATTGTCTTTCTCAAGGTACTTTAGCCTTCTAAAATCTTTCCGACCAGAATATAAAATTGCTTTTTATTCAGGATCTATACAACTAGACAACTTGACAAAGCAGATTTATTTCAAAGTCATGGTAAACTACTGGTAGACCAAAACAAGAGATGAAGATATATTTTTAGGAAACCGTTGGTTTCTTTTAATTTTATAAGTTAAAAGTCTTGAAATGCCTTTTGTATCATAAAAAATAATATCATTTGGTATAAGTTTGCCTTGTAGAATTTTATATTTTAGTGTCAATCCATATATATTAAATAGATAGTAACTTTTTACTT
This sequence comes from Enhydra lutris kenyoni, assembly GCF_002288905.1. Taxonomy (NCBI): domain Eukaryota; kingdom Metazoa; phylum Chordata; class Mammalia; order Carnivora; family Mustelidae; genus Enhydra; species Enhydra lutris. The sequence goes on along the minus strand of NW_019154100.1, from coordinate 4,945,491 downwards.
AATAAAACCATTGAATTATGTGAAACCTCTTTGAACATTCTGAATGAGTGGAAATATAACATCGTCCATTTCATCATTCATTTATTCAGCAAACAGGTATTAGAAGTGTATGATGTGTATAGCACAACAGCAGAAACTAGTTCCTCAAGGAGTTTAACAATAGAGAGAATTAAGATATATTTCTATATCGCTATAATTTATAGTACAGTAGATCCCCCCTCTGTCCATTATCCACCCAGATACTTTCCAAGAATGCCCCGTGGGTGCCTAAAACCGTGGATAGAACCAAACCCCATCTATACTGGTTTTTCCTGTGCATACATACCTATGGTAAAGTTTAACTTATAAAGTGGGCACAGTAAGAGATGAACAATAGTAACTCATAATATAATAGAACAATAATAACAATATACTGTAATAAAAGTTATGTGAATGGGCTCTCTCTATATATACCTTATTGTACAGTATTCATCTTCCATTTTGTGATGATGTGAGATGATGAAATATCTATGTGATGAGATGAAGTGAGGTAAATGACGAAGGCATTGTGACCTAGCGTTAGTCTACTATTGAACTTCTGAGGATAGGTCAGAAGGAGGTTCATCTGCTTCCTGACAATGGCTGACTGAAGGTAATTAAAGCTGAGGAAAGTGAAACCATGAATAAGGGGGTCTTCTATAATAATTGCCACAGAAGGTATGCTGTAAAAGTGTATGGGGCTATTGAGATTTGTGATTTTTTTTTTTTTTTTTTTTACTGGTTTGACAATTTAGTGCTTAGAATTGTCTGTTTTACAAAGCCACCTGAATGACAGTCACATAAAGCATTACACTCATTCTTTTTAGCTTTTGTGTATTTAGAATTTTTGACCACGTTTGTCCTGTACTTGGAAAGCAAAAATTCAGGGAGTGTTGAATTACTGAGCACATATTGTGAATAAGGCACTAAGTGGGGCACTGGTCCTAAACATTACAAATGAAGACAGCAGACATGGTCCCTTTGCTCGAGGAGTTCCTAATCTAGTAGGGCAATGAGGAAAAAAACCACATTTGCACTGAACATGTCTTTCATTCCTTTCTACATTCTCACCATCACTGGACTTGAACTTTATTAGGCATCAAAGCAACCACATTATTTCATCCATGCCCCCCAGGAGCAGCAAGCAATACAATTGGTTATGGTTGATTTTATGGTTCGCCCGTGATTATTGATAAGACAGGTCCGTGTTTTCTAAAGCCCTGGATGCGGCTGGTGTAACCCACACACGGGTGAAGAGCGCTGAGATGGTATTTCTGATCCACTTGAGTCACAAGCAGTCTTTGATGAAGGGCTTCAGATCTCAGAAGCAGAGGCCCCTTGAAAGAGGAGAATTCTACCCAGGAAGTGAGAGCTCCGAAAGACTTGTTTCTGGGGACTCTTCGTGGTGACATGACAGCTCCTCGTTGTCCAGAACCCTTCTTCTATGAATGAGAACAGAAACAACGCGAGAATGGAGGAGAAGACAGTGAGATCTAATCCAGAGCAGACTGTACAATGTATGAGAGAGAAAGTGTAGAAAAAAGTAAGAGAAGGCAAGATTTATGAGGAGAAAGGGAGGGAAGAGGGGGAACGAAGCAAGGAGGGAGGAGAGGGAAAGAGGGGGAGAAAAGTCGAAGGGAGAAGACGGAGCCTATAACACTAGTAGCAAGGGATCCAAGGGTGTGGTGGCTGAGTACTGTGCAGTAAATCCTGGGCCAGGTGCCCAGGAAAGAGGACAATAAAACTCTAAGAAGTGACAGCTGTTTTATCAGGAGGAATATTAGCAATAATCATAGCTAACATGTACTTTCTGTGTGCCAATCCTATAAGTGCTTTGCATGGATTAACTCATTAAATCCTCAGGATGACCCTGGAGGCGGAGAGTCTTAACCCTGATACAGAAATGGAGTTTCAGAGACCTTAAGTAACTTACCCAAGGACACAAAGCCACTGAGCAGCAGGGCTCGGATTTGAATCAACAAAGCCTGTCTCCAGTGTTGCAACTCCTTAAGCACTGTGCTCCCCCTCACTGGCTCTCACCAGGCATGCAAGAACCTGGAGTAGGAATATGGCAGGAAAAAAGCAGGACGGATCGAGACACGAATCTGGCCACCCCTGGCTTCCAAATCGCTTCCCACTCTTTATATGAGGAGAGACAGATATTTTGAACAAAACTCACATTTGTTACCTACACATTCCAGTGTAACAGATACATTCCAGCATAATTTCAATTAACTGAATATACTGACTTTATAGTTTTAATGATTTTAGATAAAATCTTATCTGTGGTGTGTTGAATCAAATTATCTTTAAGGAGCACCTTTGTGGGGAACCCTCCCACACCATTGGTGGGAATGCAAGCTGGTGCAGCCAGTCTGGAAAACAGTATGAAGGTTCCTCAGAAAGTTGAAAATAGAGCTACCCTATGATCTAGCAATCGCACTACTGGGTATTTACCCTAAAGATACAAATGTAGTGATCTGAAGGGGCATGTACACCCCAATATTTATAGCAGCAATGTCCACAATAGCCAAACTATGGAAAGAGCCTAGATGTTCATCAACAGGTGAATGGATAAAGAAGATGTGATGTGTATACACACACACACACACACACACACACACACACACACAGTGGAATATTATGCAGCCATCAAAAAATGAAATCTTGCCATTTGCAATAACGTGGATGGAACTAGAGGGTATTATGCTGAGTGAAATAAGTCAATCAGAGAAAGACAATTATCATATGATCTCACTGGTATGAGGAATTCGAGAAACAAGACAGAGGATCATAGGGGAAGCAGGGAAAAATGAAACAAGACAAAACAGAGAGGAAGACAAACTATGAGAGACTCTTAATCTCAGGATTCTGAGGGTTCCTAGAGGGGAGGAGGGTGGGAAGGATGGGGTGGCTGGGTGACAGACACTGGGGAGAGTATGATGAACGCTCTTAATTGTGTAAGACTGGTGAATCACAGACTGGTACCCCTGAAACAAATAATATATTATATGTTAATAAAAAAATAAAAATAAATAAATTTTAAAAAGAGTAGTAAATACAGAAAAAAAAATGACTAATGTCATTATGGAAAAAAGTTCACTCTAAGTAGTAATCAAATAAATGCAAATAAAACCAATAATGAGAAACCATTACCCCAAAAAAAAAAAAAAAAAGAACACCTTTGTGAACAATCCCAGCTGAAGCCACTTAGCAGACTATTGGTTGCATGTAAAATACCTAAATTTAGACAGATTGTACTAAGATATGTATTATAGATAGATAGGTAGATAGATAGCAGGGGCTCGTGCCAAATAGATAGTTATTCTTAATTAATAAACCATCAGCTAGCTAAGGACTGGCTGGTTGTAAGCCTGGGTAAGAGGAGAGCTCATTTATTCATTCGTTTGACAAATATTTATTGCTCACTCTGTGCCATGGATTATTTTAGTGATACAAGAGAATATGAAAGAAAATTCAAGCTCTTCTGTAGATTCCATTCTGGAGGTTGGGGGATACGGACACTGAGCAAATAAACAAATAAAGCTTTAATGTGTCAGATGGAAATAAGTGCTAAGAAAAAGAAAAACAAAATGAAATAAGATGGATAGAGATGGGAGTAGATGCAATTCATGTAAGGTGCTCAAAGACGGTTTCTTTGGTGACTTTGGAGTGAGACCTGAAGGAAGTGAGGAAGACAGCTATGCCGATGTGTGGGTGGAAGAGCATTTCAGCTAGAGGGAACAGCAAACACAAACCTCAGAGATGTGAATGTGCTCTGTGGGTTTGTGGAACACTAAGGAGGCCAGTGTGGCTGCCACAGAGAGAGCAACGGGAAGGGCACTTGGAAGAATCAGAAAGAGGCAGTGTCGGGCAAGACTGAGATTTTATTCTGAGAGAAATGGGGTGACACTGGAGGGTCTGACACTGGAGAGCAGTGATATAAACTGTGGAAGTATCCCTGGGAAATTAAAAAAAGAAAAAGAAAAAAGAGGGTAGGGGAGGTGGGGGAGTGCCCCTCATGTGTTCCTGCAAAAGAGTATGGGATAGGAAATACAATGCCATCTAAAGCCAAGTAAACTTGTGCTAAGCTAAGAAGACAAGGTCAAAAGGTAGAGAAGAGATCACTAGGATGACAAACAGCTTTTTTTTTTTTTAAAGATTTTATTTATTTATTTGACAGAGAGAGATCACAAGTAGGCAGAGAGGCAGGCAGAGAGAGAGGAAGGGAAGCAGGCTCCCTGCCGAACAGAGAGCCCAATGCAGGGCTCGATCCCAGGACCCTGAGATCATGACCTGAGCCGAAGGCAGAGGCTTAACCCACTGAGCCACATAGGCACCCTGACAAACAGCTCTTAAAGCAAGAAAAGTGGGAGCCAGAGACTGTGGGAGAGTGATGGGAGTAGGGGAGCTCTTGTAAGGAAGCAACATAGTACATGGCTTTTAATACAAATTCAGCACACACGGGCCACAGGAAAGCAGCGGAAAGGAAGAAGAGAGAGCCAAACGGAAGGAAGAGGATGAGGAAGACGGGGAGGTAGAGACTAAGAGGTTGAGCAGTACTGGTGTAAGGTTTCAGGTGAGACAACTCACTCTCTCCTCCATCCCTCACAGACCCAGAGACGGCCGTGGTTTGGTCAAAGCCTAGGATAATTTCCAGTGTGCATTGTTTCTGGTGGTGTTCTTCCTGCCATAGGTAGAGATTTCAATCCAGCTGAGAAAGAACATCATGCCAGTCTTTAAAAAGAGATAGGAGATGTAATTTCATGAAAGGGATGTTGATTGTGTATTCATATTTATAAAAGATCTGTTAAATGCAAAATACAGTTCGCACTGACTGAATTCTCACCCCAGCTTATTATGGTGGATAATTGCATCCTTACTGTACGGGTGAGGGAAACTGGGGATCTGAAAGTTTAAGCACCTACTCCAAGGTCACATGGTGGCCAAGCTTCTAATCCAGGACCATCGGTTCCAGCTGTGTAAATGTCCCTACATCTGGGGGAGACCTTAAAACCAACCATGCACAGGGCGATTGTTATAGAAAACAAGAACACAGAGGCAACAGCCTGGTCCCCTGACACATTTGAATAATGGCTTTGGATCAGCAGTACTCAGGATTTCTGATATCGCTGGAGACCCTCAGATTCACAGCATACTGTCTCTTACCCCCGCCCCCCTCCACATACAGCGACACCCCTCCCAACTTCCCACTGCCTCACAGGAGGCTGGCTGCCAGACGTTTTCAATGGGTTACAGCTAAGTCACATCGCCCAGAGTTATGCTTCGTGTCATCTTCGAGGAGTTTCTGTGATCACCCAAGATTTCTGCTCTTTAGTATCCTGGTGTGGTGAGCACTACTGTCATGTATTTATCATATTTTATTAATGGGGGTTGATTAACTTAATCCATCACCTTTCATTTTAGCCAAGTAATTAAAAACCTGGCTTCTCTCTCCTCATCTAGTGAATTTTTCTGATGTTTTCCTAGAAGTCTTCATTTCTATTCAGTCTTGAATGTCCAGAGGTTCATCTTAGAGAGACCCCAATACATTTCACATTTGAGGTCCAGAACCTCTGGGTTGCTAACATCCGAGTCCCATCCGCTGGCACTATTACTGTTTAGGGGATTTATAAGAATAGATGTATAATGGCGGGGCCAGACTGCAGCATTTTCACGCTACCTCGGCAACAGCTACACCCATCGTTGAGTCTAAACATCTTTTTTATTGACAAAGACCTTAAGGTCCAGGGGCTGAAGTGTGTTGCCCAAGGTCACACAGGTGGTGTGTGGGCAACTTCAGGTTAATTTCAGGTCTTCTGACCCAAAGACCAGCAACTTCAATTACCTTTCCGTATCTTCTCTTGTGAAAGTAAAACTCTCTGTTGCATCTCTCCAAACTATTTTTGTAACATCTCCCTGAACGGTTAACAACTCCATTAAAGAGGTAAGACCCTGAAGGTCAGAAAGATTAAATGACTGGTAACTGGGGGTACAGTGAGCATTGCTTTGAAGGAAGAACTGGGAATAAAACACAAGTTCTTGGCTTAGAAATAAAGGATCCTCTCCTTTAAAATGTACTCACATAGATAAGGCTATTACTCAACAAAATTAGCAATCTTTCTCAGTTCTGGGTTATGGAGTGTCTCATTTACCTCAGAGTTTACTACTTGCTCTTTTTAAAGAGAAATTGTTTAATTGGAATTCTCAGGGGAAGACAACGCAGAAAATTACCTAAGCACATTTTTTTGCAGGTCAGATTTTAGAATGTGACTTTCAGACAGATTTAGAAATTTATCTGAACACATTTTCTTTCAGAAAAAATGTTTTTAGTGACCAATATCTGCAACACAAGAGAAAACAAATCCACACCAGTAACAGGATAACTGGTTCTTTCCTGTTTAAGCAAAGTGGAACACTGTCCTCAACTTCTCAAAAGTTATTCTAGTTAATGCCGCGCTGTTCCAGTCCGTCTGTGCCTGCTTGATTCCGTAATGCTCATGCGGAGAGACAAGAACCTCTGCTGCATTCGTTGACCACCTACTATGGCCAGATGGCACAGCCAGGAGCTGGATCATGGCCAAGGGGAGCAAGGCACGGTGCACACACTTGGGGAGCTCAGGGTGGTGGAGAGCAGAGCATTGGGCTTTTAAGGGCATAGAAAGCAGATGGCCTCAAGGAGTGGGAGCCAAGAGGGACGTCGGTCAACTGAGGGACTCTCCTAGGTTTTAAGAGCAGGGCCTTAAAAAGATGATCGGATTTAGAGGAGAGGCTAAGAGGAAGGGAACTGAGGGTAGAGGAGACACGGTTCTGAAGTCCGGACATCAGCATACCGATCCTTAAACTTTGCTGGCATTATATAAAACATGATTATCATATATCTCCCTGAGGGGAATAGGAAGTAGTCCCAAAGGGGATGCAGGGTCTAAAGCCAACTTTCCCATTGACTAACATTCATTGGACATAAAATACTTGCCAGTTACTGTATTAGGCATTGAGGACACTAAGATCTGAGTAACTGAACAAATTTATAGCAGGGTTTAAAAATCAGACTCTCTCTCCAATTTGTGGAAAACTGCTTGATCCACAGAGCTACACGATTATATACTTTCTTCTAGAAATCTAAAGAACCCTGCCAAGAATACCATTCTATATTATTTTTAGGAAAAATCCCTAAGGAGACAAGGTAAAATAGTTACATGAATATAGACCCAGACATTATATAATCTCATTTAAGAAGACAGATTTCAATGCACAATAGGATAGACCTAGAACACCATTCGTTCTAGAAGAATTAGGTTGCACGGACACTCCATACTTAGAGCCCAGAGGCTACGTCCCTTGGTCCCAGGACTTGGGCAAGTATTTCCTTCACTCGCTCCTGCCGCCAGACCATTCACAGAAGTTTCTCCCAGGTGCCTTTCTTTGCCCCTTCCTTCTACCTCCCAGACCCCACTTTATCATGACTCCCCCCCACTGTGTTGTATCTTCTCTGCTTCATCTGAAGGGTCTCTCTAAAACGTGGACACACCTTTTAGCTCAACAGAAGGCAGCTATGGCAACACAATAACAATTGTTAGGCCACGAGTACAGTTGAAATACAAGTATTATCTTAGAAAAGAAATGCTAGAAATCAGTGGAATAGAACACTATAAATCAAAAGGAAATGTAGGTATTTCAATGTGATTATCACCATCTTTTATAAATATATGTCTATGGTTATTTTTCTGATTACTCATAATACTAATATAGATGATGAAAGGGTCTTAAGAACACATTTTGAACATGTCATGACAATATGCTAAGAACATACAAGTATTCACACACACACACACACACACACACACACTAAGCAAATAGAAGATAGGAGTAACTATCAAAAGGGAAAAATATGACAATTACACAAATATGAACATAGTACTGACATGTAGAGGGAGCACAGGGATAATTATAAAGCAATAGTACCCATGAAAACGGAAAGTCTCAAAAAAATATTATGTTTGGTTTTTTTCTTCTTAAGTTTGTAAGCTACTACCTGATATATTTTTTTTCCCCTCAGGGCAAATATCAAAACCTTCGTAAGTTTCTTCAATGCACTACTCTAGATCACATGCAACAAGAAAAGAGAAAACCCCAGATCATTTCCAAATTGACAGGAATAATGTATTTAGAAGATTGAATTTATAAATTATTTAAAATTCAGAATTTTACAATTGAAAAAATTGGTGGTGTAATTGAATTTTCCTAGGATATTTAGTAAATTTTCAATATTTTAAGGGAAAACCTAAGAAAACATCTTGGAAAAGCCTGGGTAAGAAAGAATGCACGAAAATGCACTGTATTACATTCTACTATTTCTGTTAAAATTATAGCTTTTCATAGTAATTATTCAATAAAAATAACATGTACATACTCATATAAATCAAGTTAAAGATAAAAGTAACTGATTTGAGAGTTATTAAGCCAGAAAAGTTTTTTTTTTAACTAAAAACAATAAACAGAAGACTTTATAGGCTAAAAGTATACATTTACATGGACCTCCAATTAAAATATTGTGTAGTAGGTTATAGCAAAACCTTATTTCCAAGTTTCTGGAAAATACATTTTATACATTCAAATAGCCAATATAAATCAGAGATGATTCAGAATTAGATGTACATCATCAAATTACTCATTTTAAATAAATTACTCATTCCTTAAACAAGATTACAAGTTATAGACCAGAACTTTAAAATTTATTTTTATTTTAGGGAAAAACAAAAGTTTACAGATACTTGATATAAAGTGTTCACACATAGAATGCATCTCTTATGTGACACTAGGAAAATTTTCAGTATAAGCTACATCATATTTGAAGATAAGTCCATGAGTTCTAATTTTTAAAAACCTGTAAGATGATTTGCAACTTTAGGATATTAGATACATGGCATGTAAATCATTATTCTTGAATCCCATATATTCATTCATAAAAGACTTCTAAACAAAGGAGTCGGAATTTTGTTCACAGTTTATAAACTTTGAACAAATTTTGTTATGATAACCTGTTACCTACAGAGGAAGTTATCCATAAACAAAAACAATCTGGTATTTACTAATTTTACACAATCCATTATAAAACTTCCTGGTCTAAGGCTGTAACCAACTGGGATTTCATATGAACCATAACCAGAGAGAGTGAACAATGATAAATTAACAGTATCAGAGAAAGCAGATAACATAGAGTTAACACTTAGTGTATTTAATTAAAGTTTCTTTCTTCCTACCTCATACAAGTGATCTAGTAATCTAAATCATGGAATTTCAAATCCATCTATGGTTGTTGTCAAATTCAGTAATTAAAAATGCAACCCAGTTTAGAAAGGACATTTTTCTCTTAATTTTAAAGAGATTTATGGCTTACTATTTTTAAAACAAATTATTTACCCAAATAAATTTTTGCAATCACTTGCTGGTTCCTATGACTACTTATTGACAATTATTTCTAAATTACATAAATGTGTTAGTCACCAGCAAGTAAATCTTGTTTTAAAAATCATTGATGAACATAGCAATTTTAAAAATGTAAGGTTCTCATTTGTATCTCTAGTTTAAAGTCTAATTAGTGATTTGTACTGATCCAATATTTTATATTAATACAAAATCTAATCATTTGATTTCTTCAGTCTCTATGAGGTTATAGATATCTTTACAAATTTTGTTCAGAAACTGAATTTTAGAAGACACACTCCTAAACACAAAATCTATTTTATGAATTGTGTTAAGCATAAGGAAACACAAATACCCACTTTTATCATTCAAGAACAAATTACTATAATGCATTGCAAAATATTTGCTAATGAAAATGCAACAATTTTTATTTACCTAACCTGTTACTTCACACTGTAGTATATAATAAATTTTATAAGGGCAAAATTTTGATTTACTCTGACATTAGCAACATGGTTTAATTCAAAAAGTCAAAAGATTTATAGAGATAATTTTTCCAATTCAAACAGTATTTTGCTGGATTTCAATTTTTCCATAGAGCTCTGAAATAAATACATGTTTTTTAACTTTGCTTTAAGATGTGTAAAGGGGTTTCAAGTATTCTACAGATACAGACTTTAGAGAACACTGAATTCTTAAGAAAAAAAGGAGCTTTTTGTTGTTGTTGTTGTTTTACTCCATTGTAGGATCTTTTTTAGTCCAAAATCATTTTCACCTGCAATAATTGTGTTCAGGTTTTCTCAGCAGGTGAAGTATACATTCTTACAAGGTTTCAAATTTCAGAATTCCAACAATGCATTTAAACTGAGTACCCACTGAATCACGTTCTCTCCTCTTTGTTGTGTGTGTGTATGTGTGCCTATTATCTTCCAATTCTAATATTTATATTAGATCTTAGTCTTTTTAGCTCCCCAGAAATACCTTAGTGAACCCTCAGCAATTGCTAACCACTTTATAATTGTGAGCCGGCGAGCCCCTTCAAGTAGATCGTTAACCACAGAGTGCCTGACAATTTCCAAATCCTATCCTCGGTCCAAAAGGAAAAGATAGGGCTTTGTGAGGCCGAAAGGAAGCGAAGGAAAACAAAACAAATGTAGCTCATGCTGAAAGTGAAAAGTGCTTGGACAGATTAGTATTTTCTTTTCTGCAAGGCGCCCTGCCAGACTTTTTTTTTTAAATAGAGAAGAGTTATTTTTTTGTCTGATTTTTCAGTTTCTTGGAAAGTGTTGGTATTTACCATCCCCACCGGCCCCTCATAATTATGGTTGGTTGTTTTGTGTTTTTTCCATCCGTCCACATCACAGACTGCTGATCACTCCCCCACCCCCACCCCCTGCCTCACTCTGTCAAAACCCCCAACTCTGGGCGACCCTGGGTTTGGAAACTCCGCGGACTCCCGACGACACATCCCACTCTTCCTCTCACGCCTCTTATTTTAGTTGCAAGATCCCTCACTCCAGTTGCAGTCAAAGCCGGAAATTTTCATTTAACTACACCCCCCCTCTGGCCCCCTACTCGGAGCCGAGAGCTGGGGAGCTGAGAGCCTCAGAGCACAGCCGGGTCTCGGCCGCCTCCCCTCTCTCCGGAAGGCTTTAATTTGCACACTTGCTTGCCACTGCGCAGCGAACCCCTAACCCCCGCAGCCGCCGCCGGGTGGGTCTCCGGCAGAGTCGGCCTCCGGGGCCCCCGCCCTCACCCCCGCTGCTTCCTCCACTCGGCCCCGAGCCCCAGTCGGAGCCCCGCAGCCCCTGTCCGCCCCCAGCGAGCGGCGCGGGCGGCGCCCTCCGCCTTCCCTCCGCCCTCCGCCGCTGTGCCCACCCCTTCGCAGGAGAGAGTGCTGGTAACTCCTTCCTCCGAGCTGGTTACCTGCTTTGCGCCGCGGTGGACACGTGCGAAGCTCCAACAGACACTCGCAGCCCCCTCGGGAGGCCCGAAGCTGCCGGGCCCCTCAGGTAAGGGCTGTGCGTTCGGGTGGTGGGCTGCGGGGTGGGGTGGGGGTCCCCCCGGGGAGATTTGGGAGCTTGGCCGGGGTCGGAAGCGAGAGTGTGGGTGGGGGTGACTGTGGTGTGTGGGGGGGTGTATGTCTTCCGAATAGGCTTTAGTTAACCCCTTACGAGCCGAGGCAGGCTAGTTACGGGGACCAGTTTTGGGGAGTTAGAGGAGTCTCCCCTAATCTGGCAAGAGGAGGACATCCCACAGCAGGGACACCCCCAACACTAAGAGCCTGTGCCCTCTCCCAAGTAGCCATGCGCACAAACACCCACACACTCGTGAAGCTTCCTAAAGAGGAATATAAACTCTACTCGGACACTCATAGAATAATCCACACTTTAAAATGCACTGCCTCTGGGGACTCCATGCGGGACTTTGCGTTAACGTGCCCCACATTCATTTCCCCACTAAAGCTCACTCCAGCTCGCGGAGGTGTGGGTGTGGCCTCCACCGACTCCACCAAGAGATAAATGTTAACGCAGGCTTCTTGCTGCCACCCCCCGCGGGTGTGTTATGCACGCATAGGAGGGCAGAGGCGGCCCGTGCACAGGCTTGAAGCCCCACAAGGACGCACGTTAGCTTTAGTTTCCTATTTTACTTTTTATAATTTAAAATATCCCAGTTAAAACGTACACCCTGCGGTGAGCAGCTCCCGACCCCGCAGCGCGCCCCGCAGTGTGCACGTGGGGCGCATCTGCGTGTGCGCACACGGCGGGAGTCGTGGTCCCAGTGCGGCCTCTTGTCGCTGCGCTGGTGGCGACCCTTGCGGTGCTTGGCAGGCTTCGGGAGAGGCACATGAAGGATTTCATTGAGTGTGAAGACAGAGAGCAGAGACAGAAAGCAGAAGGAGGCGGCTGCAGCCTTTGTAGTCGCGGAGGAATGCGGAAATGTTGAAGCACTATGTCAAACTTTTTTGAAATGGGGTCAAGTCACATTCAGCCAGCGTGGGAAAGCAACAACAACAACAAAAAAAAGTGGAGGAGAGGGGGGAAAAAGGCACTGTTGCTCCCGTTTCTCTACTCCGGAGCCGACCGTCCGGGGAACGAGGGGGGAGAGCCAGGGCGGGCGGTGCGGGGCCGGGCCGGGCCGGGCCGGGGCAGCGGGCTCAGCTCCCTGCGGGGGTGGGACGTCCGCGACGCTGCTTTAGCTGCTGAGCCTCGGGTTGGACTGGGGCGGGAGGGGGATGCGGGAGGGGCGGGCTGCGCAGGCGGCGGCGGCTCCTCGGCTACCTGTGTGGCCCTAGGCCTGGCTCAGACCCTCGTGCAGGCTCGGGGGGGGGGGGGGGGGGGGGGCGTGGGGCCCCCCCGGGGGGGGGGCGGCGGGGCCGGGGGGGCGGGGGGCGCGGCGGGGGGGGGGGGGGGGGGGGGGGGGGGGGCTCGGTCCTTGGCTCCCCCAGGATTTGCCTTCACCTTTTAAGGAGAGCTTTGAATGGAGTGTGTGTGAGGGTCTCTGTGCTCGCTCTGCCAGCACACCGTGGGGATCGCGCCATTTGTTTCTTTAATTCCTGGCAGCAGGCGAGCGGGCCAGCGGTTTCGGGGCAGGTAATTCCGAGGTGTCCCGGGGATTCCAGGCACGCGGCCGGCGTGGCGAATGTCCGGCCGAGGCCGCGGCGGCCATGGGTTGGAGGCTCCCTAGGTCCTGGATTTCAACTGTATGGTGAGGGGAAGCGTGCCCCTACCCTACCTCCCCACCCCCGCACTTTGTTGTGCCGCGGGCTCCGGGTTGGGGGTGGGAGGGGTTGGCGCGTTTGGCTTTTGATGAGACCAGGCCTTAAGCCGAAAGAGGAATGGAGCCGCCACCTCTGCTATTTAAGATCCAGAAGATCTGGAGAAGATCCAGGGAGTGGAAAAGGTTCGCGAGTCCTGGCCCCGAGGGCGCAGTCCCCTCTTTCTCACCCCCGAGGCTTGGCATTTACTCCTCCCATTCCCAGACTTCTTAAGACGAGGGTGAGTTTTGATGAGGTTGAAATTAGTTGAGAATTTCAGGGCGAGACGGTTATGCTACCTTCCTCCCGAAGTTATTCTTTAAGGAGATGACAAGGTAGAGTGCGACGAATACCCCTTTCTCCCACCCTTATGGTCCCGCTCCCCCTTACCCCCCACTCCAGGGCCCCACCGTTCCTCCTCTCCCGAGTAGCGGGAGCCCCAGCCCTCCCGACCTCATGGGTTTCCACCAGGGAGGTCCTCCGAGTCGAAGGAAGAATTACGTTTCCAATCCAGACTTCTTTACCCTAAAAAGACCATTTGTGTGTGCAAGTCGTTTTTTAATGTCTCCTCGTAGAAAAACTGAAAGTAGAAAGAAAGGAAGCAATTTCCTAGCAGATGTCTGACCACCCCTTCTCGCACACTCCCAGCATCGGGTTACAGGGTCCTGGGAGCCCCCACCCACATTCTGCAGCCCCACACGGGTGGACCCACAGTCCCTCCACGGCAGCTTGTGCACAGTCCCTGAAAGCCCCAGGGCACCCCGGGAGCCCCTCTCCCTGCACGTCCAGGCCCGGGGAGGAGGGGTGGGTAGCAGTGCAACACAATGATGTAGGGATAAATATTAAGCCGTGACATTGACGTGCCCGGCACCTCCCCTCCCCCGCGCTCCCGGCACACTCTGGGCTGCTCGGCACGCCCCCTCCCGTTCCACTGCGTCCCGCGCCGAGCGCTCATCCCCGAGGGGCCCCAGCAACCTCTCCGCGCTAAGACGGCTCCAGCTCTGCAGGGAAAGAAAAGTAACTTCGCTTTTCTCGGAGGAACCAGGAAGGATTAAGCAGCCTGGGAGAGGGCAGGAGCACGCCAAGGGTAGCCTTGGGGTCTTTATGAAGTAGGAGGAGGGGAGTCTGCGGGAACCCGGAGGAAGGCGCCTGGGATGTCTGATTGCACTTTTTCTTGTCCTCCTGTCTCTTTTTTTAGGTGGAAGGATTGTGGACTGAGACGCGCTGGGGCAGAGACTATGTAATCGCTTCGGTGTCTGTGCAGAGGACTGCGCTTCAGGGAGGGCAGAGGAGGGATCGGCTCGCTCCTTGGCGACTCGGCAGGCGGAGTTTCGCTGCGGCACCGGCGTTGCGCCCGCCCGCGGGGAGGTCGCTCCATCCAACCCCAGCGGCCGCGAGAACCCGAGCGCCTGAACGCGGTAGTCAGCGGGGGCGAGGGAGAGCGAGACCGAGCTCCGGGGCGTGAGGGAGCGGGCCGGGGAGTCCGGGAAGAGGCGAGCGGCGGTCGCGAGCGAGCCAAGTGCGCCCCCCGCCCGTGCCAGCAGTGCCGCGCCGGGCGGCGTCTGGGCGGCATGGAGAAGGACGGCCTGAGCCGCGCGGACCAGCAGTACGAGTGCGTGGCGGAGATCGGGGAGGGCGCCTATGGGAAGGTGTTCAAGGCCCGGGACCTGAAGAACGGAGGCCGTTTCGTGGCGCTGAAGCGCGTGCGGGTGCAGACGGGCGAGGAGGGCATGCCGCTCTCTACCATCCGCGAGGTGGCGGTGCTGAGGCACCTGGAGACCTTCGAGCACCCCAACGTGGTCAGGTGAGCGGGGGAGCTGCGCCCGCGCCGTCGGAGGCCGCGCGCGCCAGGGAAGGGCTGGGGTCCCTTGAGGCCGGAGGGCGGCTGGGGAGGCATGGCCCGTTGTCTTTACAGAGTGAGAGTAAGTTTGGTCGACCGAGCCGCAAGCCAGAGCCGGCGACCTTCCCACGCAGCGAGCAGAAAGACGAGTCAGGAAATGGGACCTGCGCAGGCTTCCCCGCGGCGGTGCCAAGTGCTCTGTTTTCTCCCTGCTGTCCCTGAAAAGGGGGTCCAGGAAGTTGGGTGCCTTTTAGGGAACGAGCCAACCTGAGACTTGCCCTGCCAGGCCCCGCATATTTTCCCTGGCCTTTGGGGAATTTTTGAGAGGCTGAGAATAAGAGAAGTGGCAGGGTGCGGTGAAAATCAGTAGAATGAGAACTTTCCTGGTGGTGCTGAGTATAAATAAAGGTTTTGTTTTGTTTTTTTTTTTTTATAGCAACTTAAGAATATTATTGCCAGTTACGTCCAGTTTTCCTTATTGGAGTTATATAATGATAAACAAGTGTCAAGCAGGGTCGCCTGAACATTTTCTTCCACGAATATTGCTTGTTTGTATTACTAAATGTCTCTAGGCTAGCGTGGTCCTCACACTACTCAGAAGTAGTGATGTGTGAATCTAAGATATGGAATCTTTAGATGGTAAACGTTCTGCTTTTGCGTCTTCTGGAGGGGATGTGGAAAGTGGATGGAGAGACAGCATTTCTTAAAGCCTCTCTTGTGTTGTAACCAGTAATTAAACTAAAGTGTGTGTGACTAGGATAATGGTGTTTTCTTAGTGATCCTGGAATTTCCCCATTGTGTGGTTGACATTGTGTGGTGTGTCATGCTTTTCTTTTTTGAACAGATACGCTTAGTTTTAAGCAGAAAAGGAATGCATAGAAAAGTCTACAAATTCGGGTGTGATTTTTACCTATCTCAGCTCTTAAGAGAGTGTTTGAAAAAGGAAGTCTTGGGGTGTTCTTCCTGTCCTCTCATCTATCTGGGGATTCTTTTCAACAAATACATGCCTACTGTGTGTGCTGTAGATGAAATTATGTAAATAAGCACAGCTAAATATTTTTGTAAAAAGTCAGACAATTTAAGATTAGTCATCAAAGTCAAGAGACCTGAGACTGACCTTTGAAATACCAAGACCTCCAGGGACTCAGAGAGCCCAAGTGTCTACCAATCTTCCTGGGAGGTTTTGACTTGTCTTCCCTTAACCTATGTGATTTGTGTGGTGCTTTGTTACCAATACAGTTAGACTAAGGCTAGAAGGCTGCAAAGAATCATAAATACATAGATAAGGTAGTAAATGGCTATGAAAATAGGACCCCCATTATAAACCTCTGCTTTAGCCAGTAAAAGAGAAGGGGTGAAGGATGATGAGGCCAGGAGAATGAGTGTTTTAAGGAAGATGGGGTTATATGTAACAGCAATAGATTACCTTTTGTGTGTGTTTTCTTTGTTAAAAACCAAGAGAAAGTGTTCCTGTGAGTCTTTGTGATATTGGAGGGGAAGGGGGAGAGTACATTTTGTCCCCTGTAACTTAGTTATCTTCCTGGAGGAATCACCTAGGTACTTACCAAAAGATAAATTCCACCCCTAGAATTTTAGGATCCAAGTTTTTGTTTTCTTGTCTGTTGCCTGTGGAGTGTGTCCAGTTAAGGACCCTTACTTGTAAATAGATAAAATACTGTCCTTCCAACCTAGAGGTGTTATAGAAGCACCCCTGTGTAACACTGTCTCCTACAAAGCACTGCTCCTGTAACAGATGGTTTTTTCCATTGTGTTGGTAGATTTGGGCTAATCCATTCTTATTCTCTTGATTTATCCTCTTGAAATTGATTGATGTTTAAAGATGTCTGACTCATGACTTGGATTCTGTACTGAGAAATTTCAGGAGACAATAAATTCAAGATGAAATTATCTAAAGGTTTTTAAAAACCTTATTTTGACAGATTAAGTGCTGATGATGATGCTTACCTCTTAGGAGTTGTGAGGAAGAGCTGAGATAGTATAGATGAGAGCGCTGTGTAAATTTAAAAATGCTTTAAATGTCCAAGTATTATTTGTTTTCATACTAACTAGTGGGGCCCTCATCTCGATATAAGTTCCCAGTAAAGCATCTATTCCCCTTACCTTTTCAGTAGAACAAATCATACTCAAACCCAGACACTACAGGCTCTGAAACCAAGAAACTACTTGGATATAATGGTCAGAAAAGACCATCAGTCATGTCATGAAATTCAGTGACTTGATGATGTCATCTTCACGAGCTACATATCTCTGTTCCATTTTGTTTCCTTCCTGTTCTCTTCCACCTCTGCGTTGGGGCAATCATTGGTCCCCATGACTTACCTAACTAGATGAGGAACTCAAGATTTTGCAGGTTGCTTATATTTATTCAGGTAGGGTCAGAAATCAAGGACAGGGGACAATACTTCTTTTCTTTCCAGGGGAGAGTTGTCAAAGTTGGACCCCCCCTCCCCATACCTGACTTACTGGTGCCCCACAGGACCAGTAGACAGTGCTATGGCTGGTTCTTTAAAGACTTCTTAAAAGGACAGATGTCTTTGTAAGTGCCTTCAAGTCATAAGTAATTGGTCATAATTATAGGCCCTTCCCACAGGTAGTTAAGCCTGTAAGCTTGAAGGAACATAATAAACATACTAGATTTTTCAAAAGTTGAGATTTGATTTTGATGGATTTGCCAGAAAGGCTGACTTGTTACTGCTGCCCTGCCTTTATGCACAGGGGTAATGACTTGAAATTCTTGTTTCCCTGTGCTTGATGTATCCCAGGCCTGGGCTTGATCAGCCAATGTCTAGGATGTAAATTTACTCTTATTTTATTGTTGGTAATCCCAAATCCTAGAGCCTTTGCCAGAATTCTGTGTGAACCTGTGTTAGCGCTTCTGCACTCCACAAAGGACTCCTCTGTTTTACCTTCTGAACTCAATCTGTATATGGGTAGATAAAATAATAATACGTTCTATCAGCAGTCTCTTGATTCACCATATATGTAATGATGGCTTGTTGTGTACCAGACACTGCTAGAAGCTGGGGATTCATCAGTGAACAGGTCAGAAAAAGTCTCCATACTTCTAGAACTTACTTCGTAGTTTGTCGTTCTTTTTTCTCTTTTAAAATTCACTTCTCTTTATTTCCAAGCACCTGTTGTGCCATATTTAGCCTCACTAGTTGTGTAGAGCAACTAATACTTATGATAATTTAGTTACCAGGAATTTAGTGATTGAGTAACTAATATAAACAAAACTCTAATCAGAATCAAATGCTTTTTGAAGCATTAGGGAGAGACATACAGATAGATGTCTACAAGACATTATTGACATGTAACTAATAGATATGAACATTTGGGCTCCATGTATCTAAGGGATTTAAGAAGGACCTACTGGTTACCGGCAGGTTAGGTGCTGGGAATGATACTTGGGTAAATCACGCCTACTTCCCTCAAGTAATCCCCCCCTTGTCTGAAGGAGTAAGATGATCACCAAATCCTGATACGTGGCATTATTGTGTCATTACAAAGATACTGGTAAGCACCACCAGCATTGTCCCCAGGGATTAAATTTATTAGCGTAATTCAAATCGAGTCCTGGTTCAGAAATTGAAACTAATGGCATTTCAGTGGATAAACTTAGGATATCTGAATATGTTAAATTATTATTGTTGGCATATTTAATCATGGCTTTAAGAAAAAACGTCAGAAAAATCCATGCACTTCAGTGATCAGTATTCAAGGAGAGTTTTCCAATTTTCTCTTTTTAAAGAGCTCAGTAGCATATAGTATAAAAGGAAAATAATAATGTGATTTTCTCTAGGGAAACCAAATCATTAACGGGGTAGAAGAAACATGGCATATTATTTGGTGCGGCATAAATTTTAATTCTCAGGTGGGTTAGTTCATGGGAATCCTGAATCAAAGTATTACTTTTGGGTGAATAATAATGTCTGTTAAGGGCTTGTTTCAGTGAAAGCGGAAAAAACGGGGGTTTAATTTGCTTTTTTTAAGTCTCAGTATGTTAGAAGTATGTTTGCCCCTTCATTCTTTAAGAGTCCCTTGAAAAGTTTCCAATTTATCAAGGTTCTTTAAGAAATAAACATTTTCACAATTACGTTCTGCCCATTCCTTGTTCTTGCTGAAGAACTTGGTAATGCTGAATTGTTGGCTTTGCACTTGTATCCTTTTTACATAACTGTTAACACCCTGGAATTATTAGAATTTCTCTATTAAGGAGGAAAATGGCTTATAGAAGGGAAATTTGTATAAACTTGAATATCTCTTGGTGTATTTCCCCTATGTTTAAGATACGAACAAGTGAATATCTGAAAACAGACTCACTATTAAAAGTAAATTATCTGTTGTTTTTTTTAAATGCCTCACTATCAGTGATTCCTTAGGAATGTTCTTTCAGATTAAAACCTCTAATACTTAAATCGTGTCATTGTAAACTCATGGGCATTATTAGAGTTGGAAGGACTTTGGAAATCTTTCAGCCCTTTTATGTTTTAGGTAAAGAAATAAGGTCAGAGGTCAAGCAGCTTGTCCATCGTGCAGTTTTTAAGTTGGTGACTTGTTCTAAGATCTGAGTACCAATTTTTTAAAAAAAATTCTTTTTGTTTATTTGATGGAAGAAGTTAAAAGAGTGAGTACATTTCTAGTTTGGAAAAAATGAGCTATATGTAGACAAAGGTGCTGGTTTGCCAGGAATAAATGACATATCAATTCAGGAAATTCCTGAATTCTGCAGTATGCCCTGCTGAAGTCTATCTGTAAAAAGTATGATTATCCATTAAATTCTGCCTTTAAAGAATTTGAGTAATAACTATGATCATATAAACAGCTGTAGTTAAAAAATAACACAGGTTAATAATACACTTGAGTAATAATAGTGAATTAATTTTAGACAAAACAGTAGGAAAAATCAAAATGCTTGTCTGATGAATGAACTGTTACATTATGTGGGCTCTGGTATCTACCGCCCATATAATGAAACAAACATCATAATACTTGAAAATTAGGCAGCATAACAACCTCTTCATACAGAAGCAAATACAGCGCTAATGCTTCCTGAAGAACTATCCTCACTGTTGCTCTATTTGAAGGGAGGTTCAGATGAGCTTGTCTTCCTCGGAAGGATATTGTGAGCTTCTTGGTGTAATAGAACATGGCAGACACGAAGTCTGGGTGCAGGAGGTTTGGTGACAGGACAGGGTGGTGTGCTTAGTGTTGGGCTTTGTCCAAGGGCCACGAGGCACCATTGAAAGTGGCTGCTGGAGGTGATTGGTAACAAGCATGCCTGCATAAAGGTCACCTTCATGAATTCATCATGTTTGTGTGATGAATTGTGGATTCTAAGCCTGCTGGGGCAGGTAAGGCAGCAATCAGTTTTGTAAGAGACACTGAGTGGTTGTTTTGAATATCACCAGCGTGCTGCCCCACTTGATTTCATTTCACCATCTGCACAGGCAGCTCTCCACCGAGAGCTGAAGTCAAAACCTTAAGGCCTGTGGCAGGATCCATGTGAGTGTGCAGCAGTGGCCTGGAGGTCCATGTGGGGTAGGTAATTACTAAACATTTAGTAATTTACCTACACTTGACCAACTGTTGTTGGCTTTGTCATTTAAGTAGCCCTTTTAATTTCTTAGTTATTATCTGGCCTTCCTAAAGGACTTTAATGCAGTAGAATTAGAATCAGTGTATGGATTTCTGGATTGGAAGGGATCTCCAATAGAGCCTAGTCTAACTCCCTTTGGTCTTTGTAGGAATTGTTTTGAAAATATGTAAAACAATTGTCTTATTTTTCAACTCTTTTATTCCACCATTACATGCATTGTTGATAGAAAGTGATGATGGCCAAGGTTCAGATGCAGGTTTAGAGCCAATGTTAGCAGGACAGGATGTTAGTGGTCATTGCGTATCAGAGAACACACTCTTGGGACATAAAAATTATTTTCAGTTTAAGGATTGTATGTTTCTGACTTGAGTACAGGATTATATCTCTTATATCTATAAGTAACAACAGCGTCTATAACTGTTAGTTCCCAGTGTATATTTTCTGAATGAATGAGGTCGAATAAATTATGAACCCCTGAGATGAGAACTTTTCATCCTTTTAGAGCTGCATACGGTGTTAGCAAGTACCTCCAGCTAAACACTTGGAAATTACTGGAGATTAACTGCAATGCATCTGCACACCAAGACTATTTATTAAGAACTTTCAAATACTTACATCCATTTTTAAATGAGACAGATACCCATTTTTTGGTCTTCACTACTAGCGTTGGCTTTGGAAGGTCTTCCTCTGTGTTCGCTCTGGGTAGCCTACAGGCACACAGACGACTTCTTTTATCCTGACTTTGCTCCTTGCAAGTCCACCTCTGGGACTTCAGTTGGGGCTGATTTCAGAATTTGTGCTCTGTGCCTTCCCCTGTACTGCTGTTTCTACCTGTTGAAATGCTATCCATGCTTCAGAGCCAAGCCCTAATGCCACCTTCTTTGTGTGTGGTCTGCTCCTGAATACCTACATTTGGATAAAATTTCTGTTTCTTTTGAACCCTGATGTCTTTGGACCTCCTTTGTGACACTCCATATATGTCTGCCCCTTTATATTATTATGTCGGTTATGTAAGATATACTGTTAATCTTCTTCCAACCACTCTCTACCTTTCCACACCCTAGTTGTGTAAGCTCCTTAAGACAGAGTATCTTGTGGTCATGTCCACTTGCATCGTATATCCAGTGGAAATAAAATGAATAAATGAACAAATGAACAGAATAATGGAAAAGAGGTTCAGTTATTAAGGATGGGACCAAATGGATTATTTCTGTCACATGAAGGTTAATACTAAGGAGTGTCAAATAAAAAGGGAAGAGGGATCTGTTTGTAGGATTATACTTACTTGGTTTCATGGGAATAATAAAAAAATACTGAAAAAAAGAGAACATTTCATTTTTGTTTTACTCCAACCTGTATAGGTTAGATTGAAGTGAATTTCAAAATTTAAGTAATTCCCATCATTAACTGTACAGTCTTGGACTTGATTTATATACTGTAGTGAAGACATGAACATTAGGAAATGTGCACACATTCAGTAAAAGTTGAAAATGTTTGGAACATCTTTAAATATAAGAGTGGAAGGTATTCTGAATACATTTTAATCAATTGCTTGAATTATTTTGTTTTTATTTTTTTCCCCACTAATCTTAATATTGTTGGCTTTCTTTACTGGAAAAACTGAGGAAGAGCAAAATTAAGCAAGACCTTCCTGATAGTTTCTAAAAGAATATCAAGACTCGGAATTCTGTTAAAACAGTCTTCTACTCCATTTCATAATTTGTGTACAGAGAATTTGGATTCCACCTTGACAAACTGGTAGGTTTAGTTAAGTAGTCTTCCAGCCGAACTAATTCCAGTTCCTCAAGACACATGTGGGTGTGGTGTGTGTGTGTGTGTGCGTGTGCACGCGCGCACACGTGCGCACGCGCATATCCAGAACAGTTGAATGCAAGATCCCTGAAAGAAGGAATGGTATTTTCTTGTTGCATTCACTGTATCCCAAGCATTTAGTGTGGTGACTGGCATCTTGTATCCCAGAATAAATATTTGTGAATGAATGAATGAATGATTATGTACTGTCTAGGAATTCAGATTTTTTTTTTTTAGTCAGAATTGGATAATAATGTCTGAAACCATATGTGAGATCCATAGCATTAAACAAGTATTTATTGGTTATCTGTTATTCAACATTTTGTTCAATATGATCAACCTACATCTTGAAATATTTACCCAAAAAGTGGTATTAGATCGGGAAGCTGTTTGAAAATGGAGTCTAGCTGAAACAAGTCGACCGTTGTTGAAGCTGTAGAAGTTCATTGTACTCTTCTCTCTTCATTTGTATGTGGTTGAAATTTTTCATCATAAGCTCCAAAAATGTTCCTAGTCAGTGAATAGTGGTCCGAATACTTTGCTTCTCTTTTTGACTTCCTCCACCTATTAGCTCAGTGACCTGGAGTAAATTCTTCATGTCTCTTCATTATGGGTTTCCTACCATAAAATTTGGAGTTGTTGCTACTCTTTTGAGCTTAGAGAGTTCCTGTGATCAAATCAAGTTGTGTATGTGAAGATCAGATGTTACACAGATAGAAGGTGTTACAAAATGAATTCCTGCCCTCAAGAAGTTTGTCATTTTGTGGAGGACACCAGCATGTACACAGATCTCTGTATGACAGGTGGGGAGTATGTACTTTCATTTTTTTCAGCCTACAGGTTGAAAGTATGACGAGAGCTAGTCATTTCTGAGAAGGTGTACATTGGATTTATAGTAATTTTAGTAAAATACAGTCTTTAATCTGGGTATTGGTAATTGGTATCAAGTTTACCCAGTGCTGTATCCTTTTCATTAATGGATTATTGTAGGAGGATCTGAGGTCAAAGTGCTCCTGGGAATATGCTGTCAGCCTGGTGGCAGTTTGATGATTTCTTCTGTATTTCACTGTTCAGATTAACAAGAAGTTGAATTCTTTGTTTTCTCTCTCTCTCACTCTTTTTTTTTTTTAAGGTTTTATTTATGTATTTGAGAGAGAGACAATGAGAGAGGGAGAGCATGAGAGGGGAGAGGGTAAGAGAGAGAACCAGACTCCCCACTGAGCAGGGAGCCCAATGCAGAACTTGATCCTAGGACTACAGGACCATGACCTGAGCTGAAGGCAGTTGCTTAAACAATTGAGCCACCCAGGTGTCCTCTCTCACTCTTTTCTAAAGACTTTATTTTTAAGTAATCTGTATACCCAACATGGGGTTTGAACTCATAACCCCAATGTCAAGAGTTACGTACTCTTCCAACTGACTCAGCCAGGTTCCCCATTTCTCTCTTTAAATTTCAAATCTCAAACAAAATTATTCCTTTTTATGTCACACATTGGCATTTTTTAAAAAGATATATTTATTTGAGGGGAAGGGGCAGCGGGGAGAGAGAATCCCAAGAAGACTTCCTGCTGAGTGCAGATCTGTCACGGGGCTCCATTTCACAACCCTGAGATCATGATCCGAAGCCAAGAGTGAGTCGCTTAACTGACTGAGCCACTCATGCACCTGTAAAACTTTTTCTTTTAAAGATTTATTTATTTGTTTGAGAGGGGGAGAGAGAGCAGGGATAGGAAGAGGGACAGAGGAGATGAAGGGAGAATCTCAAGCAGACTCCCCACTGAGTGTGGAGCCCAACTGGAGGTTCTATCTTGCAACCCTGAGATCACGATCTGAGCAGAAATCAAGAGTCAAACACTCAACTGACTGAGCCACTCAAGCACCCCCATTTTAAAAACTTTTTAGTGGAAATCAAGAAATTATCTGAGTGGTTTCAAGTTTTTAAATAATGTCGTCTACATTCCAACTACGTAGAATTGTTTAAAGGTAGTTATTAAGTAGCCTTGGGTAAAAATGGGGTGTTTTCTTATTGATCCCTGAGAAACCAAGAGATAGATTGAAAGATTGGGCTAGAGGGGGCTCCCAGTGCTAATCATGAATGAAATGTATTTAAATTATGGAAGTCCACTTACAGAACTAGGAAAGAAAGCATCCGTTCTTTGAAATAACACACCTGTTACACATTAAGACACAAATGAAAAGCCTGCTAGTCATTACAAATTATTTTAAACCCATGGGATTTAATCAGTGGTAATTTAGCCAACTACTAGTACATTAGACTAGAGATTGGGGTTGTTGATGCTATTTGGGTTTTCAGCTAAACCAGTTAGTATTGCAAAGAGAAAAATTCTGTTTCAGAGGCATTACTCTCTATCCTTTAAATGTCAGCTAACTCAGAATGATGGGATTCATCTCAAGGAGAACCATATAAGAGCATGGTTGAGGCGTGCTTGGGTGGCTCAGTTGGTTAAATGTCTGCCTTCAGCTCAGGTCATGATCCCAGGGTCCTGGGATTAGGAGGACCCTGCTCAATGAGGAACCTGCTTCTCCCTCTCCCTCTGCCCTTCCCCTCCCCACTTGTCTTCTCACACACTGCATGCTCTCTCGCTCTCAAATAAATAGATAGAAAAAACAAAAACAAACCAAAACTCTCTCTCTCTCTCTCTCAAATAAATAAATAGAAAAATCTGATGGTGGGGGGGAAGTATACTTGACACAATGGTACCAATTCTGAATCCAAGAAAAACAGGACTTTTGAAATTAGTTAAGAGTAGATCATTGTTTATGAAAAGGGTACTTTTCCTTAGTTGGTAAAATAAAATTGAGAGGTGAATCCATCATTAGGCACATAAAGAACGGTCTGGAGCTGTATCTTGTGATTAGAAAGGACATCATGCTTTCGAAGTGTGGCAGAAGATGAAGTAAGATGGGGTTGAGATAGAAGTGAGAGAGTGAGGGGAAGATGTAATACGGTCATAGAACCTGGGATAGCTTAGGTAAATCCGGTCTTTTAGACTTCAGAATCTAAAACCTAGTGATCTGAAAGTAGAGAGTTCTGCCATATTTAGGAAGGCCTCCAGCAGTATTTGCTCAAATCTTTCATTCCATAATAATAAAATGGAATTTTATATTGTGATGACTTTTCCTTGGGAACTTTATTTCCACCATCTTCACATTGTCCTTTGTGCTTAGCACTCAAATATTTGTGAATGTGATGTGTGACGTAACATAGAACACATGCTTCCCATTAGAAGATAAGCTTCATATGGGCAGAAATATTTGTTTTGTTCACTGCTTTATTCCCAATATCTAGAACAGTGCTTGGCACATTGTTCAGTAAATGTCTGCTGAAGAACCAACTGAATGAATAGTTAAGCTATGACTAAAGATTACTCTTTTTCCAGTAATTTTATTGATAGCAAAAGTGTAAATTAACACCAAAACTTAGCAGATATGTCATTTTTCTATTCATTCATTAGTATTGCACTTAAAACTCTTCAGCATTAGATGGTCTCTAATAATTATAGTAGTAAAATAATTATATTTATCTCTAATAAATATTATAGTATTGGATTTTGACTTAGGAAGTGGGAGTTACTTAAATAATTTAATGGTTAGCAAGTAGATTGGATACTAAGATAATATTCCTTTTAAACTAGTTCTTCCATTAATGTTTTCATTAGTTATGAGTTATAGTTTTATGTGAAATTCTGAGTTACAATTTTATATAAAAAAATAATTTTAAGTAAAAATTTTAAGTGATACCTCAAATGGTTATATCATTTGTAGCAGAATTTATTTAGATGTTTTGGTGGAAGTTTTAAGACATGGTTTCAGATTCTCTGAGTTACGAAGTTTTATAAAAAGGGTTGCTACATGCTCTTCTGAAGAATTTGACATAGCTGGCAAGCCTTTGTATAAGTGGCTATAGCTGTCCTTGCAAGTAGTGAAGCCCAAGTGGCCAGTCCCAACTTGAATGTCACCCAGCCCTCCTATTTGGTGTTACCATTACAAGCACCTTCCTTCTCTGCTTAAATCAGTTGATGGTGATCGTGTAAGGAATCTGACATTACTTGGTCATGACCAGCTATAAAGAATAACAGTGATAATGACAAGAAGAAAAGGGAGAAGGAGAAGGAGAAGGCAGTGGAGGGGCTAGGGAAGGAAGGGAAAAAGGAAAGAAGGAAGGAAAAGGAGGAGGAGTAGAATAGAATATCCAGTATATTGCTGGGAGGTGTTACTAAAGTAGAATACTAGGGGACTTGTTAGCAGTTTTTGTTTAAAGTAATTAAAATTTTCTGTTAATTGTTCTGGTTCTTATTGCTGTGTAATAAATTGGCCCAAAATTCAGGGGCTTAAAGCAGCCATTTTCTTACGCTCAAAGATTCAGTGGGTGGGGAATTTTGACAGAGCACAGTGAGAATGTTACATCTCTTGCTTCGTGATGTCTAAATGCTTGAAGTGGGGATAAAGAAGCAGCTAGGGGGTTTAGTCAGCTGGAGATGTCTTTACCCTCAAATCTGTTGTTTTCTATGAGCTGGGTGATGTAGAACAGGACCAGAGCCGGGACTGTAGTCCCACCTTACCTCTCCTTGTAGTCTGGGCTCCCTCTCAGCATCAAGGCTTCAGAGTAGTTGGACTTAGGGATGGCTCATGGCTCTGAAAGCCAGTCAGTGTCCCTAGGAACAGGCAGTGTTATTTCTGCCACATTCTGTTGGTGACAAGTGAGTTCAAAGCCTTACAGATACAAAGGAATGGGGCATATAAAGATTGTTAAAGAATTTGTGTCTTCCTCTTTCTCTTTTTTTTCTGGCATCATGACATTAGTACTTGGTGATTAGTACAGAAGGATTGTGATTAAAAAAAAAAAAAAAAAAAAAAAGGCAAGGCTCCTACCCCAATTATCTGTATTTCCCGTGCTCAAATACAGCTTCTTTTAACTCTGTTTTTGGTGCTTCTGGTAGTTGGATCTGTTAATCTAGATAAAATACTATCCTCCATTTCTTGATATTTAAACTTCCATTTCTTGATATTTAAACTGTTGACTTCCTGCTCTGAAAAATGAGGATTTAGCTCATTAATACTACTCCCTGTTCATTTTCTTCACCTTTTGTTAGGGCTGTTTTTATTTCATATAATAACTTAAGGTAATTTATCCTTAAACGTCAGTTTTTTGTTCATTTTTGGCAGTATCTCTTGATTCTCCATTTAATAAGAGAAGGATATTTTATCCTCCTATCCTTTGTATTCATTTTAACATTACAACTTTTATCATCTACTTTGTTGAAGTTAAAGATTTGCATTCTGTTCTGCAACCACAACTGCGGGTCCAGTGTTTTAATTCCATGAGGTCAGAGGAGTCTTTCTTAAAACACGGACATCTGGATTCTCATTTCTTACTCTGCATCGCTTTTTAAAAATTGTACCCTATTTTAGTAGACTTCTTGTTTAGACCAGGGCATTTTTATACTGTTTTGTTTTTCCCGGAGTTTACAATTGCCTTTCTATTTTCTCATGCACTGTTTGCCTTTATCACAGCCTAAACTTTTTTTTCAAACACTTTATCATACCACCCATTTCTGTTGAATTGCCCATTTCCTGAAGTTTCTCTGAAGTTTTGGTTTATTCTGGACTGGTTATTTATTGGGCCTGATGAACAGTTCTCTTCCTGAGACTTTTTCACTGCCCTCTGGGTTAGAGCCACTTGTTCCTGCATCCTGGCCTTTCCTCTTTCGTGGTTCACACCCTTGTTTTGCAAGTATATGTTTGCAAGTAACTTCCTAAGAAATTGTGTATGGAAGATAAGCTTTCTGAATCCACACCAATTTGAAAACATTTTTATTGTTCCTCATATTTGATTATAGTTGGACCGTTTTTAGAAGTCTAGGATGAAAAATTTTACTGCTGAACTTGAAAGCCATTGTTCTCTCTCTGATCAAGGTTGCCAATGAGAAATCATCTGCCAGTATGATTTTCTAATTAGTTTTTAGTAACTTTTCTCTCTGGGAACTACTAGATGTGTTCTCCAGAAATATGTTTCTATGTGTGGTGCTTTCTTAAATTAAATTTGCTGGGGGTGGGGTGCCTGGGTGGCTCAGTGGGTTAAGCCTCTGACTTCGGCTCAGGTCATGGTCTCAGGGTCCTGGGATCAAGCCCTGAATTGGGCTCTCTGCTCAGCAGGGAACCTGCTTCCCCCTCTCTCTGTGCCTGCCTCTCTGACTACTTGTGATCTCTCTCTCTCTCTGTGTCAAATAAATAAATAAAATCTTAAAAAAAAAAAAATTTGCTGGGGGGTGCCTGGGTGGCACAGTCGGTTGACCATTCAGCTCCTGGTTTTGGCTCTGGTCGGGGCCTCAGGATCATTGGATCAAAGCCTAAATTGGGCTCCACACTTAGTGGGGAGTCTCCTTGGGATTTTCTCTCCCTTTCTCTCTGCCCCTTCCACTTGTGCTCTCTGAGATGAATAAATAAATCTTTAAAAATAAAAAAATTAGGGGCACCTGGGTGGCTCAGTGGGTTAAAGCCTCTGCCTTCATCTCGGGTCATGATCCCAGGGTCCTGAGATCACCCCTGCTTTAGGCTCTCTGCTTGGCAGGGAACCTGCTCCCCCCTTCTCTCTGCCTACTTGTGATGTCTGTCAAGTAAATAAATAAAATCTTTAAAAAATAAAAAAATTAATTGATGAATTTAACTTGCTGGGCATTCTGTGAGATCTATATGCAGATTTGTTTCATTTTACTTTTAAAAATTACTTCTGTATTTATTCTATTCTTTCTTTCTGAGGTTCTCCTGCTAGTCAGATACTTGATATTTCAGTTGGGACCTTGAAAGTCTCTTAAAGTTCAGTTTTACAGATTGGATCTCTGTGTGTGTCTTGCCTTCTTTTTCCTCTATTTTCTAACTATTCTGTTTGCTTTGGTTTTGTTTTGCTCTGTATTCTAAAGAAATCTTCTCTATTATTTTCCCAACTGTCTATTGAATTTACTCTTGGCAATTATATTTTAACCTCAGAGTATCTTTTTTTTGTTTGTTTTGTTCTCGGCTTGCTTTTTTTTTTTTTTTTTTTAAGTTTTTCATTCTGGTTTCATGGGTGTAATATGTCCTTGAATAGCTCTAAATGTTTAAAAACTCCACATTATCTTTGTTTTAGTAAATGTTTAGTTTTTGACTTTGTTTTCCTATTGCTGGATTGTTTCAATGCCTGGTGATGTTTGGATATCCTTTGGTTTTTAAAAAATCAAGTTTATTGAAATGGAGTTTATATGCAGTAAAAGACATCCATTTTAAGAGTATATTTTTATGAGTCCTGAAAAATTTATATGCCCACATAACCACCATCAAAATCAAGATCTAAAACAATTCCTTTACCCTGAAAGTTCCCGCAGACCCCTTTGCAGTCTCCTCTGTTTACCTGGACTCCTGGCAACCAACCACTAAACTTCTTTCTGTCATTACAGATTATATTTGTCCTTTCTTGGGTTCTATATACGTGGTATTAAACAGCATTGTGTTCCTTTGTATCTGGCTTTCATCACTAATTCCGAAATTCTTTCATGTTTATTGTGTCAGTAGTTCATTCTTTCCCAGTATGTGGCTTTGCCACAATTTGTATATCCTTCCGCATGTTGATAGTTATTTGTGTTGCTTCCAGTTTGGGGCTATTATGAATAATGCTGCTGTAAACATTCATATACAGGTCTTTATGTTGATATGACATATGCATTCATTTCATTTGCATGACTACCTAGATGTGGTCTTCTGGCTTGTATGGCAAGTGTGTTTAATTTTTAAAGAAATTGCCAAACTTTTCCAGACTGGTTATACCGGTCTGTATTTCCACCAGTAATGTGTGACGATTTCATTTGATTTGCATTCTGTTCAACACTTGATGTTGTCAGTCTTTTTAATTTTAACCATTCTGTATTGGGTGTGAACTGATACTACATTGTGGTTTTAATTTGCATTTACCTAATGACTGATGTTGTTGAACATCGTTCCATTTGCTTATTGGCAGGTCTCTTACCTTCCTTTGGGAAATAATCTATTCAAATATTTGACCATTATTTAAAATTGGGTTATCTTACTGTATTGTGAAAGATATTTATATATTCTGGAAAAGTCTTTTGCTAGATATATGTATCGCAGATACATTTTTCAGGCGTATAGCTTGCCTTTTTTTTTTAATGTCTCTCAAACAGAAGATTTTAATTTTTTCAGAAGTCTGACTTACCATTTTTTTCTATGATGGTTTGTCCTTCTTTTATATGCCATCTAAGACATCTTTGCATACCCCAAAAGCACATACATATATTTTTTTCTTATGTTTACTTCTAGAATTTTAGTTTTTTGCTTTTATGTTAAGTCTGTGATACATTCAAGTTAAATCTTTGTGTGTGGCTTGAGGTAAGAGTTCATTTTTCTCCTTGTATAGAACCCAGCTGTCCTAGGACCATTTGTTGAAAAGTCTGTGCTTTCTTCAATTTGGATTACACTGGCAACTTTGTAAAAAATCAGTTGACCATATACATTTGGGTCTATTTCTGGACTCCATTCTGTTCCATTGATTTGTGTATCTGTCTTTTTGCCACTGCCATAACGTTTTATTTACTGTAGTTTCACAGTAGGTCTTGAAATTAGGTAGTGTAAGTTTTCCAACTTTGTTCTTGTTTTTTAAAATTTTTTTTTGCAATTTTGCCTTTTGAAATTTTGCTAAGAATTTTTATATCTGTGTTTATGAAGGATATTCTGTAATTTTCTTTTTTCATAATGTCTTAGATTTTGGTTTTGTGTTAATACTGGCCTTATAAGATGGGTTGGTAAGTGTTTACAGCTCCTCTGACAGATTTTCTGTAGCATTAATATTAATTCCTTCTTATACCTTTAATAGAATTTACCGGGAAGTTATCTGGGCCTAGTATTTCATTATGAGAAGGTTTTAACTACAATTTCTATTTCCTTAATGGACATCAGGCCATGTAGGTAGAATTACTTTTTGTAATTTGTATTTTTCAAGGTATGTGTGTGTTTCATGGGTTTTTTAGTTTATTGATATAAATTCTTTATCCTCTTTTATCTTTAATGTCTGCAGAATCTTTTCATTCTTGATATTGGTAATTTGTATGTCCCTCCCCCCCCCTTTTTTTTCTTAACCATACAGGTAGAGTTTTGGCAGTTTTATTGATGATAAATCAGTTTTTGGTTTCATTAATTTCCTTTATCATTTGTCTTTTGTCCAGTTTATATTTACTTTTATTTTTATTTCCTTTTCCTATTTACTTTGGGTTTAATTTGCTCTTTTACTTCCTAAAATAGAAACTTAGCTCATTCATTTAGAATTTTCTTCTTTTCTAATGTAACCATTTATGTTGCTTTATTTTCCTCCCATAAATTTTGGTATATTTTGGTTCCATTTTCATTCAGTTCAAAATACTTCAGCTTTATTTTGGTGATTTTTCTTTGACCCATGGGTTACTTAGATTTGTGTTCTTTAATTTCCAAACACGTACAGGATTTTTCAAATTCCTTTCTGTCTAAAATTCTGTTGTGATCAGAGAACAACTCTGTATGATTTTAATCCTTTTTCAATTTATTAAGACTTCTTTTGGTCTGTGTAGTTGACCTTGGTACATTTTACATTTGATTCTTTTTAAGCATCTTTCTTTTCCTCCCTCATTGTGTTCACATTTTCCTTTAGGTCTTCTAGCATATTTATAATATGTATAAGGGTTGCTTTGATTCCTTTTGTGTTCCGTAATCTCAGTCTTTTCTGCGTCTATTTCTGTTGATTGAATTTTCTCCTGGTTATGGGCTACATTTTCCTGTATGTCTGCATGTTTAATACTTTTTATTGGATGCCAAACATGAATGTTACATTGCTGACTGTTGAATTTTGTTCTCTTCTTTTAAAGGGTGTTGGACTTTGTTCTGGTGGACAATAAAGTTACTTGTGGTTCAGTTTGATCCTTCAACCCTTATTTGTAGTTTTTGTTTTTGTTCCTTTTATGGGGAGGGCATCTAGTGTAGGCTTTACTTTAGGGCTAGTGTAGGCTGACTACCAAGGCATTAGCCTTTTGTATTCTTTTCTTCTCCGGCTGGTGGGAACAAACTGAAGATTCCTTGCCCTTTGTGAGCTCTAGGAATCATTCAGTTTACAACTTCCTAGTCATCGTTCTTTCCTCAGAAGCAGTTTTTGCCTGGTCTTGTGCTGTTTGTGCAGGTTGATATACAGGAAAGGACTCAGTAGACAACCCTCGCCCTGCCATGTAGATTTCTGAAGCTCTTTTTCTGGGTGGCTTTTTGTTCAGTACTCTGTCTTATAAATTTTAGTCACCTTAACCTCCTTGTCTTCTTAGCTTCTTGACATCTTCCTACTCAACTCAGTGAAACTATAGTCAAACTTTGGTTCTTCCTCCATGTGCCTGTGGTCTGGAAATGGCGTCCACACAGAAAGCTGCGAGGGCAGTTTAGGGCTTCCCTCATTGATTTCCCTGCTCTCAGGGATCACTGTTCTATACTACCTAGAGTCTGGTGTCTGAAAACAGTTGTTTTATATATTTTTCTAGTTCTGGTGTTTGTGGCAGGTAAGTCTGAACTCTCTTGCTCTCTTACTGCCTTCTGTATCTGTTAGTGTTTTTTTGTTCTTTTTTATAAAAACTGGGTAGCTGATATAGCTGTTAAATAGGACTTTTCCTCCCTGATAAATCTCATTTCTTTTTCTTTTTCTTTTTTTAAATTCATTTATTTGAGAGAGAGTGAGAGAGAGAGAGAGCACAAGCAGGGGGAGGAGCAGAGGGAGAAGTAGAAGGAGACTCCCAGCTGAGCAGGGAGCCCGATGTGGGGCTCCGTCTGATTCCAGGACTCCCGAGATCATGACCTGAGCTGAAGGCAGATGCCTAATCCACTGAGCCACCCTGGTGCCCCAAGATCTCATTTCTGAGTAGAAAATCTGGGAGGCCCATTTGGAGCAGGGTTGGGGTATCTTCAATCACGCTCACTTAGAGTAGGGGTGAGTTAATGGCTTTACTTTTGAGTGAATAGGAGAACTGGCTGTCAGGATGAGGAAGAGTCCCCAAATGCCATAATAAGAACAGTTTTATCCCAGTGTCCTTGGGATGGGGATGACAGTGGGGACGCTGACCAGTGCAATTACCTGTTACAGACCTTCCTTCAGTTGACTCCCCTGCTTGGGCTGCATCTCTCTCTCCCTTTGTCCATCACATCTGCTGGCTCAGTCCTGCTCCTGCTTCCTCCACAGTGCCCTTATAGCTTGTTCTA
This sequence comes from Enhydra lutris kenyoni, assembly GCF_002288905.1. Lineage (NCBI taxonomy): Eukaryota > Metazoa > Chordata > Mammalia > Carnivora > Mustelidae > Enhydra > Enhydra lutris. The sequence goes on along the minus strand of NW_019154100.1, from coordinate 4,911,747 downwards.
GGGCACTGGCCTTCCCTTCAGTAGAAATATTTGAGCATTCCCCTGATAGTCACTGACTTACAAAAGTTACCTCTGTATACAGATATATATACACACTCACATGCATATATAATATATATAAATAATATATATGTTATATATAATATATAATATGTATATGTTAAAATGCACAAAAATGATGATTTTGAAGTGAAGAAATTTAAAAAATAGCCTGTAATTAAAAGGTATTTTCTTAATATGGTTCCTGAATTACATACTCACCAATCTAGGGACCACTGTCTTATTGGTGACTTTCTCTGTCAGTTTCTTCAATCAACTTGCTTCTGTTTATTTTCAGTCATCCAGAAAATCTACTAAACTCTCAATTTTTTGATGGCATCTTTCTTTACGTAATGGGTTTTTCTTTTTCTTTAGCAGTATATTGAGAAAGAGTGGAGGCAAGTATTTGCAATGGGTCTGCCATTTTTGTTGTTGTTGTTGTTGTTGTTGTTGTTGTTGTTGTTGTTGCTGTTTTTAGAGAGGGAGTGGGGAGGGGCAGAGAGAGAGATTGAATCTTAATCAGGCTCCAATGCCCAGCATGGAGCCCTAGGCAGGGCTTCATCCCCTAACTCTGAGATCATGACCTGTGCCAAAATCAAGAGTTGGACACTTAGCGGATTGACCCACTCAGGTGCCCTTGCAGCTGCCATTTTGAAGTGGAAGTCCCATCCAATCTATTTCTTGAAATAAAACGTTAAATAACTAAAATGTCATTATTTCTTGCAGTTCATTTTGCTTTCCTGAGTGGGAGCAGCAGGATGTCGCCAAAGGTAGTGGCCTGAAAATTGCTTATAACCTATAGGAAGTTTTATTTATGTAGCAGTCTTCACATTCAGATAGATCAATAGTAGTGTGACTCAAGGAATAGCCCATACATTTCACCAGGAGCAAAAAACGTAGAACATGTGCTCTGGAGACATATGGAAATCATGTGAGATGGATTTTTCCCCGATTTTTGTGGCATGCCTTAATTTTGCTGACATTCTGGAAAAGAGCTGTGTATGTAGAAAGAACATTGTCACCGTCTTCCAGTTGCCTGTTGCACCTGGTGATCTACAATCATGGTCGTTCTTGGTTTTCATACTATCATTTCTAGGTTTTCATGTAGCATCCCAACAGCTGGTGCAAACCCGTAACATGCAGTAAACTAATTTGACATCACAGTGGGAATGTTAGCCAATTGATTTTTCTTCAGAGAAACCAACTGAAAAAAATAAGCCCACTATGAATTAATTCTTTGCAGGAATTTCCCATGTCTGATGACTTAAAAGAATAAATTCTGCATGTAAATGAATCATTACAAGCTTAATTGAAGCTTGTTGGATACTCAAGATTACTCACTGTGGTGTGTTTCTGATGGAGACAGGAAGTGAAAAAGCAAGGTCTATGAGATTTTTTTTGTGCATGAAGTCTCAGCCAGTCTTTTAATGTTTCTCATTGAGGCTTTGGTCGCTAGGGTAAATGACTCAAGGTATCTATTGCCGCTTAGCTGTTTTTAAGGGGGAATTTCCCCCCATGCTCCTCCCTTCCCCAAAATAGCTAATTATGTACTGAAGTTTCAGGACATTGTTCGCAGTTTGTGAAGTCAGCATATTTCTGGAAGCTCACTGTGAATGTAATTCTTAGCTGTACTGATGCTTTTGTTTCTCCGTCTCTGCGACCAGCACTGTACTGTAAGGACACAATTCTATCGCTATTTTTTCCCTCACATTTGATGTGGTAGTTTGCATACAGCTGCAGAGTAGACAGTTACCTTTGAAAGGAACATTTGGCTGCTCTAATTTGATTAAAGAAAACCACCTCAATCATTTCTAGACTGAGAACGTTTTCATTTTAACTTGGCAGTAGGAGTTGGGAATGTACTCACTGCACTTAGATATGTGGGGGAGCAGTCAGGGAACAAAACCAACGGCTCAAATGGAGACCGCTTTAGTGCAGTTGTTTTTGTTTTTTTGTTTTGTTTTGTTTTGTCGGGTTTTTTTGCCTTTTTTTTTTTTTAAGCCTAACAGTGTTCTATACGATTGATTCTCTCTCTCTCTCTCTCTCTCTCTCTCCCAAATTTTCTACCACCTTGATTTTCACCTCTGTCCCCTTTTCACGGGCTTTTCCTTAGCATTTCCAATAAACTGACTGTGGCAGAGGTAGAATTCTACCCTAATGTGATTTGAAGGACTTGGAGGTCCTCAAAAAATTCTCCCATTTTTATATAAAAAGAAAACCCTAAGCATAAATGACTGTGAATTGGACATGCTTTCTTGGCCACCTTTGAGTGGCTGAAAAAGTTTTTTGACCATGTGTGCACAGACCAAGGTTGGGAATTGAGTCGAAAGTTATGCAGAAGAAATCTTACTGTCAGAAGCCTGCAGTCCTAGTGCTAGACGGTTATTAATTATCTCACATGTATATCTTTCTGTGATGGAAGAAAGTCTGATCACCCAGTCAGTATGACGGTTGAAAATACATTCTGCTCATTGTGGGTTGGCATCCACTTTATTCATGTTATTGGAAATGATTGAGCAGGGGCTTAGTAGGGTAAACCGTGTCATGAACCACAGTTCAGCAGTGTAATATATGGTGTTCTTGGGAAGGTCCTATGGGGGCATCCTAAAAAGTTTGACTGTAAAATTTTAAATAAAAAGCATGAGGGTGCACCTGGAGTCTTGGAACTACAACCACGTTATTATTAATTGAGCCTTGGATATTATTGATAACCCAAGAGTCAAGGTCAGATGTGTGCTCACATTCACATTCTCCCACCTGACCATGTGACTTGGCGACATTGTACTTCTCACCTGTCTGAGCTTTAGTTTCTTCATTTGTAAAATTAGGACACATACTAAATGATGTTTCTGAATTTAGGTTCCTGTTACGTGTTTGACACTTGGCAAATACTTAGTTACCTCACTGCCTCTGCCTCTCCTTCTTGGTATCACCATTCTTGGTGTTTGGTGTTTGGCTACTTGGAATGTTTGGAGGGAGAGTGGTTTTGTTCATGCAGTATGTGGCCAAGCTCAACAGAGTCCTCTTGAAATTCTGGTATAATGTGCAGCTCTCATTCTCTTGGACAGAAATTATTAAGTCCAGCAAGACTCCATCAAGTCCACCCAGCTTTCCTTTGGATAAACAGCCCTAGGCAGACCTTGTATCAGGTACTAGTTAAGATATGAGCACAGCGGATATGGAAATTAATTGTTCAGCAAATGTTAGCTGTTTGGTAGAGTTATGTTGTCATCTTGAATTCTTTTCCATCTTGTGTCATCTCTGGGTGCTAAAATCATTTCCACATTTAATCTCAAGATTTAATGAAGTCACCCTGGTCTGTTCTTCCTTTTGAGAGTTAGGGCCAAGAGACAATCTTCCTGTTTTGTTTTCACACATAGTCAGGAGAATGTAAATCTTTCTTCAGTCACGTCTGGGTCATCTAAGTGGACAGAGACTGCAGAGGGGCTGCAAAGATAATTGTCCAAAGGCCACTGCAATATCTGGGATTTGGCGATCCAAGATACCGAGTAGATGCAACTTGGTACATGTAGTTGAATCCCTGGCTAGCTCACAATGCTGTTTTGTTCCATAATATAACTGAAAAAAAATTACCTCAGTGCAATAAAATAGTGCAAAAAGTAATGCTTGCTGTGTTTGTTTTGTTCAGTTACCAAAATTACAATGTTAAACAAGATTTTAAAAGTGAATTACCAGTGATTGAGGAAAAGTTGATTTAATTTGAATATGTTTTTGGAGACCTGTAGAGATTCTGCAGAGAAATTCTGAGTGCTGGGGCGCCTGGGTGGCTCAGTTGTTAAGTGTCTGCCTTCGGCTCAGGTCATGATCCCAGGGTCCTGGGATGGAGCCCCCATGTCGGGCTCCCTGCTGTGCGGGAGGCCTGCTTCTCCCTCTCCCACTCCCACTCCCTGTGCTTGGGTTCCCTCTTTCTCTGTCAAATAAATAAGTAAAATCTTTAAAAAAAAAAAAAATGCTGAGTGCTAATTTTTGATGTCACTTCAAATTTTCTTTTTCTTTAGTAAAGTATTATTGTGGTATTTCTCATACATAATCACCTTTTTAAAAATTCACTTTTATATAGCCCAGTACTACTGAATACTGTCCATGTTCTACTGTTAGTGTTTCCAGATTTACTCCTTGTGTGGACTCTAATCTGGGTGACAACATAAACATTCAATCCAGTGAAATTATTGTACGCATCTAATGAATTGCTTGGAGCCTGAGACCAAGATTTGGTTTTATTCCATTTTTTATTTTTTATTTTTATTTTTTAACTTTTTTTTTTTTTTAAGATTTTTTATTCGTTTATTTGACAGAGAACACAAGTAGGCAGAGTGGCAGGCAGAGGGAGAGGGAAAAGCAGGCTTCCCGCTGAGCAGGGATTCTGACATGGGGCTTGATCCCAGGACTCCGGGATCATGACCTGAGCCCAAAGCAGATGCTTAACCGCTTAACCAATTGAGCCACCCAGGTGCCCCTTGTTCCGTTTTTTTCAATAATGAAAGTCTCATTCCTTTTTTGCCTGGCGGATGTCTGTTTAAGTGCTACTAATTGAGTTATCCTCACAGCTGGTAGGGATTGTTACTCCCATTTTATGGATAATGAAACTGACACAGAGAATTGAAATGGCCTGTTCAAGGTCACCTGGACTCCAGGTGTTATTTCCCACATCTTAGAGTTTTCTCTCTAGTCCTTCAGGTGATCTAGTCCTGCTGGGATCATTTGGATATGACTTAATTTGAATTGACTTTAATTTGAATGACTTTAATTATTTGAATGCAAATAAACTGGATGCTGGCAAGGGAACACTGATTATTTAAGGAGGAAACTGGCTTCCATTACCAAGAGCTGAGGGTATAATCACTTATTTTGACATATTAAATGCCACCTATATTTTGATTTTTCTAATAATTGGTTTTAATAGTCCAACATAGAGACAGATGCTCATGGAATTGGGACTGTTAAATAAGAGTTATTTGTTAGGGTTCCTGCTGCTCAACATGGGAGCAGTCCGCTTTCCATGGCCTTGCCTCTCTTTGGCCAGCGAGAAAAGGAAGAGTGTGGCAGGTCAAAGGAAGTACACTCACCTCTGAACCTGGCACCAGAAGTGCTGACGAGCTTGTCACTTATGCTCCTGATGACTCAGCACTTCCTGGTTTCTCTCTGTCGCCGTGCTAGGGCTAATAATACCATATGACCTTGGTCCAGACTGAGCGTTTCAGGGAACTTTGGTTTCCTCATCAACAGACATTTGAGATCAGAAATCATTCTTTCCTTTCTGTTGCACATTAATTAATGGGACTAGGGATGAGCCATTGTATTTTGTGCCGGATTGCCTGCTTTTTGTTCTTAAGATCAGAAGTAGCTTTGGCTCTGGAGTATAATAAATAAATACATCCTTACCTCTCAACGTAAGGCTGTCCTGTTATATATAGAATTCACTTGGTCTCCGTATTGTTTCTGTGCAGTCCGATGACTGGGGCAGAGGCGGGAGGAAATGAAGTTCCAACTACATTTGCAGTGTCTTTGCTACATTGATTGTAGGAAAGGCTTAGGGACCCAGGGTGTGGAGCAGGGAGGGAAACTGTGATCTGTTCCATTGTCCCCCTCATTGCTCTCTGAATAGTCCAGCACATCCCCCTCTGTGAGATCAAATTGTATTTACTAATTAGCTTTATATTTAGAATTAGCCAAAATTACTAGACTAAAAAGCTATTAGTATTGAGACATCTGGAGGCCGAAGCCTTTCAGAAAGCCTTGAAAATTTTAGAAAACCTTGAAATGTTTTTACCTGTTTTCCTGGGCTGTTATAACATTAATTATAGGACAGTTCAGAGTTTACCCATGTCAACTGCCAAATTGTTTAAAAATTTATGAAGCAATTTTAAAGTTACTTTATACATTATCCAGACATAAACTTTTTCTAGAAATAAATTTTTATTATTGAAGACAATTTTAAAACAGTAGTTTACAGTGAAGAGGTACTTACAGCAAAAACAATGCTGTATTTAACACGGACTTTTATTATTAAATGCTTCTTTATGTGTTTTTATCTTTACAGAGGCTCCTAAATAGCAAGAACTTAACTGCTTCCAAGTAAGCAAAAGTAAAAATTCCTACAGAAAACATAGCCCTGACCTTTTTGCACATGTAATCCAAATGAAAAGTTAGCTTTGAAGTGGTGTCTTGTTACATAATCATACTGAAAATATGCTGGAATATGTATTCCTTTGAATGTCTTTCATTCAGAAACATATTTTTGTTTATTTGACTCTCCTACCAGCTGAAAATGAATTATGCTCCGGTTGTTTCATCTAACCACCTAACCTCAAAATACTTGACAAATTGCATGAAGAGCTTCATTCCAAAGCCCAACATTTTCAGAGAGATTCAGACCATTGCAAAATTGAACATGGAATTTCACTCCATAGTTGACCAAAATAAAAAACAGATAATGGGAGAAAATAAGCAGAATTTAGAAACCCAGGTTTTGCTAGACAGAACACCTGTCCAGTCAGCAGTAAATTATTTTAAAGAGCATTTACTTTCTAGAAGGTACTTAGTGTGGGGGTCATTTGTTTCAGACAGGTCTACAAGCATCTCTACCAGATTCTTTGGGCAACTCAGCATTAGGGAATAGAGCATTCGGAAGCGTCACAAATCATTACAAAGAGTATGAGAATTATGACCAGTATGGGCAAAAACTAAACTAATGAAACCGCTTCTTTTCTTGGGTGTTCTCGGAGATGCTGCTGTGGGAATCTGAGGGTTGGTAGCATTTGCTTAGACTCTAGCCTCTGGTGCTGCCCATGGTACAGAAACTGACATTTCAATTCCTTTTGCATTTTCTCATCTGCTGATTTAATAAGCATTCTGCATATTGGGTACTTATCACTAAAGAAGAAAACTACTATATGAGATTTCTTTTTTTTTTTTTTTTAAGATTTTATTTATTTATTCGAGAGAGGGAGAGCACAAGTAGGGGGGTGAGGGAGGAGCAGAGGGAGAGTGTTAGGCCGGAGCCCAGTGTTGGGCTCGATCCCAGGAGCCTGGGTCAAGACCAGGCTGAAGGCAGACACTTAAGACGGAGCCACCCAGGCACCCACCAGATGAGATTTCTAATTTTTGTAATTTTTTACATTTACAGGAAGGTCTTTTTGTTTAGTTGCCTAATTAAGGAAGTGCATGCTCCAGTTAATAGGAAAACCTAGTTAATTGAAAATTGTCATCTCTTCTGACCATTAAGACCTATTTTCAAAGAATTAGAGTATGACAAATACACTGAACACTAAAACTTGTAATTTAATACTTCATCGATCATTGAGAAAATACTTTAAGATTTACTATTATAATCCTTCCCAACTACAGTTAGGATAAATGTGCCATTCCTACTATTTAGAGAATTACAGTTGATAAAATGTTAACTTGGTTATATGACTTGGCTCTCCATGAAAGAGGAGAGGCCTTACATCTTGTCTGTTGAAGAAACAAAACCTGTTGCGTTATGTTTTGGTTAGATATAAAATTTCATTCTTGTTTTCTAGAGAGGGAGGGGAGGGGCTGGGGGAGAGAGAATCTTAAGCTAATTCCACACTGAGCTTGGAACCCGAGGTGGGGCTCTATCTCACCACCCTGAGATCACTACCTGAGCCTAGATCAAGAGCCGGATGCTTGTCCGACTGAGCCACTTGTATGCCCCTAAAATTTCATTCTTTTAAGTCTAGAGATGGAGGGAAAGGCTGAGATGGGAGTACTGAAGAGCAAGCAGAGAGTTTAGGTAGAGAATAACCTGGAAGACAAATGTATAAGAAAATTCTGGATGTGTAGAGGTAAATAAAGTAGAGAATGACCAAAAAATTTAGAAGAGATCGAATTAAATAAATTATTTCTTAAAGTTTTGAAATATCACGAGAAATTCAAACTTAGGATAGCAGTTTCTGAGAGAGTATCCCTAGACTAGACAGATAGAAATGATGTTAAAGAAAAAAGTAGAAGGAAAGTAAAAAGCACCTAAATGTACAAGAAAGTGATTAAGAATTAAAATGAGTTTGGATCCAGAATTGGTAAGAGCTACAACTTCAGTGTGGTTTATCTTAAATTGTCGACGTCTTACCCAAAACCTACATTTGTTTGTTCTTTTCATGTTATGTTTTTGGTGGGGAAACATAAAGTAAATTCATCTTGCATTCATCAGCTTTTGGTCTTAGAGTAGGAAAATATGGATAAAAATGTTGTTCTACTTGACATGCAAATAAGAGTTTTTGGTCTGTTCTACATGTTGTAAAATTCCTGTGGCATTATTATATGTGGTATCTTGTGCCTGTTATGGAGTTACAGAAACTCTTTTGTCATATGATGTTAAAATGTGAACTGACTTCTTTTAAACATACATACAAGTGGTAATCAGTTTAGGATGTTGGATTCCTCATTTCTCCTTCACATCCCTGCCACTCTTCCTGTGGGAACTGTGCATATCCATTTTGCACTTAATAAAGACATTAATCAAGTAGTAAGTAGTGATAAAGATAAAGGAATAGTGGTGGTGGAGAATCACTAAAAAATAGTCACTAATGAGTCTACAATTGTAGGGGCACCTGGATGGCTCAGTTGGTTAAGCATCTGCCTGCAGCTGTTGTCATGATCCTGGGGTCCTGGAATCAAGCCCTGCATGGGGCTCCCTGCTCAGTGGGGCACCTGCTTCTCCCTCTTCCTCTGCCTGCTGCTCCCCCTGCTCATGCTCTCTCACATGCCCACGCTCACTCACTCACTCTCAAATAATAAATAGGTAAAAATTTATTTTAAAAAAAGAGTCTACAGTTGTTTATTTTTTTAAAGGGATGTATTTTAAACAGTTCTAGATACATTCTCAAAATACATTCTCAAAATACATTGCTAAATTTGGTGGGAGTTTGGAAGAGAGATATATATACATATATATTTTAAAGGTTTATTTATTTGAGAGAGAACGAGGAAGCACACGTGGGCAAGCAGGGGCAGAGGGAGGGAAGCTGAAGCAGACTCAGTGCTGAGTGCAGAGCTCAGTGCAGGGCTCTCTCCCAGGACCCTGAGATCATGACGTGAGCTGAAATTTAGAGTCTGATGCTCAACTGACTGAGCCACCCAAGCGACCCTGGAAGATATATTTTATATATATTTTGTAAGGGGAAAATCTCCAGCTATCTAGTTTTACTTGATGTCGAGGATAAGAAGCTTCTAAGGATAGGATATTGTAATCATACCTTTTTCAAGAATGTAGGTTTTTAAAATTTTTTTCTTTTTAGTAAAATATGCATAACATAAAAGTTAGCATTTTAACCATTTCCAGGTGTACAATTCAGTGACATTAAATACATCCACATTATTGTGGACCCATGACGTCCATCCAGCCCCAGAATTTTATTTCCCCCTCTCTCACAGGAAGATAGATTTTTGTTTATTTTATCTAATTTTTTATTTATTTAAAGGTTTTATTTATTTGACAGAGAGAGAGACAGCAAGCGAGCACGAACAAGGGGAGGGGCAGAGGGAGAAGCAGACTCCCCACTGAGCAGGGAGCCTGACTCAGGGCTCCATTCCAGGACCCTGGGATCATGACCTGAGCTGAAGGCAGATGCTTAACCTACTGAGCCACTCAGGCACCCCAAGAAGATAGATTTGTAAATGACATTTTGTCACCAGATGAGAACCAGGCAGTAGTTCATTATCTAGCCAGTAGGCTTGGTGTTAGGAATAGAGATACTAGAGACCCACTAAAGCTAGCTCAAGAAAGAAGGATGTTACTGTAAATGCACAGGCCCTTCTTGAGAATCTTTACACGTTGGTCTTCTTGGGACAGGGCTTCTGGACTGCAGGACCCTATAAGGAGTGCCTGTGGTCTGTCTTGCACCAGGGAGTTGCCTCTGGGTGTTTGTCCGCGCTACTTCCTGTGTGTCTTCATACCCAGGGCTTCCTCATAACCTCCACATCCAGGGGCCTGTGGTGGTCTTAGAGCTCTGGGTCTGTGTGAGGTTTTTGGTGTGGCGCCCCACACCAGCTTACAGACAGTAGTTCTTCGTTCATCTTTCAGAGCCTCTAAGGCACCGTGTGGGGGAAGCAAGCCCCAGTCTAGGAAGGACTGAATTTTCACCCTGTTTTTACATGGTGAAGAAAATTGGTTGACATTTGATTCTTTGTTGTTCTAGATAACATGTGAGTCTTTAAGAAGCAAATGTAATGAAAATACAGCTTTAGGATAATTCTTATATCACTTTAACGTTCGACTAAGCGTTTCAAAGCCATTTGTGTGTTCCTAAAGAGGTTTAAAATTGCATGCCAACACTTGACAGTAGTTTTTAGCCTTAGAAACTTGAAGAAGTTTCACCTTGAGAACACTGAAGATGTTCACGAAGACTCAGTTGCACGGGTGAGCGTAACCCGTTCCTGGCCACAGCTGTGCATAGAGCTTACTCATTTTGGCAGGAAAGTCCTGCTCTTCAGATTGAAAAATTAGAACATCATTACAGAAAATGGATTTTTATTTTAAACCTCGGAGCGGAAATGCTGCGTGGCTTCATGATAGCTAGGAGACACCTTAGGTATAATTAACTCACTGGCCAATGGCTTTTGTCAACACACCCAAATGAGCAGCATCTCTTCTGATCCTGGACGACTGGAGCCCAGAGAAGGAGCAACATGGCAATGATGCTGGAAGGGCGGGCAGTGCCATAGACCAGCTTCCGACCCCTCCCAGGTTTAGCCCTGCCACTCCGTGTGTGCCTTCTTTGGGGGCACTGGTTATGTGATGAGCTCTCTTCCATTGGGGTTTCAAGCACCCTTGAATTGAGAGAAGGGACCATATGTTTAGAGTTGGAGAAATTATAGACTTTTGGAGCTGCTTGTACTCATTTGTTCCGTCTTTGAACTAGGGTTATCTTTATAAGAACTGCTTGATCGGTAGTTCTCTTCCAAGATCACATTACAGTAGTGGTCTTCTGCTGGGAGTGGTTTTACCTCTCCGGGGATATTTGGCAGTCTGGATGCATTTTCTTTGTCATAGCTGGGGAAGGGTGTTGCTCCTGGCATCTAATAGGTGGAGGTCATGATGCTGTTAAATATCCTCCAAGGCACAGGACAGCTCCCTGCTGCAAAGACAATGCAGAATGTTGATAGTGCTGAGGTTCAGAAGGCCCTGCATTACAGAAAGGCACTGGCTAACATCAATTTGTAGGAGGCAGAAGATAGCAAAAGACTGTGGTATGAATTGGGGGAAGCTCAGAGGCCCAACACTATCTAGCATTAATAAGGGTAACATTCACACAGTTTGCATTCTAACGTTAGTACTTTCTCTTACCATCCATGGGTGAGAAGAGGAAAACCCAGAGTAGGAATAACCTTCTTCCTAAATTGTTTATTTGGAAGCAAGGTGAGATGGCTGAGATGGATGGAACTAAGGTCAACTGGAAAAATTGGGATTTCCTTAAGGGTGTAGTTTGGGACTAGAATCCAGGATGAAGGGCAGGAAGTTAAAGGTGGGTGCATTTGTCTGTTTAGTGAATTTTCATCAGTTTTATTTTATCCCTGCTAGGGAATCTGAGATTTTTGAAAAAGGACTAAGGACATGTACACTTCTTTACAGGAGGATACACTCATACACTCATCCTTAAGTCAAGAAAGCCTAAGGTCATTCCAAACAATTGACACCTCTGATTAGAGCCCCCCTCTAGCTTCTGGGTTCATTGCCTGCTGTATTATCTTTTTTTTTTTTTAAGATTTTATTTATTTATTTGTCAGAGAGGAGCGAGAGTGAGCACAGGTAGACAGAGTGGCAGGCAGAGGCAGAGGGAGAAGCAGGCTCCCTGCCAAGCAAGGAGCCCGATGTGGGACTCAATCCTGGGACGCTGGGATCATGACCTGAGCTGAAGGCAGCTGCTTAACCAACTGAGCCACCCAGGCGTCCCGCTGTATTATCTTTATGTTTACCACAGTGGCTGGTCTGTCAGGTTTTATGGTTTTCCTTCCAATGCCTCCATTTATAAAATGTTATTAACCCGTATGAGGGGATTAAGTTAAATAACTGGCGGAGAAGAACTCGTAAGATGAATTGAGTGATTCTGAAGTTTATGAATGTAGTAGATGGCATCGATAGCTTGAGGCTTCACCTGTTTTTATATTCATCTAGACTTGATCTAGAGGATTAGGTTCCCTTCTGCTTGATGTGGTCTGATACTCACCAAGCCTAAGAGGTTTACCTGTTTGATATGCACTCGTCTTCAAAGGTTAGGCTCTGATCTCATCAGCTCCGTTAAGAGCATTTCTGGAAACGTGAGTGCTTCCACTGATCATTAAGTTTGCTCCCCCTGGTTTAACTCTGTATTATGTCTTGTCCTGTGGGGCCCATGCTTGTGTCATGTGTGCATGTCATCTTCCCTTCATCTGTAAAGAAAGATCTTTGTGGATAGAGCTCCCAACTTCCTTTGGTGGTTAGCATGCTGCAGGTGCTTAATAAATGCTTATTGTTTAGTGGATTGTGTGAGATATTCTATTTCTTTAGAAATTACATCAAAATAATATGCACAAAGGCAGTCACAATATTGGGATAGTTAAGGGGAAAAAAAAAAACTTGAAAAGGTTAATTACTACCGGCCGTCCTAACATGGGGTTACATGGAAATGGTAGGTTTTAAAAATAGTATCAGAACATATGCAGAAGTGAACGCTATCCCTGAATAGCAGTAGTTTCTCAACCGAGGGACATTTTGCCCCCAGAGGACATTTGGCAATGTCTGCAGATACTCTTTGGTTGACAGTTGGAGGGATACTACTGGTATCTAGTGGGTAGAGGCCAAGTATGCAGCTAAACACCCTAAATGCCCAGGGCAGTTCCCCACAACAGCATGGTCTGGCCTCAAAGTGAGTAGTGCCGCATTTGAGATACCCCTATCCATAGACTTGTGAGGATACCACCATGAGCGTCCTTCACCACCTAAAGGAATGAGAACAAGCAAAAAAGCAGTGCCTATTTTTATACGGAAGAAACAGTTCTATGTTACAAACTCCAGAGCAGTGGGAACTGCAGCTTTATACATAAACCAGCATGGTCCGACAGTTAAAAAGCTGTGTGATAGCTAGCTGCTTGTGTAATAAACAGGTCTGGCCGTGACTTTGGGAGGAGAGGACGATAAATTGAGAGAATTCTTTGAAGGCAGAATGCACCTTTCCATGATTTTAGAAAATGAGAGGACTTTGCTAACCCAGAAAGATGTATTTGGATATTGCATTTTTGAAAGTTATGTTTTTAATAGGCTGGAGTTCGTCTGAGGGTTTTGATAGTTAATGTTAGAACGCCGAAGCATGCATCTTTGTTTTTTCAAATATTTTTAAAGCTTCCTTGAAGAATACTTGATAATTTTTAAGGTATAAGAATAGTATGCTTTCCCTCCTGAAATTAACGTGGCCGGGTACTTTTGCTGCATTTAGTGGCAGAATGATACAGTGGGAGGATAGTGCACAGAGGGATCCTAGGCAAGTCACCTTGACCTTGCCTCCCCACTACCCCCCCCCCACCATTTCCTCATTTTCAAAAAGGAGGACTAAGACTTGATGACCTTTGGCTTTAAAATTCTGTGTTCCTATAGTTTTAGTATCAGATAGTTTAAAAAAGAGAGAGATTGTTTGTGCAAAGTCTTTTATGAGAGAAATTTTGAAGGCATCAATTATTCCAGTTTGTTTCTTAGAAACTAAAGAAATAATCCTTTCTACAAAGGCTCACTCCCAATGTTTGAAGAAAGAAAGGAATTCCTGTTATAAATAAAAGTTGTCCCCACCTCCAAACAAAATAAAAAGTGTTGAATAAAATTTACAGCTGATTTTAAGATGGCATTGTTAGCTAATTTTGAAAATTTTGCCCATTTTCTTTGATGTGTTTACACTTAGGTATAAAGAAAACATTTTAATAGTACTAATAATGCTGACTTTTTCACACAATTAGGGTTAAGCTCCATGCTTCCAGAAATTTGCTATTTGTAGAGGTAAAACACATTTGAAAGCTTTATTATGGTTTTTAGTCTACCATTTAGTAAGTTATTGTGCTCTGGATAAAAGGATGAAGCTTTCCTGTTCGTTGCATGGAAAATGAAATGGAACCTTGAAAGTTCCTCCTTTTTCCTAAAGTGGCAATTCAGGTACTCACAAAATTGGGGATTTTGTAATATCCCAAGAAATGAAGCTTGCTTTTGTGGTGTCTCTCTATTCTGAAGAGACTGGGAAGTTGGTTCTGGCATATTCCAGTTTCCACAGGGCCATATTCTAGAACTTGTGTATCAGGATTGCCTGATTTGAAGATGCTTTTTGGATGGACCCAAAGATGCTGAGGCGTCCAGCTACAGTTTGGATCTCATTCCCAGAGTTAACGTTGCCTACAGGGAATAGTACTATGTAACGTCGGATACAGTCATAAAATAGTGCCTTAGATGACTTTCTGCCTCACAGAGGTTAACTAAACACTTCCTGAGTGCGAGGCACTTACCATAAGCACCATAAGTAATATGTACACTGGGGAATCAGAAGGTGAATTAACGGTTCCTATTTTCAGTGAGTTCAGGACCTAGTAGGAGGAAAGAGATGGGACCCCTGCAAATTACTATAATACAAAGAATAAAGTAATATGGACCATTCACAGTCACATATACAATTCTAGGCTACCATAGAAGGCAAAATTATTTAACTTGTGGCAGCAGGAAAGTTAAGACTCCACAGAAGAAGTAGACAATGAGCAGAATCACAAAAGTGGAGATGAACAACGTACAATACATGCCAGTTGAGTCTGAGGTGTTGAGTTGACCAGAGCAGGAGGGGAAAGGAAGTAGTGGAGATATGCACAAGTGGTAGGAATAATAATAGAATAATAGAATAAACCAGGTTGAGATAGAATCTAGAGACAAGCAAGCTAGTTAGGAGATAGAGCATTTCTGGGGGAGAGAGAGAAAAAATGGTGGCCTAAATTGGGGTAGTTCCCTCGAAATGAGAGGAAGGGTTAAGTATGAGAGTTGAGGGCAAGAATTTGGCCGGTCTGGGTAGCTGGTTGGGTGTGAGCAGGGCCATAGTGTCAGCAAGATGAATTGGGGGTGGTTAGCTTACATGAGAGAATGGTGGCTCTCCTGTTAGAAATAGGACTCCCAGGAGAAGGAGCAGGTTTGAGGGATACCAATGAGTTCTGTTTTGAACATGTTGATTTATATGTGCTCTCAGGAAGTAGCCAAGGCAGAGTTAGAGTTAAAGTACAGGAAATTGCAAGCTCCAGAGAGGAGTCCAGAAAGCCTGTGACATTCTTAAAGGAGACCTAGATCTTTTTAAAATTTTTAATTAACATATAATGTATTATTTGCTTCAGGGGTACAGGTCTATGAATCTTCTGTGTTACACAATTCACAGCACTCACAGTAGCCAGTGCCCTCTCCGCGATGTCCATAACCCAGCCACCCTATCCCCCCTCCCCAGCCCCTCCAACAACCCTCAGTTTGTTTCCAGAGATTCTAGATCTTTCTGAGTCCCACATTTGGAATACCATATTGCACATAATGTGTCCCGCTGCAGGGAGCAACCCACAAATGTCCCATGTGGAAACTGAGCACACGAGTAGGCTTGTGTCACCAGCTAAAACAACTTGTTAACACCCATCAGTTTTCACAGGCACAGGTGTTTTCAAATCATGCCTCAAAACAGTTGCTGTCTATAGTAGATCCTTAAGGTCACTGTCAAATTGGATACCCCAGATTAAATCAGTGACTGAGCAAGAGCACCCATATGTTGAGGGGAAAAATAAGACTGAGAATGGAACCTTGAGATTACCTGCATTTAGGATTGAGGGAGAAAAAAAGAGAGAGCAGAGACCAAAGAAGTAGAGGGAGAAATGCAAAAAAACACAGGGAAGTCTTGGAGGGGAGAGTTTGGAGGAGAAGGAGGCATTACCTTCAGGTATCAGCACTGTAGGGAGTTTGAAGAGATTGCATTTAGTAGTAGGAAGTTACCAGTATGTCTTTGAGAGACATACTGGAAGAGCAGGGTTGGGTGGGGGGGCAGGTCACAGATAACAAAGGAATAAGAACGTGTACCGCAGAAGAGAGATTGGAGAGCAATGATAAAGAGTACAAATTGAGGGGCACCTGGGTGGCCTAGAGGGTTAAGCATTTGCCTTCAACTCAGGTCATGATCCCAGGGTCCTGGGATTGAGTCCCACGTGGGGCTCTCTGCTCGGTGGGGAGACTGCTTCTCCGTTAACTTCTCTGTGTGCTCTCTCTCTCTCTCCCTCCCTCTCAGATAAATAAATCTTTTTAGAAAAGAGTAAAAATTGATGAAATGAGGACTTAGCAGAGGGTGGAGGGCACAGTTGGTGGGGGATACCTCTTCTTGACGAGGAGGACACTTTCCTGTGAAACATGAGAGACAGAAGACCCAGGGATGAGGCAAATGGCTTTGATTTTCTTCTGTTACAAAGAAACACCATATGCAGAGAGCAGAGAGGAATTGGGAGCCCTAAGTGAAGGCTGAAGGAAGTATCTGGAATTAGGTAGAGACGATGGAGGAAGAAAAGCCACATGTTGAAGAAAAGGAAGTGGAGAAATTGGCTGTCCGAAGGGGACCTGCACAGGTGGAGGAATCGAAAGTGATTAACATCCCTGAAGTCCCTACTAAGCCTTAGAGAGAGTGTCCTCATTCACCTAGAAATGAAGGCTTTATAATGTGCTAAATGTATGCATCAAGAGAAGCCTTATGCTGAAAAACAATTGTTCTAATAAATGAAATAAAAACTAAAATTCTAAGAATAAGTCATGTTCATCATCATCATTACCATCTCACAACTAATCTTTAACTAAACACTTAACATGTCCCAAACCCGATTTTGCCTGTTCTGAATGGTTTCATTCTTTACAGCAACTCTGCTATGTGGGTAAATTTACCTTAAAGTAAGTAGTTTTCTTGTTTTGTGGTCTTTGTTTATTGTACATATATGTATACGTTGTATACAATATTGTATAAATTGTGTATACACACACACACACACACACACACACAGATAATTTTTTGGCCTATACTAAGAGTAGATTAATTAACTTATGTGTAGACACTTAAAAATTGGGTGTGATGTTTGTAAAAATCAGGGTGACATATTTTATAAAAAATACAAAGTATTTGTAAGAACTCTTCATAAAAGAGCTCTTACATAGCCAGTCTGTGAAAATTTATGCTCATTCAGCAGCACATATACTAAAATCAGAATGATACAAAGATTAGCATGGCCCTGCACAGGGATGACTCTTAGATTCGTGAAGCGATCCATATTAAAAAAGAAATTAATCCTCTTGATTGGGCTTAGTAAGAATTGGGTGAGCCTTCCATAAAACAGCTACTATTTGTTGAATTCCTTTTTCCTCAAAATGTTAAGTACAGAAACGCAAAAGAAGAGATTTGATACAGCATTTTGACATTTGACACTTTAGAGTAATTTCATTAGATCATCAAGCTCTGAATTATTGAAGATGGTTCTCCTGTAAACAGTTCTTTCCATTATCTGTCTTTGAATTAGAAAAAGTTGCCTGCCGGGGCGCCTGGATGGCTCAGTGGATTGAAGCCTCTGCTTTCGGCTCAGGTCATGATCCCAGGGTCCTGGGATTGAGCCCCGCATCGGGCTCTCTGCTCAGCGGGGAGCCTGCTTCTTCCTCTCTCTCTGCCTGCCTCTCTGCCTACTTGTGATCGCTGTCTGTCAAATAAATAAATAAAATCTTTAAAAAAAAAAAAAAAGTTGCCTGCCATTTGCCTAGAAAAAGATAAATCTATTATGTTCTAAAATATACAAAGATTTTGGCATTATGTCTTCTCTGCTTTTTATTAATGAATGCTTTTGTTTAGTCTTACATCAGATGAATAGAACAGATTTGTGTTTTGAATAGTTTAAAGCCAGGAACAAAATTCTCTGTAACCGCATTGGTAAAAATTCACTTGAAAAGTCGGGGGGGGGGGGGGGGGGGGGGGGGGGGCTCGGTCCTTGGCTCCCCCAGGATTTGCCTTCACCTTTTAAGGAGAGCTTTGAATGGAGTGTGTGTGAGGGTCTCTGTGCTCGCTCTGCCAGCACACCGTGGGGATCGCGCCATTTGTTTCTTTAATTCCTGGCAGCAGGCGAGCGGGCCAGCGGTTTCGGGGCAGGTAATTCCGAGGTGTCCCGGGGATTCCAGGCACGCGGCCGGCGTGGCGAATGTCCGGCCGAGGCCGCGGCGGCCATGGGTTGGAGGCTCCCTAGGTCCTGGATTTCAACTGTATGGTGAGGGGAAGCGTGCCCCTACCCTACCTCCCCACCCCCGCACTTTGTTGTGCCGCGGGCTCCGGGTTGGGGGTGGGAGGGGTTGGCGCGTTTGGCTTTTGATGAGACCAGGCCTTAAGCCGAAAGAGGAATGGAGCCGCCACCTCTGCTATTTAAGATCCAGAAGATCTGGAGAAGATCCAGGGAGTGGAAAAGGTTCGCGAGTCCTGGCCCCGAGGGCGCAGTCCCCTCTTTCTCACCCCCGAGGCTTGGCATTTACTCCTCCCATTCCCAGACTTCTTAAGACGAGGGTGAGTTTTGATGAGGTTGAAATTAGTTGAGAATTTCAGGGCGAGACGGTTATGCTACCTTCCTCCCGAAGTTATTCTTTAAGGAGATGACAAGGTAGAGTGCGACGAATACCCCTTTCTCCCACCCTTATGGTCCCGCTCCCCCTTACCCCCCACTCCAGGGCCCCACCGTTCCTCCTCTCCCGAGTAGCGGGAGCCCCAGCCCTCCCGACCTCATGGGTTTCCACCAGGGAGGTCCTCCGAGTCGAAGGAAGAATTACGTTTCCAATCCAGACTTCTTTACCCTAAAAAGACCATTTGTGTGTGCAAGTCGTTTTTTAATGTCTCCTCGTAGAAAAACTGAAAGTAGAAAGAAAGGAAGCAATTTCCTAGCAGATGTCTGACCACCCCTTCTCGCACACTCCCAGCATCGGGTTACAGGGTCCTGGGAGCCCCCACCCACATTCTGCAGCCCCACACGGGTGGACCCACAGTCCCTCCACGGCAGCTTGTGCACAGTCCCTGAAAGCCCCAGGGCACCCCGGGAGCCCCTCTCCCTGCACGTCCAGGCCCGGGGAGGAGGGGTGGGTAGCAGTGCAACACAATGATGTAGGGATAAATATTAAGCCGTGACATTGACGTGCCCGGCACCTCCCCTCCCCCGCGCTCCCGGCACACTCTGGGCTGCTCGGCACGCCCCCTCCCGTTCCACTGCGTCCCGCGCCGAGCGCTCATCCCCGAGGGGCCCCAGCAACCTCTCCGCGCTAAGACGGCTCCAGCTCTGCAGGGAAAGAAAAGTAACTTCGCTTTTCTCGGAGGAACCAGGAAGGATTAAGCAGCCTGGGAGAGGGCAGGAGCACGCCAAGGGTAGCCTTGGGGTCTTTATGAAGTAGGAGGAGGGGAGTCTGCGGGAACCCGGAGGAAGGCGCCTGGGATGTCTGATTGCACTTTTTCTTGTCCTCCTGTCTCTTTTTTTAGGTGGAAGGATTGTGGACTGAGACGCGCTGGGGCAGAGACTATGTAATCGCTTCGGTGTCTGTGCAGAGGACTGCGCTTCAGGGAGGGCAGAGGAGGGATCGGCTCGCTCCTTGGCGACTCGGCAGGCGGAGTTTCGCTGCGGCACCGGCGTTGCGCCCGCCCGCGGGGAGGTCGCTCCATCCAACCCCAGCGGCCGCGAGAACCCGAGCGCCTGAACGCGGTAGTCAGCGGGGGCGAGGGAGAGCGAGACCGAGCTCCGGGGCGTGAGGGAGCGGGCCGGGGAGTCCGGGAAGAGGCGAGCGGCGGTCGCGAGCGAGCCAAGTGCGCCCCCCGCCCGTGCCAGCAGTGCCGCGCCGGGCGGCGTCTGGGCGGCATGGAGAAGGACGGCCTGAGCCGCGCGGACCAGCAGTACGAGTGCGTGGCGGAGATCGGGGAGGGCGCCTATGGGAAGGTGTTCAAGGCCCGGGACCTGAAGAACGGAGGCCGTTTCGTGGCGCTGAAGCGCGTGCGGGTGCAGACGGGCGAGGAGGGCATGCCGCTCTCTACCATCCGCGAGGTGGCGGTGCTGAGGCACCTGGAGACCTTCGAGCACCCCAACGTGGTCAGGTGAGCGGGGGAGCTGCGCCCGCGCCGTCGGAGGCCGCGCGCGCCAGGGAAGGGCTGGGGTCCCTTGAGGCCGGAGGGCGGCTGGGGAGGCATGGCCCGTTGTCTTTACAGAGTGAGAGTAAGTTTGGTCGACCGAGCCGCAAGCCAGAGCCGGCGACCTTCCCACGCAGCGAGCAGAAAGACGAGTCAGGAAATGGGACCTGCGCAGGCTTCCCCGCGGCGGTGCCAAGTGCTCTGTTTTCTCCCTGCTGTCCCTGAAAAGGGGGTCCAGGAAGTTGGGTGCCTTTTAGGGAACGAGCCAACCTGAGACTTGCCCTGCCAGGCCCCGCATATTTTCCCTGGCCTTTGGGGAATTTTTGAGAGGCTGAGAATAAGAGAAGTGGCAGGGTGCGGTGAAAATCAGTAGAATGAGAACTTTCCTGGTGGTGCTGAGTATAAATAAAGGTTTTGTTTTGTTTTTTTTTTTTATAGCAACTTAAGAATATTATTGCCAGTTACGTCCAGTTTTCCTTATTGGAGTTATATAATGATAAACAAGTGTCAAGCAGGGTCGCCTGAACATTTTCTTCCACGAATATTGCTTGTTTGTATTACTAAATGTCTCTAGGCTAGCGTGGTCCTCACACTACTCAGAAGTAGTGATGTGTGAATCTAAGATATGGAATCTTTAGATGGTAAACGTTCTGCTTTTGCGTCTTCTGGAGGGGATGTGGAAAGTGGATGGAGAGACAGCATTTCTTAAAGCCTCTCTTGTGTTGTAACCAGTAATTAAACTAAAGTGTGTGTGACTAGGATAATGGTGTTTTCTTAGTGATCCTGGAATTTCCCCATTGTGTGGTTGACATTGTGTGGTGTGTCATGCTTTTCTTTTTTGAACAGATACGCTTAGTTTTAAGCAGAAAAGGAATGCATAGAAAAGTCTACAAATTCGGGTGTGATTTTTACCTATCTCAGCTCTTAAGAGAGTGTTTGAAAAAGGAAGTCTTGGGGTGTTCTTCCTGTCCTCTCATCTATCTGGGGATTCTTTTCAACAAATACATGCCTACTGTGTGTGCTGTAGATGAAATTATGTAAATAAGCACAGCTAAATATTTTTGTAAAAAGTCAGACAATTTAAGATTAGTCATCAAAGTCAAGAGACCTGAGACTGACCTTTGAAATACCAAGACCTCCAGGGACTCAGAGAGCCCAAGTGTCTACCAATCTTCCTGGGAGGTTTTGACTTGTCTTCCCTTAACCTATGTGATTTGTGTGGTGCTTTGTTACCAATACAGTTAGACTAAGGCTAGAAGGCTGCAAAGAATCATAAATACATAGATAAGGTAGTAAATGGCTATGAAAATAGGACCCCCATTATAAACCTCTGCTTTAGCCAGTAAAAGAGAAGGGGTGAAGGATGATGAGGCCAGGAGAATGAGTGTTTTAAGGAAGATGGGGTTATATGTAACAGCAATAGATTACCTTTTGTGTGTGTTTTCTTTGTTAAAAACCAAGAGAAAGTGTTCCTGTGAGTCTTTGTGATATTGGAGGGGAAGGGGGAGAGTACATTTTGTCCCCTGTAACTTAGTTATCTTCCTGGAGGAATCACCTAGGTACTTACCAAAAGATAAATTCCACCCCTAGAATTTTAGGATCCAAGTTTTTGTTTTCTTGTCTGTTGCCTGTGGAGTGTGTCCAGTTAAGGACCCTTACTTGTAAATAGATAAAATACTGTCCTTCCAACCTAGAGGTGTTATAGAAGCACCCCTGTGTAACACTGTCTCCTACAAAGCACTGCTCCTGTAACAGATGGTTTTTTCCATTGTGTTGGTAGATTTGGGCTAATCCATTCTTATTCTCTTGATTTATCCTCTTGAAATTGATTGATGTTTAAAGATGTCTAACTGACTCATGACTTGGATTCTGTACTGAGAAATTTCAGGAGACAATAAATTCAAGATGAAATTATCTAAAGGTTTTTAAAAACCTTATTTTGACAGATTAAGTGCTGATGATGATGCTTACCTCTTAGGAGTTGTGAGGAAGAGCTGAGATAGTATAGATGAGAGCGCTGTGTAAATTTAAAAATGCTTTAAATGTCCAAGTATTATTTGTTTTCATACTAACTAGTGGGGCCCTCATCTCGATATAAGTTCCCAGTAAAGCATCTATTCCCCTTACCTTTTCAGTAGAACAAATCATACTCAAACCCAGACACTACAGGCTCTGAAACCAAGAAACTACTTGGATATAATGGTCAGAAAAGACCATCAGTCATGTCATGAAATTCAGTGACTTGATGATGTCATCTTCACGAGCTACATATCTCTGTTCCATTTTGTTTCCTTCCTGTTCTCTTCCACCTCTGCGTTGGGGCAATCATTGGTCCCCATGACTTACCTAACTAGATGAGGAACTCAAGATTTTGCAGGTTGCTTATATTTATTCAGGTAGGGTCAGAAATCAAGGACAGGGGACAATACTTCTTTTCTTTCCAGGGGAGAGTTGTCAAAGTTGGACCCCCCCTCCCCATACCTGACTTACTGGTGCCCCACAGGACCAGTAGACAGTGCTATGGCTGGTTCTTTAAAGACTTCTTAAAAGGACAGATGTCTTTGTAAGTGCCTTCAAGTCATAAGTAATTGGTCATAATTATAGGCCCTTCCCACAGGTAGTTAAGCCTGTAAGCTTGAAGGAACATAATAAACATACTAGATTTTTCAAAAGTTGAGATTTGATTTTGATGGATTTGCCAGAAAGGCTGACTTGTTACTGCTGCCCTGCCTTTATGCACAGGGGTAATGACTTGAAATTCTTGTTTCCCTGTGCTTGATGTATCCCAGGCCTGGGCTTGATCAGCCAATGTCTAGGATGTAAATTTACTCTTATTTTATTGTTGGTAATCCCAAATCCTAGAGCCTTTGCCAGAATTCTGTGTGAACCTGTGTTAGCGCTTCTGCACTCCACAAAGGACTCCTCTGTTTTACCTTCTGAACTCAATCTGTATATGGGTAGATAAAATAATAATACGTTCTATCAGCAGTCTCTTGATTCACCATATATGTAATGATGGCTTGTTGTGTACCAGACACTGCTAGAAGCTGGGGATTCATCAGTGAACAGGTCAGAAAAAGTCTCCATACTTCTAGAACTTACTTCGTAGTTTGTCGTTCTTTTTTCTCTTTTAAAATTCACTTCTCTTTATTTCCAAGCACCTGTTGTGCCATATTTAGCCTCACTAGTTGTGTAGAGCAACTAATACTTATGATAATTTAGTTACCAGGAATTTAGTGATTGAGTAACTAATATAAACAAAACTCTAATCAGAATCAAATGCTTTTTGAAGCATTAGGGAGAGACATACAGATAGATGTCTACAAGACATTATTGACATGTAACTAATAGATATGAACATTTGGGCTCCATGTATCTAAGGGATTTAAGAAGGACCTACTGGTTACCGGCAGGTTAGGTGCTGGGAATGATACTTGGGTAAATCACGCCTACTTCCCTCAAGTAATCCCCCCCTTGTCTGAAGGAGTAAGATGATCACCAAATCCTGATACGTGGCATTATTGTGTCATTACAAAGATACTGGTAAGCACCACCAGCATTGTCCCCAGGGATTAAATTTATTAGCGTAATTCAAATCGAGTCCTGGTTCAGAAATTGAAACTAATGGCATTTCAGTGGATAAACTTAGGATATCTGAATATGTTAAATTATTATTGTTGGCATATTTAATCATGGCTTTAAGAAAAAACGTCAGAAAAATCCATGCACTTCAGTGATCAGTATTCAAGGAGAGTTTTCCAATTTTCTCTTTTTAAAGAGCTCAGTAGCATATAGTATAAAAGGAAAATAATAATGTGATTTTCTCTAGGGAAACCAAATCATTAACGGGGTAGAAGAAACATGGCATATTATTTGGTGCGGCATAAATTTTAATTCTCAGGTGGGTTAGTTCATGGGAATCCTGAATCAAAGTATTACTTTTGGGTGAATAATAATGTCTGTTAAGGGCTTGTTTCAGTGAAAGCGGAAAAAACGGGGGTTTAATTTGCTTTTTTTAAGTCTCAGTATGTTAGAAGTATGTTTGCCCCTTCATTCTTTAAGAGTCCCTTGAAAAGTTTCCAATTTATCAAGGTTCTTTAAGAAATAAACATTTTCACAATTACGTTCTGCCCATTCCTTGTTCTTGCTGAAGAACTTGGTAATGCTGAATTGTTGGCTTTGCACTTGTATCCTTTTTACATAACTGTTAACACCCTGGAATTATTAGAATTTCTCTATTAAGGAGGAAAATGGCTTATAGAAGGGAAATTTGTATAAACTTGAATATCTCTTGGTGTATTTCCCCTATGTTTAAGATACGAACAAGTGAATATCTGAAAACAGACTCACTATTAAAAGTAAATTATCTGTTGTTTTTTTTAAATGCCTCACTATCAGTGATTCCTTAGGAATGTTCTTTCAGATTAAAACCTCTAATACTTAAATCGTGTCATTGTAAACTCATGGGCATTATTAGAGTTGGAAGGACTTTGGAAATCTTTCAGCCCTTTTATGTTTTAGGTAAAGAAATAAGGTCAGAGGTCAAGCAGCTTGTCCATCGTGCAGTTTTTAAGTTGGTGACTTGTTCTAAGATCTGAGTACCAATTTTTTAAAAAAAATTCTTTTTGTTTATTTGATGGAAGAAGTTAAAAGAGTGAGTACATTTCTAGTTTGGAAAAAATGAGCTATATGTAGACAAAGGTGCTGGTTTGCCAGGAATAAATGACATATCAATTCAGGAAATTCCTGAATTCTGCAGTATGCCCTGCTGAAGTCTATCTGTAAAAAGTATGATTATCCATTAAATTCTGCCTTTAAAGAATTTGAGTAATAACTATGATCATATAAACAGCTGTAGTTAAAAAATAACACAGGTTAATAATACACTTGAGTAATAATAGTGAATTAATTTTAGACAAAACAGTAGGAAAAATCAAAATGCTTGTCTGATGAATGAACTGTTACATTATGTGGGCTCTGGTATCTACCGCCCATATAATGAAACAAACATCATAATACTTGAAAATTAGGCAGCATAACAACCTCTTCATACAGAAGCAAATACAGCGCTAATGCTTCCTGAAGAACTATCCTCACTGTTGCTCTATTTGAAGGGAGGTTCAGATGAGCTTGTCTTCCTCGGAAGGATATTGTGAGCTTCTTGGTGTAATAGAACATGGCAGACACGAAGTCTGGGTGCAGGAGGTTTGGTGACAGGACAGGGTGGTGTGCTTAGTGTTGGGCTTTGTCCAAGGGCCACGAGGCACCATTGAAAGTGGCTGCTGGAGGTGATTGGTAACAAGCATGCCTGCATAAAGGTCACCTTCATGAATTCATCATGTTTGTGTGATGAATTGTGGATTCTAAGCCTGCTGGGGCAGGTAAGGCAGCAATCAGTTTTGTAAGAGACACTGAGTGGTTGTTTTGAATATCACCAGCGTGCTGCCCCACTTGATTTCATTTCACCATCTGCACAGGCAGCTCTCCACCGAGAGCTGAAGTCAAAACCTTAAGGCCTGTGGCAGGATCCATGTGAGTGTGCAGCAGTGGCCTGGAGGTCCATGTGGGGTAGGTAATTACTAAACATTTAGTAATTTACCTACACTTGACCAACTGTTGTTGGCTTTGTCATTTAAGTAGCCCTTTTAATTTCTTAGTTATTATCTGGCCTTCCTAAAGGACTTTAATGCAGTAGAATTAGAATCAGTGTATGGATTTCTGGATTGGAAGGGATCTCCAATAGAGCCTAGTCTAACTCCCTTTGGTCTTTGTAGGAATTGTTTTGAAAATATGTAAAACAATTGTCTTATTTTTCAACTCTTTTATTCCACCATTACATGCATTGTTGATAGAAAGTGATGATGGCCAAGGTTCAGATGCAGGTTTAGAGCCAATGTTAGCAGGACAGGATGTTAGTGGTCATTGCGTATCAGAGAACACACTCTTGGGACATAAAAATTATTTTCAGTTTAAGGATTGTATGTTTCTGACTTGAGTACAGGATTATATCTCTTATATCTATAAGTAACAACAGCGTCTATAACTGTTAGTTCCCAGTGTATATTTTCTGAATGAATGAGGTCGAATAAATTATGAACCCCTGAGATGAGAACTTTTCATCCTTTTAGAGCTGCATACGGTGTTAGCAAGTACCTCCAGCTAAACACTTGGAAATTACTGGAGATTAACTGCAATGCATCTGCACACCAAGACTATTTATTAAGAACTTTCAAATACTTACATCCATTTTTAAATGAGACAGATACCCATTTTTTGGTCTTCACTACTAGCGTTGGCTTTGGAAGGTCTTCCTCTGTGTTCGCTCTGGGTAGCCTACAGGCACACAGACGACTTCTTTTATCCTGACTTTGCTCCTTGCAAGTCCACCTCTGGGACTTCAGTTGGGGCTGATTTCAGAATTTGTGCTCTGTGCCTTCCCCTGTACTGCTGTTTCTACCTGTTGAAATGCTATCCATGCTTCAGAGCCAAGCCCTAATGCCACCTTCTTTGTGTGTGGTCTGCTCCTGAATACCTACATTTGGATAAAATTTCTGTTTCTTTTGAACCCTGATGTCTTTGGACCTCCTTTGTGACACTCCATATATGTCTGCCCCTTTATATTATTATGTCGGTTATGTAAGATATACTGTTAATCTTCTTCCAACCACTCTCTACCTTTCCACACCCTAGTTGTGTAAGCTCCTTAAGACAGAGTATCTTGTGGTCATGTCCACTTGCATCGTATATCCAGTGGAAATAAAATGAATAAATGAACAAATGAACAGAATAATGGAAAAGAGGTTCAGTTATTAAGGATGGGACCAAATGGATTATTTCTGTCACATGAAGGTTAATACTAAGGAGTGTCAAATAAAAAGGGAAGAGGGATCTGTTTGTAGGATTATACTTACTTGGTTTCATGGGAATAATAAAAAAATACTGAAAAAAAGAGAACATTTCATTTTTGTTTTACTCCAACCTGTATAGGTTAGATTGAAGTGAATTTCAAAATTTAAGTAATTCCCATCATTAACTGTACAGTCTTGGACTTGATTTATATACTGTAGTGAAGACATGAACATTAGGAAATGTGCACACATTCAGTAAAAGTTGAAAATGTTTGGAACATCTTTAAATATAAGAGTGGAAGGTATTCTGAATACATTTTAATCAATTGCTTGAATTATTTTGTTTTTATTTTTTTCCCCACTAATCTTAATATTGTTGGCTTTCTTTACTGGAAAAACTGAGGAAGAGCAAAATTAAGCAAGACCTTCCTGATAGTTTCTAAAAGAATATCAAGACTCGGAATTCTGTTAAAACAGTCTTCTACTCCATTTCATAATTTGTGTACAGAGAATTTGGATTCCACCTTGACAAACTGGTAGGTTTAGTTAAGTAGTCTTCCAGCCGAACTAATTCCAGTTCCTCAAGACACATGTGGGTGTGGTGTGTGTGTGTGTGTGCGTGTGCACGCGCGCACACGTGCGCACGCGCATATCCAGAACAGTTGAATGCAAGATCCCTGAAAGAAGGAATGGTATTTTCTTGTTGCATTCACTGTATCCCAAGCATTTAGTGTGGTGACTGGCATCTTGTATCCCAGAATAAATATTTGTGAATGAATGAATGAATGATTATGTACTGTCTAGGAATTCAGATTTTTTTTTTTAGTCAGAATTGGATAATAATGTCTGAAACCATATGTGAGATCCATAGCATTAAACAAGTATTTATTGGTTATCTGTTATTCAACATTTTGTTCAATATGATCAACCTACATCTTGAAATATTTACCCAAAAAGTGGTATTAGATCGGGAAGCTGTTTGAAAATGGAGTCTAGCTGAAACAAGTCGACCGTTGTTGAAGCTGTAGAAGTTCATTGTACTCTTCTCTCTTCATTTGTATGTGGTTGAAATTTTTCATCATAAGCTCCAAAAATGTTCCTAGTCAGTGAATAGTGGTCCGAATACTTTGCTTCTCTTTTTGACTTCCTCCACCTATTAGCTCAGTGACCTGGAGTAAATTCTTCATGTCTCTTCATTATGGGTTTCCTACCATAAAATTTGGAGTTGTTGCTACTCTTTTGAGCTTAGAGAGTTCCTGTGATCAAATCAAGTTGTGTATGTGAAGATCAGATGTTACACAGATAGAAGGTGTTACAAAATGAATTCCTGCCCTCAAGAAGTTTGTCATTTTGTGGAGGACACCAGCATGTACACAGATCTCTGTATGACAGGTGGGGAGTATGTACTTTCATTTTTTTCAGCCTACAGGTTGAAAGTATGACGAGAGCTAGTCATTTCTGAGAAGGTGTACATTGGATTTATAGTAATTTTAGTAAAATACAGTCTTTAATCTGGGTATTGGTAATTGGTATCAAGTTTACCCAGTGCTGTATCCTTTTCAT
Organism: Enhydra lutris kenyoni; assembly: GCF_002288905.1. Taxonomy (NCBI): domain Eukaryota; kingdom Metazoa; phylum Chordata; class Mammalia; order Carnivora; family Mustelidae; genus Enhydra; species Enhydra lutris. The sequence continues at coordinate 4,883,120 of NW_019154100.1, read as the reverse complement.
TAATGGATTATTGTAGGAGGATCTGAGGTCAAAGTGCTCCTGGGAATATGCTGTCAGCCTGGTGGCAGTTTGATGATTTCTTCTGTATTTCACTGTTCAGATTAACAAGAAGTTGAATTCTTTGTTTTCTCTCTCTCTCACTCTTTTTTTTTTTTAAGGTTTTATTTATGTATTTGAGAGAGAGACAATGAGAGAGGGAGAGCATGAGAGGGGAGAGGGTAAGAGAGAGAACCAGACTCCCCACTGAGCAGGGAGCCCAATGCAGAACTTGATCCTAGGACTACAGGACCATGACCTGAGCTGAAGGCAGTTGCTTAAACAATTGAGCCACCCAGGTGTCCTCTCTCACTCTTTTCTAAAGACTTTATTTTTAAGTAATCTGTATACCCAACATGGGGTTTGAACTCATAACCCCAATGTCAAGAGTTACGTACTCTTCCAACTGACTCAGCCAGGTTCCCCATTTCTCTCTTTAAATTTCAAATCTCAAACAAAATTATTCCTTTTTATGTCACACATTGGCATTTTTTAAAAAGATATATTTATTTGAGGGGAAGGGGCAGCGGGGAGAGAGAATCCCAAGAAGACTTCCTGCTGAGTGCAGATCTGTCACGGGGCTCCATTTCACAACCCTGAGATCATGATCCGAAGCCAAGAGTGAGTCGCTTAACTGACTGAGCCACTCATGCACCTGTAAAACTTTTTCTTTTAAAGATTTATTTATTTGTTTGAGAGGGGGAGAGAGAGCAGGGATAGGAAGAGGGACAGAGGAGATGAAGGGAGAATCTCAAGCAGACTCCCCACTGAGTGTGGAGCCCAACTGGAGGTTCTATCTTGCAACCCTGAGATCACGATCTGAGCAGAAATCAAGAGTCAAACACTCAACTGACTGAGCCACTCAAGCACCCCCATTTTAAAAACTTTTTAGTGGAAATCAAGAAATTATCTGAGTGGTTTCAAGTTTTTAAATAATGTCGTCTACATTCCAACTACGTAGAATTGTTTAAAGGTAGTTATTAAGTAGCCTTGGGTAAAAATGGGGTGTTTTCTTATTGATCCCTGAGAAACCAAGAGATAGATTGAAAGATTGGGCTAGAGGGGGCTCCCAGTGCTAATCATGAATGAAATGTATTTAAATTATGGAAGTCCACTTACAGAACTAGGAAAGAAAGCATCCGTTCTTTGAAATAACACACCTGTTACACATTAAGACACAAATGAAAAGCCTGCTAGTCATTACAAATTATTTTAAACCCATGGGATTTAATCAGTGGTAATTTAGCCAACTACTAGTACATTAGACTAGAGATTGGGGTTGTTGATGCTATTTGGGTTTTCAGCTAAACCAGTTAGTATTGCAAAGAGAAAAATTCTGTTTCAGAGGCATTACTCTCTATCCTTTAAATGTCAGCTAACTCAGAATGATGGGATTCATCTCAAGGAGAACCATATAAGAGCATGGTTGAGGCGTGCTTGGGTGGCTCAGTTGGTTAAATGTCTGCCTTCAGCTCAGGTCATGATCCCAGGGTCCTGGGATTAGGAGGACCCTGCTCAATGAGGAACCTGCTTCTCCCTCTCCCTCTGCCCTTCCCCTCCCCACTTGTCTTCTCACACACTGCATGCTCTCTCGCTCTCAAATAAATAGATAGAAAAAACAAAAACAAACCAAAACTCTCTCTCTCTCTCTCTCAAATAAATAAATAGAAAAATCTGATGGTGGGGGGGAAGTATACTTGACACAATGGTACCAATTCTGAATCCAAGAAAAACAGGACTTTTGAAATTAGTTAAGAGTAGATCATTGTTTATGAAAAGGGTACTTTTCCTTAGTTGGTAAAATAAAATTGAGAGGTGAATCCATCATTAGGCACATAAAGAACGGTCTGGAGCTGTATCTTGTGATTAGAAAGGACATCATGCTTTCGAAGTGTGGCAGAAGATGAAGTAAGATGGGGTTGAGATAGAAGTGAGAGAGTGAGGGGAAGATGTAATACGGTCATAGAACCTGGGATAGCTTAGGTAAATCCGGTCTTTTAGACTTCAGAATCTAAAACCTAGTGATCTGAAAGTAGAGAGTTCTGCCATATTTAGGAAGGCCTCCAGCAGTATTTGCTCAAATCTTTCATTCCATAATAATAAAATGGAATTTTATATTGTGATGACTTTTCCTTGGGAACTTTATTTCCACCATCTTCACATTGTCCTTTGTGCTTAGCACTCAAATATTTGTGAATGTGATGTGTGACGTAACATAGAACACATGCTTCCCATTAGAAGATAAGCTTCATATGGGCAGAAATATTTGTTTTGTTCACTGCTTTATTCCCAATATCTAGAACAGTGCTTGGCACATTGTTCAGTAAATGTCTGCTGAAGAACCAACTGAATGAATAGTTAAGCTATGACTAAAGATTACTCTTTTTCCAGTAATTTTATTGATAGCAAAAGTGTAAATTAACACCAAAACTTAGCAGATATGTCATTTTTCTATTCATTCATTAGTATTGCACTTAAAACTCTTCAGCATTAGATGGTCTCTAATAATTATAGTAGTAAAATAATTATATTTATCTCTAATAAATATTATAGTATTGGATTTTGACTTAGGAAGTGGGAGTTACTTAAATAATTTAATGGTTAGCAAGTAGATTGGATACTAAGATAATATTCCTTTTAAACTAGTTCTTCCATTAATGTTTTCATTAGTTATGAGTTATAGTTTTATGTGAAATTCTGAGTTACAATTTTATATAAAAAAATAATTTTAAGTAAAAATTTTAAGTGATACCTCAAATGGTTATATCATTTGTAGCAGAATTTATTTAGATGTTTTGGTGGAAGTTTTAAGACATGGTTTCAGATTCTCTGAGTTACGAAGTTTTATAAAAAGGGTTGCTACATGCTCTTCTGAAGAATTTGACATAGCTGGCAAGCCTTTGTATAAGTGGCTATAGCTGTCCTTGCAAGTAGTGAAGCCCAAGTGGCCAGTCCCAACTTGAATGTCACCCAGCCCTCCTATTTGGTGTTACCATTACAAGCACCTTCCTTCTCTGCTTAAATCAGTTGATGGTGATCGTGTAAGGAATCTGACATTACTTGGTCATGACCAGCTATAAAGAATAACAGTGATAATGACAAGAAGAAAAGGGAGAAGGAGAAGGAGAAGGCAGTGGAGGGGCTAGGGAAGGAAGGGAAAAAGGAAAGAAGGAAGGAAAAGGAGGAGGAGTAGAATAGAATATCCAGTATATTGCTGGGAGGTGTTACTAAAGTAGAATACTAGGGGACTTGTTAGCAGTTTTTGTTTAAAGTAATTAAAATTTTCTGTTAATTGTTCTGGTTCTTATTGCTGTGTAATAAATTGGCCCAAAATTCAGGGGCTTAAAGCAGCCATTTTCTTACGCTCAAAGATTCAGTGGGTGGGGAATTTTGACAGAGCACAGTGAGAATGTTACATCTCTTGCTTCGTGATGTCTAAATGCTTGAAGTGGGGATAAAGAAGCAGCTAGGGGGTTTAGTCAGCTGGAGATGTCTTTACCCTCAAATCTGTTGTTTTCTATGAGCTGGGTGATGTAGAACAGGACCAGAGCCGGGACTGTAGTCCCACCTTACCTCTCCTTGTAGTCTGGGCTCCCTCTCAGCATCAAGGCTTCAGAGTAGTTGGACTTAGGGATGGCTCATGGCTCTGAAAGCCAGTCAGTGTCCCTAGGAACAGGCAGTGTTATTTCTGCCACATTCTGTTGGTGACAAGTGAGTTCAAAGCCTTACAGATACAAAGGAATGGGGCATATAAAGATTGTTAAAGAATTTGTGTCTTCCTCTTTCTCTTTTTTTTCTGGCATCATGACATTAGTACTTGGTGATTAGTACAGAAGGATTGTGATTAAAAAAAAAAAAAAAAAAAAAAAGGCAAGGCTCCTACCCCAATTATCTGTATTTCCCGTGCTCAAATACAGCTTCTTTTAACTCTGTTTTTGGTGCTTCTGGTAGTTGGATCTGTTAATCTAGATAAAATACTATCCTCCATTTCTTGATATTTAAACTTCCATTTCTTGATATTTAAACTGTTGACTTCCTGCTCTGAAAAATGAGGATTTAGCTCATTAATACTACTCCCTGTTCATTTTCTTCACCTTTTGTTAGGGCTGTTTTTATTTCATATAATAACTTAAGGTAATTTATCCTTAAACGTCAGTTTTTTGTTCATTTTTGGCAGTATCTCTTGATTCTCCATTTAATAAGAGAAGGATATTTTATCCTCCTATCCTTTGTATTCATTTTAACATTACAACTTTTATCATCTACTTTGTTGAAGTTAAAGATTTGCATTCTGTTCTGCAACCACAACTGCGGGTCCAGTGTTTTAATTCCATGAGGTCAGAGGAGTCTTTCTTAAAACACGGACATCTGGATTCTCATTTCTTACTCTGCATCGCTTTTTAAAAATTGTACCCTATTTTAGTAGACTTCTTGTTTAGACCAGGGCATTTTTATACTGTTTTGTTTTTCCCGGAGTTTACAATTGCCTTTCTATTTTCTCATGCACTGTTTGCCTTTATCACAGCCTAAACTTTTTTTTCAAACACTTTATCATACCACCCATTTCTGTTGAATTGCCCATTTCCTGAAGTTTCTCTGAAGTTTTGGTTTATTCTGGACTGGTTATTTATTGGGCCTGATGAACAGTTCTCTTCCTGAGACTTTTTCACTGCCCTCTGGGTTAGAGCCACTTGTTCCTGCATCCTGGCCTTTCCTCTTTCGTGGTTCACACCCTTGTTTTGCAAGTATATGTTTGCAAGTAACTTCCTAAGAAATTGTGTATGGAAGATAAGCTTTCTGAATCCACACCAATTTGAAAACATTTTTATTGTTCCTCATATTTGATTATAGTTGGACCGTTTTTAGAAGTCTAGGATGAAAAATTTTACTGCTGAACTTGAAAGCCATTGTTCTCTCTCTGATCAAGGTTGCCAATGAGAAATCATCTGCCAGTATGATTTTCTAATTAGTTTTTAGTAACTTTTCTCTCTGGGAACTACTAGATGTGTTCTCCAGAAATATGTTTCTATGTGTGGTGCTTTCTTAAATTAAATTTGCTGGGGGTGGGGTGCCTGGGTGGCTCAGTGGGTTAAGCCTCTGACTTCGGCTCAGGTCATGGTCTCAGGGTCCTGGGATCAAGCCCTGAATTGGGCTCTCTGCTCAGCAGGGAACCTGCTTCCCCCTCTCTCTGTGCCTGCCTCTCTGCCTACTTGTGATCTCTCTCTCTCTCTGTGTCAAATAAATAAATAAAATCTTAAAAAAAAAAAAATTTGCTGGGGGGTGCCTGGGTGGCACAGTCGGTTGACCATTCAGCTCCTGGTTTTGGCTCTGGTCGGGGCCTCAGGATCATTGGATCAAAGCCTAAATTGGGCTCCACACTTAGTGGGGAGTCTCCTTGGGATTTTCTCTCCCTTTCTCTCTGCCCCTTCCACTTGTGCTCTCTGAGATGAATAAATAAATCTTTAAAAATAAAAAAATTAGGGGCACCTGGGTGGCTCAGTGGGTTAAAGCCTCTGCCTTCATCTCGGGTCATGATCCCAGGGTCCTGAGATCACCCCTGCTTTAGGCTCTCTGCTTGGCAGGGAACCTGCTCCCCCCTTCTCTCTGCCTACTTGTGATGTCTGTCAAGTAAATAAATAAAATCTTTAAAAAATAAAAAAATTAATTGATGAATTTAACTTGCTGGGCATTCTGTGAGATCTATATGCAGATTTGTTTCATTTTACTTTTAAAAATTACTTCTGTATTTATTCTATTCTTTCTTTCTGAGGTTCTCCTGCTAGTCAGATACTTGATATTTCAGTTGGGACCTTGAAAGTCTCTTAAAGTTCAGTTTTACAGATTGGATCTCTGTGTGTGTCTTGCCTTCTTTTTCCTCTATTTTCTAACTATTCTGTTTGCTTTGGTTTTGTTTTGCTCTGTATTCTAAAGAAATCTTCTCTATTATTTTCCCAACTGTCTATTGAATTTACTCTTGGCAATTATATTTTAACCTCAGAGTATCTTTTTTTTGTTTGTTTTGTTCTCGGCTTGCTTTTTTTTTTTTTTTTTTAAGTATTTCATTCTGGTTTCATGGGTGTAATATGTCCTTGAATAGCTCTAAATGTTTAAAAACTCCACATTATCTTTGTTTTAGTAAATGTTTAGTTTTTGACTTTGTTTTCCTATTGCTGGATTGTTTCAATGCCTGGTGATGTTTGGATATCCTTTGGTTTTTAAAAAATCAAGTTTATTGAAATGGAGTTTATATGCAGTAAAAGACATCCATTTTAAGAGTATATTTTTATGAGTCCTGAAAAATTTATATGCCCACATAACCACCATCAAAATCAAGATCTAAAACAATTCCTTTACCCTGAAAGTTCCCGCAGACCCCTTTGCAGTCTCCTCTGTTTACCTGGACTCCTGGCAACCAACCACTAAACTTCTTTCTGTCATTACAGATTATATTTGTCCTTTCTTGGGTTCTATATACGTGGTATTAAACAGCATTGTGTTCCTTTGTATCTGGCTTTCATCACTAATTCCGAAATTCTTTCATGTTTATTGTGTCAGTAGTTCATTCTTTCCCAGTATGTGGCTTTGCCACAATTTGTATATCCTTCCGCATGTTGATAGTTATTTGTGTTGCTTCCAGTTTGGGGCTATTATGAATAATGCTGCTGTAAACATTCATATACAGGTCTTTATGTTGATATGACATATGCATTCATTTCATTTGCATGACTACCTAGATGTGGTCTTCTGGCTTGTATGGCAAGTGTGTTTAATTTTTAAAGAAATTGCCAAACTTTTCCAGACTGGTTATACCGGTCTGTATTTCCACCAGTAATGTGTGACGATTTCATTTGATTTGCATTCTGTTCAACACTTGATGTTGTCAGTCTTTTTAATTTTAACCATTCTGTATTGGGTGTGAACTGATACTACATTGTGGTTTTAATTTGCATTTACCTAATGACTGATGTTGTTGAACATCGTTCCATTTGCTTATTGGCAGGTCTCTTACCTTCCTTTGGGAAATAATCTATTCAAATATTTGACCATTATTTAAAATTGGGTTATCTTACTGTATTGTGAAAGATATTTATATATTCTGGAAAAGTCTTTTGCTAGATATATGTATCGCAGATACATTTTTCAGGCGTATAGCTTGCCTTTTTTTTTTAATGTCTCTCAAACAGAAGATTTTAATTTTTTCAGAAGTCTGACTTACCATTTTTTTCTATGATGGTTTGTCCTTCTTTTATATGCCATCTAAGACATCTTTGCATACCCCAAAAGCACATACATATATTTTTTTCTTATGTTTACTTCTAGAATTTTAGTTTTTTGCTTTTATGTTAAGTCTGTGATACATTCAAGTTAAATCTTTGTGTGTGGCTTGAGGTAAGAGTTCATTTTTCTCCTTGTATAGAACCCAGCTGTCCTAGGACCATTTGTTGAAAAGTCTGTGCTTTCTTCAATTTGGATTACACTGGCAACTTTGTAAAAAATCAGTTGACCATATACATTTGGGTCTATTTCTGGACTCCATTCTGTTCCATTGATTTGTGTATCTGTCTTTTTGCCACTGCCATAACGTTTTATTTACTGTAGTTTCACAGTAGGTCTTGAAATTAGGTAGTGTAAGTTTTCCAACTTTGTTCTTGTTTTTTAAAATTTTTTTTTGCAATTTTGCCTTTTGAAATTTTGCTAAGAATTTTTATATCTGTGTTTATGAAGGATATTCTGTAATTTTCTTTTTTCATAATGTCTTAGATTTTGGTTTTGTGTTAATACTGGCCTTATAAGATGGGTTGGTAAGTGTTTACAGCTCCTCTGACAGATTTTCTGTAGCATTAATATTAATTCCTTCTTATACCTTTAATAGAATTTACCGGGAAGTTATCTGGGCCTAGTATTTCATTATGAGAAGGTTTTAACTACAATTTCTATTTCCTTAATGGACATCAGGCCATGTAGGTAGAATTACTTTTTGTAATTTGTATTTTTCAAGGTATGTGTGTGTTTCATGGGTTTTTTAGTTTATTGATATAAATTCTTTATCCTCTTTTATCTTTAATGTCTGCAGAATCTTTTCATTCTTGATATTGGTAATTTGTATGTCCCTCCCCCCCCCTTTTTTTTCTTAACCATACAGGTAGAGTTTTGGCAGTTTTATTGATGATAAATCAGTTTTTGGTTTCATTAATTTCCTTTATCATTTGTCTTTTGTCCAGTTTATATTTACTTTTATTTTTATTTCCTTTTCCTATTTACTTTGGGTTTAATTTGCTCTTTTACTTCCTAAAATAGAAACTTAGCTCATTCATTTAGAATTTTCTTCTTTTCTAATGTAACCATTTATGTTGCTTTATTTTCCTCCCATAAATTTTGGTATATTTTGGTTCCATTTTCATTCAGTTCAAAATACTTCAGCTTTATTTTGGTGATTTTTCTTTGACCCATGGGTTACTTAGATTTGTGTTCTTTAATTTCCAAACACGTACAGGATTTTTCAAATTCCTTTCTGTCTAAAATTCTGTTGTGATCAGAGAACAACTCTGTATGATTTTAATCCTTTTTCAATTTATTAAGACTTCTTTTGGTCTGTGTAGTTGACCTTGGTACATTTTACATTTGATTCTTTTTAAGCATCTTTCTTTTCCTCCCTCATTGTGTTCACATTTTCCTTTAGGTCTTCTAGCATATTTATAATATGTATAAGGGTTGCTTTGATTCCTTTTGTGTTCCGTAATCTCAGTCTTTTCTGCGTCTATTTCTGTTGATTGAATTTTCTCCTGGTTATGGGCTACATTTTCCTGTATGTCTGCATGTTTAATACTTTTTATTGGATGCCAAACATGAATGTTACATTGCTGACTGTTGAATTTTGTTCTCTTCTTTTAAAGGGTGTTGGACTTTGTTCTGGTGGACAATAAAGTTACTTGTGGTTCAGTTTGATCCTTCAACCCTTATTTGTAGTTTTTGTTTTTGTTCCTTTTATGGGGAGGGCATCTAGTGTAGGCTTTACTTTAGGGCTAGTGTAGGCTGACTACCAAGGCATTAGCCTTTTGTATTCTTTTCTTCTCCGGCTGGTGGGAACAAACTGAAGATTCCTTGCCCTTTGTGAGCTCTAGGAATCATTCAGTTTACAACTTCCTAGTCATCGTTCTTTCCTCAGAAGCAGTTTTTGCCTGGTCTTGTGCTGTTTGTGCAGGTTGATATACAGGAAAGGACTCAGTAGACAACCCTCGCCCTGCCATGTAGATTTCTGAAGCTCTTTTTCTGGGTGGCTTTTTGTTCAGTACTCTGTCTTATAAATTTTAGTCACCTTAACCTCCTTGTCTTCTTAGCTTCTTGACATCTTCCTACTCAACTCAGTGAAACTATAGTCAAACTTTGGTTCTTCCTCCATGTGCCTGTGGTCTGGAAATGGCGTCCACACAGAAAGCTGCGAGGGCAGTTTAGGGCTTCCCTCATTGATTTCCCTGCTCTCAGGGATCACTGTTCTATACTACCTAGAGTCTGGTGTCTGAAAACAGTTGTTTTATATATTTTTCTAGTTCTGGTGTTTGTGGCAGGTAAGTCTGAACTCTCTTGCTCTCTTACTGCCTTCTGTATCTGTTAGTGTTTTTTTGTTCTTTTTTATAAAAACTGGGTAGCTGATATAGCTGTTAAATAGGACTTTTCCTCCCTGATAAATCTCATTTCTTTTTCTTTTTCTTTTTTTAAATTCATTTATTTGAGAGAGAGTGAGAGAGAGAGAGAGCACAAGCAGGGGGAGGAGCAGAGGGAGAAGTAGAAGGAGACTCCCAGCTGAGCAGGGAGCCCGATGTGGGGCTCCGTCTGATTCCAGGACTCCCGAGATCATGACCTGAGCTGAAGGCAGATGCCTAATCCACTGAGCCACCCTGGTGCCCCAAGATCTCATTTCTGAGTAGAAAATCTGGGAGGCCCATTTGGAGCAGGGTTGGGGTATCTTCAATCACGCTCACTTAGAGTAGGGGTGAGTTAATGGCTTTACTTTTGAGTGAATAGGAGAACTGGCTGTCAGGATGAGGAAGAGTCCCCAAATGCCATAATAAGAACAGTTTTATCCCAGTGTCCTTGGGATGGGGATGACAGTGGGGACGCTGACCAGTGCAATTACCTGTTACAGACCTTCCTTCAGTTGACTCCCCTGCTTGGGCTGCATCTCTCTCTCCCTTTGTCCATCACATCTGCTGGCTCAGTCCTGCTCCTGCTTCCTCCACAGTGCCCTTATAGCTTGTTCTAGGGCACTGGCCTTCCCTTCAGTAGAAATATTTGAGCATTCCCCTGATAGTCACTGACTTACAAAAGTTACCTCTGTATACAGATATATATACACACTCACATGCATATATAATATATATAAATAATATATATGTTATATATAATATATAATATGTATATGTTAAAATGCACAAAAATGATGATTTTGAAGTGAAGAAATTTAAAAAATAGCCTGTAATTAAAAGGTATTTTCTTAATATGGTTCCTGAATTACATACTCACCAATCTAGGGACCACTGTCTTATTGGTGACTTTCTCTGTCAGTTTCTTCAATCAACTTGCTTCTGTTTATTTTCAGTCATCCAGAAAATCTACTAAACTCTCAATTTTTTGATGGCATCTTTCTTTACGTAATGGGTTTTTCTTTTTCTTTAGCAGTATATTGAGAAAGAGTGGAGGCAAGTATTTGCAATGGGTCTGCCATTTTTGTTGTTGTTGTTGTTGTTGTTGTTGTTGTTGTTGCTGTTTTTAGAGAGGGAGTGGGGAGGGGCAGAGAGAGAGATTGAATCTTAATCAGGCTCCAATGCCCAGCATGGAGCCCTAGGCAGGGCTTCATCCCCTAACTCTGAGATCATGACCTGTGCCAAAATCAAGAGTTGGACACTTAGCGGATTGACCCACTCAGGTGCCCTTGCAGCTGCCATTTTGAAGTGGAAGTCCCATCCAATCTATTTCTTGAAATAAAACGTTAAATAACTAAAATGTCATTATTTCTTGCAGTTCATTTTGCTTTCCTGAGTGGGAGCAGCAGGATGTCGCCAAAGGTAGTGGCCTGAAAATTGCTTATAACCTATAGGAAGTTTTATTTATGTAGCAGTCTTCACATTCAGATAGATCAATAGTAGTGTGACTCAAGGAATAGCCCATACATTTCACCAGGAGCAAAAAACGTAGAACATGTGCTCTGGAGACATATGGAAATCATGTGAGATGGATTTTTCCCCGATTTTTGTGGCATGCCTTAATTTTGCTGACATTCTGGAAAAGAGCTGTGTATGTAGAAAGAACATTGTCACCGTCTTCCAGTTGCCTGTTGCACCTGGTGATCTACAATCATGGTCGTTCTTGGTTTTCATACTATCATTTCTAGGTTTTCATGTAGCATCCCAACAGCTGGTGCAAACCCGTAACATGCAGTAAACTAATTTGACATCACAGTGGGAATGTTAGCCAATTGATTTTTCTTCAGAGAAACCAACTGAAAAAAATAAGCCCACTATGAATTAATTCTTTGCAGGAATTTCCCATGTCTGATGACTTAAAAGAATAAATTCTGCATGTAAATGAATCATTACAAGCTTAATTGAAGCTTGTTGGATACTCAAGATTACTCACTGTGGTGTGTTTCTGATGGAGACAGGAAGTGAAAAAGCAAGGTCTATGAGATTTTTTTTGTGCATGAAGTCTCAGCCAGTCTTTTAATGTTTCTCATTGAGGCTTTGGTCGCTAGGGTAAATGACTCAAGGTATCTATTGCCGCTTAGCTGTTTTTAAGGGGGAATTTCCCCCCATGCTCCTCCCTTCCCCAAAATAGCTAATTATGTACTGAAGTTTCAGGACATTGTTCGCAGTTTGTGAAGTCAGCATATTTCTGGAAGCTCACTGTGAATGTAATTCTTAGCTGTACTGATGCTTTTGTTTCTCCGTCTCTGCGACCAGCACTGTACTGTAAGGACACAATTCTATCGCTATTTTTTCCCTCACATTTGATGTGGTAGTTTGCATACAGCTGCAGAGTAGACAGTTACCTTTGAAAGGAACATTTGGCTGCTCTAATTTGATTAAAGAAAACCACCTCAATCATTTCTAGACTGAGAACGTTTTCATTTTAACTTGGCAGTAGGAGTTGGGAATGTACTCACTGCACTTAGATATGTGGGGGAGCAGTCAGGGAACAAAACCAACGGCTCAAATGGAGACCGCTTTAGTGCAGTTGTTTTTGTTTTTTTGTTTTGTTTTGTTTTGTCGGGTTTTTTTGCCTTTTTTTTTTTTTAAGCCTAACAGTGTTCTATACGATTGATTCTCTCTCTCTCTCTCTCTCTCTCTCTCCCAAATTTTCTACCACCTTGATTTTCACCTCTGTCCCCTTTTCACGGGCTTTTCCTTAGCATTTCCAATAAACTGACTGTGGCAGAGGTAGAATTCTACCCTAATGTGATTTGAAGGACTTGGAGGTCCTCAAAAAATTCTCCCATTTTTATATAAAAAGAAAACCCTAAGCATAAATGACTGTGAATTGGACATGCTTTCTTGGCCACCTTTGAGTGGCTGAAAAAGTTTTTTGACCATGTGTGCACAGACCAAGGTTGGGAATTGAGTCGAAAGTTATGCAGAAGAAATCTTACTGTCAGAAGCCTGCAGTCCTAGTGCTAGACGGTTATTAATTATCTCACATGTATATCTTTCTGTGATGGAAGAAAGTCTGATCACCCAGTCAGTATGACGGTTGAAAATACATTCTGCTCATTGTGGGTTGGCATCCACTTTATTCATGTTATTGGAAATGATTGAGCAGGGGCTTAGTAGGGTAAACCGTGTCATGAACCACAGTTCAGCAGTGTAATATATGGTGTTCTTGGGAAGGTCCTATGGGGGCATCCTAAAAAGTTTGACTGTAAAATTTTAAATAAAAAGCATGAGGGTGCACCTGGAGTCTTGGAACTACAACCACGTTATTATTAATTGAGCCTTGGATATTATTGATAACCCAAGAGTCAAGGTCAGATGTGTGCTCACATTCACATTCTCCCACCTGACCATGTGACTTGGCGACATTGTACTTCTCACCTGTCTGAGCTTTAGTTTCTTCATTTGTAAAATTAGGACACATACTAAATGATGTTTCTGAATTTAGGTTCCTGTTACGTGTTTGACACTTGGCAAATACTTAGTTACCTCACTGCCTCTGCCTCTCCTTCTTGGTATCACCATTCTTGGTGTTTGGTGTTTGGCTACTTGGAATGTTTGGAGGGAGAGTGGTTTTGTTCATGCAGTATGTGGCCAAGCTCAACAGAGTCCTCTTGAAATTCTGGTATAATGTGCAGCTCTCATTCTCTTGGACAGAAATTATTAAGTCCAGCAAGACTCCATCAAGTCCACCCAGCTTTCCTTTGGATAAACAGCCCTAGGCAGACCTTGTATCAGGTACTAGTTAAGATATGAGCACAGCGGATATGGAAATTAATTGTTCAGCAAATGTTAGCTGTTTGGTAGAGTTATGTTGTCATCTTGAATTCTTTTCCATCTTGTGTCATCTCTGGGTGCTAAAATCATTTCCACATTTAATCTCAAGATTTAATGAAGTCACCCTGGTCTGTTCTTCCTTTTGAGAGTTAGGGCCAAGAGACAATCTTCCTGTTTTGTTTTCACACATAGTCAGGAGAATGTAAATCTTTCTTCAGTCACGTCTGGGTCATCTAAGTGGACAGAGACTGCAGAGGGGCTGCAAAGATAATTGTCCAAAGGCCACTGCAATATCTGGGATTTGGCGATCCAAGATACCGAGTAGATGCAACTTGGTACATGTAGTTGAATCCCTGGCTAGCTCACAATGCTGTTTTGTTCCATAATATAACTGAAAAAAAATTACCTCAGTGCAATAAAATAGTGCAAAAAGTAATGCTTGCTGTGTTTGTTTTGTTCAGTTACCAAAATTACAATGTTAAACAAGATTTTAAAAGTGAATTACCAGTGATTGAGGAAAAGTTGATTTAATTTGAATATGTTTTTGGAGACCTGTAGAGATTCTGCAGAGAAATTCTGAGTGCTGGGGCGCCTGGGTGGCTCAGTTGTTAAGTGTCTGCCTTCGGCTCAGGTCATGATCCCAGGGTCCTGGGATGGAGCCCCCATGTCGGGCTCCCTGCTGTGCGGGAGGCCTGCTTCTCCCTCTCCCACTCCCACTCCCTGTGCTTGGGTTCCCTCTTTCTCTGTCAAATAAATAAGTAAAATCTTTAAAAAAAAAAAAATGCTGAGTGCTAATTTTTGATGTCACTTCAAATTTTCTTTTTCTTTAGTAAAGTATTATTGTGGTATTTCTCATACATAATCACCTTTTTAAAAATTCACTTTTATATAGCCCAGTACTACTGAATACTGTCCATGTTCTACTGTTAGTGTTTCCAGATTTACTCCTTGTGTGGACTCTAATCTGGGTGACAACATAAACATTCAATCCAGTGAAATTATTGTACGCATCTAATGAATTGCTTGGAGCCTGAGACCAAGATTTGGTTTTATTCCATTTTTTATTTTTTATTTTTATTTTTTAACTTTTTTTTTTTTTAAGATTTTTTATTCGTTTATTTGACAGAGAACACAAGTAGGCAGAGTGGCAGGCAGAGGGAGAGGGAAAAGCAGGCTTCCCGCTGAGCAGGGATTCTGACATGGGGCTTGATCCCAGGACTCCGGGATCATGACCTGAGCCCAAAGCACATGCTTAACCGCTTAACCAATTGAGCCACCCAGGTGCCCCTTGTTCCGTTTTTTTCAATAATGAAAGTCTCATTCCTTTTTTGCCTGGCGGATGTCTGTTTAAGTGCTACTAATTGAGTTATCCTCACAGCTGGTAGGGATTGTTACTCCCATTTTATGGATAATGAAACTGACACAGAGAATTGAAATGGCCTGTTCAAGGTCACCTGGACTCCAGGTGTTATTTCCCACATCTTAGAGTTTTCTCTCTAGTCCTTCAGGTGATCTAGTCCTGCTGGGATCATTTGGATATGACTTAATTTGAATTGACTTTAATTTGAATGACTTTAATTATTTGAATGCAAATAAACTGGATGCTGGCAAGGGAACACTGATTATTTAAGGAGGAAACTGGCTTCCATTACCAAGAGCTGAGGGTATAATCACTTATTTTGACATATTAAATGCCACCTATATTTTGATTTTTCTAATAATTGGTTTTAATAGTCCAACATAGAGACAGATGCTCATGGAATTGGGACTGTTAAATAAGAGTTATTTGTTAGGGTTCCTGCTGCTCAACATGGGAGCAGTCCGCTTTCCATGGCCTTGCCTCTCTTTGGCCAGCGAGAAAAGGAAGAGTGTGGCAGGTCAAAGGAAGTACACTCACCTCTGAACCTGGCACCAGAAGTGCTGACGAGCTTGTCACTTATGCTCCTGATGACTCAGCACTTCCTGGTTTCTCTCTGTCGCCGTGCTAGGGCTAATAATACCATATGACCTTGGTCCAGACTGAGCGTTTCAGGGAACTTTGGTTTCCTCATCAACAGACATTTGAGATCAGAAATCATTCTTTCCTTTCTGTTGCACATTAATTAATGGGACTAGGGATGAGCCATTGTATTTTGTGCCGGATTGCCTGCTTTTTGTTCTTAAGATCAGAAGTAGCTTTGGCTCTGGAGTATAATAAATAAATACATCCTTACCTCTCAACGTAAGGCTGTCCTGTTATATATAGAATTCACTTGGTCTCCGTATTGTTTCTGTGCAGTCCGATGACTGGGGCAGAGGCGGGAGGAAATGAAGTTCCAACTACATTTGCAGTGTCTTTGCTACATTGATTGTAGGAAAGGCTTAGGGACCCAGGGTGTGGAGCAGGGAGGGAAACTGTGATCTGTTCCATTGTCCCCCTCATTGCTCTCTGAATAGTCCAGCACATCCCCCTCTGTGAGATCAAATTGTATTTACTAATTAGCTTTATATTTAGAATTAGCCAAAATTACTAGACTAAAAAGCTATTAGTATTGAGACATCTGGAGGCCGAAGCCTTTCAGAAAGCCTTGAAAATTTTAGAAAACCTTGAAATGTTTTTACCTGTTTTCCTGGGCTGTTATAACATTAATTATAGGACAGTTCAGAGTTTACCCATGTCAACTGCCAAATTGTTTAAAAATTTATGAAGCAATTTTAAAGTTACTTTATACATTATCCAGACATAAACTTTTTCTAGAAATAAATTTTTATTATTGAAGACAATTTTAAAACAGTAGTTTACAGTGAAGAGGTACTTACAGCAAAAACAATGCTGTATTTAACACGGACTTTTATTATTAAATGCTTCTTTATGTGTTTTTATCTTTACAGAGGCTCCTAAATAGCAAGAACTTAACTGCTTCCAAGTAAGCAAAAGTAAAAATTCCTACAGAAAACATAGCCCTGACCTTTTTGCACATGTAATCCAAATGAAAAGTTAGCTTTGAAGTGGTGTCTTGTTACATAATCATACTGAAAATATGCTGGAATATGTATTCCTTTGAATGTCTTTCATTCAGAAACATATTTTTGTTTATTTGACTCTCCTACCAGCTGAAAATGAATTATGCTCCGGTTGTTTCATCTAACCACCTAACCTCAAAATACTTGACAAATTGCATGAAGAGCTTCATTCCAAAGCCCAACATTTTCAGAGAGATTCAGACCATTGCAAAATTGAACATGGAATTTCACTCCATAGTTGACCAAAATAAAAAACAGATAATGGGAGAAAATAAGCAGAATTTAGAAACCCAGGTTTTGCTAGACAGAACACCTGTCCAGTCAGCAGTAAATTATTTTAAAGAGCATTTACTTTCTAGAAGGTACTTAGTGTGGGGGTCATTTGTTTCAGACAGGTCTACAAGCATCTCTACCAGATTCTTTGGGCAACTCAGCATTAGGGAATAGAACATTCGGAAGCGTCACAAATCATTACAAAGAGTATGAGAATTATGACCAGTATGGGCAAAAACTAAACTAATGAAACCGCTTCTTTTCTTGGGTGTTCTCGGAGATGCTGCTGTGGGAATCTGAGGGTTGGTAGCATTTGCTTAGACTCTAGCCTCTGGTGCTGCCCATGGTACAGAAACTGACATTTCAATTCCTTTTGCATTTTCTCATCTGCTGATTTAATAAGCATTCTGCATATTGGGTACTTATCACTAAAGAAGAAAACTACTATATGAGATTTCTTTTTTTTTTTTTTTTAAGATTTTATTTATTTATTCGAGAGAGGGAGAGCACAAGTAGGGGGGTGAGGGAGGAGCAGAGGGAGAGTGTTAGGCCGGAGCCCAGTGTTGGGCTCGATCCCAGGAGCCTGGGTCAAGACCAGGCTGAAGGCAGACACTTAAGACGGAGCCACCCAGGCACCCACCAGATGAGATTTCTAATTTTTGTAATTTTTTACATTTACAGGAAGGTCTTTTTGTTTAGTTGCCTAATTAAGGAAGTGCATGCTCCAGTTAATAGGAAAACCTAGTTAATTGAAAATTGTCATCTCTTCTGACCATTAAGACCTATTTTCAAAGAATTAGAGTATGACAAATACACTGAACACTAAAACTTGTAATTTAATACTTCATCGATCATTGAGAAAATACTTTAAGATTTACTATTATAATCCTTCCCAACTACAGTTAGGATAAATGTGCCATTCCTACTATTTAGAGAATTACAGTTGATAAAATGTTAACTTGGTTATATGACTTGGCTCTCCATGAAAGAGGAGAGGCCTTACATCTTGTCTGTTGAAGAAACAAAACCTGTTGCGTTATGTTTTGGTTAGATATAAAATTTCATTCTTGTTTTCTAGAGAGGGAGGGGAGGGGCTGGGGGAGAGAGAATCTTAAGCTAATTCCACACTGAGCTTGGAACCCGAGGTGGGGCTCTATCTCACCACCCTGAGATCACTACCTGAGCCTAGATCAAGAGCCGGATGCTTGTCCGACTGAGCCACTTGTATGCCCCTAAAATTTCATTCTTTTAAGTCTAGAGATGGAGGGAAAGGCTGAGATGGGAGTACTGAAGAGCAAGCAGAGAGTTTAGGTAGAGAATAACCTGGAAGACAAATGTATAAGAAAATTCTGGATGTGTAGAGGTAAATAAAGTAGAGAATGACCAAAAAATTTAGAAGAGATCGAATTAAATAAATTATTTCTTAAAGTTTTGAAATATCACGAGAAATTCAAACTTAGGATAGCAGTTTCTGAGAGAGTATCCCTAGACTAGACAGATAGAAATGATGTTAAAGAAAAAAGTAGAAGGAAAGTAAAAAGCACCTAAATGTACAAGAAAGTGATTAAGAATTAAAATGAGTTTGGATCCAGAATTGGTAAGAGCTACAACTTCAGTGTGGTTTATCTTAAATTGTCGACGTCTTACCCAAAACCTACATTTGTTTGTTCTTTTCATGTTATGTTTTTGGTGGGGAAACATAAAGTAAATTCATCTTGCATTCATCAGCTTTTGGTCTTAGAGTAGGAAAATATGGATAAAAATGTTGTTCTACTTGACATGCAAATAAGAGTTTTTGGTCTGTTCTACATGTTGTAAAATTCCTGTGGCATTATTATATGTGGTATCTTGTGCCTGTTATGGAGTTACAGAAACTCTTTTGTCATATGATGTTAAAATGTGAACTGACTTCTTTTAAACATACATACAAGTGGTAATCAGTTTAGGATGTTGGATTCCTCATTTCTCCTTCACATCCCTGCCACTCTTCCTGTGGGAACTGTGCATATCCATTTTGCACTTAATAAAGACATTAATCAAGTAGTAAGTAGTGATAAAGATAAAGGAATAGTGGTGGTGGAGAATCACTAAAAAATAGTCACTAATGAGTCTACAATTGTAGGGGCACCTGGATGGCTCAGTTGGTTAAGCATCTGCCTGCAGCTGTTGTCATGATCCTGGGGTCCTGGAATCAAGCCCTGCATGGGGCTCCCTGCTCAGTGGGGCACCTGCTTCTCCCTCTTCCTCTGCCTGCTGCTCCCCCTGCTCATGCTCTCTCACATGCCCACGCTCACTCACTCACTCTCAAATAATAAATAGGTAAAAATTTATTTTAAAAAAAGAGTCTACAGTTGTTTATTTTTTTAAAGGGATGTATTTTAAACAGTTCTAGATACATTCTCAAAATACATTCTCAAAATACATTGCTAAATTTGGTGGGAGTTTGGAAGAGAGATATATATACATATATATTTTAAAGGTTTATTTATTTGAGAGAGAACGAGGAAGCACACGTGGGCAAGCAGGGGCAGAGGGAGGGAAGCTGAAGCAGACTCAGTGCTGAGTGCAGAGCTCAGTGCAGGGCTCTCTCCCAGGACCCTGAGATCATGACGTGAGCTGAAATTTAGAGTCTGATGCTCAACTGACTGAGCCACCCAAGCGACCCTGGAAGATATATTTTATATATATTTTGTAAGGGGAAAATCTCCAGCTATCTAGTTTTACTTGATGTCGAGGATAAGAAGCTTCTAAGGATAGGATATTGTAATCATACCTTTTTCAAGAATGTAGGTTTTTAAAATTTTTTTCTTTTTAGTAAAATATGCATAACATAAAAGTTAGCATTTTAACCATTTCCAGGTGTACAATTCAGTGACATTAAATACATCCACATTATTGTGGACCCATGACGTCCATCCAGCCCCAGAATTTTATTTCCCCCTCTCTCACAGGAAGATAGATTTTTGTTTATTTTATCTAATTTTTTATTTATTTAAAGGTTTTATTTATTTGACAGAGAGAGAGACAGCAAGCGAGCACGAACAAGGGGAGGGGCAGAGGGAGAAGCAGACTCCCCACTGAGCAGGGAGCCTGACTCAGGGCTCCATTCCAGGACCCTGGGATCATGACCTGAGCTGAAGGCAGATGCTTAACCTACTGAGCCACTCAGGCACCCCAAGAAGATAGATTTGTAAATGACATTTTGTCACCAGATGAGAACCAGGCAGTAGTTCATTATCTAGCCAGTAGGCTTGGTGTTAGGAATAGAGATACTAGAGACCCACTAAAGCTAGCTCAAGAAAGAAGGATGTTACTGTAAATGCACAGGCCCTTCTTGAGAATCTTTACACGTTGGTCTTCTTGGGACAGGGCTTCTGGACTGCAGGACCCTATAAGGAGTGCCTGTGGTCTGTCTTGCACCAGGGAGTTGCCTCTGGGTGTTTGTCCGCGCTACTTCCTGTGTGTCTTCATACCCAGGGCTTCCTCATAACCTCCACATCCAGGGGCCTGTGGTGGTCTTAGAGCTCTGGGTCTGTGTGAGGTTTTTGGTGTGGCGCCCCACACCAGCTTACAGACAGTAGTTCTTCGTTCATCTTTCAGAGCCTCTAAGGCACCGTGTGGGGGAAGCAAGCCCCAGTCTAGGAAGGACTGAATTTTCACCCTGTTTTTACATGGTGAAGAAAATTGGTTGACATTTGATTCTTTGTTGTTCTAGATAACATGTGAGTCTTTAAGAAGCAAATGTAATGAAAATACAGCTTTAGGATAATTCTTATATCACTTTAACGTTCGACTAAGCGTTTCAAAGCCATTTGTGTGTTCCTAAAGAGGTTTAAAATTGCATGCCAACACTTGACAGTAGTTTTTAGCCTTAGAAACTTGAAGAAGTTTCACCTTGAGAACACTGAAGATGTTCACGAAGACTCAGTTGCACGGGTGAGCGTAACCCGTTCCTGGCCACAGCTGTGCATAGAGCTTACTCATTTTGGCAGGAAAGTCCTGCTCTTCAGATTGAAAAATTAGAACATCATTACAGAAAATGGATTTTTATTTTAAACCTCGGAGCGGAAATGCTGCGTGGCTTCATGATAGCTAGGAGACACCTTAGGTATAATTAACTCACTGGCCAATGGCTTTTGTCAACACACCCAAATGAGCAGCATCTCTTCTGATCCTGGACGACTGGAGCCCAGAGAAGGAGCAACATGGCAATGATGCTGGAAGGGCGGGCAGTGCCATAGACCAGCTTCCGACCCCTCCCAGGTTTAGCCCTGCCACTCCGTGTGTGCCTTCTTTGGGGGCACTGGTTATGTGATGAGCTCTCTTCCATTGGGGTTTCAAGCACCCTTGAATTGAGAGAAGGGACCATATGTTTAGAGTTGGAGAAATTATAGACTTTTGGAGCTGCTTGTACTCATTTGTTCTGTCTTTGAACTAGGGTTATCTTTATAAGAACTGCTTGATCGGTAGTTCTCTTCCAAGATCACATTACAGTAGTGGTCTTCTGCTGGGAGTGGTTTTACCTCTCCGGGGATATTTGGCAGTCTGGATGCATTTTCTTTGTCATAGCTGGGGAAGGGTGTTGCTCCTGGCATCTAATAGGTGGAGGTCATGATGCTGTTAAATATCCTCCAAGGCACAGGACAGCTCCCTGCTGCAAAGACAATGCAGAATGTTGATAGTGCTGAGGTTCAGAAGGCCCTGCATTACAGAAAGGCACTGGCTAACATCAATTTGTAGGAGGCAGAAGATAGCAAAAGACTGTGGTATGAATTGGGGGAAGCTCAGAGGCCCAACACTATCTAGCATTAATAAGGGTAACATTCACACAGTTTGCATTCTAACGTTAGTACTTTCTCTTACCATCCATGGGTGAGAAGAGGAAAACCCAGAGTAGGAATAACCTTCTTCCTAAATTGTTTATTTGGAAGCAAGGTGAGATGGCTGAGATGGATGGAACTAAGGTCAACTGGAAAAATTGGGATTTCCTTAAGGGTGTAGTTTGGGACTAGAATCCAGGATGAAGGGCAGGAAGTTAAAGGTGGGTGCATTTGTCTGTTTAGTGAATTTTCATCAGTTTTATTTTATCCCTGCTAGGGAATCTGAGATTTTTGAAAAAGGACTAAGGACATGTACACTTCTTTACAGGAGGATACACTCATACACTCATCCTTAAGTCAAGAAAGCCTAAGGTCATTCCAAACAATTGACACCTCTGATTAGAGCCCCCCTCTAGCTTCTGGGTTCATTGCCTGCTGTATTATCTTTTTTTTTTTTTAAGATTTTATTTATTTATTTGTCAGAGAGGAGCGAGAGTGAGCACAGGTAGACAGAGTGGCAGGCAGAGGCAGAGGGAGAAGCAGGCTCCCTGCCAAGCAAGGAGCCCGATGTGGGACTCAATCCTGGGACGCTGGGATCATGACCTGAGCTGAAGGCAGCTGCTTAACCAACTGAGCCACCCAGGCGTCCCGCTGTATTATCTTTATGTTTACCACAGTGGCTGGTCTGTCAGGTTTTATGGTTTTCCTTCCAATGCCTCCATTTATAAAATGTTATTAACCCGTATGAGGGGATTAAGTTAAATAACTGGCGGAGAAGAACTCGTAAGATGAATTGAGTGATTCTGAAGTTTATGAATGTAGTAGATGGCATCGATAGCTTGAGGCTTCACCTGTTTTTATATTCATCTAGACTTGATCTAGAGGATTAGGTTCCCTTCTGCTTGATGTGGTCTGATACTCACCAAGCCTAAGAGGTTTACCTGTTTGATATGCACTCGTCTTCAAAGGTTAGGCTCTGATCTCATCAGCTCCGTTAAGAGCATTTCTGGAAACGTGAGTGCTTCCACTGATCATTAAGTTTGCTCCCCCTGGTTTAACTCTGTATTATGTCTTGTCCTGTGGGGCCCATGCTTGTGTCATGTGTGCATGTCATCTTCCCTTCATCTGTAAAGAAAGATCTTTGTGGATAGAGCTCCCAACTTCCTTTGGTGGTTAGCATGCTGCAGGTGCTTAATAAATGCTTATTGTTTAGTGGATTGTGTGAGATATTCTATTTCTTTAGAAATTACATCAAAATAATATGCACAAAGGCAGTCACAATATTGGGATAGTTAAGGGGAAAAAAAAAAACTTGAAAAGGTTAATTACTACCGGCCGTCCTAACATGGGGTTACATGGAAATGGTAGGTTTTAAAAATAGTATCAGAACATATGCAGAAGTGAACGCTATCCCTGAATAGCAGTAGTTTCTCAACCGAGGGACATTTTGCCCCCAGAGGACATTTGGCAATGTCTGCAGATACTCTTTGGTTGACAGTTGGAGGGATACTACTGGTATCTAGTGGGTAGAGGCCAAGTATGCAGCTAAACACCCTAAATGCCCAGGGCAGTTCCCCACAACAGCATGGTCTGGCCTCAAAGTGAGTAGTGCCGCATTTGAGATACCCCTATCCATAGACTTGTGAGGATACCACCATGAGCGTCCTTCACCACCTAAAGGAATGAGAACAAGCAAAAAAGCAGTGCCTATTTTTATACGGAAGAAACAGTTCTATGTTACAAACTCCAGAGCAGTGGGAACTGCAGCTTTATACATAAACCAGCATGGTCCGACAGTTAAAAAGCTGTGTGATAGCTAGCTGCTTGTGTAATAAACAGGTCTGGCCGTGACTTTGGGAGGAGAGGACGATAAATTGAGAGAATTCTTTGAAGGCAGAATGCACCTTTCCATGATTTTAGAAAATGAGAGGACTTTGCTAACCCAGAAAGATGTATTTGGATATTGCATTTTTGAAAGTTATGTTTTTAATAGGCTGGAGTTCGTCTGAGGGTTTTGATAGTTAATGTTAGAACGCCGAAGCATGCATCTTTGTTTTTTCAAATATTTTTAAAGCTTCCTTGAAGAATACTTGATAATTTTTAAGGTATAAGAATAGTATGCTTTCCCTCCTGAAATTAACGTGGCCGGGTACTTTTGCTGCATTTAGTGGCAGAATGATACAGTGGGAGGATAGTGCACAGAGGGATCCTAGGCAAGTCACCTTGACCTTGCCTCCCCACTACCCCCCCCCCCACCATTTCCTCATTTTCAAAAAGGAGGACTAAGACTTGATGACCTTTGGCTTTAAAATTCTGTGTTCCTATAGTTTTAGTATCAGATAGTTTAAAAAAGAGAGAGATTGTTTGTGCAAAGTCTTTTATGAGAGAAATTTTGAAGGCATCAATTATTCCAGTTTGTTTCTTAGAAACTAAAGAAATAATCCTTTCTACAAAGGCTCACTCCCAATGTT
Source organism: Enhydra lutris kenyoni (assembly GCF_002288905.1). NCBI lineage: Eukaryota > Metazoa > Chordata > Mammalia > Carnivora > Mustelidae > Enhydra > Enhydra lutris. The sequence continues at coordinate 4,859,036 of NW_019154100.1, read as the reverse complement.
TGAAGAAAGAAAGGAATTCCTGTTATAAATAAAAGTTGTCCCCACCTCCAAACAAAATAAAAAGTGTTGAATAAAATTTACAGCTGATTTTAAGATGGCATTGTTAGCTAATTTTGAAAATTTTGCCCATTTTCTTTGATGTGTTTACACTTAGGTATAAAGAAAACATTTTAATAGTACTAATAATGCTGACTTTTTCACACAATTAGGGTTAAGCTCCATGCTTCCAGAAATTTGCTATTTGTAGAGGTAAAACACATTTGAAAGCTTTATTATGGTTTTTAGTCTACCATTTAGTAAGTTATTGTGCTCTGGATAAAAGGATGAAGCTTTCCTGTTCGTTGCATGGAAAATGAAATGGAACCTTGAAAGTTCCTCCTTTTTCCTAAAGTGGCAATTCAGGTACTCACAAAATTGGGGATTTTGTAATATCCCAAGAAATGAAGCTTGCTTTTGTGGTGTCTCTCTATTCTGAAGAGACTGGGAAGTTGGTTCTGGCATATTCCAGTTTCCACAGGGCCATATTCTAGAACTTGTGTATCAGGATTGCCTGATTTGAAGATGCTTTTTGGATGGACCCAAAGATGCTGAGGCGTCCAGCTACAGTTTGGATCTCATTCCCAGAGTTAACGTTGCCTACAGGGAATAGTACTATGTAACGTCGGATACAGTCATAAAATAGTGCCTTAGATGACTTTCTGCCTCACAGAGGTTAACTAAACACTTCCTGAGTGCGAGGCACTTACCATAAGCACCATAAGTAATATGTACACTGGGGAATCAGAAGGTGAATTAACGGTTCCTATTTTCAGTGAGTTCAGGACCTAGTAGGAGGAAAGAGATGGGACCCCTGCAAATTACTATAATACAAAGAATAAAGTAATATGGACCATTCACAGTCACATATACAATTCTAGGCTACCATAGAAGGCAAAATTATTTAACTTGTGGCAGCAGGAAAGTTAAGACTCCACAGAAGAAGTAGACAATGAGCAGAATCACAAAAGTGGAGATGAACAACGTACAATACATGCCAGTTGAGTCTGAGGTGTTGAGTTGACCAGAGCAGGAGGGGAAAGGAAGTAGTGGAGATATGCACAAGTGGTAGGAATAATAATAGAATAATAGAATAAACCAGGTTGAGATAGAATCTAGAGACAAGCAAGCTAGTTAGGAGATAGAGCATTTCTGGGGGAGAGAGAGAAAAAATGGTGGCCTAAATTGGGGTAGTTCCCTCGAAATGAGAGGAAGGGTTAAGTATGAGAGTTGAGGGCAAGAATTTGGCCGGTCTGGGTAGCTGGTTGGGTGTGAGCAGGGCCATAGTGTCAGCAAGATGAATTGGGGGTGGTTAGCTTACATGAGAGAATGGTGGCTCTCCTGTTAGAAATAGGACTCCCAGGAGAAGGAGCAGGTTTGAGGGATACCAATGAGTTCTGTTTTGAACATGTTGATTTATATGTGCTCTCAGGAAGTAGCCAAGGCAGAGTTAGAGTTAAAGTACAGGAAATTGCAAGCTCCAGAGAGGAGTCCAGAAAGCCTGTGACATTCTTAAAGGAGACCTAGATCTTTTTAAAATTTTTAATTAACATATAATGTATTATTTGCTTCAGGGGTACAGGTCTATGAATCTTCTGTGTTACACAATTCACAGCACTCACAGTAGCCAGTGCCCTCTCCGCGATGTCCATAACCCAGCCACCCTATCCCCCCTCCCCAGCCCCTCCAACAACCCTCAGTTTGTTTCCAGAGATTCTAGATCTTTCTGAGTCCCACATTTGGAATACCATATTGCACATAATGTGTCCCGCTGCAGGGAGCAACCCACAAATGTCCCATGTGGAAACTGAGCACACGAGTAGGCTTGTGTCACCAGCTAAAACAACTTGTTAACACCCATCAGTTTTCACAGGCACAGGTGTTTTCAAATCATGCCTCAAAACAGTTGCTGTCTATAGTAGATCCTTAAGGTCACTGTCAAATTGGATACCCCAGATTAAATCAGTGACTGAGCAAGAGCACCCATATGTTGAGGGGAAAAATAAGACTGAGAATGGAACCTTGAGATTACCTGCATTTAGGATTGAGGGAGAAAAAAAGAGAGAGCAGAGACCAAAGAAGTAGAGGGAGAAATGCAAAAAAACACAGGGAAGTCTTGGAGGGGAGAGTTTGGAGGAGAAGGAGGCATTACCTTCAGGTATCAGCACTGTAGGGAGTTTGAAGAGATTGCATTTAGTAGTAGGAAGTTACCAGTATGTCTTTGAGAGACATACTGGAAGAGCAGGGTTGGGTGGGGGGGCAGGTCACAGATAACAAAGGAATAAGAACGTGTACCGCAGAAGAGAGATTGGAGAGCAATGATAAAGAGTACAAATTGAGGGGCACCTGGGTGGCCTAGAGGGTTAAGCATTTGCCTTCAACTCAGGTCATGATCCCAGGGTCCTGGGATTGAGTCCCACGTGGGGCTCTCTGCTCGGTGGGGAGACTGCTTCTCCGTTAACTTCTCTGTGTGCTCTCTCTCTCTCTCCCTCCCTCTCAGATAAATAAATCTTTTTAGAAAAGAGTAAAAATTGATGAAATGAGGACTTAGCAGAGGGTGGAGGGCACAGTTGGTGGGGGATACCTCTTCTTGACGAGGAGGACACTTTCCTGTGAAACATGAGAGACAGAAGACCCAGGGATGAGGCAAATGGCTTTGATTTTCTTCTGTTACAAAGAAACACCATATGCAGAGAGCAGAGAGGAATTGGGAGCCCTAAGTGAAGGCTGAAGGAAGTATCTGGAATTAGGTAGAGACGATGGAGGAAGAAAAGCCACATGTTGAAGAAAAGGAAGTGGAGAAATTGGCTGTCCGAAGGGGACCTGCACAGGTGGAGGAATCGAAAGTGATTAACATCCCTGAAGTCCCTACTAAGCCTTAGAGAGAGTGTCCTCATTCACCTAGAAATGAAGGCTTTATAATGTGCTAAATGTATGCATCAAGAGAAGCCTTATGCTGAAAAACAATTGTTCTAATAAATGAAATAAAAACTAAAATTCTAAGAATAAGTCATGTTCATCATCATCATTACCATCTCACAACTAATCTTTAACTAAACACTTAACATGTCCCAAACCCGATTTTGCCTGTTCTGAATGGTTTCATTCTTTACAGCAACTCTGCTATGTGGGTAAATTTACCTTAAAGTAAGTAGTTTTCTTGTTTTGTGGTCTTTGTTTATTGTACATATATGTATACGTTGTATACAATATTGTATAAATTGTGTATACACACACACACACACACACACACACAGATAATTTTTTGGCCTATACTAAGAGTAGATTAATTAACTTATGTGTAGACACTTAAAAATTGGGTGTGATGTTTGTAAAAATCAGGGTGACATATTTTATAAAAAATACAAAGTATTTGTAAGAACTCTTCATAAAAGAGCTCTTACATAGCCAGTCTGTGAAAATTTATGCTCATTCAGCAGCACATATACTAAAATCAGAATGATACAAAGATTAGCATGGCCCTGCACAGGGATGACTCTTAGATTCGTGAAGCGATCCATATTAAAAAAGAAATTAATCCTCTTGATTGGGCTTAGTAAGAATTGGGTGAGCCTTCCATAAAACAGCTACTATTTGTTGAATTCCTTTTTCCTCAAAATGTTAAGTACAGAAACGCAAAAGAAGAGATTTGATACAGCATTTTGACATTTGACACTTTAGAGTAATTTCATTAGATCATCAAGCTCTGAATTATTGAAGATGGTTCTCCTGTAAACAGTTCTTTCCATTATCTGTCTTTGAATTAGAAAAAGTTGCCTGCCGGGGCGCCTGGATGGCTCAGTGGATTGAAGCCTCTGCTTTCGGCTCAGGTCATGATCCCAGGGTCCTGGGATTGAGCCCCGCATCGGGCTCTCTGCTCAGCGGGGAGCCTGCTTCTTCCTCTCTCTCTGCCTGCCTCTCTGCCTACTTGTGATCGCTGTCTGTCAAATAAATAAATAAAATCTTTAAAAAAAAAAAAAAAGTTGCCTGCCATTTGCCTAGAAAAAGATAAATCTATTATGTTCTAAAATATACAAAGATTTTGGCATTATGTCTTCTCTGCTTTTTATTAATGAATGCTTTTGTTTAGTCTTACATCAGATGAATAGAACAGATTTGTGTTTTGAATAGTTTAAAGCCAGGAACAAAATTCTCTGTAACCGCATTGGTAAAAATTCACTTGAAAAGTCGGAAGAGTCATGTTCAATCTTCCTTCTACCCCAGCATACCCAGGCAAGGAAGTAGGAACAAAATTCTCTGTAACCGCATTGGTAAAAATTCACTTGAAAAGTCGGGAAGAGTCATGTTCAATCTTCCTTCTACCCCAGCATACCCAGGCAAGGAAGTAGGCTCTTAAGGTATAGTGGCTGCCTGAGATAGTGAACCCAGTAATGCGGGGACAGTTTTGCTAATTGGCATATCTCCAGTGTTGGCACATCCAAGGTGCTCAGGAACCTACTCTTGATGAATTGGCTGATTCTCACTGGAGGGAAAGGAAGAATGTTCGACAAGGCCCACGAGGGATTCTGTATTGTTTGGTCCTCACCGTTCAGCACTTCCCACCCCATGAGGCAGTTCATTCAGGATCAACTCAGTCTAAGTATTTGCCTTCTCAGACGTGCTCCTATGTGCTGCCCAAAGAGATGGTCGCTTTCAAAGTTTTTTCCAGCAAACCTGGGTGAATATGTGCGAGGTACTGTCTTTATTCTTACGATTCAAAAGTTGCATGAATTAGAAGTCAAAATGCAGAAACATTCTGTTAACAGTGTGAAGAAAAAGTATGTCTCAAGGTCAAGGTAACCACGGTTGCCTTTTCAGGAGTCAGTGAGAATGATGGCTGGCTGCCCAGAGACAGGGAGCCAATTCTGTGGTGTGGTTGCCATGTTCCAGGATCTGCCTGGCATTAAAGGCTGGAAGCCCAATTTTATTAGTAAACCTAGAGGGATTGAGAGCCCAGGGATGACAGATTCATGCCAGCCTCATAAGAAACCGAGGCTTGAACCAAAATGTTAATTTACTCTTTTCCAATAAAAGCTGTACTTCTCAAGTGTGCTCAGATCTGCCAACCGAGGCACTGCCTTTCCCTGTACGCTTATCGGTGGCAGAGCCAGAGGACGGCAGGGCAGTCGTACCGGTGTGTGGAGCCCCTGCTGGGAGGTGGCTAAGGATCTTAACGTCTTGGGGGTCTTCCAGCCCTGTGCTCAGCACAGCCATCGTGACTAGAGGGGAGGAAGTTCTGTTAGTCACACAAACTCCCTCACCTGTGACAGGATCCGAGCCACAATGCCAACTTGGGTCTTTTCCAGAGTTGGCTTTTGTAAAGATGAAATACCAGCTTTCTGTAGACGTTAAGTTGGATTGAATAACTGTGCTATGTTAGTTGCCATCACAGCCCCGTCCCTTAGATTTGAGGTGCTCCTCGTCTGTTGGTCTTGGCTGTTGGCAGTCTCATCCTCGTCACTTACATTTGGATTTTCCCGGCCTCTCAGAGTTGTTCCTTCGTTTGACTCCGGGGCTAACATGTTTTCTGTCCCCTTACTCACACTATTGTGTCTCTTCATTCACCTGAGATCCCTGACTGAAAACTAACCTCCAACGGATAACTTTTCAGCATATCCTTTAAAAGTGGCATTTGAAAAATGTGCAGATGGTATGTAAGTGAAGTATTTTAGAGGTCTCTAGTATTTTATTTACCTCTGTGGTTAACAGGTACTAAAGTATAAATTCTGTACTTTGCTGCTCTAGAATTTCCATGGGTGATTTTCTTCCAAGTATCTAAAAAATAAGATGTATCTATTGAAGGGGGAACGTCCTACTCTTACCAACTCAGTTTTTCTTTAAGAAACTGCTGTTCTAATTCTGAAAGGGAAATATATGCTGTATTTGAAAAATGTAGAAAAGAGAAGTGAAATATCAAAGAAGGAGGTCAGGATCAATAAAATACAGTAAATAAACAGTATTTATACAATTAGCCACTTGCAAAACAGGATTATCTCTCAGGTTATTCAATAAGGATGCCTAGAAGGACTGAGAAGAGACTGTATGAACTCTCGTGTATTAATTACCCTTCTAGGATGTCAGATCAGGTCAGTAAAAACTGTGATGTCCTAGAGCAACTTGTTACCTGCTCATTTCTCTGTTACATAAAGGGGGCTGTGTAGCCAGTTTTGCTTTTTGGCTTTACTTTTAACAAAGAAATAGAAGCTAAGAGGGCAGTGATTAACTATCTACATGTCTGCAACCTTTTAGAAGTTGTGTAAGTATTGTCTACTCCCAAGGTCCTAGTTTTCAAAACTATTGTTCATTATCCAACAAAATGGAAATATTTTAAGTGATATCCTGTTAACAGCCAGGAAACGCTTAGACTGACGTTAGCAGATTCGTGTTCAGTCAGCCAGTGCTGAGCTCTAACCTTTGTGTATACTGCTTCCATAGGCATCATGTAAAATTCCATAAAATTCTGACACAAGAGAAACTGGTTACATTAAAATACATGGGTAGGTGTGCTTAGAGAAGTGGACAGAATCATGGATGGGTTTATTGGTGTGTCAGGATTGAGACTTGGAATAAACAGAAAGGTCAGATGTGTGCTGAGGTGCAGGTTAGCCATCTTTTATTGTTTTCATAGTGCTCTGAACCCACATTGGGGCAGGGGTTATCTCGGATGCTATCTAGGATATTGAAGTTGGTTGTTTCCGGAAGCTCTCTTTCTGTAGTTCCTTGGAAATTTCTCAAAATGTTGGAAGAGTGAAACATGCTGTCACGTTAAAACATTTTGTGACCTAGTTTAGGCTTAAGTATACTTTTGTACTGGCAAACACACAGGGGATTTAGGCTTTGCTCTAATAGCTACGTGAACTCAAATATATGCTGAACGTGGATTGCTTTGAAGGCGATGGATCACAGGTTAGTAGGTTCTGGACCTTGTTTTTCCTTTCATGAGCAAGACATTCCTTAGAATTAGGGGGAGAATTATATTAAAGAGTAGCAAATTGTTTCCCTCTTTTGGAAATACACAAAATCACCCTCGGATGGTAAAATATTTCTTTAGCATGTCAAGATAGTTACTGAGGAAAGAAAGGAGGGGGGGAAATGGGGATAACTTATTTAGGGGCTTACTGTTTAGGAAATGAAATGTATTTAATAAAAGTGCAATTGCCTTATATACCGTGTGACTAGAAAATAATGAAGAGAAAGAAAAAAATGAAAAACGCCGTACTAGAGCTTATATGGCCAAATAAATCTTGTCCCACGGGAGGCAGTCCAGTTTTTCTAGCTCTGTTCTAATTGAGCAAAACATTTTCAGACTCTTTTGGAATTGTCTTCAGAACTGTTTTATGAGCCAAACCCCAAAATCAACATCTTTACTTTATTATCACACCTCTTTTTGGACCCAAAAGTATATTACTCAGCCTGATCCCCCACTTAATTTATCAGACTTGGCTCAGGCTATTTCCAGAGTACAGTGTGCTTTTTGATAGGACAATTGAATATTTTTATTCATTTATTTATTCACTCAGTGATGGAGGCTGAGTGCCTTCAGCGAGTCAAGTGTGCTGGGGTGACACATGGGAGTCTGACCCTGGAAATGGGAGGGGAAAAGGAAGATTAGCGAGGACCAGAGAAGATACCCTAAGCAGTCTTTGCACAGGAGCAGGAGGTTACCAGATAGAGATACCAGTTCGTGCTAGAATCTAGTTAAAAGATGAAAATGAAGGGCGCCTGGGCAGCTCAGTCAGTTAAGCAGCTGCCTTCAGCTCAGGTCATGATCCCAGGGTGCTGGGATCCAGCCCTCTGTTGGGCTCCCAGCTCAGCGGGGAGTCTGCTTTTCCCTGTCTCTCTGCTCTCCTCTCCACACCCTTCCCCCACTCATGCGTGTTCCCTCTCTTGCTCTGCTCTTCCTCTCAAATAAATAAAAGTTTTTTTTTAAATGATGAGAATGGATTGGTAATTGGGGTGAGATCGTGAAGGCCTTAGTAAGCTATGGAATGGAAGGTGCAGTGGTTAAGAGTGAGGGTTCTCCTGCCTGATTATCTGAGTTCAAATTCTGGCTCCTTCATTTATAAGCTTTATGACACTGGGCAATCTCTGAATCTTCCAGCCTTAGTTCTTTTCATCTGTAAAAGAGATGATGCCTACTTTATAGGGTTAAGAGGTTTAAATACATAGACACAGATAAAGTTCTTTTTTAGGGGCCCTGGGTGGCTCAATCGGTTGGGCGTCTGCCTTCTGCTCAGGTCATGATCCCAGGGTCCTGAGATAGAGCCCCGGGTCGGACTCCCTGCTGAGCGGGGAGCCTTGCTTCCCCCTCTGCCTGCTGCTCCCCCTGCTTGTGCACTCTTTCTCTCACTCTATCTCAAATAAATAAAATCTTTTTTTTTTAAGTTCTTCTTTAAATTTTTATTTAATTTTTTTTCAGATAAAGTTCTTAATCATGTCTGACATATATAGTAAATACTCAGTAAATGTTAGATTTTTGTCCTGCTGCTTTGTCCTGTGGGCAAGAAACAATAATGGAAGTATTTTAAAGAGCAGAATATACTTTTTTGCCTTGTGTAGCATTAACTCCTCCTCTCTTCTTGAGGTAGTCTCTTCCCTCGTTTTTTCTTTTTCAAATAGCTTTTTGACGCAGAGTTGATATGCCATACAGTTCACCCATTGGTAATGGGTGATTCAATGATTTTAGTATATTCACAGGGTTTTGCATCCTATCACCATAATCCAATTTTAGAACATTTTCATTCCCCCTAAAAGAAACACCATCCCCATTAGCAGTCAATCCCCGTTTCTTCCGTTCCCCTGCTACCACTCACCCTAGGCAACCTCTAATTTACTTTCTGTTCTTATAGATTCGCCTACTCTGGCCATTTCATATACATGGAATCATTCAATACATAGTCTTTTAGGACTGGCTTCTTTCACTTAGCATAAGGTTTTCAGGAGTTACCCACATTGTAGCATGTATTGGTCCTTCTTTTTTGGAATGGAATGGTACCCCACAATATGTGTATTACACATTTTATTTATTTATCACATTTTATTATTTCTCATCCACTGATAGACCATTTGGGTTGTTTCTAGTTGTTGGTTATTATGAATCCTGGAGCTGTGAACTTTCCTGTGCTAGTTGTTGTGTGGACATGTGTTTTCATTTCTCTTAGGCATATATCGAGGAGTAGAATTAATATGGCAACTCTGTGCCTAAGAGTTTGAGGAACTGCCAAACTGCTTCTGCAGAGTGGCTGCACCTAATTACATCGCTGGTGTAGCACCGTATGAGGGTTCCACTTTCTCTCCATCTTTGCCAATATTTTTATTATCTTTTTAATTTTAGTGGTCTTGGTATATATGAGGTGGTATCTCATGGTTCTGCTTTGCATTTGTCTAGTGACTAATGATGTGTGAACATCTTCTCCTGTGCTTTTTGGCCCTTATTCTCTCTTTATTGAAATGTCTATTCAAATCCTTTCCCTGTTTTTATTTTACTTTATTTTATTTTATTTTATTATTTTATTTTCGGCTTTATTGAGGTATAACCTTGGCCCATTTTTAAGTTGGGTTGTTTTTTGGTTATTGAGTTGCAAGGAGTTTTTAATATATTCTGGTTCCAAGACTCTTACCAGATACATGATTTGCAAATAGTTTGTCCCCATCTTTGGGTTGGCACTTCATTTTCTTGATGATGTCCTTTATAGCACAAAGGGCTGTCATCTGACGAATCCAATTTACCTATTCTTTCTTCTGTTGTTTTTGCCTTTGGTGTCCTATCCAAGATACCATAGCCTAACTCAAGGTCATGAAGTTTTACTCTTAACGTTGTTTTCTAAGAGTTTTATAGTTTTAGCTCTCACAGTTAGGTTTGTGATTCATTTTGAGTTAATTTTTATGTATGTTGTAAGGTACGGATCGAACTTCAGTATTTTGTGTGTGACTGTCCAGTTATTCTGGCATTGTTCCTCAAAGAGTCTATCCTTTCCCCATCTTTTTTGGGCACGCTTGTTGAAAATCAGATGAGCATACACACTAGAGTTAATTTCTGGACTCTTCATTCTCTTCTGTTGGTCTATATGTGTGTCTTTATGGCAGTACCACCCTGTCTTGAGTTCTATAGTGTCTAGTAAGTTTTAAAATTGAGAAGTCCTCCAGCTTTTTCTTTCTCAAGATTATGTTGGCTATTCTGGGCCCCTCACATTTCTGTATGAGTTTTAGGGTCAGCTTGTTGTCAGTTTCTGCTAACAGTCTGGGATTCTGATACGGATTGCATGGAAGCCACAAATCGATTTTGGGAGTACTGCCCCTTAACACCAAGTCCCTCTCACTCGTGAATACAGAGGTCTTTCCACTTATGTAGATCCTCTTTAATTTCTCTTAACATTGTTAGTTTTCAGCATGCAGTGAACTTCTTTTCTTAAATTTATTCTTATTTTGTTCTTTTTTTGATGCTATTGTAAGTGAAATTATTTTCTTAATTACCTTGTTTTCTTGGTGACATTGTTTTCTCAGCTGCGTCCTTGCTCGTCTCTGATTTGCTCAGGGGCGCTGCTCTTTCTGTTGCATCTTACAGTCCCCAGGATTCTGACTTTCCAGACTGTTACTGGACCCGTATCCAAAGCTGCAAGTGTGTGTTTACAGTTCTTCCCTGGACATGAACACTTGAATGTCATAAACCTCTCAAATGCATCTCTTTGGGAACGAACTCGTTAACTACTCCTCACATCTTTTCTCTTTTCTTTTCTTCTGCTGTTTGGAAATAGCACCGCTATCTACGGTGATGCCCTCTGAAAATCATTCTCATCGTCCTTCTTTCAGCTTTTACATCCTGGTTGACCACCACATCCTAGGGATTCTACCTCCTAGATGTTACCATAGGAGTATAAATTAATGCAATTCTTCTATAGAGCCATTTGGATCAAGAACTTTTTTTTTAAAGATTTATTAATTTATTTGAGAGAGACAGAGTGTGTGCATACACAGGCAGGGGAAAGGGATGGAGGGAGAGCTGGGAGAGCATCCCAGGCAGACTCCACACTGGGCGTGGAACCCAGCATGGGGCTCGATCCCAGGACACCAAGATCACCACCTGGGTGGAAACCAAGCATCAGACACTTGACTGACTGTGACACCCAGGCGCCCCTGGATCAAGAACTTTTTTAAAGTATGTGTATTTTGATTCAGAAAAGTATGTAACTCTTGATTTTTGCGATGTCACGTACGGGAGTTTGCCATCAGGTAATGAGCCAATGTTACAAGAATAGGGGAATGGTTGAATAAGTCACATACATTTAGTGCAATTTAAAAGTGGTTTTATCATATGTAAACATGCATATAGAGAGACTTGTGAAAGCGTCTGAGAGTTGGTGAATATTTTAATTACAAAACATTTATGTAAAGTGTGATTCTCTTTTTGTTGAGCAACAATAGAAAATAAGCTCCAAGGGGAGCAGGGATCTTGTCTCACTGATGTTGATACCTCCAGAAGAGAGTAGGAGCTCGGTAAATATTTGTTGGTGGTATTGGTCTCTCTCTCTTTACTGCTTCTCTTGCTTTAATCTATCCGTATTTCTTAACCTGGGCTTCTGCAGACACTTCCAACTTGTTTTCCTCGCCTCCAGTTTTATCCCCTACAGTCCAACTTCTGCTCTACAGTCAGAGTGTATTTCCAAGTGGTAAATGTGGCCATGGCATTGCCTACTGTAAGTGACATCCTTTGGTTCTTCCCCAGTGCTCCTAAGATAATTTCCAGACTTCTAGCCTGGATTACCAACCCCTTTGTAATTTCACTTCTGTGTACTTTTCCAGCTCTTCTCTTGCCATTTTCCAAGATAATCACCACGTCATGCCAAACTATCCACAATTCCCCAAATATGAATTTTCCTGCATACCTACATACCCTTGGACATGCTGTTCCTTCTGCCCAGACCATGCCAAACTTTCCTTGTTTATCTGGCAAATTCCAGATCATCCTTTGAGATCCTGTGCCCCAGCTACACCCCTCTCTAGGGACGTAGGAGTGCCTCTTCTTCAGGGCTTCCATAACTCCTGAACTCTTTTGTAACCCTTAATGTATAGGAGATAAACATCTCTTTAGGGCTAGTGAGTTAGTGAGGGCAGGGACTCTATATTCTTCTGCCTTCAACTCATCATCTTACTGCTGACCAGACTTCTGCTCTATCTCCCTCTCAGGGCTTCCCAGTTTGGGTCTGAGGCCTGGTACCAATTTCCTTTCATCTGTGATGAAATTAGAAAAATAAGGGCCCTGTGGTGAATTTTTCAGAAAGCTAAATCTGTTTACATTTTGGGTGTTAAAATGTGCTTTTTCTAATGAAATGATGTTGGTAGTAGATGGTAGGGTACATTTATGTCTTCAGTTGACAACATTCTGTCAGAGCCCAAAATTTGTTGGAAATTTTACAGTTCCCTGAAAACCAAAGGTCTGGGAACAGTGCTGTATCTCATGGGGTGGCACCAAGTCCCCAAAGTCAAAAGCCTATGAGTCATCCTTGGCTTCTCCTCCTTCCTCATCCCTCCACCCCCGCCACATTCAGACACTTAGCAAGTTCTGCCAATTCAACCTCCTAAATATTTCTGGAATCTGTACTCTCCTCTCCGTCCTTGCTGCCAATTCCTTAGGACAGGCCCTCTTTATTTTCTCTGTACAACTGCAACAGTCTCCTGACTGGTCTTCTTGCCACTGTTCCCCTCTTACCCATGCGCATCAGAACGAGCCATTTAAAAATCAGAAGTAGGTAATCTGTTTTCCACAGGATGAAAGTTCCTTATGGCATACAAGGTTTTTCTCTAGTGGGACTTCTTGCTGTCCTCTGTCCACACCGTCTCCTGCCCTTTCTTTACCACTTTCTTGGGCAACTCCTGTGTAAGTTCAGTTGTCACTTCCTCTGTGAACTCCTTCCTGCAAGTCTGAGTTAGGTCTCCCTTTATTACCCTTAAAATACCTTGTATATCTCTCTACCTCAGCATTTCCACATTAGTTGATAATTCATCTTTTCATGTCTGCCTGCCCACTAGACTCTGAACAGCTTAAGAAAATGTCTTTCTTCCTTTTATCTTTCTATCCCTAGCACACCCCGTACAATGCTAGAAAATAACAAATACTAAGTAAATGTTTGTTGGCCAAAAGCATTTGTTTGGTATTACGACTGGGTGTACAATGTGGAAGGTTTATGGACCAGACCAGGTCTCTGCGAGGCAGGGGACTGGATAAAGGCCTTCTATGGAAGTTTAGGCAAGAGTGATGGGTACCTGAACTCAGGAAGTAGCAGTGGATAGAGAAACATTTAGGTGGTGGAATTGGTGTTTGGTTAGATTATGAGGTCATGGAATAACCTAGGATTACTTGAAGGTTTCTGGACTTAGAAAATTGGTTGGTTGGTGGTGTGGTTCACCAACAGGGGTAAGCTGTGTTCTAGACACTTTGAAATTGATGTTGAGAATATTGGTTCAAGTTGTCCAAAAGGTAACTGAGTGTGACATTTGTGGAAAGAACTGTTTTGGAGAGAAAGGCTGGGGATTCTGCAACCTGTAGGTACTATATAAAGTCTTGGCCACGAGGGAGATAATTATCATTTGTTGTTGGCTGTGTCGCATAGGTGGTGGTGCATTGGGTGGGAAAAGAATGGGACCATGAGCTTCTAGATACTGGAGGTCCAGATCAAGGAGAAAGAAGCATGTGAAGGTTCTAATTGAAATCCTGGTTGAGTGTCTTACAGTTTCCATCTATCAGATGAAAGTAATAATAACCACTTAATTGGGTTATTAACGGAATTCAATGAGTTTGCATGTGAAAAGTCTCAGGTGCAGTCCTAGGCTCACTCTAGGGGCTCATATATGATAGAGAAAAGATTCATGAAAATATTTCTCAGGACCTGGAGATAGTTTCAAAACAGTTTTTCTTAGTGATTACATTGGAGATTATAGTTAACATCTTAAACCTAAAACAATTTAGTTTTGAATAACACTAACTTAGCTTGTATAGTATATGAAAACCATTTTTCCTATACAGCTCCGTCCACCCCCTTTTAGGCTATTATTGTCACACGTTCCATCTTTATACATTGTACAACCATAGATTGATACTTATTGTCATATACATTTGTCTTTATAATCATATTAGGGAAAAAAATAGTTCCAAAAAGAAACTACAATAATACTGGCTTTTTAAGTTTTTACCTATGTAGCTAGTTACCTTTGCCAGTGTTCTTTCTTTCTTCATGCAGCTTTGAGTAACTCTCCTGTCCTTTCATTTCAACCTGAGGGACTCCCTGTAGCATTTCTTTGACTCCCTCAGTTTTTGTTCATCTGAGCATGTCTTAATTTCACCTTCATTTTTGAAGGATAGTTTGTCTGGATATAGAATGCTTGGTTAACAGCTTTTTCTCTCAGTCTTTAAATGTGTCATCCACTGCCCTCTGTCTTCCATGGTTCTTTTTTTTTTTTTTTTTTTTAATTTATTTGACCAGGGCAGGGGTGGTGCATTGGGGGAAGCCAGAGAGCACAAGCAGGGAAAGGGCAGGCAGAGGGAGTAGCAGGCTCCTGGTAGAGTAAGAATCCTGATGCAGAGCTCCATTCCAGAACTCTGGGATCATGACCTGAGCCAAAGGCAGACCCTTAACCGACTGAGCCCCGCAGGCCCCTGTCTTCCGTGGTTCTGATGAGGTGTTGGCTCTTAATGTACTGAATTTCCTTTGTAGGTGGTGAGTAGCTTATCCTTGCTGTTTCCACATTCTTTTTTTTTGTTTTTTGACAGCTTGATGTATAATGTCTCTCAGTGTGGCTCTCCTAGCCTCACGTTAATGTTCCTAGAAAGCACTCAAAGGATCATAATAATGCAGTCAAATTAAATAAATGATTGTATTTTGTAATAACAATAATGACTACAAATGATCCATTTGTAGAACTGATTGTGTAGAACACAATCAGTATATTGTGCTTAAAAAGCCAAGAAAATGTTCAATGCATGCTACAGAGAATCCCATTAAAAACTTTTATTTTTAAAAATTGTTTGAGGGCTTACAAGTGGGTAAGAATCAGGTATGAAAAATTCTCACTTATGTGGGTAATTCCCTTACAGAGTCTAAATATGAGTTGTTCCAATGTCTTTGCAAAAGAAATATTGTTCCTTAGGGGACATGTAGTTGGAGCTACATGTACAAATTCTTCTTCTTTAGTTTTTAACTGCTCTCAACATGAAATATTTACCTTATTATACGAAATAGTCCTAGAACAAAGATTAAACTCTTAAAACTTTAAAATTAAAATTTTAAAATAAAATTTATATGTAAGCATACTAAATCATAACTTAATATTACACATTTTTACATCTGAACAAAACAACCTAATTTCAGATGCCTAAGTTTGGCAGTTGATAAAGTTGTCAGTTCTTTTAACTTTTCCAACTATGTTCTGTTTTCTTACCTTTTAATATAGTTTCCTGATGGTTCCTTTACTTATAGATTTTTTTTTTCAGTTCTTTTTTTTTTTAAATATTTTATTTATTTATTTATTTATTTGACACACAGAGAGAGAGAAAGAGAGAACAAGTAAACAGAGCGGCAGGCAGAGATAGAGGGAGAAGCAGGCTGCCCACTGAGGAGGGTGTCTGACAAGGGGCTCGATTGATCCCAGGACTCTGGGATCATGACCTAAGCCAAAAGAATATACTTCACTGACTGAGCCACACAGGTGCTCCTTTTTTCAGTTCTTAACACAGTAGTTTTTGGAAATTTGGCTTTAACAGATCTAATTTTAGAATGTAATATGTTAGAGGGGCCTGGTTGGTTTAGTCGGTTGGAGGGGCCAACTCTTGATTTCAGCTCAGGTCATGATCTCAGGGTCCTGGGATCAAGCTCCACATCAGCTCCGTATGTGCTCGCTGGGGAGTCTGTTTGAGGATTCTCCCCCTCTTCCTCTGCCCCTGTGCACATGTGCACGCTCGCTCTCTCTAATAAATAAAAAAAAAAAAAATCTTAAAAAAAATAAAATAGAATGTAAGATGTTAGATGTTAATTTTTATAATGGATTTTTTTTTTTTTTTTTAAGGAAAAACACACTTTTGTTATTTTGGTTGCTTATACCTTGTTCTATTAGAAAGGGCACTGAATTCTTAGTCATGAGACCCAGGTTTCTTACTCCTTCTGTTGCTTTGCCCATCTGCATTCTCTTAGCCTGTGCTTCTTTCTCTGTAAAACAATTGTATGGAACCGGATAATCTGTGAAGTTCCCCATACTTTCAAAATTCCATAATTCTCTCATGTAGGACTTTTCTCTGGTTTCTATGATAAACATTAGAGTAATTTAAAGAATTTATGGGGGACGCCTGGGTGGCTCAGTTGGTTAAGCCACTGCCTTCGGCTCAGGTCATGATCCCAGCGTCCTGGGATCAAGTCCCACATTGGGCTCCTTGCTCAGCGGAAGCCTGCTTCTCCCTCTGCCTCTGCCTGCCACTCTGTCTGCCTGTGCTCACTCTGACAAATAAATAAATAAAATCTAAAAAAAAAAAAAAAAAAAAAAAGAATTTATGGGCTCTCATTGTTTCTCTTTTATATCATGATAATTCTGTTACTTTTGCCCTAACATTTAGCCAGGGATCAGAAAGTAGTTTTATTTCTCCTACAAGCTCTTTTATGGAGTTGCTACATATTGGAGAAAGATTAAAATCTCATCCCTTCACTGAGGCAGTAATACATACATAGTATTTTTTTCTCCTAGAACCAATTTAAGAACTTACGTTGTTAACATAATTTAATTTTAGAACTTGCCATTTCAGGATTGAGGAGCAGGATTTTGTCAGTAACGCAGAGGAGCAGATTGAAGAAAAGTATGTGAGTGATGGGAGAAAGAAAACTTAAATGAGAAAAGAAGCTTTTATAATTCTTGTTTTTAAAATGATGATTCTTTTTTATTATTAACAATTGATACGCTCTCATTGTAGAAAATCTGGGCAAATAACAGGAAACACAGCTCAGTAAGCTCATCACCCAGAGACAACCACCATTAGCATCTTGATTCATCTTTCAACCATTGTGTATACATACATGCGGAATCAAACTGTACATATTCTTCTGAAACCCTCATTTTCTTTTAATATATTATGAACACCTTTCCAGTTCAGCAAATACGAATCTGAATCATTTTTTTAAAGGCCATGTGATCTATACGAATCTATTTACGTATCCATCTATCTTGCTAGATTACTCTCCAGAAAGGTTTTTGTTTGTTTGGTTGTGGTTTTTTGTGTTGTTTTTACCAATTTGTACTCCCACAGTGATGTGGATCCATTTCACAAACCCTTCCAGATGCTATGCCATTTTATCATTAAAAATTCCTTACCCAGTTTGAGGAACTTAAATTGTGTATTGCTGATGTTTTCATTTATGTTTCATTAAGTTATTACTGTAGTTTAACATTTTCTCATATGTTTACAGTCCTTTATGTTTCCTTAAAAGGAACTCACTTCGGTGGTTGTTTTATTAGATAAGAACCTAATCCTAAGTACCTGAGTGACTTAGTGCTGGGATAAATTTACTCACCTCCTAAGGATGTGATTATGAAAGATTTTTGGCTTATGGTGTTGGTAAAGTTTGGTTAGCTTTCTTCTAAGACCCAGCAGACAGCCTTCAGCACAGACAGCTGCCTAGTTTGGGCTGATTCGTCGTTTTTCCTCAAGAGAGGCCCAAAGCTGGAGAACGGGGCTTTTACAGGTCAGAAATGGAGACAGAACTGAATGTTGAAAGTTTTCCAGAATCCAGCACTCTCTCTGACTCAAGCCAGAGCTGTTGACTTTACTTTCAAAAAGATCATTTAACTCTTGTATTTTTGAGATTAGAATATCTTTTTCTGGCTCTGTTGGGGGAACTGAAGTGGGTCATTTTTCTAACTAGTTAAGGGAAGGATGTAAGAGGGCCTGGGGGATCAATAGTCTTCCACTTTATTTTTCCTGTGAATTTTCTGAACACGTATTGTTTTCAGTCCAGCATGAAAAGCATATACTACTATGTCCAGGTTTACCAGAGGCCTCTGGGGGTTGGCATGAGGCCAGCTCCCGTCAGCCAGTGTGCCTACTGTGCCATAGAGAGGTCTCTGACCCAAGTGCTGCAGAGGCAGGATTGCACAGTGGTTAGGAAATTCCACTCTGGAACCAGACAGCCTGACTTCAGATCCTATCTCCACCACCTACGGTCCCATGCTTTAGGCAAAGTACTGAACCTCATTCTGGCTGTTTCTTTCCTCCTTTTGTTTCTAAACAGCTTTATTAAGATACACTTTACTACCTACATCAAATTTATCTGTATAAACATAATAAATAAATTCAGTGGTTTTTGGTCTATTTACTGAGTTGTCCAGCCATCGCCATGATCTAATTTTAGACCATTTTATCACCCTGAAAATACCCCGGTACCCATTCGTGATTATTTTCTGTTCCTCTCCCTGCCCTAGCACCTTCAGGCCTAGGCAACCACCAACCCACTTTCAGTCTCCATGGACCTGCCTACTCCGGACCTTTCTTATAAAAGAAATCATGCAATATATGGCCTTCTGTGACCAGCTCTTTTCACTTAGTGTAATCTTTTCAAGATTTATCCATGCCATACCATGTATCTGTACTTCATTCCTTTTTATTGTCAAATGATACTCTGTTACATGGATATACCACTTTCTCTTTATCCATGCACCCATTGATGGACACGTGGGTGGTTTCTACATTTTTAGCTATTCTGAGTGAGGCTGTGGTGAACATTTGTTTATGTACGTCTGTTTCTTTATTTGTAAAGTGGGCACCATTTCATAGAATTGTTGTGAGGACTGAAAAAGTCCAAATAATGTAGTAGTAGCGAGTAGATAGGGAGCAAACTGACAGTGTTAGTTAATAAATGCAATTTATGAGTGTATGTCCTTGCTTCACCTCAATGACAGGATTTGGCTTACTCAGGGTGCCATGCTTTCTTTCGTGTCGACATCTCTGAAGATCCTCTCTTTTACTTCACTGCTGACTTCTCCCTGAGTTACAGTTCTGAGAAGTTTAATTCATTTAGTAAACATTTCTTGAACACCTGCTGTCCCAGGTGCCGTGGAGAATTAAAAGAACAGGGTAAACAAGTGTGGAGAAGCTTTTCCAGTTAAAGGCTGTCTTTAGTTTGCTAATCTGCAACCTCTGACCTGCCAGGAGGGTTTAGGACTTAGGGCCCCTGAAACCCATTTCTCACCAAATGCTACACATTTGGGAGTCTCTTAATCCTTTCACTCTCGTCATGCCCTTGTTTTGACCAACATACCTATGTTTGTCAAGGGCAAATTGAAGCTGACTGTTGTGGAAGTAAGGCAACTGAGTCTCAGTGCAGAACCCAACAGGTAATAGGGTAATTAGTAGCTCATTCCTGTGCTGTCGTGGGGGTGACCAATGGTGTCTATTCTAATCCCTACGGAGAAGTTCCTAATTTTTTCAATTTGCAGGTTTCTTCTTTTTTGTACAGTCGACTTTACGTTCTTTTTGAACATACGGAACTATTTTATGTTGGTACTGGACTCAGCAAAAATAATCAGCTCAGCATCGTCTGGCTGCCCGTGTTTTCTGTCTCTTGACTTGTGGATAGTGATTTGCTTGGTGACTTAGAATACACGTGTTGACTGTTTTGCCTCTGCCACCATTCTCTGCCCTGTAAGAGAACAAATATGTTTTTATGATTTCCTCATTTGTTTGAGCTCTGAAGTAGTGTTTCCTTTTTCCTATAATAGCATACAGTTAGCCTAACAGAGTGATGCTACTACCTCATTCTTCTCTCTGCCTTTCATTCAGACAAAATGCCTTAGCAGTTCAAAGAACTGTTTGATAACGCAAGAGTGCCTCTGGTGCTTGCTGTGGATTAGGGAAGAAGTTTGGATTCTGTTGCTTAATGTCCATTTCAGGAATTCATCTTGAAAATGAGCAGAGTTGTCCGCAGGCCCCCCTATATGCCCATTAAGATTTCCACAGAGCTTATTTGGGTCCTCACTAATAGTATACCAGTTTTGTCCTGTCATCTGCTGTCATATGGTAGCAGTGTGTTTCCATATATAGGAGTTTTACTGTTTGCTCTGTTTTAAATATTTACTGTTATGCAAGCCTGTATCTTGTAAGCTTGCCCAATTTGGGGGATTCCCATTTAACTTGTAAAACATTTTTTGGTTCACCAGAACCCAATTAGTAGAAACTCTGAATTAGTAGAAACTCAGATTAGTAGAAACTCTGAAGATGAACTAAAAGAATATGAACCACGAAACTTTCTTATGAACACTCTCTTTAAGGCTATAAAGAACCAAGTGATTTAGTAAATCAGAGATGCTGACTTTGCATTCCCTCATAAGATGATGGTAGCCTTGACCTTAGCAGCATGACCAGAGATTTCCCTGCTTTGGAGTTACGATCTGACATTTCACTTGACCCTTGGATTAACATAGGTTTGAATGCATTCATCCACATATATGCAGATTTTTCCCTGTAAATACAGTACTGTAAATGTATTTTCTCTTCCTTATCATTTTCCTAATAACATTTTCTTTGCTATCTTTTTTTTTTTTTTTTAAATATGGACCATTTCACAGATTTGCCTGTCATCCTTGCATGGGGGCCGATTTTAGTAAATGTGCTGCAGAAGCGAACGCCAGCTTACTTTACTTAAAAAAAATTCAGTATGTAATACATATAACACACACAATATGTGTTACTCCACTGTGTTCTCAGTAAGGCATCCAGTCAGCAGTAGACTATTAGAAGTTGAGTTTTGGGGGAATCAAAAGTTACACGTGGATTTTTGACTACAGGGAGGTCAGCCCCCCTAAGCTCTGCATTGCCCAAGGGTCACCTTCCCTGGGCGTGTCCCCTTTTCAGCAGTAGGTAGCGAGGTTGCGTAAATCAGGATTCTAGGAGAACCTATCTCATCGGGATGCAGCCTTTAAATTAAACTTTAAATTAAAACTTTATGTTGTTTTTAAATACTTCTCCTTGCCTCCTCACTTCCTCTTACCCCACTGAGTCCTTTCCTGCTTTAGGTTATATATTCCTAATATGCTGTGAACTCGTCCGTATGTTGTCTTCTGCCTTTCTCTGCCTTTTCTCCACAAAATGCTTCTGTAGTCAGACCAGGAACCTCAAACAGAATCCTTAGGAGAGATGAATTCGTCTTCTCTGGAGCTGTCAGTTACCCTTGTCCAGTGGACACGTGCCTAGAGGGACAATATAAGGGGAATTGTCCCAGCCAGTCAGAACTGGTTTAGTCACCTAGAGGAAACTACTGCTATTTATATGCTTGACCTTAATTCATTTTTTCTAATATAATGTAATATGTAATGTAATATGTAATATAATGTAAGACATATTTGAGGTCAGATATTGATGTTTCAAAATAATTTTAATCATTTCAAGATACGTATAAATGTTTTAGGACTATTTTCTTTTTGTAAGTAAGAGAAGCGCAACTCAAACTGGGTAAGTGTGAAAGTGGTGTTACTAGCTAATATAACGAATAAATCCCGGGTTGTATCGGCACAAGTGGGGCCGGTGCTTAACCACTGTTCTCCAGAATCTCTTGCCTGTCATTTCTCCTCGCTGGCTGTCGGCCCTGTTGGCTGCAGTCCATGGTATGCTCACTAAAGTGGTGGCAAAGTCAGCCATCGGCAGCTGCAGGCTTAGATGTTGCCAGTTTGGTAATCCCAGAATAAAGAGAGCTCTACTCTCCCAAAAGTTCTAGTAAAAATCCTGGGACTGATTCACATGGTCCTGTCCATCCCTGAATCAGCCCATGTCACTCACTCTCTACAGGGGAGGTCACATGCCAAGACACACTCTTGTCCCCACAGCCATATTAACGAAGTAGGAAGGGTTCGTCAAAAACAAATGAGGATATGGTTTACAGAAGAGGGAATAGGTGTCGGAAAGGCAGACATCACAGATGTCTACTGAATATTAGAATGCAGAATGAGGGGCACCTGGGTGGCTCAGTGGATTAAGCCGCTGCCTTCGGCTCAGGTCAAGATCTCAGGGTTCTGGGATCGAGTCTCGCATCGGGCTCTCTGCTCAGCAGGGTGCCTGCTTCCCTCTCTCTCTCTCTCTCTCTCTCTCTGCCTGCCTCTCCGTCTACTTGTGATCTCTCTCTGTCAAATAAATAAATAAAATCTTTAAAAAAAAA
The DNA here is from genome assembly GCF_002288905.1 of Enhydra lutris kenyoni. NCBI lineage: Eukaryota > Metazoa > Chordata > Mammalia > Carnivora > Mustelidae > Enhydra > Enhydra lutris. The sequence goes on along the minus strand of NW_019154100.1, from coordinate 4,836,822 downwards.
AAGAATGCAGAATAAATTTACTTTGATGTTTCATGTTACGTTTATAGATTTTGTTTGGAACTGATACACAGCCGTACACCATTACTTATGGTTGTATGTATCAGTCTTCTCTCCCCCAGCTAGATGGTAAAGATCTTAAAGACCATACCCATCTTAGATCTTTCGGAATCTCTAAAACGTACAGTACTATACCTGCATGTGGTAGGTACTCATAAAGGTTTATGGACGCTGTGGAAACGGCAGGTTCCTTCTAGGAGCATTTTCATTATTGTTGGTGGCAAATACCTCTGGAGTTAACACCATTCAGTGTTGGTTTAGAACAAGTGCACACACAGCCCATTTAATGAGCAAGTGGAGAACACCCTGGCCAGTATCCAGCCGCATAGGGCAAGCAGGATGCGTGAACGTAACCTTGGGTGCGTGCAAGCTATAGGCACAGAATGTGCTCCGTGGACTATAGAGAAAGATAAAAAAGAATTCTTTTCAATTCCAAAGACTGGCTGTAGTTCAAATAAAATTTTGTTTAGCGCCCTTAGGCAGCTGTGCCAGACATCTCTCAGCTCTTGAACTATTTGATGTCCAAACATTCAAGACTATGAAAAAAAAGTGACAGGAAAAAAATCCTCATAGAACTTCCTGTGACAGGTCAAAGTTTAATCACAGCAAATAATGCAGATTTCCCTTTTATTATAACCACAGCAGAAAGGCAGGTCTTGTGTTTACAAAGCATGTTGTTTGGGAGACCTCTATAAATTGTAATCTTTGGAAATCCCAAGCCTGTTGGATGTAATCCCGTCCATTAGATGAAGGCAGCTTGCCTATGCCACAAAGATCCAGAACAGCAAGTTAAATGGAAAATATGAACAGGAAGCAGTCATTAAGAATTACAATGGGTAGGATGCAGAGTTAATTCACGGAGATATTTTGTTATGAGATAATGACATCACTAGGACAGCTGGAAAGCTGAGGGCTGTGAGGGGTCAGGACTATAGAGACAGGGAGAGAACTCAACTTTATGGGAGAGTTAGGGGCTGGGCTGGCTTAATTGTGAGACGGTAATGACCTAGCTGGCTTTTTTGGATTGCGTTTTTCATAGCTCAGCTGGGTTCGGAGACTTAGTGAATGCTGAGAACAACTTTTCACTTCTGAACATTCCCTTGGATCACAGAAAGCTAAGCTCTCATGGTTGCATATCGAATGGTGGTTTTGAATTCCTCTGAAAGTCATCTGAGATATTTTGTTCACATTCAACACAGTGCGAATGTATTTTGCTTATGGAACTGCAGTCATGTAATCATTGAAATGGTATTTTTGTCAGTTTACTGAATAGCAAAAAAAAAAAAAAAAAAAGTTTTCGAAAGTCTCAAGATGTTGGTCAACACAAGGAATCATAGTTAAAGTTACTTTCCAGTCTTTCTGTTCAGATGTTCAGACCTGTCTGGCTCTTTTGTTTTGTAAGTGTAGGGGTTCTAGGCAGCCTGGCCACATTCCTCATTGATTTTATATAAATATATTACAGATTGTTAACCTCCTGCCAAATACCAGGGATTTCAGTTCTTGCTTTAGCTCAGTTGCTTTATGTGAGACTTATTTGTTATATTAAAACATCTACGTCCTCTTTATTGCCCACCACATTGACTGTTATTTATTTGATTTGGGGTAATTCCAGAGGGAGTCATTGTAGACAATAAAGCATCATAAATATTATGTTCTAAAATTCCTCAGATGAATACAGGCCTTTCCTGCTATTTGAAAGTAGAATGTTCCTGTGAAAGCTTTTGTAGGCTGAAATGGTGTAAAGTGAAGAATCAATTACCATTAATTTGTGTGGAAAGTCTTTTGAGTGTTCCCAGAACCTCTCTTGGGTTTTCTGATACCTTAGGACACATCTTGCTAACGGGTGCACAAAATAAATCAAGATAAAGCACAGATGCTCAGAGAGAGCCTCCAAAAGCTAAGGCGACTTGATGCCCTGAGGCTGAGTATCCTTGTGTAGAAGGAGTCTGAGGGTGTCCCCTGTTCACTGTTTGCAGTGCATGCTGCCTCTGTAAAGGCTCACATATTGAGTGCTATTTTCAATTTTCTCCTTTTTTCCTAAAAGCAAAAACCCTCTGAGATTTCTTCAGTTAGTGAGAACAGGTGTACTAATGTAGGACTTTGGTAAAAAAGTAAAAGGGTAGTGGCGTGCTCTTTCAAAGACTGGGGGATACCTGTATTTATAATCATTGACTCAGAATGCATTTCCTACACATAATATAGTGTAAACTATATAGACTAATATAACTTATTTATTTTTTTTTTTTTTACAATGATAGTATTCACTAAACATGTCAGACTGGATCTTGTACATTAGCATAGAGCAGCATTTTCCAAAATGTCTTCAGTGAAGTCGTGGCTCTGTAAGGGGTTAACCATCAGCACTGGAGCCAAAAAAGATGGGTGTCCTACGGGTCCTCCCAGGACCTCTCCTTCCCTTGATGTCACTTGGGAATTTCTAAGGAGAAAGTAATATGCTGCATTTTCCTAATGAAATTCATACCTGCATCCTAACCGGCTGGAAAGGCAACCCTGCAGGGCCGCCGGCTCCAGACACTGATGACCCTGGCCCTGCTGTGGCCCATCTCTCAAGACCTGATAGAGGAAGGAGGCTCAGAGGGTTTGTTTTGGAGGGAGCGATGGCTGCGGGGCACCGGAGGTGGTAGGGTGGGAGGCCCGCGGGAGCGGCAGAGACCTGGGAGCACTTTCCCAGGGTTCAGCGCCAGGAGAGCGGCGGCCAGGGTCCCAGCCATGGCTGAATCTGGGGAGCGAGTGGTCACAGCGGTGGGCCCAGGAGCTGGAGTGGGAACTCACCCAGGAGAGAAGTCGGTAGGCCGTGGGCGGCCTTCTCATCAAGAAGCTGGGCCCAGAGGCCCCTACAGAACCCCTACAGGGTTCCTAATGATGCTGAGCCAAATGGGAATTGGAATGGACTGCGGGGAGGAAATCTGTGCCCTTGCTGTAGCGATAGTAGGTGTTGGCGGAGTTGTGTGACCGTTGAGGTGGCCTCGCTATATTGCTACTCTTTGGCCACGACAAGGAGGAGCTGGCCAGTATGAACAGACCTTTCTTCCAACCTGTCCTTCCAATCAAGCAGGATTAAGTGAAGTTCAAGCAGCAGTATATGCTTTGAGGAACATTAACCCTGATGTTCTTTAGGAAGTAGACAACTACAGTATAACCCCAGTAGAAGACCTTCAGCATTGCATGGGTAAGAATAAGTAATGGCGGATGAGAAGAGGGGAAACCCCTTGACCCAGTTTTTAGCTGTGGGGACAGTTTGGAAGCTTGGATGACAATAAACATGGCTTGTAATGAACTTGGGCAAACGTGGCTAGAGTCTGGGGTCAGTGAAAATGCAGCTTCAGGGCATATACAGCTCATAATTCCTGGAGAATCTGCTTGTTTGGCATGGGCTCCACCAAATTGCTGTAAATACTGATGAAAAGACCTTCAGATGAGATGGTGCTGTGCAGCCGGTCTTCCCGCCACTGTCGGCATAGTTGCTGGGATCTTGGTGCAAAATGTGTTAAAAGTTTCTGTTAAAGTTTGGTACTGTGAGTTTTTACCTTGGATATTATGCAGTGCACGATTCTTTTCCCTTCTGGGTCCATGAAGCCAAATCCTTAGTGTGTTGACAGAAATTGCAGGAAGCAACAGGAAGACTACAAGAACAGAAGGTTGTTCAAGAAGAGCAAGAGATAATAGGTGAAGACAATGGTTGAGGTATTGAGTTGGTATCTGAGGTTTCAGAAGAGGAATTGCACAATTCTTCAGGCCCAGTTCCCAACTTACCTGAAGGATTGACCTTGCCATATACAATTCCCAAAAAGCAAGAAGGTTCTATACCTGAGGTAACTGTGGAAGATTCTGGTGAAAGCTTGAAAGACATTGTGGCCAAGATGAAGAATATGTAGATAATGGACTGACCTGTATTTTAGTTCCCAAGTTTAAACCCGTTCCCTTGCCATTTAAAAAAATCATTTAAAAACTGGCAAAGCTTAGGGCAACATGAACTGATACATAGTCTTCACAAAATTGTTACACTTTTCCAAAATACTGTGTTACTTGTTGCTTTCTCCCTTCAACTAAATCAGTAATTCCCCTAAAACTCCTGTTTCATTCTAGTTAAGAACACTTGAAAACTTCACCGTTGAAATGTCTGTGCCTTTTGGAAGGGGTGGGAAGAAATGACCAATTTGATGCCATATTCCTTTTCCTTCCAGTAATCCTTTGTGGCCTGGTACCTGAGGCATGGGCAATAAAGTAGTATGTGGTTCTCAAATACAGGGAAAGGACAGGAGCTACAACCTGTTGATGAGAGCTCCCAGGCATCTGTTCAGTGTATGTAGAATCACTCTCTACAAGAAAACTGTCTACTACTATTAACTTAGTTAGCAGTGAATTTAAAATAGTTAACCTGTAAAATAAAAATATCCTCTCAAATGTTACCTGGTGAAGTAAATGCTGAAGTAAAGTCACTGGAAAAGTTTATAAACCTGTGAATTATATCAAAATAAGACAAAGGCAAACAAAAGGAAACTCTCTTCACAGAAAAATGGAGAAAGGTACTTTTGGGAAGTACAAATTACATTTCTGCACTGGCAGAAGAAAAGAAATCATTGCACCTGTGGAATATGTATCTGGAGTCACTGTACTTTATTGAGGAGCAAGGAATAAATTTAGGGTAAGATCATTTAGTTTATACCCATCATGTGAGCTACCTTTAGGATATTTCATTTAAATTTGATTCCTAGATAATTCGATAGTACTTTAGTGGAGACATAGAAGAGACCTAAATTACCTATACAGTGAGTGACATGTATTTAGTCACTGCAAGTGTCATTTACCCTGATCATGATCACTAAATTATAAATTGGTAAACTGCTTTTCTCTGGGGTTGCATACAGATAAAAGCTTAGAGAACCTTGGTAAACAATGGTTAGGAGACCAATAAAAAACATGCATGTGTAACCGTTATCAGTAGGATGTGACTATGCTGTGGTAATCTTCTATTTTGATGATTTCTTTTTTTTTGCTTTCAAGATGTGAATGTCAAATTGTATCTGTAGAGAAGAAGTGTTAGTACAAAATGAAAACTACGATCTCCGCTTGTAAAATAAAGTTCTAAAATCTGATCTCAGAATGCCCACCCTCCAAAATAATAGCACCTTAAAAAAAAATCAAAAGAATTGGGGTGCCTGGTGGCTCAGTGGGTTAAAGCCTCTGCCTTCGGCCCAGGTCATGATCCCAGGGTCCTGGGATCGAGCCCCACATCGGGCTGTCTGCTCCACAGGGAGCCTGCTTCCTCTTCTCTCTCTGCCTGCCTCTCTGCCTACTTGTGATCTCTGTCTGTCAAATAAATAAATAAAATCTTAAAAAAATAAAAATCAAAAGAATTGGCTCCTTGAACCAGCGTGAGCCACTTCTACCTAACGCCATTTTTTTTTGTAACCTTGAAGAATAAAACAATTAAATACATTAAAATTTATACAGGAATGTTGTATGCTATGTATGCACAGTCACACATACCTCTTTAAAATTCCACATGTTGTTTCTTTTATTTTTTTTTTAAGATTTTATTTATTTACTTGACAGAGAGAAAGAGAGATCACAAGTAGCAGAGAGGCAGGCAGAGAGAGGGAAGCAAGCTCCCCGCTGAGCAGAGAGCCCGATGCGGGGCTCCATCCCAGGACCCTGAGACCATGACCTGAGCCGAAGGCAGAGGCTTAACCCACTGAGCCACCCAGGTGCCCCAAAATTCCACATTTTAAAAATTGCCAGTTAGGGGCACCTGGGTGGCTCAATCAGTTAAGCCTCTGCCTTCGGCTCAGGTTATGATTCCAGGGTTCTGGGATGGAGCCCCGCATCGGGCTCCCTGCTCAGCAGGGAGTTTTCCCTTTCCCTCACCCCTCCCTGTGCTCCTGTATGCGCTCTCTCTTGTTCACTCTCTCAAATAAATAAAATCTTTAAAAAAATTGCCCGTTAAAATTAGTGCCTTTTTTCCATGGCTTATCGTCACGAGCAATGGGCAGTGGTTTCCATGAGCTCACCTCTGCCCATCTCACGTGTGGAGTCCAGTTGCCTTAGGTACCATCAGTGAGTCTTCATATTTTGAAGAGAATAATACAACTTTGAGGAAAGTAAGTTGGGTGGGTTAGATGTTATTCTTGAATTGTGTCACACGAACAGTAAAATGAAGCAACAGAGCCTGCTGCCACCGCGGTTAGGTAACAACAACGGTTTGGAAGCAGGCGACCTTTTGGTTCAGCAGCGTTTTATGATTATTTTATATCCAGTTATGTCCCCGTCCAACTTTTTCTTTTCTTCTGGAAATTACTGAAATGTCATATATTTAAAACTGTAAGTGCAGGAAAAATTGGAGTTGCTAAAATCAGTGTTGCCCTGAGGCAGTGGTAAAAAAAAATATTTTTTTTCATGAAGGAAATGTATTAATTATAGTGGAAACATTTTAAAAGGAACATTTAAGAAGCACTACTGTAGTGCTGCAGTTCCGTGTTTGTGTTTGAATTTAGTACATGTCATTTTTGATTCACTGTGGTTTTATCTCATTTACAAAAATAGAAGTAACCTATAGAAAAAAGCTTGGTGATTGTGGAACTGCTTTTTCTTCTGCAAAAGGAAGGATAAAGGCGAAGCTGGCAAAGTATGTGGGTTTTATAATGGAAAGAAGATGGTTCAAAGGAGCCCATGAATAAATGGTAGTTCTCTCACTTTACCAAACTGATGGAATTATTTTGATAAACTTCCCAAGTGGCGAATTCATCCGTGATGGCAGTCATCACTGTCACAGTGTGGCACTCACATGATTAATGGCATTATTGTCAATAAATTTGGTAAGAGTTTTTGCTTTATCAGAATAGTTTTCCAGAATAAGTCACATTAGTGACATCAGAAGACTCTGGGATTTCAAAAAAATCAAGTTTAGAAGTAGTTGATTAAAACTTAGAAATAAGGGTGCTTGGGTGGCTCTGTCGGTTAAGCATCTGCCTTTCGCTCAGGTCATGATTGCAGGGTCCTGGGATCAATCCCCACATTGGGCTCTATGATCACCAGGCAGTCTGCTTCTCCCTCTGCCTACATAAAATCTTTAAAAAAAAAATTTTTTTTTTATAATAAAACTTAGAAATCAGGCACCTGGATGAGTCAGTCAGTTGGGCATCCAATTCGTTGTTTTAGCTCAGGTCATCATCTTCCAGTCCTGGGATCCACCCCAGTCGGGCTCGACTCTGCTTAAGATTCTCTCTCCCTCTATTGCCCCCTGCCCCTCTCCCCCTGCTCCCAGGCCTGTGTGCACACTTGCTCTCTCCCTCTCAAATAAATACTAAAATGAAATCTTTGAAACTTAGAAATCAGGGCACCTAGGTGGCTCAGTCGGCTAAGCAGCTGCCTTTGGTTCGGGTCATAGTCCTGGGGGTACTGGGACCCAGCCCTGCATCAGGCTCCTAGCTCAACAGGGAATCTGCCTCTCTCTTTCCCCGTCCCCTCCACGCAGCTTGTGCTCTTTCTCTTGCTTGTGCTCTCTCAAATAAATAACTAAAACAAAAACAAAAACTTAGAAATCAGAGTATTTTTTTTTAAGATTTTATGTATTTATTTGTCAGAGAGAAAGAGAGCACAAACAAGGGAGGGGCAGGCAGAGGGAGAGGAAGAAGCAGCCTCCCCGCTGAGCAAGGAGCCCAATGTAGGATTTGATCCCAGAACCCTGGGATCATGACCTGAGCTGGAGGCAGCTTAACCAATTGAGCCAAAATCAGAATATTTAGAAGTAGATAAACGTGAGAAGAAATTCAGTTGATCTTGATTGATTTTAGTGGAGTTGTAGAACTCTTCCCAACTGCCCATCATTAAAGAGTAGCATGGATCTGGCTGTGAAGTGTGTGTGGTTGGTGGTGGTGTTCATCCCACCAGCCTTAATGATAGTGTTCTTTAGTTTATTTTACAGTTTAATTTAAATTCACAGAAAAGTACCAAATGTTGTGGGGCCCCATTTAGCCCAGAAATGCAGTGGGGTGACATGGTGAACCAGCTTGGCATTAAGAATTCAACAGAGGTAATATACAAAGTACATAATTGAGAGTCAACCCTGCATTCTAGTGACGGGTTATGTGCACATTTATGGTTAGTTTCTTTGAAGAGAAAGAGTGTTTATTCGGTTTTTAAAAATGAAAGAAAAGACTAAGAATAGCATTTTATTAGCCTTAGTATTTATATTACATTCTTGTCACATTTACTTACAGCTTGTTTACAGGTGGTTTGTTTAATTATTCAAACGTGGTGAGCGTCTCATGTGCTGGATAGTGTGCTGTCTGTGGTTCAAAGTAAAGAAGAATTTGTCCTTGGGCTTGAAAATGCTCTCGACTACTGACGGCTTTGCTTTTAAAAACTTGAGTTTTGACTTAGTCGTGGAATTGTATGGAAGACATTAGATTCGCCCATCCGAACTTAATTATAAAGTCTGTTAATCAGTCTTTATTATTTAAGGGTAATGTAGTTTGTTAATGCAGTTTCAAATACCGCCTCTCTCCTGCAGAAAATGTTAAAATTTCAGTTTTCATTAGCATGCTATTTGGAATTTTTTAAACCAAGTATTTATGCCCTTTCCAGGGAAATGATTTGATTCACCAGAATGAGAGTCTCTCTTAGAAATAATCCAAATTTCTCTGTATTTCATCATCCTTATTTTCATAGGCCTGATTATGACACCTTAAATTCCAGAAAAATCTTCATCGCAGAACCCAGCAACTCCGAAGAATGCTTAATCTGTCCCTTTAATAATTCTTGAACTGTGTGCGAAAAAGAACCCTATTTTTCCTAGGCTGCAGTTTTTTAAGCTATCTCCATTGGCAAGTTGTACGTAAGTAAGGTCTTAACTAAGGAAACTCTCCAGGCAAACATTCCTATGCTCCAGTTATGTTGTTTTCTCTTTGCTGCTATGGATTTTGTCATCACTTAACCAAGGCTTCTCTCCTGAATCTCAGATTACTTTTAGAGTATCAGATCCCATTAGGTACCCTTACATATCACAGTGATCAACACTGCCGGTTTTTTTTTTTCGTATTGTATGACGGAATTGCAGGATATATGTAAGATGTACAAGTTACTTCTTTGCCTGTTGTCACTGACTTAATATCTCTTTCTTTTTTTCTTTTAGGTTGTTTGATGTATGCACAGTGTCACGAACAGACAGAGAAACCAAACTGACATTAGTGTTTGAACATGTCGATCAAGACTTGACCACTTACTTGGATAAAGTCCCGGAGCCTGGCGTGCCCACTGAAACCATAAAGGTACCAAGAATCATCTCTCTGCTTGATTAAATAGTCACACTATTATAGTCCATTACTCAGTCGCATTTCTTTCCTATGAAGATTGCCAGGGGGTGCCTAGCTGGTTTGGTCAGTGGAGCATGTGACTCTTTATCTCAGGGTCTCAGGGTGTAGAGCTTACTCTAAAAAAAAAATATATTGGGGCGCCTGGGTGGCTCAGTGGGTTAAGCCGCTGCCTTCGGCTCAGGTCATGATCTCAGGGTCCTGGGATCGAGTCCCGCATTGGGCTCTCTGCTTGGCAGGGAGCCTGCTTCCCTCTCTCTCTCTCTCTCTGCCTGCCTCTCTGTCTACTTGTGATCGCTCTCTGTCAAAAAATCTTAAAAAAAAAAAAATATATATATATATATATATATATATATATATATATATTGCAAGAATTAGAGCTTTTGGAACTCTGTAGATAATTAAATGTACCAGCTAAGTGAGATGTTCAAAGAATGAGGTATATTCTAGCTCATTAATTATAGAGCTGAGTGAAAAAAACCTTTGTGGTGTTAATACATATTAAAATTTTTGAAAAGTATCTCTATGTACATTATCTGGCCCTAATCTTAGAAGGTATAGTGTCGTAAATATAGCTCAGTTTTTTTCTGATCGTTCACAGACTCTGAGGGACATAATTTGAAACTTTGCCTTGAGCACGTTGCATATTGTAATTGTATAATGACTCCAGGACGTAAATTATACTGTGTAAATCTGAAATACTGGTTCTTAGACCCTTGGTTCTCCATTTTTTTTTCTCACTCATGAAACAGTTAGAGGAAACCTCAGTGCCAGGTACGGTCCTAAACCCTTGGGATGCAGGAATGACTTAAGACTCCTTAGAGATCATCCAGAAGTTCTTTCTTCCTTCAACCCTAGCGGGAAAACCTACTTAGGAAGTTTTGTTGGTCATACTTCCGTCCTGCTTAATGGAACTTCCCAGTGTATCTCTTGGATCAGTGAGTGTCGTGGGTGGACGGGTCTTTAAGATGACCTTTTCATTTATGTGTATTAGGTGACTTAATGAAACAGGCCCCTTACCTAATCATTCCATGTTTAGAAATGGGTTCTAAAATTCAGCATCATTTTAGATAAGAGGTAATAGCTGGAAATACTTTATGTGGAAATACTTTTATGGAAATACTTGACTTCTAGTGATAGCAAGGTGGTGTGTTCAGATGCTGACACATTTAGAACTTGATGCTGAATGATTTGTTCCTTTGGTTTTACGTTGATAAAGGATTTATGTTCCCATCTGCCTTTCATAAAAGAATATGATGCTCAGTAGTGTGCACTCGTCTCTTCCTGAGCAGTTTTAGGGACTTAAAGGCCCTTTAAGTGTGGGAATTCCTGGAGCGCCTGGGTGACTCAGTCGGTTAAGTGTCCGATTCTTGATTTCCGCTCAGGTCATGATATCAGGGTCATGAGATCAAGCCCTGCGCTCAGCATGGAATCCGCTTGAGATTAATCTGCCCCCTTCCCCCCCCCCCTTGCCGGCTAACGTGCATGCGCGCTCTCTCTCTCTCTCTAAATGAATAAATCTTAAAAAAAAAAAAAATGTAGGTATTCCTTCTTACCTGTCTTGGCCCTCTTCTCCTCTATCCCTGCATCCCTCTTTCCTCTCACTTTCTTTCCAGTGTGGCTTCAGTGCTTTCCTCTATGAGTTTGTCTGAAACCCTATGTTCATCCCACAGGGCAGAGCCCCTTTTCGTGGACTCTGTTACTTGCCAAGTTAGACTCTGTGTGGTTCATGATTTCTTACCTGTGTCATCTTCCTCCTCACGGTCATTTCTTTGCTTCCCCCCCACACCAATAACTATCTGCTGAACTACCAGGCCCACCCCAGATAGTTTTTGATCAACTTTCACAGCTGGATGTAATCTCATTGGTCTTAACAGCGCTTGTTCTACACATCTCCCCCTTTTAGTCCTGTTTTCTACCTTTAATTGAGATTATTTATGTCCATATTCATTCATCTTTGTATCCAGACAGTCGCTACACAATGAGTTTTACACATAGGTACTCAGTAGGTAAGACACATTGACAGCCTTTCTTCAGATGTAATTACTTCAAAATTATTTTTAGGAGGGCAGGAGGGGGAAATAATGCTGGTTATCAGAAGGTTTTGATAAGATGAACTGTTAAAAGTATTTCCAAGGGGCGGCTGGGTGGCTCAGTGGGTTAAGCCTCTGCCTTCAGCTCAGGTCATGATCCCATGGTGCTGGGATCGAGCCCCGCATCGGGCTCTTTGCTCATCGGGGAGCCTGCTTCCTCCTCTCTCTCTGCCTGCCTCTCTGCCTACTTGTGATCTCTCTCTCTGTCCAATAAATAAATAAAATCTTAAAAAGAAAAAAAAAGTATTTCCAAGTTTTCCATCCATCTACTGGGAAAGGAAATGTCACTCATTCTGTATTGAACAGGAAATTCTTCCAGAGTGTCTTAAATTTCTTCAGCCTTTAGGGGTAATACCCCCACTGATCATATAGTGATCAAGTTTGCTGGTAGAGGTGGAGGTGGAGGCAAGGGGATCTGGTTATTTAAGGTTAGTGTTTAATGGTATATTGATGCTTTCATAGTGAATTATGAAATACTTTAGGCAATTAATGTAGATGTCAATGGTTAATTGAACATTTTCCTAACTTAAAGGCTAATCAAAAGATCTCTTTTGTCTTCATCTTTAACTTTTAAAAATTTTCTGAACTATACTATGCTAATCTGCTTTTCTTCCTTATCAAATTTAAGAGTTTTCAAAGTAATTTGAGTGTTTGTGATCTGGTGAGGCCATTATTTAAAACCTGAATAATCATGGTAAAAGCACTATAAAACCATTAGATGTATAGTTTTAGGCCTTATATGGAAATGATACAAAATTATTTTTAGTGAAAACTTGTATTTTTGTTCTTGTGATTGATTTCTTTTTTAAAGAGTTGGTATATAGGGGCGCCTGGGTAGCTCAGTCAGTTAAGCATCTGCCTTTGGCTCAGGTCGTGATCCCAGGGTCCTGAGACTGAAGTCCTGCATCAGGCTCCCTGCTCAGTGTGGAGTCTGCTTCTCCCTCTTCCTGCTTCTCCCCCTGCTTGTGCTTGCTCTCTCTTTCTGTCTCTGACAAATAAACAAATAAAATCTTTAAAAAAAAAAAAAGAGTTGGTATACAGGATAAACATCTGCTAAGGAGGAGGTTCTGGTTAGTTGGGGTTCTGGTTAATTCAGTTTGGTAAGGACTCAGTCAGAAAACAGAAAATATTTTGTTATATAGACTTATTTATAGGCAGTCTCAATAACTAGATAACTAAATCAAGAGAATATTGCTTTTATGAACAACCTGTTGGGAACACAGTCGGATTCTTACATAGAATGTTTTGTTTTAGTAAGAGTTTTTCTGAGTATATTGGTACAAATATTTATTGAATATTTAAGGAGAGTTTTGTGCCAGCCTTTGGGGAACAACAAAAATGAATTAGCCAAGAAGCTTGCTCTATACCCAGAAACATGCAGTACACATTTTCTTATGGTTATTTCAATAGTTTAGGGAGTGTTTACAGGTAAAAAGAAAAAAAAAAAAAAAAAAAAACAAGACTCGCTCACAAATGAGCACCGTCTACAGCTGATTCTTTGTATTATGGTACCAAAATATTTTCTAAAATGTTCTTTAAAAATGTAGATATTAGTACTGACATAGTCTTACAAGTGTCAGAACATGCCATACTGTAAAATAATCATAAATATGCAAGAAAATCTTAACATGAAATAAATATAAAACAGAAATCAAGAAAAGACCTCCTGTAAGATCATTTAGAGTAAGGGAGTTTTCCTCAACACTCTGTCCTCTACCACGTTTTCTAGGGCACTGTTTACCTGTTACCCACTTAAGTTCAGGATACTCTGGTGCCCACTCAGGACATAAATTACAGGAGGTGAGCAGTACTTGGATAAAACTGAAATGTTCTGTGGTCTCTGACTAGGTATGATAGAGGTCAAATCTTTTTGTTTAGTATTTTCATGAACAAAATAATTTGTTAGAAAAGAACCCAGGATGGGCTTATGCGATGTGCTTATTACATAGATCACATAACAATTTTTGAAATTCTTTTAAATACCATTTGTTAACAACAACAACAAAAAGGGAAAAACACCCTGGAGCCCTACGTGTTTGTGAAGGTTGATAGTTGGGCGAACTCACAGGGAAAATCTTGCAATGACTACGTGGTATTCACGTTAGGCTTTGATAAAGTAAGCGAAGTGCGGTAGAGGCCTGAACGGGAACTTGCCATTGAGAATAAAATCATGGGTGGTTCTTCCCAACATTTTAAAATACACTGTATTATAAAAATAAATAAATGCATGCATACATCTAGTGCACACTTCATCTTGAGATCTTCATCACCTCTTCTTGACGTCGTAAGGCGCAGGCGTTGGTGATGACATTGACATTTGCTTAGAGGAGCCTGTCGCCTGTTGTACTTTGAAGTCAGCAAATATTCATAGGCTTGTCATTGCCGTATCTTGTTTTCGTCTTTTAAATTCTGCATGTTATCTTTCAATGTACTTGATTATGGGGGGAGTCAGTGCCATCTTTATTTTTCTTTGAGATTTGACATTGTCTTCCTAGACTTCCATGCTTAAACTTTAGGAGACAATAATTGACACCTTAATGATTCTTATTTTTTTTAGGGTTCAAGATCAATTTAGAGTCTCTGTGCTTAGATAGCACTTTTCATTTACGAGGACTTTATGAGAAAAGGGGGCTTCCAGATTTTTTTTTCTCTTTCATGCCTTTGTCAGCCGCCCTGTGAGAGGGAATCAGAAAGAACCTGTAAATAAAATCTGTCTTCTTGTTCCTTAACCATTGTAACTGCTACCCAGAAAATGAACTATATGGCAGGTTTTGTATCAGGAGAGACTTCCATGTAAAGTCTTCTGTTTTATAGGGTTTTAAAATGAAATGCCCTGTTTTACTGAACTACTCATGTGGTGCTTAGGCTTGCCTGTAATAGTATAATGTATTTCCTAGTATATGGAATGGCTTCTCAACATCTTATAAACTCCGTCTTTGGACATTCTGTGCCTATAACATGTTTGTTGAAATTGGCAGTATAATTTCACAAGTAGAAATCCAAGGCACTGAAAGATCAGTCGGAAAAGATCAGCTGTCTCTCCAAAACAGGACAGGGTTCTTTTAGCTCGGGACCATATGGCCCCTTTGTATGACTCAATCTTGAAATAAAAATTACATTTTACTTATGTATTTCTATGATAAATGAATTCTATAGGGCTTGAGAAGGCCCAAAAGCTCAAGGTTTATGTGTCTGTTTGGGTCATTTTCCCTGTGAATTAGATTTCGTTTTATCTTCAATTGAATGTTTCTTACAGATTTCTGTTGGTTGTAATCTCTTCTCTAGGAGATAAAATATACTATTTGGTTTATTTTACAAAACCCAGACTTCAGAGACTGACACACACTCTTAATAGCACCTGTTTTCTGCCTCTGGGAAATATCTGTTTTCATGAATAATATCTGCTTGCAGTAAACAGTGGCTCTGGTGTCAGTATGGGATGCCCGGGGCTGCGCCTTCTTTCTCCATCTGACATAACGCAGAGTGACTGATGGGTCCCCTGCCACTACGGATGAGGAAAAGTCCCCCAGACCCTTCTCTCCTCTCACCCCTAAAGGAATCAAGCCATTGCCCCTTCTCGGCTCCTGGTGGTCTCCACTTTGCCTGAATTATGAGCAGGTGATTTGTCTCATCTTTGCAGGACACAGAGCAAATTAACATGAAAATATCGCTTCTCAGAAAACAAGGCAGGCTTGAATGCCCCGTCGCTGCTGGTCATTAGCCATCTGCCACCGACACTCATACTCTGTTTATCACATTGGAAATTCAGAGCAGATGTTGCATAATAAGGTGATCCCAAAAACAAGGCAAGAAATTCAAAGAACACATACTCCACAATAACGATAAGGATCCTGGAAGGACAGTTTTTTCCATCTAGTGTCATGGCTGGACTAATTGAATAGACCATGTTTTTAAAAACACACATGTATGCACACACATCTGTCCTTGTGTTTAATGCTGCTTTTTGTAGTAACGTGAAATAATTTTGAAAGAAAGCGCCCATGGGAAAGCTGTCTGAGAAGACTGTTTAATAAAATTAATTTTAATAAGCAAAGTAGAATGTCCTAATAACACTAGTTCCAGGGCAAAGGAGCTCATAGGGCAGTCACGCCAGTGTTGATTTTTATTCTGTGATGGACTCCAACATACAGCAATTTAACTTCAGATAGTTCACTCCTTTCGTACAGTTGGATCCCTCAGGGCTCGTTGCTCACCAGTGCTATTTCCCAGACCATTAATTTTCTTCTTAGTACTCAAGATTCTATGTTCCCTATACCCTTTCCCTCCACTGCTTCTCCCACCCGTCGCTATCCCCACCACCACCACTGTCACCACACCCCCACTCTCCACATGCTTACCTTTACTGGGCTCTGCATAGCTCTGCACCAGCCCTCTCTTCTGTCCCCGGCTTTGGGCTCTCTCCAACCTGCGTCCTAGGAGTCTTTCATTTTAGTTCCGCTACCCTTCCACATCGAGGTAACAATACTTGATAGGACCCGCTGTTACAGTGTTTTATCTAATCCTTGTATGCACGTTCTAGACCCTTATGATACCCTATAAGAAGCATATCATTCAGGGCACCCGGGTGGCTCAGTTGGTTAAGCGTCCGACTCTTGATTTCGGCTCAGGTCGTGATCTCGGGGTTGTGAGATGGAGCCTGTGTGCAGCTTCCTGCTCAGCAGGAATTCTGCTTGGAATTCTCTCTCTCCCTCTGCCCCCCACCCCGTGCTTACACATATGCGCTCACTCGCTCTCTCTTTTTCTCTCTCTCTAAAAAAAAATACATAAATCTTTAAAAGGCACATCATTCACAGTGTATTAACCATTGTGCTTGGAAGTATTCTTTAAAAAAAAAAAAACAGGCATCTGGACTTTCCATCAGGAATGCAACCTAGATGATAGATTTTTTTCCTATGGAAAGTCAGCTCCAAATATAGTCTTTTGACTCAACAGCAGTGTTTTCTGCACACAGACCACACCCTTCCCTATGTATGTGTTCTCCTGACACATACGCATAGAATTGGGAGGGGATGTCTTTAAGAGGAACATCAGCTCCATTGCTCTGAGGAAGAGGTAAGCAGCCAGTCCAAGAGCAGCCAGC
The DNA here is from genome assembly GCF_002288905.1 of Enhydra lutris kenyoni. NCBI lineage: Eukaryota > Metazoa > Chordata > Mammalia > Carnivora > Mustelidae > Enhydra > Enhydra lutris. The sequence goes on along the minus strand of NW_019154100.1, from coordinate 4,820,239 downwards.
AGCGTAGCACCCACAGTTGGCCATTGACTCCAGGAGGAGAGATCCTCAGAAGGAAGTGAGTCAACTCTGAGTTTTCCCCAAATTTGGGGGGAAATATAGAGTGTATGAGCTAAACTTGTGGTAAGTTTCAGTAAATCAAGAAACTTCTTCAGGAAGAACATACTTAGATAATCTGGATTTTGAGGACTCCCCCAGAAGGAAATCCTTAGACAGTTTCCCAAGCCCTGGAGTAAGCTGAAAACATCAGGAGACAAAGGACAGAATTATGCAAATACATGATTATCTAAAAGTAGGTAATAACAATTATAACAGTTATTTGCTGGTTTGGATTTTTTTTTTTTCCTAACAGGAAATAGGGGTTAAAAAAAAAAAAAAGCTAGTTGTCTTTCTAAAGGTGTACTGTAAGACTGACTCACTTAAAATAAATACTGACTCACTAAAGTAAGCAAACGACACTTTGATCAAGCTAATAACAGGTAAGTTGGAATCGCTTTAGAAAATGTTTCTTCACCTTAGGCATTGAATCTGTTTATAGAGCCCATTAAAAAGTCACAGGCAGTGTATACCCAGTGTGTTTCACCGTGGTGACACAGCAGAGAGAGGCTCTGCATAGAACAGGGATATTCCTCGTCTAAATTTAGCATGTGCCCAAGCTCTCTGGTTATAGTCTTTTTTCTGGCTCTCTTCCTCTCAGTGTTGTAACATTCAAGGCTTCACCCTCCGTCCTCTTTGCTGTCTATACTTTCTGACCAGGTGATGTCATTCCATCCAGAATCTTCAGATATCATATATCCTCCAGCCTGAGCTCTCCCCCATGCTCTAAGTGCACCATATGATATCTCATAACCAAAACATTGCCCAAGGATCCTCTTGCCAGTTGAAGCCTATCCCAGGGGCCCCCATTGTTTGAGCCCCACTCGTAGGCATTATTCTTGGTTTCTTGCTTTCCTTCACAGTCTTCATCCAGTCCATGAGAAAGTACTTTTGGCTTTATTCCCCCAAAGATATCCCCAGTCCAACTACTTTTCAGTATCTTTATTGCTAAAGCTCTAGTCTTAATCCATCAGACCAGCTTTGTAACCCAGTATGCTGTCTTCCATTCCTGCCCCTTTATCGATCATCCTCGGTATAACAACCAGCGGGACCTTACTAAAACATAAAGTATTACTCCCCCATTGAAAACTTTTCTCCAGTGGTTTCCCATGACCTGTAGAATAAAATCAGGAGTCCTACATGACGGAGGGCTCTTTCTTCCTCCACCCTCCAAATTCCAGTGTGCCTCCACCCTTCTCTGGTCCACTGTTCTCCAGCCACACCTGTTTTCTTTCTGTTCTCCTGTCATGCTTCCAGCTTGGAGTGTAATGTACTGACTGTTAGTGCTGTTTGGAATGTTCCACACCTCTCCCTCCCCTGTCGTTCTGTTTTATCTTCTTCATAACTCTGAGCTGAAGTTATCTCATTCATTTTTTTATGTGTGTTTGTCTTTCCCAACTGGAAGGTAAGAGCTTTGGGGTCAGGACTGCAGTTGATTGCACTTACGCCAATACTAGTGTGCTGTCTAGAATGTAAGGGACACCCCTAGGTTGATGAACAGATGTTGGTCACTGTACTAAGGTGCTTACCTCACTAATCCTCTAATTAATTCTGAAATGTAGGAATCAATGGACCCATGGTACAAGTTAGTAAAGTGTACTTTTTCAAGGGTAGATTGTGTATGTAATTATGCATCCACACACACATAGAAGAATAAGCCCATGTGGTACGTCCTGTCTCAACACATCCACTTTGTGCCTGCACATTCTTTACAGTGAGCAGGGGCGTTGGGATTATCCACATTATAACTAAGGATTCACTTCATTGGCTTGGTTTAGATGTAGTCTAAAGCCAATAGCTGATCTCCACTAGAACTATAAAGTGTTTCCTCTGTTCATGTAGTACTGACTTACCAAAATTCCAGAAATTATCATCTTTCCATGTTGGATTCTGTTAAATAGGTTTTATACTAAGGATCGGAAACCAAGTCCAATGAAGAGAATGATTGATGCTATGAAGTGCAGACCCTCTTCTCGTCTCCCCGGGACATATATCTAAAAGATAATACAGTAGTTACACATTTTTTAAAATTTGAAGCTAAGTTTGCCGTAAGGATACATTCAGCATTGTGTCCAAAGTTCCTCCTCATCCCCACCAGGAGAAGTCACAGCTTTGAAGTTAAGTGACTTTACAAAATCTAACTGAAAATACTGTCCTGTATTTATTCATTTGCATTTTGATCCTTCTTACCCCCAAATTACAGATACTCCTATGCATTGGGGAGTTTGGAAGTTAAGATAGCACCGTTCTGCTGGAACAGTTGCTAACAATTTACAGTCACTACATTTTAAATTAGTGAAAGGTCTATAAAGATGGTATCCACCAGTTATCTAAGATAGCATTTTATTCCTCATTCCTAAGCAAGGTGGAAAGGATTAATCAGTCCTTTCATTGCAGTTAAGAAAATCATTCTTGGTTCTAGTAAATATTTGTCAAATGAATAATGCTTTCACAAACCCTTGTGTAACGAGCCCTTGAAAACCCGATAGCGGCAGTCATGAGATTCAAATACCTCCAGTGTATGAACTGTTGTTGCGATTTCTCTCATTCTGCTCTTCCTCTTTCTCATCGTCATTCTCAAAGAGAAAGATTCTCCAAAAAGTTCGACTCCGGTGGAATATGAAATGAGGAGAACTTGACCTGAATTTGGACTTCTGTATCTAAATCAGGGGCTGATGCCAAGCATCTGGCTGCTGTGACACTTGAAGTCTTAGGAAGTGAAAGATAATTCTGGACTGTTAGAAATCATCAAGTATAAATCTAATCTCTAAAAACTCTCACTACTGCCATGCAATAGTAAGCTTAATTGAGATGCCTGGAAAATGGACTAAAACCAACACATTTTGCAAAAAAGGAGTTCCACCAAATAAAGGGTTAATGAAGGTGGGTAAACATGATGTTCTGTTTCTCCAAGTGTGGTCGTGAATCAGCTACATAACCACTGCCTCCAGTGCTCCTTTAAAACAGTCGTCCTGCCCTAACCAATTCTCCAGCCTGCTCTCGAAAGGAGTGTGTAGTAAGTACCCTCTGGTGATGCTTATAGACACTGCAGTTTATTTATTTATTTTTTTAAAGATTTTATTTATTTATCTGACAGAGAGAGAGCACAAGTAGGCAGAGAGGCAGGCAGAGAGAGGGGGAAGCAGGCTCCCCGCCGAGCAGAGAGCCCGGGACTTGATCCCAGGACCCTGAGATCATGACCTGAGCCAAAGGCAGAGGCTTAACCCACTGAGCCACCCAGGCACCCCCTAGACACCGCAGTTTAAAAACTATTCTCCTTCATTATCTTTATATGTGACTTATGGCAGGACTGGCATGGGGGAATGGAATACATTCTGAGATGGCTCAAACCTCTGAAATATTTGCTTGCTGTGCCTGAGTAATGCCAGCCACCAGAAGATTCAGATCTCAGCCCAGGTGAAGTCCGGTGTGGCATTTTAACTAAAGTCATCCATACGTACAACACCTGTTTAATAACACCCAGGTTTTAGGGGTGTCTGGGTGGCTCAGTTAAGTATGTGCCTTCTGCTCAGGTTGTGATCCCAGGGTCCTGAGATTGAGCCCCACATCCCGCTCCCTGGCAAGAAGCCTGCTTCTCCCTCTCCCTCTTGCTGCTCCCCCTGCTTGGGCTTGCTCTTGCTCTTTCTCTTTCTCTGTGTGTCAAATAAATAAAAAAGTCTTAAAAAAAAAAAAAAAAGAACACTGAGGTTGTATTCCTTAAAATGTTCTATTGGCCAATGCTAACTCACTAATAAAAATTAAAAAGAAAACACTTCGGAATATGAGAATTCTAACTAGAAATTCTTCTTCTTTTTTTTTAAGATTTTATTTATTTGTTTGATAGACAGAGATCACAAGTAGGCAGAAGGGGAGGCAAAGAGAGAGGAGGAAGTAGGCTCCCTGCTAAGCAGAGAGCGCGATGCAGAGATCGATCCCAGAGATCATGACCTGAGCTGAAGGCAGAGGCTTTAACCCACTGAGCCACCCAGGCGCCCCTCTAACTAGAAATTCTTAAGCCACTCTGAAATCTTACTCTTTAAAAAAAATTCTTAATGACACATCACGATTTGACCTTTGAAAGACGCTTTTTGTTTCATTTCACTTATGTTTTTACAGTTCTCTGTGGTCTTGAATTAATAAACTGTTACCAGACTTACAAATGTAACTGGTTCAGAATTCTTAACCTGTTTTACAGGTAAGGAACCAAATCCATGTGAAAGTTAGGTGGGTGATAGCTTTTTTAGCACTAACAGCAGTGCCAAACATAGTATTCAGGTACTCCCATATTAGAAGCAATGAGTGCTCAGAATTTTTTCCAGCTGTCATTATAAACTTTCTTTTTTAAAAAGATTTATTTTAGAGAGAAGGAAAGAGAAGGCACGTGAGCAGGGGTGGGGGACAGAGGGAAATGGAGAGAGGGATTCTCTAGCAGACTCCCCACTGAGCACGGAGCTGACATGGGGCTCGATCCCAGAACCCTGAGATCATGTCATTAGAAGCTTTTAACAAATACAAGCTGGTAGCTTTGTTGATTTTTATATTTACCATTGCTCTCTGCTGTCCTTAACCATACTTGTTCATTTTTCCTTTCTTGGACAAACCAAAGAAATATTTATCATTCTATTCCAGTAGAGTCATACCACTTTTAGATTGGAAGGCTAAAATAGAACATAGCAGGAAATTGGGGACCACAGGGCATAGGAGCTTTCACTGTGAATTAAGTTTGGGAACTGCGACATTACCGGTTAATTAAGTCTACATTGAGCAGTCAGATTTTGATTGATTTGGAAACAGTTACCCTCAGTCTAAGATGTTCTTTGGCTATGTCTCGTATGGAATGAACACTTGAAGTGCTCTTCGTTGACATTTTAATTTCATTTATATATGACGTTTTAATGTTCAAATCTGGAACTCAGAAATTCACATCACCCATAGCTGAAGACCTGATGTGTTTGTTGAGACTAATTTGGTGTAAAGGCCGTAGGCAAGGGCCCTGCTTCCCTCTGCCCCCTCCTATGAAAATATATTCCTCTCAGCAGGACAGGGTACAAGAAAGGGAAGAAATGAGTTGGTGGTAACAAGACAATTAATTGAATAGGCCCAAGGGAAAAAGAAAATATTTATAACCCACAATAATCCCCCAAAAGTAGCTTTTTTAAAAAGCATGTGATTATGTTGAGTGTAAATATCTGAAACATTATATGACTCTTATTCCCGCATTATGATTATTACCCCAGTCACAGCAATTTATCTTGTAAACCTAGTAAGTTCTCTAATATTTTCCACCAGATATTAAGGGTTGGTTGATGCATGTCTTCAGTGCAAAAACTATATAATGCCAATAAATGACATGAAAGGACAAAAATACCAGTAAAGTTTTGTCTTTAACATCATCTGTTCTAAACGTGGCTCCTGTACTAATGGTCCTTGGTAATCATCTCATCATTACTGTTAAGGCCTTGATGGAAAACACTTAGGAACCGGAAGAAAGTGAAATATAAATTACATTAGAATGAATTAAGAAAAGAGTTGCATTTTGGTATCCTCCCAAGCAGAGAGATTTATGAAAGCATCACCCACCGAGAGAAAGGACTTCTTTCCTTTTCTGTTTCAATACTACCATCACTTTCACCAGCAAGGTTTCTCAGGACCTTCTTACTTTATTTATCACTAAGTTCCATAATTAACATATGGTTCATGTTATTGATTTCTCAGGTTTCAAAGTAAAATAAATTGAGCTTTCTTCCACATTTAGAATATACAGTTTTTTTAAGGAACTCTAAACAAAGACACGCATTATTTGTAAGTCAGAGAGCAGCTGCCAGAAAACAGAAAATTAGGAATGGAGTCATGGGTGAAATAATGGAGATACTGTTCAGAGGTAACCCTTTGTACAGCAGGAAATTTTCCTTAGAAAAGAGACAGCTGAGTTTGCTTGTAAATTTTGCTAGAAACAGGCCTGATTTAGTAACATTTAGTGCTGGTTAGGAGACTGAAGACAGAACTTTCAGCTTTGGATACCAAGCAAGTGCTCTCTTTTATGGTTTTGTATAAAGTCTAATAAACACTTTATAGTTTTGAAAGGCATGTGTGTATGGGGGGGTCACTGTTAATTTTTTTAATGAATAGAATAACATATAAGCAAATATCAGATCTGGGAGTCAAGTTTTCTAAGCAAAACACTATAGATAGTATCACAAAGGAAACAATTCATGGACTAGACTATAAAAATTTTAAACTTAAATTAATTATAAATAAAACTAAAAGGCAAATAAAATTATTTACAAAAATATGACAAGTTTAGTATCCTTAACATATAAAAAGCTTTTATAATCCAATAAGAAATTACCCAATTTAGATATAGAGGAGGAATGTGCAGAGTCAGGAAGAAACACATCTACATGGAATGGTTGAAAGGGGAAATCCTCAGCCTTACAGATAATCAGAGAAATACACATGAAAAAGGAGGATGTACTAAGATTAAATAAATTACAAAAATTCATCTAACAATGATTTTTGCAAAAAAATATTTTTGAAGAATAATTGCATAAAGAAAGACAAGCTTCAAACTGTTTATACAGGATGTTCCTAAGTTTGAAGTCCATCTCAAGTGCATATATTGAAAACCAGAAGGAAATGTACTAAAACACTAAAAACGTGTATCTTTGTGGAGATGTTATGGGTTGTTTATATATATAAACAAAAAAAAGTCTAAAGTGAGCATGTACTATTACTACACGAGGCCATATGAATTGTCAGTAGTTGACTGCTTTTGCCCTACAAAAATAGAAATTTCCTGTAATTCAGCCTAATATTAACATCTGACAAGGGTGTTTCAGCATCGTTTTTTTATGGGGAATACACTCTGTTACAGAGAAGTTTAAGTTCTTACATCTGAATCTTTTCTTCATGGAGCAACATAAGAATTATCAACATAGTATCATTTCCTTTGCTCTTAGGCAACACAATAAGACAGATTTTGTAAAATAATCAATGTATAGGGGCGCCTGGGTGGCTCAGTGGGTTAAGCCGCTGCCTTCGGCTCAGGTCATGATCTCAGAGTCCTGGGATCGAGCCCCGCATCGGGCTCTCTGCTCTCTCGGGGAGCCTGCTTCCTCCTCTCTCTCTGCCTGCCTCTCTGCCTGCTTGTGATCTCTCTGTCAAATAAATAAATAAAATCTTTAAAAAAAAAAAAAAAAAAAAAAAAAAATCAATGTATATACATTAAAAGCATTTAGTACATGCCTATTGATGCTAATAATGATAAAACGACAAACATTGAAAGAGTAGAAAAAAAATGATTGGTTTTCTAATAAGACTTACTGATACCATTGTTGTCTCCTTTAATCTTACTGTCATATTACCAGTAAATAGAATAACTGGGCTATGGGGGAATTTCGCTTGATTGTAAATGGAGGTAATTACTACTGAGTAGTAAACTCTATAGAATGAATTTACAAGTCTATTTTTACTACAGTGGCAGGCATAGGCGTGGATTTCTTTAGTGCACATTGAATGTTTTCACTGTTTTTTACCTCAGATCAGCTTTTCATCCTCTTATTAAAATGAGCTCCTAACAGTTAACATTATATAGTTAAGGAAAGGCTTTTTTGGATATTTGTGTTTATTCTGTACCTGCAAAAAAAAATAAAAAAATAAAAATGGAACATTTCTTTCAAATCCTGGATTGGCCCGTACAGGGGGATTCTCCTATACAGGCCAAGTCGATGAGACAGATAGATAAATAGATAATATAATGAATGCAAAATTGATTTAATGAAGGGTTGTCAGACGTCCTTCCAATTTTTCCTGAAGTAGAATATTTGAGACTGGAAACACTAACAGTGATCTTTGGAACATGCACTTGCCCCTCACGAGAACATGAATAACGCTTAGGACAACCTGTATTTCTTCAAAGTTAAAGCAGGGGAAGTGCTGCCCAAAAAAATTTGAATGTATGTTTGTTTATTATTTTCTTTAAATGTTAGGCGGGGAGGGGAACCTTCCTTTAAAGTCTGTCATCCTTTTCCATTGTAGTCCTTTTGAACATAGGAAGATGAACATAGACCAGCGTGGGTGATAGTAAATGAAAATTGTTAAGGATACATCGTTTTCAGAACAAGAAATCCCTACAGCTTTGGTAGTCCGCTTGTTGGATTTGGAAAACTGGCATCACCAAGCAAGCTGTTCCAAAACCACTTTTATCCCAGCCTGAATCAGCAGTAGATGTCAGTCAGTAGTCATTGCTGTGTTCCCGCCGAGCCCTGTGAGCCCCAAGCTGTCAGAGGCAAATACTCTTGAGGTAGAGGCAACACACCCTTGATAGTAACCTAAAGCATTGCACAGGAGAGAGCCTCATTCCACTGGGATAGAAACCACTGAGCTCTCTTTCCTCCAGCCCAAATAACAAAGTCCTAGCCTCTAGTGATTGATGAGCATGTTACCAGGGGAAATGGACTGGAAAATCATCGCCTTGTCTTTTCCTTGCCACAGGAAAGCCATAACAGAGATCTCTATTCTTCTTCTTCTGATAAGAGGCCTAACGAAGCATCCAGAAGGGCTGGGAAGCCTGGAAATGTTCTATCCAGCTGCTTGCTGCATTGCCTTTTAAAATATGGTTTGTAGTTTCCTAACTCACAAATCAAACGTGTGTGCAGGCCGATAGCCTTTAACAAGCTGTGCTACTTTTTGACCACTGCAACGTGGCATTTGAGCTGAGAGGGGCTATTTTAATAAGTACAGGTATCCCCCATTTAACTTAAAAATACGCATTTCTAGAACATGTCTCTGTGATGAAATTAGACATGCAGAGTTCTTTTACTCCTTCTGGCATTGTTAAATCAGGTATTTATAGTCTGGAAAAACTTGGGAGTTCAGAAATGTAAGCTGGAGCTAAACTTATCAATGCAAATACTATTGTAGTTAATGGGAAACAAGGTGAGAAGCAGGCCCCACCCCCCCCGCCACAGCACCCCTCCTGACAGAGCTGTAGCAGAGCCTGTGGGCATCACACCTCGAGCTCAGGACCTGCACAGTTCTTAGTAACATTTGCGGAAGGGATTCTGAGAGATCCCAATTCATGCCACCCACTTGTCACATAAGAGGGAATGTCTGAAGTCGAATGGGATTCCTGTCTGTTAACATTTCGGCATTGGTCTTGGCCGTAAAGACCTATTATTTAGATACTATATTCTCAGCATCCTTTGGATTCAGAATGTTTGAATTTAAATTAAAATACCACTTATTGATGAGAAAGCAGGGGTCCTTAAAGACTATGCCAGCAGTGACTGTTTTAAAAAGGTTCAGTGTATTACTCTGGGAGTGCCTGGATGGCACAGTTGGTCAAGCATTTGACTTGGTTTGACTTGACTTTGGCTCAAGTCCTTATCTCAGGGTCCTGGGTTGAGCCCTGCATCGGTTTCTGTGCTCAGACAGGAGTCTGCTTATCCCTCTTCCTCTGCTCCTCCCTCCTGCTCGCTCGCTCGCTCTCTAAAATAAATAAATCTTTAAAAAAATTAAAAGGCTCAGTTTATTAATATACAGTATAGTATATAGCATTACATAGTATATTTTGGAAATGTGCTTGTTTAATAAATTAGCATTTCCATTTCCAGAACCTCTTCCTCTGTGTTTTTTCCAGGCCTGTGGTCCAGTTCTGAGTTAGAAACATTTTACACCTTTCATAAATGCAGTGGATCTCTCACAGATTATATTTATAGAAATAACAGCTCATCCACTATTTGGTGGACGGGGGCACGCATACTATTTCATTTTCTCTCTGGTCTTGTGCTTCTTGTCAGGGTGAGTTGGAGAATTTTATTAATTCCATTTGCTGGTGGAAAGGTAGGATGCCTCTTCTCTGCAGCTAACTCTTTGTAGCCAAGGAATGACCATCCTGAGGACCCCACTCTCATGTTGGCTTTGAGAGGTCCTCTCGGAATGGAAACACACGTCCTCTTAATCTGCAGGGTCAGCTTGGTGATGCTGTAGGCTCTTGTGTTTTCTTCCCCCTTCATTCCTTCCCCCCGCAAAAACGAGAGGCCTCTCTCACTTAGATCAGAATCTGCACATTGTTCATTTTGCTGGATGTCCTGGCTGCTATGAGTGTACCTTGTTTTCTCAGAACCTGGCTCCATCTTTGTATCATCTAGTACGCTTTAAAACTTGGGATGGAAGAAAAAGGGGAGTTGAATAGATTCTTGTTTATAGGAGAGTATCCACTACTTCAGAGCACCAAAATTTCACCCCGAGCCATGTCCAGACACAAAATGGAGGAGCCTCTTTGTTGTGCCTTTTTGAAATGCCCTTAGGGCTTGCCAAGTTTGTTATAAAACTCGAACTAGTCTAATTTTCCTGTAACAACTTCCCCTGTCTCTCCTTCAACTTGACTTTTGAGTTGTACCCAAGATCATGGTTAGGTGACTTTTCTACCATGCCGGCTTTTGTTTTGCTTTTTAAATTTATGAGCCTTGATTTGTTTGAGCTGAAATCAGCGGGGCCTGATCTCTAAGGGAGCCACCATTTTAAGTGACCACCGGCAGAGTTTGATTTCTGATTATATTAAGAGGAGAAAGTGGATCTTGCCAAGGTTGGGGCAGATTCCCCAACCTTGTAAAACGTTGCAGACACTTAATGGGCTTGAACTCGAGATCCTTTTGTATGTGCGCCTGTGTGTGTGAGAAAGAGTGAAAGAGACCCCCATGCCTAGAATTTTTAAAGTGGACAGCAGCATGGTAGTTAGCTAGAGGCAGGAGATACCCTGTTGGCGCCTAAGCCTTCCTGGAAGGCCGTCTGCTGGAATAGCCTCCTTGGAGATGAATCTCGGGTGGCTTCCCTTTGCCCAGATGATGTTCCGGCCCCAAACCTGAGAAGACCTTGGGAGAGGAATACTTCTTCTGTTGAAAGTACTTCGCCCATGCGAGCCTTGCTGTTTGTCACTCAGGAAAATAAACAGGCGTATGAACTCCCAGCAAATGCTACCTCCTTGGTGTGAAGCGGTTTGTAAAGCATTTTCTTCCTGGTTTGTGCGCCCTACATTGTTGTGGCTCCTCTCATCACTGACCAGCTGGCTGGTTGGTGAATAGAGCTGTGGGCCCCTCGCCATGTTTCATGTGAGGTCTTGGCTGGGTGGCAAACAGGCAGCCTGTAGCCAGTGTCAGCAATTCAGGAGGAATTGGCACAGCAGTGTCCCCATTAATTTCTGCTTGTCACATACTGTCATGCAAGTTACACCAGAGAGGAAATGACCGTTAAAAAAAAAAAGGTACCCTTGTGGTACTGGGTCCCCTCCAGACGTTCCCCGAGGTTAAACAAGTGGATACAATTAGCTCTACACAGACAGCTGCAGGGACGGGAAAGCCTAGAAGTGGGCCCCACAGCAATGTGTCTTTCCTGTTAGCAAGGAGTGTCAGCTATCAACATCTGCCAGATTTTAACCCTTCAAAGGGACCGGTAAATTGAGGGGAGCTATTATCCCACGCTCTGCTGATCATTATCAATCATAATGCCTTGGGAAATTACCACAGTGCTGCTGCCTTGGTGGCAGGTTTTGTCCTTTGGGGAGCGTTTTTTATGCCTCTGCCGGGAGCAGAGGAGAGTGATGGAGGCGAGGAGGGTGAGGGGAAACTGGCCCTTTAATCGTGGGTAATTTACTGCTCCAGGGACAGGGGCTGGAGGGCAATAAACTCCTCTTCAGTTCAAACCGAAGTCGTTAAAGTTGGTGGACTCCAGACAGCCTCCATTTCCAGAGAGATCCATCTTGCTGACTGACTTTTGTCAGGCCGTCTTCACCAAGAGCTGTGGCGGCTTTGAGAACACAGACCAGCACATTGGGGAATGAGAGCCAGTTTTAGAGGAGGCAGGCCATCCAAGATGAGAAAACTCTGAGATAATTTAGAAGCTTCCAAAAACTGTTTTTAGTTTTTGAAAGATGGAAATGCTTAAGGTGCTCTTATCCAGATAGAGTCCTGTGACTGACCTTTTTGTAAGCACATACTTTGCGTTGGGGTAGATTTTTCTCTTGTGAAGACCTGATTGCCGGTATGGAAGGATGGATAATGAGATGGTTCCCTGTGGAACTATGTTTGTGGAAATTTATTTGTCTGAACTCATCATTAGAAGTGGTTTAGAGAGAAATAGAGAATGTTTATTACAGTTTTTAACCTCCCAACAGGTAACTGAGTTCATATTTGTGTCCTTGGAATGTTTCTCTTCTGAAAAGATACCGTTTTGCTTGAGGGGAATGAGTGTTTATCAGACAGGTGTTCTGAAAGTGACCAGCAATGATGATCTATGACTATGAACTCATGGTCATCTGTGTGATTACACCGAGGACAAAACACTGGAGGGAATAATCATACTTTGGTTTTCACTGAGTTCTTCACGTTCCTCAGGAAAATCCTGGCACCATTTAACATAACTTTAAGTGAGGGCTAGAAGCAACCAGTAGGATAATTGAGTAGAAATAACACTGTGTCATTTTTTTTTAAGATTTTATTTATTTATTTGACAGAGAGAGAAATCACAAGTAGGCAGAGAGGCAGGCAGAGAGAGAGGGGGAAGCAGGCTCCCTGCTGAGCAGAGAGCTGATGCAGGGCTCGATCCCAGGACCCTGAGATCATGACCTGAGCCAAAGGTAGAGGCTTAACCCACTGAGCCACCCAGGCACCCCAACACTGTGTCATTTTTATCTGAACTTCATCTCTTCTTCTGTGGAAGAAGTGGTGGCATGATCACTAAGGACAGCTTGGAGATGTCACTGATGAATGTTAGAGCTGTTCCAATTCTACTGCATCATCTAGTTGGGAGACCCTCCTTTTATAGATTAAAAAACAAGCTCAGAGAGGTTAGGGACTTGTCTGAGAGCTCACAGTGAAGCAGAGAGCACTCACGGCTCTCCTTCACGGGTGAACTGTTCATATCATTCCATAGGCTGAGTCGGTACGACAGGACTGTTAGCCAACCTCAGCTGCAACAGAGGGGTCCCCCTGCCCTGTTGACAGCAGGGAGTGAGAGGGAACCACAAATCTGGGGTAGAGGTGACTGTCTTCAGTAAGGGCACAGTCAACTTGTGCCATAATGTCAGGCTGTATATTTCATGTACCCATTTTAAGTTGGCCTTGTTGGTACAAGAGATACTAATTTTAAAAGATGGCCTTCCTGTACAATTTTGAGTGTATCTAGTAACACATAAAAATATTTCTTAGTTGTTGTTGTTTTTTAAGATTTTTAAAAATTTATTTATTGTCAGAGAGAGAGCACAAGCAGGCAGAGTCGCAGGCAGAGGCAGAGAGAAGCAGGCTCCCCGCTGGACAAGGAGCCCGATGTGGGACTCGATCCCAGGACCCCAGGATCATGACCCGAACCGAAGGCAGCGGCCTAACCGACTGAGCCACCCAGGCGTCCCTATTTCTTAGTTTTAGTGTCAAAAGAATATATAGACCTAGGGAAATTTGCCTCTTTAGGTATTCGTAATATTTTACAAAGTAGATTGCAAAGGAGAATCAGTGAAGTATATGTAAATGTGAATTCACATGAATATATGTTCAGTCCCTAACTATGGGATCTCTTATCTTGTAGATGAGTAGACTGTATGTGAGTTTTTCTGTTACTCATGTTATTGATCTCTGATTTTAGGGATGATCGCTAATTGACTTCTGCTTGAGCTCAGGTGAATATAGAAGCATATAATTTAAAAAGCTAATAAATGTCCCATTTTGATGTTCAGAAGTGGATTTATTCACTACAAAGTAGATTTTTATTTCGGTTAAAAAGGAAAACATGTAGAAACTAAGTTATACTTATTCATGTTTATTTTTTTTTAAAGATTTTATTTATTTCTTTGACAGAGAGCACAAGTAGTGGGAGTGGCAGACAGAGGGAGAGGGAGAAGTAGGCTCCCCACTTAGCAAGGAGCCCAATGTGGGGCTAGATCCTAGGACCCTGGGATCATAACCTGAGCCGAAGGCTAACACTTAACCAACTCAGCTACCCATGTGCCTCTAGTTACTCATGTTGAAATAGCATTGTTTTGTCAAAATTGTTCCTTAGGCCTGATTTCAGGGTCTGTCATACAATATCAGGCTTTAATTAAAGCCCATACCTGAAGATTGTGTAGGCTCCAGAGGAATACCAGATGATTGGAAACAGGATAGCAGAGAAAATACCAATTTGGTGAACAATGATGAGCCAATTTGACCAAAAAAAACACTGGATTGAATTTCATGGGGAGTCACCGAATCATTACTAACTCCCATGGTATTCAGAATCATAACATCAATCATGATGAACCACTTTGGTAGTCATGGATCTGTAATATGTAATTCCATAAAAATTCTCTGGCTTTTGGAACTAATTAATAGTGCTATATTTTATAAAATGGCAGATTTCATTGAAAATGCTGATATTTACATGTCAGCCAAGAACTTGAAAACCTTTCCTAGCACTCATTACAATTATAATTACTGAGTTCTCATGGAAAAAAGTTATTTCTCACTTTAAGCTCTAAAGTTTCGACAGGATTTGGTATAGCATTTCATTTCACTTCTAGTCCTAATGATTCACTGCATTCTTTTCCCCAGAACATATCCCCTGTTTACCCTCAGCCTTTTCAAGTAGACGCGAGCCTAGGGAATCAATAAGTGTGACTATTTTCATGAACAGTTGAAGAGTTCAACTTCAGTAATGCCATTGGAAGACATTAGCTAGTCTGCAAATACAAGGACAATTAATATTTCCTGTACATTTATATCTTAATTAGATTTGGCTTTTTGAAAGGATTAAATTCTGGGGGAAGCTTCTTGAAGCTGAGCCTGCGACATTTTCATGCAGTTGAGAAGTAGCACTGTCCTCATTTTGCAGATGGAATAACCAGCTAATTAATGACTTGCCCAAGTTCACACAAGTAAAAAGCCAGGAGCTAGATTTGTGACTCTTACACAATCCACTAGATGGTTTTAATCTAAGTCACCATGGTAGAATTAAATATAATTTATATAGCTTTGTCAGTGCTATTTAATGAGTAAGTCCTATTTACATAAATGTTTTAGTATTTCTATGCCCTCTGGGTCATTGAAGCAATTTATTTTTATGATTTTAATTATTATAAGCCTCTATGTATATAAAATAAATTCGTAAAAAATGAAGACAGATATATTTAATTTTATTAATATTATTAAACCCAGTGGTGTCAGTGATAGGATTCCAAAATAAAAGCTTTTCAGTAGATACTGGCTGTTCATTTCATAGATTGTGTTTTGTTTAACACCTTGAAAAGTAGATGCAGAGTTAAGGAGAACATCCCCTTACTTCTGCACATTTACTTTTAAACCATTAAGGAATACGTAGCATGTTTTCAGAGATACAGATTGTTTCTATAACATAAGAATCCTGTAGAAATTTAGCAGAACTGCCTACCTGATCACTACTTGTATGAGCTTCCTCAGAAATCTGTAAATTGTCACTCATTTGTGGTTGCTGTTGCCGTATTGCTGTCCAGAGAAGAGTCCACATGAAGATAATCTCTAGTGAAGTTTTCTACTCTCCAGTGAAAGAATCCTGCCCTATCCTTTTTCTTTTTTTTTTTTTTTTTAATTCTAGGAGAATGACAGGGGAACTTTAACACAGTTGTAAATTAGAGCCCAGCTTAGTTCAAGACAAAAATTTATCCCACTCCCACCTCCTTTCTCCTTAAAATATCAGTCATAAGGTAGCATCTGAAAAAGAAGATTCATTATCACATGAAGAGTTCTTAGCAGTTTTTCTTGTGTGACTTAGTATTTTATGCCTTTACTTGAGAACAAATGAAGATTGTGAGAGACCCCTGAAAATGGAGTCTTAGTATTCTGAAGGAATTATTGTATTGCATTGTTCCCCCTGAGCGCAGTTCAGAAACCACTCCTGGGATTTCTTTGTTTATTTAGTGTCTCGTAGGTAGTAGAATCTGTGTCTGCTTCCTTTGTTAAAAATAGGAAGGCCTCTCAGGTTGTAATTTTTACTATCAACTTTTGTAAGGAGCAAATCCAGTGCTCCTATAGAAGATAGATCTTATAGTTCTTTCGCTGGTGATCCAAAATTTAGGAGTTATTTTAACAAGCCATTGTAAAATCTGTCAGTAAATATCAGTAAATCCTTCTTTAAAAATCTTAATTTATTCCAGGTAAATTCTTTTATTATTATCATTATTATTATTATTATTATTATTATGTTAGTCACCATATAGTACATCGTAGTTTTTGGGGTTTTTTTGTTTGTTTGTTTTTTGACAGGAAGAGATCACAAGTAGGCAGAGAGGCAGGCAGAGAGAGAGAGGGAAGCAGGCTCCCTGCTGAGCAGAGAGCCTGATGTGGGGCTCGATCTCAGGACATGGGGATTGATCCCCGGACCCTGGGATCATGATCTGAGCTGAAGGCAGAGGCTTTAACCCAGTGAGCCACCCAAGCGCCCCCATCATGAGTTTTTGTTGTAGTGTTCCATGATTCATTGTTTGTGTATAATGCCCAGTGCTCCATGCAATACGTGCCCTCCTTAATACCCATCACCGGGCTCAGTTCTTCCATGGTGATAGCTGTGCTAAACCAAAGCACACTTTGTAAAAATCTGTTAGAATGCACCAGATGCATTCCATCGCGAATGTTAACAGGACAGATTTTCTAGGCAGCAATCTAGTTGGTCTGTCAGGTCCCCAAAGGCAGCTAGAATATTGAAAAAGGTCCACCTCTACCCTGTGACTAAATCCACTTCTTTGTTCTACTTTTCTTCGGAAATGGCTTGTTGTAGTACGGAATTGTCATTGGGACTCTGTGTTACTCTTTACAGAGGGTGTTCCTCCAGACCATTCCCATCTTACTCCTTCTGGTAATTTTCTAAATATGGTATAGTACCAACTCAACTTGAAATTTCAAGAAGTTGACCAGGTTTCTCTAGTAGGATCTTCAACAAAACTGGAGGAATCATTTTAAATCTACTCAGGAGGGTCTTTTTAGAGGGTTGAAGACATCATTTACACACAATTAATGAAATTATAAAATTTTCAAACTGGAAAATGCCTTGGAATGTATTTAGTCCAGTTTCCACACAATACATTTAAGGAAATGAGTCCCAAAGAAGTAGGGTGAGCTGCCCAAAGTCATGTAGTTAGATAAACTAGTACTATAATAGTAACCCAAGTCCTATTATTCTAGCCCGGTAGACTTCCCAAGGGCTCTCCGAATGTGGTTTTGTTCTCATTTTTATAGAATTAACTTGCTGTAATAACCTATCCTTGAAACTTTTGTTATTGGTTGGAATGAATTACCATACTTAGTTGCACATTCTTCTAAAAACAATGTTAGTTTGAACTTTGCCCTTGTTTTTACTGACCTAACCTCAGAATTTGTAATGTTTCCTTTGCCAGCACTTTCATTCTTAGCATTTTTAGTCTCTTCAACTAGAACCTCATTCTAAATGTGCTTCTTTTTGGTCCATGAAGAGTTGTAGTGATTTCTGTATTACCTGTTTCATTTCAGTCATGCGCATGCAGAAGTTATTTCTTACTCTTTCCCTGGTAGCTTCTAGCACAGCCGCCACCACATTTGTCAAGTAAGGATATATGTCAGATTAACACATGGCTTTTATTCAATTCAAGAAACCTTTATTGTGCATCTACTATATGCGAAACACCGTGCCATCAAAGGACTAGGACTAGAGATGTCTGAAATAAGTAAAGCAGAATGCCCTCAGTCTCACAGGGCGCCCAGGACAGGTGCTGTCGAGCATCAGATAGTCTCAGTGGGATACGTAAAAGAGGGAAAGGAAGTGCAATAGAAGCTAGAAGGTTCAAAAATGCACATGTGGGGCACCTGAGTGGCTCAGTCAGTTAAGTGTCCGACTCTTGGTTTCTGCTCAGGTCATGAGCTCAGGGTTGTGAGATCGAGCCCTGCATCAGACTCAGTGCTCAGCACAGTCTGCTTGTCCCTCTCCCTCTGTTCCCCTCTCTCTCTAATAAGTAATCTTTCTTTAAAAAGTGCACATGTGTTTAAAGGAATGAAAATTTAGCATGCCTGCCTTGAGGGATTTCAGGTATTGTGTTTGGACACGGGCATATATTTTATTTCTCAGTTGACCTTTTTTTTTCTTTAGCCTTTGTTAAGGACATGTTTATTACAGCGCCTTCGAAAGGCTTCACTACATACATTATGGAATTTGTATCACTTCCATTCACTGAAAAACACTGTGCTGTGAGCAGCTGCAAGTAGCTTGTTAGAATCAGTTGACTTTAAGTTGCAAAAATCACCTTGCAAACTTTGCGTGAACATTCATTAATTCTACAGGTGTGGACAGGGAAGTAGGGGAGGGGAGTAGAAGTAGTTATATATTTTTGCCTTCTATGGAGTCTCAGGAAGCAACGCTTCAACTAGATTTGGGGAAGTACTACAATACTTGAAGGTCTTAAGGCCCAGGAAACACTGCTTATTTCATTTTATTTATTTGATGTGGAGAAAGAGGGTCCCATGGCAACAAGATGGTTACCGGCCATGTGACCTGAGCAAGTTACTTAACTTCTCCAAACCTCCGGTTTTCATATCTATAAATAAGGATTAAAATGTGTAAGTCAAATTAGTTACAAATGTATAAAATATTGTTAAAGGGTGCAACCTCTTACTCATAGAAGGGGTGGTGATTTTTCACCTAGGGAACTTTCTAGTGACCTGTGTGTATTTTTCAAACGTAGGGACCCAAATGGATTATAGCACTACACCAAGATCTGACCAGCAGTGACAGTGGCTTCTCTAAAATGATACCAAGCAGATGATGCATGGAGGCCTTAGTGACCCACAAAGATCACTTGATCTGTGTGGTATTGCTAATGGTCTTTCTTCCCTCGGTTTGGACCTTCATTGATAATGAAATGCCTTTTTTCATGTCCTTCCGTGTATTTTTCGCTGCTACTATAACAGTTACCTCCTGAATTGCTACAAAAAACAATCTTCAGATTCTCTGGAACATGAAATCCTATAAACTTACCTCCAAAATTTCCAAGTATAGAACACACAGTGTGCCCTCATGATACTGGGGAGCTGGTTTTAAGAGTTCTGTCTTATGTTCTGGCACACTTAAAAGATAAAGGCCTGAAAATAGTATATTTCACATCTTTGCATTTTCCCTCAGTTTTTAATTATGTTTTCCTGATGGCAGCTGACCAGATTGAGATGCAGGTGCCTGGGTGGCTCAGTCAGTTGTGCGTCCGACTCTTGGTTTTGGCTCAGGTCATGATCTCGCGGTCCTGGGATCAAGCCCTGTATCGGGCTCTGTGATCCGTGCTCAGTGCAGAATCTGCTTCTGATTCCCGTTTCCTCCCCCTGCTCGCTCACACCCTCTCTCTCTCTCTCTCTCTGAAATAAATAAAATCTTTAAAAAATATATATTCTAATACTGGATATACCTCAGATGCACCTTTTATTTTATAGTTGAAACAAAAACAAGGAAGCCTTTCTAGCCAGAAGATACATTCCAGTTGTGTATCTAATTTATTCTGTAAGCTCTTGTGTAGCAGAACATCAAGCCACTGGGCTAAATAATATGAATATGTCATGTGAACACAATTTATACGTGGTTTAAAATCCAGAAAGGGAGAGTAAACTAGAGAGAGAACTAGCCAGCACATAAGGCAGCAGTGCATGACAAATGCCACATGAGGGTTACAGATGAGAAGTGCTGCAGGAACTCCCAAGTAGGGAAGAACAAAGACGGGCTTCAGGAAGAAGCTCGCACTGGTCTGGTACGTCGGCCATGTTGCTCTGAGGCACGAGTGACACAGACCAGAAGCCAGGACTGGGGAGTCTGTCTCAAGAGTGGCCCATTTCCACTTGAGGAAAGACAGCATGAGGCTGGGCACATCCCAAGAGATAAGGACAAGAGGTCAGTTAAGCAAGAGAGAGACGAATGTGATCGTGTAGGCACTGGGAAATAGTGACAGGCGTTTGGGTGGGTGGCTGACTCTGTCGTTGTCGTGTTTTAAACAGATTGATTTGGTGGTGACATACTCATTTAGGAGCAGATAAAGCAGGGGTTCGATCAAAGTTGCTCCAGTGGTTTAGGAAGGAGATGATCAAGGTCTCTGCTAGCAGGGTAGCAGTGGTGTACTGTTGGTGGGAATATGAACGGATACAGAATTTTGGAGGCAATGTGACAGTATCTTTTAAAACTAAAAATGAATATCTATTCAGTGACCAAGCAGTTTCACCTCTCAGAGATACCCTGACACTAGTGCCAAAGGAGGTATGAATAAGAGAGTTTGCTGTAACATTAACTATAAGGGGAAAACATAGAAATAACCTAAGGGCTCATCAGTAATGTGATGGCCAAATAGACTGTGATACCAAATGGAATTCTGTGTGACAATTTAAAAAGCATGCTGTTAATCTGTAAGGAATTACCTTTAAAGCATAGTGTTGAATGTGGTAAAGGAGAAAAGAGCCAGTTTTAGAACTGTAAGGACAGCTTGGTTCCATTTTTCTGAAATACGTATGTATCTCATATAATTATAAAACCAAGTCTGGAAGAGTGTGCAACAAACTGATGATAAGTGGCCATCTCTTTGGAAGGCACTAAGGTTAGAATAGGTGGGAAATTGGACAGATGTAGCAAATTAAAAAAAAAAAAAAGATAACTGGTTAAATTCTAGTATCAGATAAACAGCAACAAAAATGTTTATTTTAGTATAGGAGTGCCTGGGTGGCTCAGTCGGTTAAGCAGAGGTTAAGCATCTGCATTTGGCTCAGGTCCTGGGATCGAGTCCTCCATCATGGCTCTTTGCTCAGCGGGGAGTCTCCTTCTCCCCCCCCTGCTTGTGCTGTCTCTCTCTCTCTCTCTCTTTCTGAAAAATAAATAATTCTGTGAGGATGACTCTTGTTTTATTAAAGAGGAAACTGGGGTTCGAAGAGGGTAACTGTCATATTTCATCACTTCTAAAATGTCCATTTGGAGTGCACTGTACAGTCACTGCCAACAGGCGCCAGTCATGACCGAGTTGGTACTGACTGCACACGTGCTGGAGACCTTGCCTAATTAGTCAGTGACTTGGATGAAAATCCTGCTGATACAGGGGTGCTCTTGATCGCACAGAGGACAGAATCGTGTGGGAAAACACAGACATCAAAAACTCTTGGATGGAAAAGTGATGGGAGAGAACAGAACTATGAGGGAGAAAAATTTTAACCTGATTATTTCACTCAAATTTTAATTGTGGTGTATGTTCAAGAACGATACATAATAAAAATCCAAACCTGAAAAAGTCTAAAGAGTCCTTTTACTAAGTGTAACTAAAGCTTCTATGTGATAAGAAAGAGTTGTGTCACAGTTTAATTGGCAGTTGTCTTCCTTCTTTATTGGTCCGTTAAAATAATAATAAATCTTAAAATAGATTGTAGTGTTTTAGATTCAGTGAAATACACAAACATGCCTAGTTTCACCTAGTGGGAAAGGTACAGTCAGAACCTCATAAGCCCATCCCCTGAGGCACTGTGGTGAACCATGTAGGGAATAGGATTGGACACTTTTTAACCTTACTCATAATTAACATAATAATGTTTTGCATTTCAAGAATTTGAGAATTGTCAGGGAAATGGCAGTGATAAAAAATCTCATGTCTTTAAAACAAAACAAAACAAAACATTGTGTCTTTAACGTTATTTGGAGAAACCTTGAGTCCTCCAAATGCCAGATAAACAGTGGTTAATATTACATCTATGTAACACATATGGTACTTTCCAGTGCTCTTACATACATGCACATTACCTGATTATGTAACAGGATGTGTCACCCTGTGTCCTCCTCCCATTGACCAGTGAAGACACTGATACAAGTGGAAATTAGGCAAAATGATTATACTGCTAAGAAGGAGGAATGAACAGATCCTGAAGGAAGAATGAACAGATCCCAAAGGAAAACCGAGAGTGTAGTCCACGAAGCCTCTAATGTTCAGCCTGCCAGACAGGTCCTGAAAAGCATGACTGCACTGGATAACATCCCAGATTTGGATGGATATTGGAAAGTCAGGGATTTGTTTTCTAATTGAGGTCAAAGAAGCATACAATAAAGAAATGCACTCATCTCAAGCGTGTATTCAACCTGAATGTCACCACCACCCAGATCAAGAATAAGAAAATTTCCAAAGGTTTCTTCATGCCCCTTCCCTCTCCCTAGAGGTAATGACAACACTGGCTTTTTCGTATAAAAGTGTGCACCTTCTTGTGTATAGCTTTGATTACTCAACATCATATCTGTGAGAGAAGTTTTTATTTTTCTATGTACCGGTAGTTGTACCAGTTTCCTAAGTGGTTTAAACTAATTTGTATTTCTCCATCAGTGCCGTGAGAGGGTCAGTTGCTCCGTAGCTTTGTCAACACTTGGTGTTGTCAACTTAAGCCATTGTAATGGTGTCTAGTTATGCTTTTGATTTTCAATTCCATGGTGACTAATAAGGGTAAGCACCTCTTCACAAGCTTCTGGACATTTGGATTTCCTCTTTTGTGAAGTGCCTAGTCACATCTTCCACCACTTTTAAAGATTGTGTTGTATGCCCTTTTTCTGATTGATAACTAGGAGTTCTTTATGTATTGAGGGCTCTTTGTATATTTGTAAGTCCTTTATCAGATAATCTACAGCGCTAAAGTCTTTACCCAGTGTGTAGGAATTTTTGAATGGGATCCTTCTCCTCAGCACTCCACGCATCAAACATGATTTGATCATCACTGGCATCCCTCTTATCCAAACACTTTAAAATATAGAGAGGCAGGACATTTCCCTGATGCTTTTTTAGCCTATTTTGACAATTTTAAGTATGTAGTAAAATATTTTTAACTACAAACTAAACATATGTGACAGATAGTGAAACCTCATAAGTAGATAATTATGTTAAAAACTTTTCCAGTGTGCATTTTACGTACCCCCAAAATGCTGAAAATAAAATGCCAGATGAGAAGAGTTTTAAGAATTTTAAGTATGAAAAACAATTGCTTCGGCTTACCCACTGTTCTGCTTTATAAATATCTAGTGTGTGTGTGTGTGTGTGTGTGTGTGTGTGTGTGCGCGCGCGCATGCATGTGCTTGTGTGTGTGTTAGGGGGTGTAAATACCATATTGCTCTTAGATGTATAATAGTATAAAATAAAAGTAAATTACATTCAAGTATAAGGTATTAAGGAAACACCAGTAAGCACTGGCAGACCTAGTACCTCTTGGCAAACCCCAACATGTGTCGTGTCTGACAGATTGTAATGATTAGAAAATCTGTGCTGAAAGTTGCCTGGTGCCCCTAATTTTTATATTTTCCAAAGATTGCTGCCTATTAACTTAAACGTGGTTGGCAGAAGGGACATTTATATGTATATTCATATTAACTTGTATTAAATATTAAAATTATACATCATTACATTATATAAAATGATATTAAAATATATTTTTATAAATAAATAAATATATATATATAAAAAATTCGAACTGGCAACTCAGAAGAACACCAAAAAGTAAAAAATCAAGCTCAGTTGGTTGAGTGTCCCAACTCTTCACCTCAGCTCAGGTCTTGATCCCAGGGTCATGAGTTCAAACACTGCATTGGGCTCCATACTGGGTATGAAGCCTACTTAAGGAAAAAGGTTTGGGGTATCTGAGTGGCTCAGTGGTTTAAGTGTGGACTCTTGATTTTGGCTGGGGTCATGATCTCAGGGTCTTGAGTTTGAGCCCCAAGTGGGGATCTGCTTAAGATTCTCTCTCCTTCTCCCTCTACCCCTCCCCCTTGGTCATGTCTCTCTCTCCAAAAAAAAAAAAAAAAAAAAAATCACCCACAAGCCTACCAATTTAAACACTTGACAGAAAAAAGCAGAAGTCTCTTCCTTTTGTTCCTCCTTCCTACCCCCACCTCCAGTGGTAACAACTTTTAACTGTAGCTCCTTCCCAAAATTTTCATATGTGTTCAGATAAGGTTACTAGATTTAGCAGATGAAGACACTCGGTTGAATTTGAATTTCAGATAAACAACTTCTTCTCCATATAAATAATCTCATATATTGCATGGGACATAGTTAAACTCAAAGAGTCTTTGTTGTTCATCTGAAATGACAATCTAACTGAGTGTTCTGTGTTTTATCTGGCCACCCAGATGCAGACATAGCCACACATACGTAAACGTGTACACTTGCCTTTTATCAGACTCAGATCAAGCTGTATGTAATCCCTGAGGCTTACGCCTTTTGCTGTTGATTTAGCTAGCTTACAGAATTACCAAGGTTCTTCCTAATGGCTGCTTCATGTAGCAGCATAGACTCATCACTTATCTCTCTCTCTCCTCCTATTGGTAAACATCTTAGGTATTTCCATTTTTTTTACTCTTTGAAACAACCTATCATTGATCCTCTGCATATTGACTTATTATAGACTCGTGCTGTTGCTTCTGTAGGGTGAATTCCTAGAAGTAGAATTACTAGGTCATAGCATATTTTAAAAACATTGTTCAGTTCCTTTATACTTACTCACCAGGGCCCACGGCGTGGGCAGCTGAGGGCCAGGTGCTCCTGAAGCGCAGGTCAGGAGGAGCCCGGGCGGAGCTGATGGTTCAGTGTAGACACCGTGCTGGACCTCTCAGAACCGGCCTCCCCTCCATTGTCTGAGTCATGACACCAGGCACTGTTGTTCCCCACTGTGGCCCAGCACCTGCCAGGAAAGGTGACTTGTGACACGAATATAGAATGAATGACTCTGGATTTACTGAAGGGCTTATTGTGAGGGGAGTTAAATGAAACAACGTCTGCAGAGTGCCTGGGATGCTTATTTTTCTCATCCACCGCCATTTCCAGTTCCTCCCTTAGCATTAAGGGCCTCTAACTTAGTGAGGGAGACAGCATGGTACAGCGAAGTAGGGTGAGTTCTGTAATAGAACCGTACTTAGAGGGCTCTGGGATGACAGAAGAGGGCGCCTAACTTAGCCTGAGAGTGTGAGGAGAATTGCCCAGGACTTGGCCAAGATCTGCTTAAAGTATGTCTTCAAAGATAAATTGGAAAGAGCCAGACAGACAGATGTGTGTGTGTGTTAGGGAAAAAAGGCAATGGAGGGAACATCCCAGGCAGAGGAAATAGCATTGAAAAGGGGCAAGATATTGGGGCACCTGTGGCTCAATTGCTTAAGCATCTGCCTTCAGCTCAGGTCATGATCTCAGGATCCTGGATCAAGCCCCATGTCAAGCTCCCTGCTCAGTGGGGAGCCTGCTTCTCCCTCTGCCCCGCCCCCCTGCTCATGTTCTCTCTTTCACGCTCTTTGTCTCTCTTTCAAATAAGTAAATAAAATCTTTTTTTAAAAAAGATATAATAGAGTCTATCACCTTTGGACCAGAGAAACAACCAGAAATAAAACCAGAGGTGGTTAGAGATCAGACATTAAAGTGCTTTAGGTCGCAAGCTAAGTTCTGCCTTTGTCTTATAGTGAACAGTAGAGGACTTCTGTATGATTCAGACTTATATTTTAGATATATATTTGAGTCGACACTGTGGAGAAAAGATTAAAGATGCTTCAGTCCAGAGATAGATAGTTTACTTGTGTTGGAACACTATATAGAGATACTGGCAACTTGACAACGACCATGGAAATGGGAGAGAAGGACTGATTTGAAATGTAATTTAGAAACTAGAATTACCAGGATTTGGTGACAGATTAGCTGTGTGGTCAGAAGAAGAAAAGGAGTCTAAAATGTCAGATTTTGACTTGATCATTTAGGTGGAGGGTGATATCATTTATAAGGTAAGAAATACAGAGGTTGAAGAACAGAGTTTGATGGAGATGAAAAAAATTGTTACTTTTTAGGGACATTCTGATATTGCAGTTGCTGTGGAATATTCTAGAAAGCATGAATAGGAAGCTTTGAAATCTACATGTCTGGAACTCAAGAGAGCAGTCCCCGCCACCATTATGACTTGCGATGATACCTCAGAATATGTCCAAATGTTGGAGCCATAAATGAATACAGTGAGGAGGTTAAGGCAGAATTTAGAACTTAAAATACTTTTGAGACACATAATTGGGAACACAAACAAATGGCGAATGTAGTAACCACTGTAGGTAAAAGAACAGGGAACTTACTAGAAACCCAGAGAAGGTAATAGTGAAAGCCCAGATGAAAGTGGAGACCGTGATATGGTGGTTTTCTCTCAGCAGCTTTAATTGTAGAAGTAGGGATGGGCAGACAGTTAACTAGGGTGAGGCCTTGGAGGATCGGTGTGAGAAGTGCGAGATGATTTTGTGGTGCCTGGAAAGAAAATGATCAGAAATAGCGACTGGGAATTTCGGGTGGGCCAGGAAAGGACTTGAGGGCAAGAGGGTCCTGTTTAAGACGACGATCAGTCCAAGAAGTTTGGGGGAGGGACATCCTTAAATCAGAGCAGCACTCAGTGTCTTTATGTACCTACACCTGGATACTCTTAATATTAACGTTTTCTAGCCAATAGGGCCACCCACCTTTCCCTGGACAATTCCTGTTGCACTGCCTATTTTAATGTGAACTTGCTGAATTCTTCTAAGATGGTCATTAGATTCTTAAACTCTTGTTCAGTTTTGCCTTGGTGCATAGCTCTTCAGTTCCATTTAGCTTAAAGATCCCCTCTGCTCTTGACCTCTGGGCTTTTCCTGACAAGATATGACCACCCAGAGCCTCTTCTTCCTGTAGATGGAAGGAGTTACTAGTGAGGAGCATATGGTTCTCCTCCCCCTGGAGATGCATTTGCTCTCTCCCAACAGGCTCAGCTTAAAAATTCAGTCCTTGCAACAACACGGAATAAAAAATGTTGAGCCTGCATAAACAGCTGTGCATGCAGCTTTACCCAAAACAGATAATATGCACAGATGTGTTTATGGGAAGGAAGCATGAATACGCAGTGTGTTGTTTTCAGCTTCTCACCACTGCAAGGATGTCTTTTCTTTTTCAAGGAAGGAGGTTCGTTTTGGTAAGCAGTGTTTTATGACCTATAATAAAAACCCTTGTAAAGACCATTTTTTGACCAAATGAAGCTAAGTGTTCTTTTCAGAGTCCTCATTTGCTCCTCTCCCCCTCTCTGTATTGGAATGCACAGAGTTCAGCATTAATGGATAACATAAGGAAATAATATCACAAATTCTAGTTCTTATTTGTTAAACTGGGGAAGCAACCAAAGTTAATTATGTAATAAAATTCATTAGTAATGTTTTTCCCTACTCAGTAGTAGCTTCTGAATATATATGTTGATGAAGTAAAAAATTATGTTGCGTTCTTAAGAGTAAATGGTTAAAAGCGCATGAAAGGAACCCATCAGACTGAGGGAACTTCCCCAGTTGGGGGCCTCGTAGATAAATCAGTTCAGGTACAAGGTAAAAAGCAACTTCAAACCCCCTTAGAAAGTTGGGTTATTTACAAAAAGAGGCCTGTCATGCATTCAGTGAATAATAACAGTTAATTTCTTTTTTTTTTTTTTTTTTTAAAGATTTTATTTATTTATTTGACAGAGAGAGATCACAAGTAGGCAGAGAGGCAGGCAGAGAGAGAGGAAGGGAAGCAGGCTTCCTGCTGAGCAGCAAGCCCGATGCGGGACTCGATCCCAGGACCCCGGGACCATGACCTGAGCCGAAGGCAGCGGCTTAACCCACTGAGCCACCCAGGCGCCCAATAACAGTTAATTTCTAAGGATGCTTCTAGATCTAAGATGGCTTGCAGTCTTTAGGTTTTCAAAATAAGGAACAGGCAGCATAACATTTGATTTAATTAAAATAAATATTTTTAAGGTTTGTGCCATCTAATATGCACACCGTAGTGTTTGTTGATCTTAATGATACTGTTTGGAAAGATGGAAGGCTGTCCATGTACTAACAGGAGAAAACTAGATGGCTCTGAACTTAGGCGGATGCCATTGCTGAGGATGGGTCCTCTTCTTGACTAAGTGGCACCAGTCCGGAGACTGTTACCCAAGCTGGGAGGCTCACACACAAGTTTTAATCTTCACAACCACCCTACCAGAAAAATGTTATCCCCATTTCACGGATGAGGAGACTGAGGCTGGATGCTAGGGGATGGGAGCTTAAGTAATGGGCCCAAGGTCCCCCAGCATGTAACCTAGAGATGTAGCAGAGCCCTCAGAAGATGGCCTGTTAAGGCTGACCTGTGAAAACATTCACACACTGCATTTGGCTCTTGACTTTCCTCTTGTTTCCCCCTTCTGATGTTCTAGTGCAGACTCTACTGTCTTAGGTCTAGAGTAGAGTAATAGCCTCCTTACAGTGCCTCCCATCTGTTCTGTGTGCTAAAGCATCCATAAGAACACACCATTCTTTTAAAGTTTCACTAGTTTCCTGCTGACTACAAAATAAGTCTCTCTAAATTCCCTACACAGGCCCAGCCGTAAACCCCTTTGCAAGGTGGTCTCGTTTAGCAGTCCAGAGGTGTTGCTGGTCCTCGAATGTACGTAGGCACTTGTTCTCTGAAGCCTCTGCTGCTGAGGTCTTCCGGGCAGATGCTTCCCCAGCATCAAACCTGATAGTACTCCAAGGTCAGTGTGCACACTGCTTCTTCCTTGGTGCTTAAAGTCAGTGCCTATGGCACCTATGCCATTTGTAGTCCTTGCCCCGTACTGACTTGAAGCTTGTGGGTGTAGATTTCTATCTTCTCTCCCCAGAGTCTCTGTCTCAGGGGTGTGTGTGTGTGTGTATAACGTCACCTACACAATGCCTGACACACAGTAGGGACGTCATACTTCTTTGGAATAAGTGGTAGCAATGCGTTGTGTGCATTTTACACCATATAAAGTACTTAAATATTTCATGTCCTGCTTATTATATGTAATTATGTATTATTACAATATACATAATTATATATAAATATATAATATCTTATTAAGTCTCCTCAAGGTTATTTCCATTTTTATAGATGTGAAAACAGGGGCCCACAACTGTTGCAAATGACTTGCCTTAAATTATGTAACTAGTAAGCAGAAATTCAGATGCAAGCTTTTAGCTCTAAATTCAGTGGCCTTTCTTTTTAAGTCATACTGCCCTTAAAAATGGAAATTTAGATCCCACATGCAGGTGGCATGCTTAGGTTCTATACATTTCCAAGAGAATTTTCTTCTGTCTTTCCACTTGGCAAACAACTCGATAAATTCTTAGTGAATACCCAGTAAACCACAGTGGAGGATTGTAGCCTTTTCACTAATGACTCAGGAATCAGCATAATTGGTGAGGATGTTTTATATAACTCCTATGCGTGGATCCAAGAGCATAAGTCATTATACTGCATCTTCATGCCTGTCTATGCACTGTTAGGTAGTTCATCAGATCAAGTAAAATCAGCAGGCCTCTGTGGAAGGTGCCTTGTTGAATTCCATGGAGAGTATAAACAAGCCCGGCATTCCTATTTCTCAAGAAATTTACAGTCTAGCTCAGCAGCACTTGACAATTTAAAAAACAAATCAAATATCTAATATATATTAATAATAATAATGTCCCTGGAGGCAGGGCAGAATTCATCCTGATTTTTTTTTAAAGATTTTATTCATTTTATTAGAGAGAGAGAGAGAATAGGAGCACAAGCAGATGGAGAAGCAAACTCCTCACTGAATGTGGAGCCCAATGCGGGGCTCGATCCCGGGACCCTGAGATCATAACCTGAGCCGAAGGCAGACGCTTAACTGATTGTGCCATCCAGGCGCCCCATCCTGATTTTTATCAATAAAAAACTAGGTTCAGAATAGGTGGGCCTTGGTTAGTCAGTTTGAAATGGAACTCAGTAGTACTGGGTTAAGAGACCACACTTAGAGAAACATTGACGTGGTGATATGAAGATTTAGCCAGTGGTCTAATTTTGCACCTAAGTGATATGTTAAGCAAAGTGCTTTGATCCATAGAATGTTACTTTTAGGGATGAGAGACGGTAAGTGATTGACTTCGAGTCATACATCTGACTGTGGAACAGTGCTAAAATCTATGTCTCTTGATGATCAGGTGGCAAGAATTTTGGATAGAGGTGGTAAGATAAAAAGAAAACATCTTCCCCTGTTTTTACTCCATGCTTCAGTGTTCATTATAGACCTAGGGGTATTGTATTTCTGAAATAATGAACCAAAAGTCTTAACACTCGTAAGAAGGTGCTCTAATGGCTAGCAGGTAGGAATACTGATTTCTGCTATGCCTCTTTGGTCCCTGACCCTAATCCAAAACTACTTTTTCTGATTTCCCTAGATTTTTATCACCTGCTAAACTATTCCTCCTTGGGAAGAGTCAATGAGTTCTTTTTAAGCTCATGGTTTTTATAGATTTCATAGTCATTTCGAGTTGAGTTTGGGTCTCACTCCTCTGTGAAAAGCCATTAAACGTTTATAGACACCTGTTAATACAGTGTCCTAGGAAGTCTAGTACATCTGAAGGAAGAGTGATTAAAGCAGAGCCTTCTTTAAGAAGATGGGGCTATAGAGCAGTGAGTGAGTAAAGATGGACAGAAGGCCCCAGGAGTCCAAGACCAGAGAGCCAGGTGGGCTTTGTCTGAAGGCATTCAAGCATGAGAATGATGGGATGGGATCAGGTCTGCATGTTAAAAAGATCAGGCTAAGGGCACCTGGGTGGCTTAGTCTGTTAAAAAGCCAACTCTTGATTTCGGCTCAGGTCATGATCTCAGGGTCAGGAAATGGAGCCCAGCTTTGGGCTCCACACTCAGCAGGGAGTCCGCTCCAGATTCCACCCCCTCAGGGCCCCCCCCACAACAACTCTCTCTCACACTCTCCCTCTCTCTAAAAATAAATAAATAAATCTTCTTTTAAAAGCCTTTTAGCTAGAGTTAGTGTGCAAATAAAAGTAGAACAGCACACAACTATTAAAAATTGAGCAATAGATCTGTATTCCTTGACATGCAAATGACTTCAGTATACATTGTGATGTGAAAAAAGCAGTTACAAAATCACATATACTAATACACCATTTATAAAACAGAAAATAACTTTTTATATGAAAATATATATATATAGAAATATTTGGGGAGGATACACCAGTATGTTAATTTTGGTTATCTTTGGATGGGAGAATTGTGGGTGATATTTATGTTTTGCCTTGTGTTTTGATTTTTTTTATGTTAACAGTGAATATGTGTTAAAATTTCTAATCAGAAACATAGAAGTTCTTTTTCTTTTGGAGAACAGTGAGGCTGGGAAAGGAACCCAGTATGAAATGCTTGGCAAGATTAAGTTAGGAGTAGAATGTCCCATTGGTTGTGGCAGACGAGTGGTCATTGGTGATCTTGCATGAGCTGCTGCCTCTCCACTCACTGTAGTGATGTGATGTGGATGAGAAATAGAAAATGTGCATTGCTGTGTAAAGATCATTGTCTGAAAAAAGAAGGGGAGAGATGCCTGGCTGCCTCAGTTGGTGGAGCATGTGACTCTTGATCTCGAGATGGTAAGTTCAAGCCCCACATTAGGTGTAGAGATTTCTTAAAAAAAGAAGGGAGTCTCTTGGGTCATTTATTGGTCAAGGGACAATAGAGAGGGAAGAAGGTTTGGTAGGGGAATGGCTAGTAGAGCAATGGTGACTTGAATAAACTGAATTGAATAAGACCCAGAGCATAGCGGGAAGGTGAATACTGGGTAGAAGGCAAGAAATCTTTCCTATCAGAAGATAAAGGACAGGGCAAGATGCCAGTGCTTGTAAATTTATAGGTGGACGCAAGGGAGGTAATAGCATTCCCTTGATGGTCTGCATTTCTCCCTGTAGTGGAGTGTAGGCCAGAGTGCTAAGAGAAGAAAGGAAGATAAGGTAGGGAGACAGACGTAAAAATTCAGACTGGCCTATAAGGACAGCAGGAGGGTTTATTAGGGACCAGTGGATTGTCTGGTGGCACTGTGATAATCAGGATTGAAGGCTGACTTCATATTGATAATGGACACATACATGATCATTTCCCCCTCCCCACAAACAGTGCTCTGCAACCTAGGTATAACAGCCAAGAAAGAAAGAGTGGTTGGGCTAATGGAGGATTAAGCTTTGTATAGAAGATAAGATAAAATGACCAACAAGAGAGATGAGCAATTGGCAGATCTAGCAAATGGTGTATGAAGAAGTCGCTCTCCAAATTTAATTAGTTATGCTGTCTAATAAGCTTATATAAATTTAAGCGATGTGTTCATATCCCAATAAATGTAATTAGTGTAAACATTTTTTAATTAAAAATATTTTACATCAGAGTTGAGTGATCACACATTCCTGGTTTTTAGCCATGGAAATAAATGGCGAATAATGGAATGGGGTCAAAGAAGTCAAACGTCTCTGAAGTTAAGGTGCTCCCTAGAGCATCCTAGCTGCATAACGTTGAAGTCCTGCCAGAGAATGGTGAGTGTAGGGTAGAGAGGATGAACCATAGACCCTAAGGAATATGGAGGATTGATAGCAAATGATAGTGATGAGGAAGAAGATGTGGTGACAGTAACTCGAAGGAGGTATAAGTCTCAAAGAGAAAAAGATAACCACCTGGAAGTGATAATTGGGCAACAAGAAAAGAATACTGGGACAAGCCCCTTGGGGGGGGGGGCGCTGGGGGTAGGTGTTAGGCAAAGAGGGCTGTAAATGAGAGATAGTGACCTTAACAGGTTTTAGTTAATATAATTTTAGTTAAGTGTGATTTGTTAGAATAATTTTCTTTCTTTTTTTTAAAAGATTTTATTCATTTATTTATTTATTTATTTATTTATTTATTTTAAGATTTTATTTATTTGACAGAGAGAGATCACAAGTAGGCAGAGGCAGGCAGAGAGACAGGAAGGGAAGCAGTCTTCCTGCTGAGCAGAGACCCTGATGTGGGGCTGTATCCCAGGACCCTGGGATCATGACCTGAGCCAAAAGCAGAGGCTTTAACCCACTGAGCCACTCCGGTGCCCCAAGATTGTATTTATTTATTTCAGACAGAGAGAGAGCATGAGCAGGGGGAGTGGAAGAGAGAGAAGCAGACTCTGCACTGTGCAGGGAGCCCGATGGGGCTCGATCCTGGGACTCCCGGATCATGACTTGAGCCAAAGGCAGACTCTTAACCAACTATGCCATCCAGGCACTCCTGTTAGAATAATTTTCAACTGTGAATTACAGAACACTCAATGAAAAAATAGCTTTAAATATGGGCATTATTGCTGTAACTACAGGGCCAGAGGTGGGCAGCCCCAAAGTTGATTCAGCTATTCCACAATATCATCAAAAACCCAGATCCTTGATCTGATTACACTCAGGCATTTTATGAGTGCAGATGATGTCTCTCTTTTCTGTTTCAAGATGGTTACTACAACTGCAAGTTAATATCCTCAAGCAGTCGCACTTAGTGTAAGATACACAGATGGTGGGGTGGAGGCTGGGAGGTGAGGAAGGAGTACAGCAGGAATTTTCTACTGTGGTCCTCTTATAAAGGGGAAAAGCTTCCCGAAACTCTAGAGCAAATTTGCCCATATGTCTCATGGGCCAGGTCTCATGTCCATCCCTGGATCAGTTTCTAACAAATGGGAGTATGATTACCTTGGATCTGTTTGTCATGGCTGACAACCAACGATGTCTACTACAGTAGGCAAATAATAATATGCTCCACTTCAGAGCAGAAAACCAACTTTTGTAACACATTACCTCATTTGGAGAGGAGGGAAGTACTAAGTGAGGGGAAAATTCTCAAAAGAGGGAAATGAGAAGGAAGAATGGGGAAAGATAAGGTATTTTTCCAGATGTAGCCATTAAAAAGCATATTGTTTTAAAAAATTATTATGAAGAATATGTGTAGAAATGGGGAAATATCCACAGTGTGTTGTGAAATGTTTTTAAAAAGATCACAAAACAGTGTGCATAGGGACAAAAATCATTTAGATCATTAGTCAATAACCTCTAGGCACTTGTGCTTTGTATTTTCTTATTTATGCAATGCTGATTTTTATATCCTGCTCTGAAAAAAAGTTATAATTAACATTGCTGTTTGTAGTTTCAGTTCCTGATGACTTTTCACTGTGGGTTAATAATAGCCATCATGGTGACGTAATGATTCCTTCTTTCAGACTGTCCATTTAGTCATGACATTGTCCTTCAAATACCAACATTTCCAGGCTTGGTGAAATTAGTTGTTCTTTTCTTATTTCTAGTTAGTTGAGACTGATTCTTTTCTTACTTTGGCATTACCATCACTTCCAGGAATGAATAATATATGGATTCTTTTCATTCCCTCTTTAGAATACATATTTTATTAATAAAATTGGCATACAAAGCCACTTCTATTATGCTTTTATCCAGTTGCCTAGAAGCAGTAAAAATAGAAAGTCAGCACTTGCAATTAGAGGCCTTGCCTTTGTTTCTGCTGAAGAGTCCCACAGTGATGTGTTGCCCTTACTCAGTTATCCTGTATCCCCCACCCGACCCTGGCCCAGCCGGTGCACGGTGTGATGAAGTGACAGGAAGACCAGACAGCTTGACTGGAACAGAGCTCACATGGGACTCTTGTAGCTCCTCTCCAGGTCTTCCCATTTATTGCTTGCTTTGTATTCATGAATTACAACTCTCCAGGTCATCTGAAGTTTTAAGGAACCTCCTTTAACCACCTCCCGCACTTTGCTTTGTCATAATTTGTTTTGCCCTTTGTGATTTTAGATGGCCACTCTTTGGGTACTTCTGATCAAAATGAGAAGTGGGGAGAACCTATTTATAAAGCAGTCTTTGCGGCCTATTGTTCTTGTTGGGAATTGATCAGTGGAAGCATGAAGGAACACTTGTCAAGTTTTGAAGTAGGATAAAGGTGTGTGCCACACAGTAAGCTTCATGTGGAGACAGCAGATTCTGCCTGACACAGAGATAGGAGTGAGTGAAATGACCTGCCAGCCGACCCAGACATGGCTTTGTTAGTCTCTACTCCATTGCTTTATGTAGTAACACCGTACCACACTTTATGGGAGAACTGTGATTTTAAAAGATGCTGGGACTAGATCTGGCAGTTCCACTTCTGGATGGAGATGTGTGTGTGTGTGTGTGTGTGTGTGTGTGTTATTTGGGATAATATATATATTATTCCAAATAATTCAAAGCAGGGTTACAAAGAAATATTTGGACACCCATGCTCATGGCAGCATTATTCACAGTAGCCAAAAGGTGGAAACGACCCATAGGTCCATCAGCAGATGAATGGATAAGCAAAATGTGGAAAATACAGACAGTGGAATATCATTCAGCCTTAAAAAGGATGGATATTCTGGCGTACGCTACCACATGGTTGAATCTTGAGGATGTTCTACTAGGTGGAGTAAGCAAGTCACCAAAAGACAAATACAGTATGATTCCAGTTACATTGAGGTATCTGGAGTAGTCAAATTCATGGAGACAGAGAGTTAGGAGAGTGGTTGCCAGGGTCCGGAGAGGAGGGAGAAATGGGGAACTGTTCAATGGGTATAGTTTAAGTTTTGTAAGATGGAAAAATTCTGGAGCTTGGTTGCACTACAGTGTGGATATACTTAGTGCTAAACTCTGCACTCAAGAATGGTTAAGCTGGTCAGTTTAATGTTTACATGTATTTTACACGATTAAGAAGTTTAAAATATATACTCTTGATCCACAAAAACAAAAAAAGATTCTAGGACCAGCCTTCATTATTATTAAAGAGCTCTTCTTTTCTTCATGGCTTTTACCATCACCTTTTATGTGTAGATGATCGTGATCTTTTATTTCTATTCCTAATCATAACCTCTACCTTAAACCAATGTGTTACCAGTTTAATGTACAGTACCTTTGTCGTATATGATCCATTTTTTATTATTTTTTTAAAGATTTTATTTATTTATTTGACAGACAGAGATTACAAGTAGGCAGAGGCAAGGCAGAGAGAGAGAGAGAGAGGGAGGTAGGCTCCCTGCTGAGCAGAGAGCCCGATGCAGGGCTGGATCTCAGGACCCTGGGATCACGACCTGAGCCAAAGGCAGAGGCTTTAACCCACTGAGCCACCCAGGCGCCCCTGTCCTATGTGATCCATTTTAAACTGTGGACTCCCGTAATACCCTTCATACAAAACAAACCAGATAGGAGGACTTTGGAGGAAACGACAAATCATTATGAAGATACTTGAAACTTGAATAACAAATTTGAAAATACTGTAATTTACACATTATAAGGAGGACAAAAATTATTATCATTGACTGTGGTTGTTTATGCCTTATTTTTCATTTTTAAGTAGACTGTTGATGTATATTTTTGTCACTTAAACCTTGAGGGCATGACTATGTCAACATAGATAAAGCCAAAAATCCAGAATTGTCCATTGAAAGTTGTCATTTCTGTGATTTACTGTATGGTATAAATTGGGTGTTTTAGTGTCTTTTGGTACTAATTACACCTTGTAGTTGGAAAAAGACCCAATGATAAAAGTTTTTGCCATTAGAAAAGCTTGAGGTAAGTTTTCAGTTTGCTTGTTTGTTTTGTTTTTAAAGAAATGACAGGACTGAACCTCTAGAACACCTTTAAGAAATGATTACACAGCTTTACAGATTTCTAGTATTCAGAGTAAAGTCCAGAATCTTCTAAGAGGGTGTCACCCAGGACAAAACCCCACCCAAAGTCACTGGGAGCCAGACTTCATTCCATGATGGTGTCCTGTTGAAACATACTTCCACGACACCTGCTTCAGAGAGATGGAGTGAGGGCCCCAAGTGACTATTTATACTAAGCAGGACTAGATGTTTAAACCTTTTCTACCAGAATTATGCATTGTAATGTTAAAAGATTTAAATCTGTATTTAACTTAAAGAGCCTTAATTGGCAGTATCTGTAGTTTCATTGCCTTGTATCACCAGGATTACTGTGAAATATGTGTTTCATATAAGATAGATTAATTTAGATTAAAATCTTGAGGAACTAATTTAAAAGTATGTCTCACAATACTGTAAACTGAGATCGAACAGGTAATAAGCTTAAGAGTCCTTTGAAATGTCTTTGATCCAAGCACTTCTTGTGATTCTGAAGGAAAGGTGTTTTTTTTCCTGCCATGTTTAGTGTAACAGTTTTATTCGTTCATATCATTCTCAGGAATTGGGACCATGTCTTACTCTTCTTTGTGACTGGAGTCCCTGACATAGCTGAGTGTATTTTCCCTTTGAGATTAGGTGTTCCAGTGAAAGACACTAAAGACTGAGGAGGGTTCCCACATCACACTTACTATAAGTCTATAACGTGCCTCAAACTACCTCACAGTTGAATTACTGAAGATCATGAGGCTTGGGCAAAAATTTTTTAAATCATTTAATTCAAAGCTCACAGAGTTCAAAACTCTTTTGTAGCTGAATATTGTAGGATTAAAAGAAAACCCTGTTTGCTCACCAAAAAGAAAAACAAAAAAAAATTTTAATAGCCTAGTAAAATCTGAAGAATAGTAATCTTATATAAAATCAACTTCCCATAAATCTATAAGCATCATTTACATGGAATCAGCATTAGTGCATTTACATGGGTTGACACTACTTAAACTGTGCTGGTTGTAATAGTTATAATGGTAACAAGCCATTCTCATGTACCCCAGCCTTTAAATGAAGGGGGACTAGACTCTTGGTGGAAGTTCCAAAATAACGTAACTAAAACCAAATAATGATGATGGCATATCCCAGGGAAGAAAACCATGCAGCCATTAAAAATCATGTTCTAGGGGCGCCTGGGTGGCTCAGTGGGTTAAAGCCTCTGCCTTCGGCTCAGGTCATGATCCCAGGGTCCTGGGATCGAGCCCCATATAGGGCTCTCTGCTCAAGAGGGGAGCCTGCTTCCCTTTCTCTCTCTGCCTGCCTCTCTGCCTACTTGTGATCTCTGTCTGTCAAATAAATAAAATCTTAAAAAATAATGTTCTATTAAAAAAATATATATATATAGTAGTAGAATTTTGTTGACATGGCAAAAATATTCATATTGAATTGTTAAATGCCTTTAAAACAACCCCAAAGTAATGTGTACAGAATAATAATCATTTTTATTTATAAATACATGTGTATATTAATATTCTTTATATGTGCTATATGTTGTATATATATGTAAATACTATATATTTATTCCTATAACTATAGCAACATCTGTAATTTTTGAAAGACCAGAAAGACAAACATTGTTTAATGGTGACGTTTTCTCTGTTCTCTAAATGGTAGGATTTTGAGTGATTCGTGTTCTTCCTCTGGATTTTTAAAAAATATTTATTTATTTGAGAGAGAGCAGGGAGAGGAACAGAGAGGGACAAACAGACTGCATGCTGAGCGTGGATCCCCACATGGGGCTCCGTCTCATGACCCTGAGATCATGACCTCAGCAGAAATCTAGAGTTGGATGCTTAGGGCACTGGGGTGGCTCAGTGGGTTAAGCCTCTGCCTTTGGCTCAGGTCATAATCTCAGGGTCCTGGGATCGAGGCCCACATCGGGCTCTCTGCTCAGCGGGGAGCCTGCTTCCCCCTCTCTCTCTGCCTGCCTCTCTGCCTACTTGTGATCTCTCTCTCTCTCTGTCAAATAAATAAATAAAATCTTAAAAAAAAAAAAAAAAAGAGATGCTTAACCGACTGAGCCATCCGGGCTCCCCCATCCTCTGGATTTTTAAAACAATTTCTGCATTAAGCATGTACCGATTTAGTAGTTAAGAAAGATGTACATCTTGTATAAATAAATACACAAATAAAGGCCATACACACTTTTTTTAAAACTCTGTGGTTCAGGCTTTTATAAACTTTAGATGGGCTTTAATTAATTAGTTCACATTTTAAAATTTTTATTCTGTTAATGGTCTGCTTAACCTATCAGAGCACTGAAAAATGAACCAAACCGATTTATTCTTTGTGCAGTGTTAAATGGGTGGTATTTAGGGTAGAAGAAAGGAAAGATGATAGGCTAGCATGCCATTACTTTAGGATAATCATGCTGTTTAAAATCCAGGCC
Source organism: Enhydra lutris kenyoni (assembly GCF_002288905.1). NCBI lineage: Eukaryota > Metazoa > Chordata > Mammalia > Carnivora > Mustelidae > Enhydra > Enhydra lutris. The sequence continues at coordinate 4,781,215 of NW_019154100.1, read as the reverse complement.
TTGGGGCCTGGGTGGCTCAGTGGGTTAAAGCCTCTGCCTTCAGCTCGGGTCATGATCGAGCCCTGCATCGGGCTCTCTGCTCAGCAGGGAGCCTGCTTCCTCCTCTCTCTCTGCCTGCCTCTCTGCCTCCTTGTGATTTCTGTCAAATAAATAAATAAATCTTTAAAAAAATAAAAATAAAATAAAATCCAGGCCTTAAAAGTCACGTGCATACATTTCTGGTGATGACTGATCCGCCCCACTACTTTTGTAAACATCGCATGCTTCATTTTCACACCAGAGGTGTGTGCATTGTGAGGTGTGTGACCTGCAGTGGTTCTCAGACCTTAAAGGACTGACCCTCAACAGTGCAGTTTTCGCTAAGAGTTCTGCCTTTGAAAACCTAGAAGGTAAACCCTCCTCGTTCAGCATGTCCACGGACGGGCATCTCCGAGGGATTCTAGGACACCTGTGACCTTGCATTTCCAATGCTAAGGATTCAGCAGATTCGCTGACCTTGTCAATGGCCACATTTTCTTAGAGTTGTTTGTGACTGTCTCCCTGGGGAAACAGGACATGTTAGTGATTATCACTGACTGAATGCTTACCATGTTCCACAAAGCCCCCCCCCCCACCTTGGCAGATGTTACTTCATGTAATTTCATGATATTATAAAAAGTGAGCACTGTCTTCTGGAAAACTGAGGCTTTGGTTTTCCACAAGACCTCACGGAAAGACAGAACTCCCAGCTCTGAAGGAAAAACCAGTACTGTCAACCAATAACCAAATATGGTCCAGCTGATGAACAAGGATGTCCTCACAGCCTCTGCCAGCTCTGAAGCCCATGATGCTGCCTTCCCATCTGTCTAATCCTTATATGAGCAAAATAATTCCATCCTCCCTTGTATACACCATTTGTACAATATTTGGGAGGGTAGGTCAGTCTGGTTAACCCAAGATTTCAAAGGATCACATAGTCAGTATCTTGAATTCCTACTTCACCCACTGTTTCTGAGGTTTAAAACTTCTCATTTTACCAGTTCCAAAGTTAGAGAAAGATGGGACATTGGTTTATTTTTTGGGAGTCCCCCCTACTGCCGGATCCATGCTGGTTGATAGTGATAGCATTAAGAGCTGCCATTTATTGAGTGCTTACTACTATGCTAAGTGCTTTACAAACAGTGATCCTGTGAAGGAAGTTTTGTTGCTTTCCCATTTTACAGACGAGAATGGAGGCTTGGGGACGTTAAATGGCTTACTTGGCTTTACGTACTCATTCGATCATTGATCTAATAAAGGAGTGCTTTGGGGATTTGAACCCACTTTTTCTAGACTATGGTTTGAATCAAGACTGACTTCTTGGCTAGTGGTGTTACTTTGAGATAATTAAATATACCTGTGAATCAGTTTCTTGGCCTATAAAATGGGGGTAACGCTATTATTCACCCAGTGTTGCGTTGTGTATCGAGTTCTAAACAGAATGTGTTTAGAACAGTGCTTGACATGTAGTGATTGCTTAGTGTTAGGTGCTATAAAAGTAATAGGGATTACCATTATATTACTACCATTTACTTGGTTTTAATTGTGTAAATAACATATTAAACCACATAAAAATACATGAAATAAAAAGTGTCTCGGTCTTAACCGCTTACTTCCTCTCCCCAGTTTACTACAGACACCAGTTTGATATTTTTCCTCCAGAATATTTCCAGTGCTACCTGAAACTATTTTTAAATTTTCCTTTCATTTTCCTTTTATTTAAATTTAATAGTTTAAATTTTAAACTATTTTAAAATTTCCTGAAATTTTTTGTTAGTGACCTTGAAAATGGGAGACTGGAGAGGTGGGAAGGGAGACAGATTGATTTCTTCAGTAAATACTTGTCAAATGCTTTCCAATGCTAATGATTCCGCATGTTGAATTCTGTTTTGACAGTTTATTGATGTTCTTTTTTCATTTTATTTAGGACATGATGTTTCAGCTTCTCCGAGGTCTAGATTTTCTTCATTCTCACCGAGTAGTGCATCGTGACCTAAAACCGCAGAACATTCTGGTGACCAGCAGTGGACAAATAAAGCTGGCTGACTTCGGCCTTGCCCGCATCTACAGTTTCCAGATGGCTCTTACCTCAGTGGTGAGTGAGAATGTGCTATTGTTTCATTAAGCTTATATTTCCTCTATTAAATGATGTACTGCCCCCATACCATGCCCCTGAGATTATTACTGCCTCTGGTCAGTTGGGGTACAAAATGTCTTTGCACTCTTTTAAAAAGCAGGGCTAGAAGGAAAGGGTTTTGCTTACAACTACAGGCACATCCAGACGTGGCTCGTCACAGACAAGGATCCATTGCAGAAATAGTCTGTTATGTTGTCGCCACTAGAAAGGAATCAGTTAAAAATTTCCAAATGCTTTTTCTCATGACCACTGTTTTCAGAGCTGCATACAGAGAGTCTGGGGAAACACAGCTCAAGGGTTTAGGGAGGAAGAGCCCCAGAAATGTTGACCTGTCGGTAGTGTCCTGGTTTGAGAAACAGCCAGGTGCCTGTGCAGGTGTGTAAAAGCTCTCTTCTGAAGCTCTGGTGCTGACTATGAAGAAGAAATTAAATTTACAGTGAACCAGGATGCTCCATGAACAAGCAGCACCCATCCCTCACACTCCCTCAACCGCACCTCTGCCTATCAGTAGGCACTGATAACATTTATCTTTGAAAGACCTGTTTTACATGTAGTGAATTCATGCGGAGATACAAAAAGCCAAGGAATGTCCCTTTACTGTCCTACTTCCTTGGGGTAGGAGGTTGATGCTGAGAATCCCCTTGGGTCCACGAAGTCTATAAAAATGGTCCTCAAAGCATTAGATTAAGCCTTAAGAAAAAGACTCTTCTTGGGTCAATATGTCATTTTTCACATAGTCCACCTCTAGCCTTGAAGTGATTCTCAATGAGGGGCCACATGGTCCTGGGTGGAGGGCACTGTTGAGAAATTTATGGTGGCATCTTTGGTCATCCTAATGACTTGAGGGATGGCAGCGGCTACAAGGAGGCTGATACTCTGCCCAACAAAGAATTGTTTACCCAAATTCCAGTAATGCCTCAGCTGAGAAATAGACAGAAGGGCAGTTGGAAATTCGCTGAGATAACTTGTCTTAAGAAAACTCCAGTTTACAAAAGTGTTCCATTTCCCCACCCCAGAATATGGATACTACATCTGGACATGTAAGACCACATACTTTCTCAGCACTTTATGCTTTACCTGGGGCATCAGAATTTTTACAGAGGCTTCCTTGGAGTGTGTCACCATTGTTGAAAGATAAATCATACTTTTGAGAAGACAAGGCACTAGATTGTATTTAAAGGATACGCCTCAGCTTTGGGCTGGGTCGAGTGAGCCTTTGTATTCGTATATGATAACAGCCGAACTGCTGAGTCTGTGGGTTTCCCTGGTGGGAAGGGTTAGGTAGGCTGTGGGCTTCCCTAGAATATAGTTGTGCGTGGTGTTTGGAGTCCCTGAGGAAAAGCTTAAAATAGGTTTTGTGATTCCGGTGGTTATCAAGGGAGCAAATGGAAGGAGCTGAGCTCCTTAGGTACTTTCATTGAGGGAAGCATGGGCACAAAAAACCATAAATAAAAACAGGAAACCCAGTTGGTTTTGTTTTGGGATTTTTTGTTTGTTTTCTGGGTTTTGGGGTTTTTTTCTTACTAAATTTGAGGAATGATAGCCCAGCTTGTGCGTAACATCAATTAACATTCCATTCTTGCTGAAAGTTGATATGTTCAGACAGGAAAATGTAGACAAATTATTTCATAGAGAAAAGGGAAAGGGTTGTCATAAATACCTGATTTTTCAATGTCTAATTTGTACTGTATATTCTGTATTTCCTGTGGTGATAGAAAGTAAAATATACTAGCAACTGGGAAAAGACACTGAAACAAATTGGACGTTATTTGCAAGAATGATAGCTGGAATTTAATGTCAGTAATAAAGGTTATGATTCCTAAAGGGTACTGCATCTAAAATTTTTCCCATTGTTTTCTGTTTTCCTATTTAAGGAAAAGTCCATTTAGTTTAGTGATGCATTAGTTAGCATATACGTGGTGATATATAAAGACTTAAAATCAGTTTTTCAGACTGAACTGGTATTTATTTTTGGAATTTCTTGAAGAGAAAAGACTGCACTCCACTTCCTGGAAATAAACATTTTTTAGTGGGTTATGTCATACAGGACCTGGGAATCAACTTAATCTGTGGAATGTTAAAGGAATTACAAGTTAACTGATTCGAGACTGCCATCTTAGAGCCATGAGAAATGCTACTACATTCGTTTTCTTCCAAAGCCAGACTTAGATGTCCCCTTCTCCTACTCCCTGCAGAAATCAGTCCCACCTTTCTCCCTCAGTGTTTCCAGAGTGACATCTTATTCGTGCCTTTCATAATACTGTTTTCTAGCTTGTTTGTAATTATTTTTAGGGTTCTCTGTATCCGGCTGTATGCTCCTTGAAGGAATTGGTTTTTTGAGAAAAAATTGAGGGCAGTTATTATAAGAGTGGACCATAGTCATAGCTGTGGGTGGTGCGTGACTTAGGCTGTGTAACAATGACCTGTTTATTTAAAGATTGTAGAACGAAGATGCGAATGGCTACTGTGAATGCCTTAGACTCAGGCAGGAGGGTCCCCTGGATCTTGTACTTGCGGGGAGCCTGCACTGGCCCTGCGCCAACTGGGCCGCTGTCCTGGAGCATCGAATCCAGCTGGAGATACTCCAACTGGAGTCCGAGACCCCCACCCTCACCCCACCACACTCAGGGCATTACAGTTCCCTGACCGAATGGGTCCTTCCTCCTGACGGTAGATTGTACCACCTATGTGTTCACCCAAGTCTGAGGGCAACAGTTTGCAGGCACATTGGGCTTGGGACGCACGTAACTATGTGTGTGAGATCTTGTGCTGCAGGAAGGAGCTGGGGCTGTGAAGCGCGGTGGGACCCCGTTACCCCTAATACCTGCCGTGGGCTATTTTTATCAGAAATGTCTCTGAGACCGTGAGCATCAATTCCTATGACCAGTATTGAAATACGGCGACGTTTGTGGACGAAGAGAGTAGGTTACAGGGAGGTTCTTTCCATTGCATGTAAGTGACGTGTGTAAGAATCATGACTCATGGGTTATATAATCTCGGTGACAGAAGTGTTTCAGTAATACATGCTTATTCAGTGGAATGACTACAAGGCTAGCTAAAATGATATTTAGAGTCTTCTAAAGTCGACATTTCTAAGTACTTCCTGTGTCATATGCAGTGTATGTGACTCATTTTTGTCTGTCAGGATAAAAGAGAGAAAGAGCGACCGACCACTCAGCAAACAGTTTTGGTCACACGTGGTTGTGCTCGCAGGTCTGCCGCGGAGAGTCTGAGGAGCAGGACCTGGGACATCACCACAGTGTGATGATGACTCTGATCATCATGAAGCACTGTGACCCGCAGCCCAGGGAGGGAGCAGTCTTCATAGTTCTGTGATGTCAAATGTTTATTACTGTTTTCCTGAATTGGTCTACGCAGCACGCAGGGTGACACGGTACTATTGCCATTGGATGCAGTGTTTGGAGAACTCCTTACCAACTGCCTCGTTTGGCAGGTGGGGAAACTGAGACTCGGATAAGCAGTTTGTGACCAAGTTGAGTCTGAACTCACCAAACAGATTGTAAACAGCTTGGGGAAATCTAACGTCAATATTCTGGCTCTCACCTACCGTTCCCGCTCCCTTCCTCCTCTCCACACCATAGGCCAGTACCTCAGAGGACGTGAGACTGTGTTCTGTGGAGTTACTGGGTCCTACAAAGGGCATCCAGAGAGTCCACAAAAGTTCCAACAGTGTGTTTTTTAAAATATATTTTAAGTCTTATTAAAAACAACTAACTCATGCCACATTTTTGACACAGTAGAGAACACTGAGGCATGAACTTGTACCTCCTGGCTAAATTACCTTTGTTGGTAGTGGTGGTCGTGTTGTTTTAAGAGAAAGAAAGAGAGAGCAGGTGGAGGGGAAAGGGAGAGGGAGAGAGAATCTCAGGCAGGCTCCATGCCCAGCACAGATCCCAGTATAGGCTCAATCTCATGACCCTGAGTTCGAGACCTGAGTCGCAATCAAGAGTTGGATGCTCAAGGGACTAGCCACCCAGGCTTCCCCTGGCTTAATGATTTTTTTTATGTAGACCTCAGAATAAAACTTCTGCCACACGTGTGTAGACTTGAACATCTTATAAATGGATTGTTGCTTAGGAAAAACCAAGCATTCTCTTGATTCACTCCTTTGTGTGTCTGCCCCCTTAAAATCACCTAGGGGCATAATCACAGCAGTGCACACACCATGCTACACTCACCGAACATGGAACTTTTCAAGGACCATCCAGAGCAATGCCAGCGTTAACGGTTTTATATCCAGATGTTATTGCCAGAAGACCCAGACACTCCCCCAGGACAGTCACCAGAAAGCTGCCTGTGGAGAGAGAGGAGTCTACACCTTAAAGTGAGGTTGTGCCTTTTAGTGTCTCTGTAACTTCACATGCTGAGTTCAAGTCCAGGAATGGCCTACCATACACCTATCTCTGCTCTGCAGTGAACAGCCTTACGGTGACTTTTCAGGGCAATTGGAGGGCCTTTCTACAACCATTAGACAAAAGGTACAAATAGCATTTTCCCTCCAGTGTTTGTGTGTAATACACAATTTGGAGGAGAATTCCACTTTGTACCATAATGGAAGAGTAAGAAGTTCTCCCGTTTTTGTAGTGACTTAATGAAATTCTCACTAAATGAATTCTATTGCCCTCTCCAAGGGTCCTTTATTTTTTTCCATATCATCTATCCTATTAAGAGTTACCTGTGGGGCTGCCTGGGTGGCTCAGTCTATTAAGCGTCCAGCTCTTGATTTCAGCTTGGATTGTGATCTCAGGGTCATGGGATCCAGCCCTGCAACCGGGTCCGTGCTCAGCGCAGAGTCAGCTTGGAATTTTCTCTCTGCCCCTCCCCATGCTTGCGCTCGCTCACTCTCTCTCTCTCAGACAAAATCTTAAAAAGAGAGAGACTTGTTCTGAAAACATCCTCCTCTCTGTAGAAATCACCAAAAAACAACAAATAAACAGTAAACATGGAAGACTTCATTTGACAGCCCTACAAATTAGAAGGATTCACTTGGAGAGTAAGTGATTCCCCAAATTATTTAAGATCATTCATTTATTTAATACCACAAGTATTATAAAAACTCGAATTCCTCACATCCCACTCTCACGCCTTCAGCAATGGGCGGTTTCCTACTCTAACCCTAGTTTGGTAGCATTTAGTAAACACTAGAGAACCAGTGCATATTCAAAAACTTTATGATAAGCCTAAGGGAGGAGAGTAATGAAATGGACTGTAGCATTCAGTCAGCAGATAATTGCTGCTGACTTTCCGTGTGCCGAGCACTGTCGGTGAACCTGAGGGATGATGTGGACTAGAAATGGACACAGTCTTTGCTTTCATGGAGTTCATCATCTCATCACAATGATCACAAAAAGAAATGAATAGATAGAAACTGACATCCAGTAAAGGGAAGGGACACAGTCTGATTGGATCCTGTGTCCGAGGAACCCTTGTAGGCTGCAGATCAGGGAAGCTCTCCTCGCTCCCTTGCAGGGCAGTGAGATGCTGAGAGAGGTCAGCAGCATTGTCCTGAGGGAACCTGCTGGAACGCAGCAGCCCCCAGCCTGCACTCACTTTTCTCTGTTTGCGTTTGAAATAGTTCACTTCACAGTACCCCGCCAGCACCAAACAAGTTGACAAAGTGAAGTGGGACCAGAGATAGCAGAACAATGTCATCTTTTACAGGAGCAAATAAATTGTTGATGCTTGTTTCTTCTTCGTGCGTGTTGTATTTCCTACAGAGACCTGGCAAGGTCTATGCCTCAGCTCGGGCAGCCGAGCTGCTCCCACAGAAGCCTGCAGACGCTGCCAGTGCATACTGAGTAAATCAGACCAGGAGCCTGAGTCAAGTATAATGGAAAAAACCCAGAGGTCTGTCGCCTCAGCACCTCAGCGAAAGTGCGGGACACACCTCTGAAGCCGGAAAGGCTCCTGTAACTCCCTCCCCACTCCACATCCCCTTGCCATGACACAACCAGGTCTGTTTTGTGAACATTTCCAGTTGCCAGTACATATTTCATAGTGAACAATGGAGTGTTTGTGCTGGTTTCGTTTTCACTTTCACCAGTGAGGGAAGTGGAACACAATGGGGCAGTGCACAGAGCTGGGAACAGGACACGTTTTCTTTAGGATTCCCAGGGCTGGGTACGTGGAAAATGCCAGAGCCAACACAAACATGAGAACCCATCCAGATCCTTCGGCGCGCATTCTCAGTGGCAGTAAAACCCATTTTGAGTTACCATCTGATGATAGGTGAACTCTGCCTCCCCAGTGAAGGCAAGCATTGATGACTGCAGTGAGAATTTCCCCTGTGTCGGAAGCTGATGCATCTCCATGCTGTATGGAAGGCTGCTGTGTGGGTGTATGTCTGTTCACGTGGGTGTGTAGCTGTACCATGTATACTTGTGAATTTAATCAAATGACTGCTTTCCTTGTTTATAAACGATAGTCATTCATTTGACTCACCTAATTCTAGCTCCTTCCTAAGTGATCACTGTTGCCAGTTAATTCTGGATGAAAACAGTTTAACTGTAATGCTGTTGCCTGAAGGGTGTTTTACTCGAAGAAAGGACAGGATGTTCTTTGATTGCGTATATCCGTTTGGCCACCATGTCCTGTCAAGATACCATATAGACGTGGTCTGGTTGTCACCTGATTTTTCATATACTGTTATGGAGACACCCTGTGTGAAGCCATTCAAATCTCAGAACCTGAGGCCCAGTCTGAGTGTCCAGACCAAGCACTGACTTAAGGTTGACAAGACCAAGTACTATAGAAAGGTTTTGCAGGCGAAGGGTTTCTCAGGGATCCAGAAGATGGAAGAAGTTTTGTTGGGTCTTATGTTTAACTTTCTTACGGGAATGTGCCTTCTTTGCTTGGTCAGGGGCTGGTCGGAATAGCCTATTTATTAATGAGATCTTTTCATTCATCTCCCCAAAATTTGCCTAACTCGGATATGTTCATGTTCATCCAAAGGAGTAGAAGGCACAGTCCTTGGAACTGAATGTAAAACAGTGTTTCTGTAACTTGTACTTTTGCCTCCTCTTTCACATATTCTTTGGATATGTGAGCTTCCTGTGGTTTTATAAATGTTGTTATTTACACCCAGGTGGGGAGAGGTGGCAGTGTCATCACTTTGCTTAGGTTTTGACAGACTCCTGGGGTATGTTCCTATGTTGAGATATGTTACTGAACTTCTGTTACATTGGAAATACCCATTTTTATTCCTTCAGTCCACATCTTATATTATTCTAGTGTTTCCCACAGCACCTTCCTGACACATGGTGGGCACTTGATAAATATGTGATGAGTTAATAAAATGAATCTTCACGATTCTCCAGTGTCTGAAGAGTGAATGCCAACCCTGTAAGCATGCCATGCAAAGGCTTTTTGTAGTGTAGCCCCAACCCTACCCTCCGGCCCTCCCACTCAGAGACCAGCCCCATTCACATAAACGCCTATTCCCTGTTGTCTAAACGCACTAAATTTCTCACTACTCCTTGAACTTCATTAAGTTCTTCCCCAGCTCCCGGCTTTCACCAGTGAATCAGTGAATGAATTTCCAACCACATTTTCCATGTTACTGCTGGGGTCACGGCATTATCAGTTATAAGCATCTAAAGTGTTTGTGTTTGTGTGTGTGTGGTTGTTTTTTGGTTTTGTATTTGTTTTTTTGCTTTATTTTCTGTTTGTTTTGGTTTGGGGTTAGGGGGTTTTTTGGTTGTTTTTTGTTTTTTGTTTTATTTGTTTTCGATTTTTTTTTGTTTGGGGTTGGGTTTTTGGGGGGTCTTTTGGGGGTTTTGTTTTGTTTTTTGTGTTGTTTTGTTTTGTTTTGCTTTAGACGCGACTTTTTTTTTTTTTTTTAAAGATTTAATTTATTTATTTGAGAGAGAGACAGTGAGAGAGAGCATGAGCGAGGAGAAGGTCAGAGGGAGAAGCAGACTCCCATGGAGCTGGGAGCCCGATGCGGGACTCGATCCCGGGACTCCGGGATCATGACCTGAGCCGAAGGCAGTCGTCCAACCAACTGAGCCACCCAGGCGTCCCTAGACGCGACTTTTATTAGCAAATCTTCCCAGTTGCATGCTTCACTTCCTCATAGCAACTTGAGCCCTGAGAAGTAGCATTTGCACTTTGAATGTCTGTCTGGGCGGCCATTCCTAACTTTCAGATAATCATTGTCCTTCATCCTCCTTCTTTAAGATCGTAAACCTTCATATACCTCCCCTGCTTGTACACTTAACATTTTCTGTATGATATGTTTTAATTAAAAATTAAGATCTCTTGGGATCTTTGGAACCACCATGATGTTACAGGAAAAGGTTGAGAATGTCTGCGTTGTAGTTTCTTATTTAGTTGACTTGGGTTCTTAGGGAGGTGAGGTAGATTAGGTATGTGGTTGTGTTCATCTGTGAAGGTCTTTCTAAAAGTAAAGCTCAGACTTTTACATGATTGCTTTGTGATGATAGATTATCTTTCCTATTTCATCAACCTTATTGCTAAGATGGCACGTTTGTTTCTGAGTGATGCTCTTTGGGTGGCTGAGCTATTCCTCTTGTTGCTCCTGCTTTCTGTTTTCCTTTCCTCTAGTGAGTGAGGCACAGAATTTGAATGGCATCGTTGCCCTGGGTGTCTGTAAAGATACTGATGATTTTTAAATCCCTCATAAATTTGAATGTTAAATTTTACAGTTGGCTGTGGAGGAATAATCTACCTTCAGGTCTCAGGGAAACATCCAAAAGAAAGAAGGGGAAAGCGTAGGAGAATTTACTTTAGCGCTGCTCATATATTTATTTTGAAGGTTGGCAGAATCTAAAAGTGGGGCTGTAAATTTAACAACTTGGCCATAAAAGCCCCAAAATAAGGGAGAAAAAGTCTCTACCACTTCTAGGTTTGGATACTTGTATAAAGCTACAAGGTTTCTATTCTTCTGCCATCTTAAAAAAAAAAAATTTTTTTTTTTAATATTCTAAAGCCACCCTTCCCTTTCTTCTTTCTTCTTTTTGTTTTGATTACTTTTGAAAGGTTACGATGCTTTGAAACGCATGGAAAGAAGTGTTTTCTGAATGCTTGCTGGTAGACTTTGGTTGATAGATTTCACAGTGACGTTGAATACTATCTGTACCTTATGTAACGCCGGGTGATTTCAGTGAGGTGGGGACCGCACATGGTATCAGTTCTTGTGGGAAAATATGCTTCAGTGGCTTACTGGCACCGCTCTTGGAATGTGGCATTTAAAAGTACCTTTTTACAGTGGGAAAGAATTCTGTCAAGAATAAACAGTCTGACCTTGTTAAATGGGCCAAAGTCTGTCTGTAACCTAGTTCCAGAAAACTAGCTTTTACTAGTTTAGGAAAAGCAGATTAGAAAAATTACAATTAAAACTTTCTAAAGAATGGAAAAAGTTACTGTGAAGAAGATGAGATACATTCCAAAAATGATGGTCTTCACATATGTGCATGAACATTTCCTTAGATGACTGTAAAATCCCACCCTTCCAGAGTGGATGAAAGAGCAGGATTACAGTCAGTCAGGAAAGCAGAGCTGCTTTTTCCTGGAAAGACAAGACTGGCTTATAGAAAAAAGCTGTGGGAGGGGCCGCGGAGCATAGACCCGCTATGGGAAACCTGTAAGCTTGGAGAGAAAGAAAGAGTAAAAATTGCCACGGACTCCCCATTGCCCACAGATTAGAAAGTCTAGATACTCTGCAACGGTTTGTTCCTAACTTTCTTCTCCATCCCTGCTGTCCCACCCACCCCAAACCCGTCCGCACGCCCTGTGATCTCGCCACTCCAGACCTCTGTCCTCCTGCTTGAAACAGCATGCGATTAGATGTTGTGCCTCGTGCCTTAGGCATTCTCTCCACTTAGATCGTCGCCTTTCCTTCTCAGCCTCGGATGCCTACTCATTCTTCAAGACTTTGCAGATGCCGTCTCCTCCCTGAAGTCAGCCAGACTCTCTAGGATAAAGTTGGGCATTCCTTTCCTGTGCACTTTTGATTTGCCTCTAATACAAGGAGCTGTCATATCTGTTTAAGCACTTGGGGTAACAACACACAGGCACACTATGCTGCTCTGTGAGTGTAAAAGGGGGCGCCTGTGTGTGTGTGTGTGTGTGTGTTCTGAAATAAGAGGTTTCAGAGTAGGGGAGGTGGAGGGAGGCTGCACTGGGGGATACTGAGTGCATTTGGGAAGCAATGCTTCCCCTACACGTCAGCTTCCCTGAAAGGTGTCATTACAGCTTGTATCTGCATCCATTTTGAAATTACAGCACCAGGAATCAAACTTGTTTTATTGATCCCTCTCAACTGCTAAAACCTTGTGATTATATTTCAGTGGCATTCTGGAAAACCAAGACTTGATTGCTTTTGCTCAGGTGCATGACTGGTAGTTAGTTGGTTAGGTATTATCAGAGTATGCTAGGTCTCGATGATGCTTTATCTGGTCATAACCATTTTTAACATTAAATAGTTAACTTATCAGCAATAACCTAAATTGGGGAAATATTTTTAGTGGAGTTACAGTAATAACTAAATCTTGTGTTCTAAAACATAATACAGCTTTAAGAGAACTGTGTTAAGTTAAAAAAAAAAAAAAAACCTCATGTGTAAAATAGATAAATAATCAAATACTTTGCAGATGGGGTTGTGGCAAAGGTTTTCCAAAAAGAGCCTGTGCAAAGTTAAAATATAATTTAATACGGGCTCCTGGACAGCTCACTCTGTGAAGTGACTAACTCTTGATTTTGGCTCAGGGTCATGAGATCCAGCCCCACAGCCCCAACAGGGAATCTGCTGTGGATACTCTCTGCCCCTCCCCACTGATCCCCTTGCTCTCCCTCAAATAAATAAGCAAATCTTTTAAAAATATATAACTTATAAGATGCATTTCCTTAAACCATTTCAGGATTATATATATTATGTAAAGCTTCTTATTCTGTCTGGCCACTCAGTTTCTTACTGCATGTGCAACGGTAGTTAACAATAGCCAAAAAGTCTATTGGGAGTTTAAAGGTGTTAAATGGGGTTGAGGGGAGGGCAGTTGTCTAGGTGGCTAAGTCGATCCAACTCTTGATTTCTGCTCAGGTCATGATCTCAGGGTCATGAGATCAAGCCCCACGTCAGGCTCTGTGCTGGGCATGGAGCCTGCTTGAGAGTCTCTCTCTCCCTCTGCCCTTCCCCACCAAAAAATGAATAAATAAAATGAAATAAAAGTGTTAAGACTCACACGTTCTTCTTTTACCCAAACACAAATTGGCCACAGTCGTCCCTTTTACAGGCAAGTTGAGATTAAAAATGTAGCAGAACATTTAAGATTTGGGGGCTAGGTGGCTCAGTCATTAAGTATCTGCCTTTGGCTCAGGTCATGATCCCAGGGTCCTGGGGTCGACCCCCACGTTGGGCTCCTTGCTTAGCGGGAAGCCTGCTTCTCCCTCTCCCACTCCCCCGCTTATATTCCCTCTCTAGCTGTGTCTCTTTCTGTCAAGTAAGTTAAATCTAAAACAGAAAAAAGAAAGAAAAAAACATTGAAGATTTTTGAGAAGGTTAAATAATCAATCCACTTGAGGTGAGTAAAGCTTCTTCAGGTGTGAACTTTCTTTACCAGTTTTATAGCGAGTCAGAATATAATCTGTCTTTATATCTTTTGTTCTACTTTTATATCTAAAAGAACTCTTTGATTTTAGGACATGGAGCTAAATGGCACATTGCTGCTACCATACCTAAGAGTATCACCAAATTTGTATTTTCCATCAGGTTTCTTTTTCGTTGGTGATTTATGTGCTCCTGTTTTTAAAGGCATCAAATTTTCCCAGTATTTGATTATAGTTCACAAGTATTGTTAGTCATATGATATTCATCAATCGCTTTAAACATCTGATATTTATAGCATCCATTTTCTTTGTAATTTTATTTTTAGAAACTTGGTATCAGGAGACTTTCTAAAGAATTTAGTTTGGACTATTTATTTATTTGAGAGAGAGAGATAGAAAGAGAGCATGCATATGAAAGGGGGGACGGGAGACTTTTTTGAGAGAGAAATAGCATTAGAGTTAGCCCTGCCTTATCCACGGGGGATACGTTTCAAGACTCCCAGTGGATCCTGAAACTGCCAACAGTTGGCAACCCTATTTATGTTACTGTTTCTTCCTATACATACATATCTATGATAAAGTTTAATTTATAAATTAGGCACCCTAAGAGATTAACAACAATAACTAATAAAAATAAAACAGTAATAATATATGTGTAGAAGTTATGTGAATGTGGTCTCCCTCAGCGTATCTTGTACCGTATGTTTGTCTTTCCTCCCCTTGTTGATGATGATGTGAGGGCACAAAATGCCTGTGTGATGCAATGACATGAGGGGAATGACTGTGACGTAGCTTTAGGCTTCTGTTGACCTTCTGACGATACCTCAGAATGATCATCTGCTTCCAGACCACAGTTGACCACTGGTAACTGAAACCACAGAAGACAAAACCACAGATAAGGGGGGCCCACTCTATTTGTAAGACACAATTCACCAAATCCAGAGACGTCTTCTGCCATTTCCTCTGCATTGCCTTTGTGGCATGTGTATGCATGAGTCAGAACCCTCCTCTAAACCCTTTTCCTTCCTCAGTCAATTTTTAAAATCTACATTCTTTTTTAATTGCTGCAGTTATTTTAAAATTCAAACAACCCAGGTAGGTTTAAAAAAAAAAAAAGGTAAAGAAAAGCTTCTCAATAATGTTTCCTCCCAGAAAAAGCCACTGTTAACCATTTGGTGAATGAACTTTCACATTTTTCCATATCTAACATTGTAGCTTATTTATTGTTCCCTTACCTTCACTGTGTGAATATACCTGACATTTTTCACCTGGTCTCCTAGGATGAACCTTGCAGTAGTTTCTCCTTGTTTGGCTGCAGTGAGCATCTTTGGCCTTACAGGTTCTCACCCAAATACCAATATTTTTGTAGGCTAATTTTCAAGAAATTACATTACCAAAAGATGAAGAATATACATTTTTCCCTTTTTTAAATGTTTTGCTTATAAGAAACTGCCAGACGCCATTTTTTTTTTAAGTAGGTTCCATGCCCAGCATGGAGCCCAACATAGGGCTTGAACTCATGACCCTGAGATCAAGAGTCAGAGGCTT
Organism: Enhydra lutris kenyoni; assembly: GCF_002288905.1. NCBI lineage: Eukaryota > Metazoa > Chordata > Mammalia > Carnivora > Mustelidae > Enhydra > Enhydra lutris. Next base: position 4,765,926 of record NW_019154100.1, on the reverse strand, counting down.
AGCAGACTGAGCCACTCAGGTGCCCCCAGGAAACTGCCAAACTGTCTTTTAAAGTAGCTGTAACATTTTCCAAGCCCCGCCCCCAGCAGGAACAGGAGTTCCTGTTGCTCCACATCTTCATCAGCATTTGGTGGTGTCAGTGTTTTGAATCTTGGCCCTTCTAATAGGTACTTGGTAGTATTTCATTGTTGCTTTAATGAATATAGCCATTTCAGAATCTGATAGTGCCAAGCTATTAATATTAAAGCTTATTTTTAAAAACTTTTATAGCGATTCAGCTTTAGGCAGCTTGGTTACACCAAGTAAAATCCTCTCTCTTCTTTCTTTCTCTTGCCAACTTTCTATACCACTCTGTCCCTTATTCTCCTCTTCCCCATTCTGAAACAACCCAGTTTTATTTTTAGGACAAACTTACTTTCTTTTCTCTCACAAAGAAATCTCCATACCTTGTATGCTTTTTTTTTTTTTTTAAGCCAAAAACACATGCTACTTTCCTTACAGACAGAGGTGTTTCGCTTATTATTTCTAGTAGCTTTAATTACATGTATTAATTAAAATTTTAGACCTTTAGAAGCCTTAATTTTCTAGTGAAAACTAGTGAGTGAGCAGTTATGAACTCTCACAGCAGCATTCTTTAGATTGGGAGATTTATGAATACATTTCATGATTTCTAGAAGCATGTGCTTTTTAATAGTATAGTCTTTCAGGGGTGCTTGAGTAGTTCGATTGATTAAGTGTCTGACTTGGGCTCAGGTCATGATCTCAGAGGCCCTGGGATCAGGATAGAGCCCTGCATCCAGCTTCTGCTGGTCAGGGAGGGAGTCTGCTTCTGCCTCTTCGTCTGCCCCTCCACTCCACTCACCCGCTCTTGCTCACTCAAATAAATAATATTTAAAAAAAAGAATAGTAGTCTTTCATTATGATACAAGACATGTTTACAAACAGACCCAAATTTATCTTTAGTTCCTCTATAATAAGAAAAACAAAAGTAGATAAACTAATATTCCATAATTAGTGTTCAGTATTTTATTTTACTTTATTTTATTTGGAAATGATCTAGATATTCATTGAGCTTCCCATCATTTAATTTAACTTACCAGAACTTGAAAGTTTCAAGTTAACAAAGAGATTTGGGAAACTATTTTTAAGTATACATACCGTAAAACGTAACTATTGGTAAAAAGTTCACCTAAAAAACTCTTTATCTCACTTACATCTGTCTAAATCACTGCTCCCAACAATTGTTTCAGCTCCCCACAAAAACTTCATGAGACATTAGACAAAGTCTGCCATCACCCCAAGCTATTTCTCTTGCTTTCAGATTTTTGTCAGCCATATAACATGAACTTACTCTTCCTGAGTTTACTAGTCAAGTAAAAGTTAAATGCCTGCATTATATTCAGTATTGATAACTCTAAGGACATGTCTATTTTAACTAAAACAACTTAAACTAGCTTTAATACTTAGTATTTTCAGATCACATAAACCTAAAAAATATTTGGGTTAGTTTCTGTTATATTTCTGAGAACATTAGGGAATATTCAATTTATAAGTGCTTAATTTTAAGTCCGTTAACTAAAGCTCTTTACAGTATTAATTTTGGCAATAACATCCAGAGACAGAAATATATCACACATCTATAACACACATACACATATAAACATACAAGCAGATGCAAACAGAGACTTACAGCTTTTGTTTTAAAATTTTAGCCGCAGAGTGCGCCTGGGTGGCTCAGTTGATTAAGCGACTGCCTTCGGCTCAGGTCATGATCCTGGAGTCGTGGGATCCGGTTCTACATCGTCTCTCTGCTCAGCAGGGAGTCTGCTTCTCCCTCTGACCCTCCCCTTCTCGTGCTCTCGCTCTCTCTCTCTCTCAAATAAATAAATAAAATCTTCAAAAAAATTTTTTTTTTAGCCATGGGACACCTGGGTGGCTGAGTGAGTTAAGTGGCCGCCTTTGGCTCAGGTCATGAGCCCAGTCCTGGGATGGGGCCCTGTATTAGGCTCCTTGCTCAGCTGGAGTCTGTTTCTCCCTCTGCCCCTCTTCCCCAACCCCCCACCTCTCTCTCTCTCTCTCTCAAATAGATAAAATCTTTAAAATAAATAAATAAATAAAACAAAATTTTAGCCATGAGTCAGGTACAATACAAAACTCACTAGTTTATAGAACAGTTGAATTCAATTTTTTTTTTTGGCAGTTGGAATGATTTTAGTTCACCTCAGATGGCTAAAGCTCTTACAAATATTTGTAGAGAGGACATAGAGGATTTTTTTTTCCTTTGCCCAATATCCAAATACTTCCTCCCACCTTTTTGTTTCTTCCGAAGAGAAGCATCTCCATAAAATTTGACTTTTAAAGAACGGCTGTTAGGGCCTAGAGAAAATGAGGGTAGAAAATCTACATCACAAAGGCACAAAGAAGATACCCAGGTTTTCTCCTGGATGGGTTTTTGGGAGTATATTTGCCTTTTATCAGAAGTCTAGGGTAATTACTATTTAAATTTTTCTTTGCTTAAGTGCTGGACAGTTCTGTTTAATGTTTACAATACCTGTATTTTGCAAGAAGAGATTTGGTGATTCATAAGGATAGGTCGGCTTTGAATGGCTTCTTAGAGCCATAATTCTGGCTGTGTCGAAATTTGCAAGATGAGAGGTTCTGATACCTCAAAAAACTGGGTTATATCCTAAATATCAAGGGATTGGCTGGGCCATCCACTTAAACTTGCTTCTTTGTATCAGGGATTTCCAGCCCAGAAATCAAGAGATTTCTAGAGCTTCAGGGTTTAATGCAGTACATCTCAAAAAGTCTGTGTAAAGTGTGTAATAGAGGCCTCCTTTCCGAGTGCACAGTTCAGCGTTGAACCAATTCCTTTAAGGGAAAAGGCTTTTACTGTTGCTTCAATCAGCCCCTGAACATTGGCCTCGGCTGCTCCATGTCCGGGATCATTTGTAGGAGGGCCTGGGAGAAATTCCGGATATTTATTTCCTCTGTGAAGGGGAGGTTTTTCCTAGAAGGCCATCGCTTTTCCAGTACCTACAGTATAATCATAGGTGACCAGAGCACCCCTTTGCACTAAGTCAAGGACCCTGTGAGTAGGGTTGTGAATGGCCACTCATCTCTCCAGTTCCTCTATGAATTTGGTAGGATCTTCTGAAAGTAGTGGTTAAAAGGGCTTTGTAATTTCAAAGATGTGCTCTTTTCCAAAGGACATGAGTTCTTTGAGGTGAGGGTCCAGGGTACCTTTGCAGACGACATTGCGTGGGAAGGCCCAAAGCTGGCAGAGCCTGATTACAGAGCCCTGGAAAGTAGGAAGAATCATTACCCCTACCACCCCTCTCTGGTACTTCTGCTAAATTATCTCCTGGCTTTTATTGTTTACATGAGTAACCTGTATACCCCACGTCTGAAGATCAGTCTGGAGTGCTTTCTATAAATCTTGTTTTAAAAAAAAAACAAAAAAAAAAACAAGAAAGTCAAATGGGCAGCTGGGTGTTTGAGGAATTTTCTGTGGAAGTGAGAGGAGTTTGAGGGACCAAGAGAATTGGCCGAAGCAGTGGGGCTGGATTTTGAGAAGGGGGTTCTTAGAGTAGGGGCCAAGAGATCCAGAGGTCTTCTGGAGTGTCAGGGAGAGGGAATTGGGGATAAAGGCTTGTATTAAGAGGGTAGAGAATGGGAATTTACATTAGATGGTGGTTTTAATTTTTGTTCTTCCATCTTATTAAGGAAGTCCCTACAGCTAGCCTTTATACTCCAAGGTTTTCACTCTTCAACTTGGTCTTTCTATAGGTACCAATGAAACAATTGTTTAGGATGAGAGCTCTCTTAAAAAAAGAAATTTCTTTCAAATGTAGCCAAGTCCGAGGATCCATTGTCCAATTTCCTCCAATGACAAGTAGGATCTTAGGTTAATCTAAATAGCACCTTAAATCAATTAAGCCTTCTGAAGGCTTAATCGTGGACACCAAGAGGCAACCCAATGGAGACTAGAAAAGATACAGCCCTCCAGGATCCAGAATGAGACTGTGAAGGCTGAGACCATATGGGCCCTTTATGGATCAGGACACCTCATGACAGACAAAGAGATGGAGTTGGAAGGCCAGGTTACCTGTGATTCTGACTCACTGGCTGCTGCTACATTGACTCTATCACGGGAGTCTCAGAGTTGGGTGGCAAGCACTCTAACAGCTAAATGCTCAGCCTGTGCCCACCTGTTTTGTGGCTTTTTGCTTCTAGTTAGAAATAGCCTTTACCTCATGTGCCATTAGCTCACCGTCAAGTCTGTCTAAACAGTGCCTGTCTGCTAAGAACCATGAACTCACGGGTCCGTGAGGCCAGCTCCGACAGTGGGCTCATAGGACCTGTGCCTGCTGTGGTAGACGCTGTCATTTTCCTCCTCAATGACAAACAACACGAAAGACAAAAACGGTGGCCAGCTTTGGAAGTAAAAGTGTCAGTAGAAAGCTAGTACTCCTAACAAATCTTTGCCAGAGTCGCTAGACTCAAGGAACAAGTTCACCCAAGTATTTTCTCTTGTTAATCTGAACTGAGAAAAAAGCAGAGGTCTCTCCCCCACTTTCACTTCTGTTAGACCCTGCACACAAGGTTCCAGAGACTGACTTGGTCAAGAATTCTCACCTTCTGCCAGTCTTGTCAGAGGTCCCAGGATCTCTCAGCTGTAAGCAAACCCAGAGCCAGCCTTGTCCAGCCACTGAAGGTCCATCCTTTCGTGGTCATCAACTGTAGGGGTGAAAGAATTTTCCCTACCCACCCACCCTCCTAGGTTCTTTGGCTCGTCTAATAATTTAAATGGATAAAAGATTAACAGCAGAAAAACAAATTTTGTACATACAGGAACCCCATAAAAATATGACACCCAAAAGGCACTAGCAAGATCATTGAGGCTAAAATAATTACCGTGCACTGAGGAAAGGGGTAGGGGCCTGGGGAGACAGAGGAGAGGAAGGCCATTCCCAGGAAGGCAGAGGAGATCTTTAGAAAGCAAAGGTAGCCCCTTTTATGTGGAAAGTTTCTCCAGTAAAGGTATCTCTGGTAATAATTCTCTTCCTGATGCAGGCCTCTTCTCCAGTGTAAATGTAGGCAGTGGAAGGGAAAGTAAAGAGCTTTTCCTGAATCTGCTGGGTTTAAATACTTTGATTTCCAAGTAACATGCTTTTGGTCACTTTAGCCAAAGTGACGTGTTTTGTGGTGACGAATTCTGCTTCCCTTCACTTTACATCTCCGCTTGGTGTCCACCAGTGACAGAAATAAGACTATGACAAAAATGTCAGTCACGGCCCCAGGCAATTCTGCTTCATTTTCCTTTCCTTATTCCTAGTTATCACCAAAGCTAGAATCCTCAAGGTTTCTTCTGGACCCATTTGTGTCAGCATTTCATTTGGGTTACAAGTGCAGAATTACTCAGTCAAACTTGTGTTGAGTAATAATAATTTTAAAATAAAGTATCTTGAAATAATTTAAAAATCTGACCTAAGTAGTGTCCGTTTGATTCCTGTAACCACATTGGGAAAGTTCCATCCTTCCCTCCTCAGTGAATCATGTTTTCTCTCATGGTGTCAGGATGCTGCTGCCTCAGGTATCACCTCCTCAGAGAGCTGTAGTCTAAGCAGTGAGTAAGGAAGCAGGCGCCAGAGAGGGTTGATGGGGGAAGACAGTCTTGTCCAAAGGCTCTTTTCAGACTCTGCCTTACATTTCCTCTCCCAGAACCGGATCATTTACCTACCACTTGCACTGCAGGTAAGCATACTGCTACCCAAAGAAAATCAGGTTAGGTTAGACAGGAAAAGGGGGAATGGCTGTTGGTAGACAACCCACCAAGACAGGCCTTCATTGATCCAGAAAATTCCCCAAGGCATTGGGGCCACTATATAGGTAGGAGCTTGTACTGTTGGTTCCTTTCAGAGGTACCCAGATATATTCAGTGACCCCTAATAAAATATTTTATGACATACAGTGCTCTTTCCCTTCATGCTCCACATATGTTAATAAGCAGAAACTTCAGAATTTTATGGGAATGTTAATGAGGCTAAGAGTGAATGCTTAACCGTGCCCACCAGGACTGTGATTGCTTGCTCTTCAGTAACAGTAATTAACGTACGCTTAGGGAACATTAATAGCCTTCAAGTAATCTGCAGGTTAATATCTTAACGTGCAAATTCGGTAAGGTATATCAGAAGCCAAGGGTGGTTTTTAGAACAGCGAAGCAGCAAGAAATATTTTGTTAAACCAATTACTTTCTAAAAGATTATTTAAATACATTACTATATTACTATTTCTGTTACTCAACTAATATATTAATATATGTTTTTAAAATAAGGTTATTTGGAGGACGCCTGGGTGTCTCGGTTGGTTAAGCAGCTGCCTTCGGCTCAGGTCATGATCTCGGGGTCCTGGGATCGAGTCTCGCATCAGGTTCCTTGCTCAGCCGCGAGCCTGCTTCTCCCTCTGCCTCTGCCTCTGCCTCTGCCTGCTCCTCCCCCTCCTGTACTCTCGCTCTCCTCTGGCAAATAAATACAGTCTTTTTAAAAATAAACAAATAATGAGGTAAGTGTTTATTAAAACATGTGAATGTATGATTCTGAAGTTGCCTGCCCATCTTCTGTCTGGCCACATAAACCCAGTGAATGAGGAGGCAAATGTTGTTACACCTGAGAGGTCAGGGAATACTTCACAGGGGAGGTGACTATTGAGCCACATCCTCAGGAATGAGGAGTCTACCTGGCAAAGGAGCAATGTGGCGCCCGGGAAGAGAATTGAGAAAGGGCAGAGCGTGTTCACAAAGCAGAAGTGTGTGAGTTGGTGAGCAAGGTGTCTTGGGAGAGAATACGATCAGACTCTTCCTTTCTTTCTCGGTTTTTTTCTTTCCAGAAAGATCACTCTAATGCAGTATGATGCGTGGATCGATAAGGAGGGTTTGGTGTAAATTAAGAAATCGCGAGCAGGAGGAGCAGCGTGGTGGAGACTGTTTGAAGAGAGATATAGGATGAGGGTCGAAATGAAGGCAGGAAAGAGGAGATAGAAATTGAACATATTTCAGTGTAGATACAGAGAAAAGGAGGGAAACGCATCACATGCCAAAGTGTGATAGGAATTTACCTTATAAAAAAAGAAATAATTCATAGCTTTAAGTCGGGTAAGTATCCATGGTCATAATTCTCTTCATATTACCCTACCATGGATAATCACATAGACAGCATGCTCAGGACACAGTGGCAACAAATTGACGTAATCATTACTGTTTTGTTATTGGTGGTTGTATAAATAAACATAGTAATGTCTCTGTATGATGAACAGGTCCATTCAAAATAGATTGTATAATGTGGAGTCTGCATAAGACACCTAATTAGTAGCGTCAATCAGAAATTTTCTAATGGTTTAACATTTAATCCCAATTATACTTAGCATGAGTCTATCAGAAAATTACTTTTTTTCCAATTATAAACACAACCTTTTCCTAAAAATACATCTTTTCATTAGGACTTAGATGCTTTAGGGGCGCCTGGGTGGCTCAATTATTAAGTGTCTGCCTTCCGCTGAGGTCATGATCCCGGGTCCTGGGATTGAGCCCCAAATCAGGCTCCCTGCTCAGGGAGGATCCTACTTCCCCCTCTCCCTCTCCCCCTGCTTGTGTTCCCTCTCTTGCTGTCTCTCTCTGTCAAATAAATAAAATCTTAAAAAAAAAAAAAAAAAGGACTTAGATGCTTTAGCTTATTAGGACTAAAGACCCTGTAGCACGGTTATGTTCTAGCTAATTAGCCACCTGTCTTTCTGTTTCTCCGTTTTCATCCTCATAATCCAGATTTTGCTGAAGTTGGCAAATTATATACCTCACATGTAGTCATTATATGTCTAAGCCCTAATGAGGTTATGCAATGTAAACAGCCTCAAAATGCCACAACTTACTCTCTTCCTTAGACAACAAGCACCTTGCGGGCATCACGTATATTGTGCTCACCAAACAGTAATTGGTAATGATGATGTACTTTTCAGATGTTTATGTCTATATCAAAGTAATATACACTCATTATAGGCAAATTTGTGTAGTCTTGGGTTATCCCTTCTCCATCCTCTTGGTTCAGTTTGTCCATTTTTTGAAAATGGTAAGGTGGGTTTGTTTTTCAGTTTTCGAAGTCAGAAAGCCAAAGTGAAGTCTGAAAGAAAGATGTCAGTAAATGAAAGTGTAAAATATTTTTCCAGCCCTCTGTTAGACTTGGGGCTGCTTACCTTCATCTTTCTTCCTTCCCTGTTCCTAAGGAGTATCAAGTTTAGAAATTAGATATTGGATAGAATTCCAGTAAGAGTCCGTCAAATTTGAGAATTTTTTAAAAACTAAGAAGTTTCACCGTCAGCACCCCTCCCCCCAGACTCCCCCAGATAGCATACACTCAATAGCAGCCATTTCTCTTAAAAGAACAATGTCACTTTCTTGGGGCCAGATGTTGTTAAGTTGGAGAAGTTTGGGAAGATATCAGAATTTAAAACAGTATATATGCCTGGTGTTTTTTCTGATATTGCAGTGGTTTACCTCTGTGTGTGTGTGTTTTATATCTCATGAGGTTATTGTTGAATACACACCCTCCCAAGAGAATAAGTTCTTTCTTTTCTTTGAACAGTGATTCCATTGATTCTGTTTTAGAATTTCTTCCCTTGTTTCTCTTTTCCTTCTTGGCAGCATTGTTTTCGAAGTCTTAAATTTATTCACGTGTTCCTGGAATACTCCTTTTTCTCTTCTACCATTTTCAACTATCAGCAAAGAGGTTCCCCTTCCCAAAAATCTTGCTTCATTCAAGAGGCAATACAGCACAGCATTGTAAACAGCACAGTCCAGGAGATTGGTTAAGAGGACAGATTCTGGAACCAGACTTGTTATTGGAAGTTTATCTTGTTATTTAAAAAACTGAGTGAGGGGGCGCCTGGGTGGCTCAGTGGGTTAAGCCTCTGCCTTCGGCTCAGGTCATGATCTCAGGGTCCTGGGATCGAGTCCCGCATCGGGCTCTCTGCTTGGCAGGGAGCCTGCTTCCTCCTCTCTCTCTGCCTGCCTCTCTGCCTGTTTGGTCTCTGTCTGTCAAATAAATAAATAAAATCTTTAAAAAAAAAAAAAAAAAAAAAAGCCGAGTGAGCTTGAGTCAATTCTTTAGCCTCTCTGTATTCTCTGGGTTTCTTGTTTGTTAAAATGGGGAAGATAATTGAACTTACATTATAGCATCGTTATGGGAATTAAGTAAGTTAATACATGAAAAGAATAAGCACCCAGTACAGCGTTAAACTGAATTACATAGTGGTGATATTCATCTTTGCACCTGAACATGAAGAAAGATACAGAAATGAGTATAACTAATTAAATCACTTTCCTCCTACTATCTAGTCACTTGGGACCACTCATATTAGAGTTCAGATGACTAGCATCCCAGGGAGACCATCTCTCCATTTTCATTATTACCTAAGTGTCTCTCAAAAGGGAGACTTTCTAGTATTTCTTAAATGAGTATGTTGAGGAAAGCTTTCCACTATTAGTATTCTTTAAACAGTGCTAAGTTTAGGAAAAATAAAATATATTCTTTCCAAGAGTGTACATACAGCCGGGTCTTCAGGGATCGAAAATCAAATATGCAAATCCAGATAGGTGTAGAATTTTACTAACAAGACTGAGAATGGGTGAGCATGTTACGGTGGGTGAATTTCATGGACAGTATAAACTAATTTTCAGGGACCATTTCTCAGTGTGAGACCCAAGTCCCAGAAACACAGTGCTTCAGCCCAGTAATAGAAGGTAGGAAAAGAGAAACCGAGTTTGACCCTATATAGCAAAAACCTTCATGAGTCTACTTTCTTCTTTACCACCTACAGGACAGACTCTAGAAAGATAAGAAAAAGTTTTTTCAGGAAGGACATGTTCTGTATTTAATCTCTATAGAGAGGAAGGTGGGTGACAGAAAAGTAACTTTTTTTTTTTTTTTTTTTTTGAGAGAGAGCCCTCTCTGGGTTAGTTGGGGACGGGAAGAAAGAGAGGGAGAGGCAATCTTAAGTAGGCTCCATACTCAGTGCAGAGCCCAGTGCAGGGCTCGATCTCAAAACCCTGAGATCATGACCTGAGCCAAAATCAAGAGTTCCTGATGCCCAAGCAGCTGAGCCACCCAGACGCCCTGAACAGTAACAATTGTAAAGTTACCAAAGTTAATTTCTTTCCTTACGGTAGTCGAAATGGGCTTAAATCTGGACTAAATAAACCATTTTGTACGCCGGTGACCACTTGCTCTTGGGAGTAGGTACTCAGTAATTAATATTCAGAAAGTTTCATTTCCCAGAGAGGTTAGATTCTTCTCTGGTCAATAAGTGACTCATTGTACCAACCCCGGATTAGGAATTAATGTCACAAATAACATACTCTTCCTTCCCATAGTCTGCTTAAGATGCATGCCAGTAGAACTCTTCAGCTATTACCCTTTCAGAAAAATTAGTTAAAAGAAATTCCTGAGGCTCTCAGCCCAGCCCTTAGGTAACCTGCACTGTCTTGTTTTGTTTTACAAAGCCATTCAGGAATGCCCCCCCCCCATTCACAAAAGGAGTTGGTACGAATCTAATAACTCAGTGGCATATCCAGCCTGCCATTCAGGGAATGTGCGTGCGGAATTTTGTACAGCTGCTTGCGAACATTTGTCTCAGTATTGCTGTTACCTACCGAGGGCCCAGTTCAGGATTCAGATGAAATCATGATACTGTCTCTGAAGAAAATGTACTCTGGGCTTTTCTTCGATTCAGGGGAAAGGTGTGGCTTGGCCACGGAAACAGTGTTGTGTGGAAATGTAATTCAGGAGCTTCTGCAACATGACCTGACTGGAATCCAGCTCTCTTCCAATACTTCCTGCTCTGAACTCGTGGAGCCCTTCTTAAGCCACCCAGTTCAGCCTTGACATGAAGCTTCGCCCTCGGCTTAAGTTTCCTGTAACAACAACTTCTTCTTCTTCTTCTTCTTTAAATTTTTATTTATTTATTTATTTTTATTTCCATGCTGCTCAAAGCTCCGGAGCTCAGGAATGATGACTTGTGTTTGCTATGCAGGCTTAGCATCATTAGTGTGGGCCGGAGACTGAGGAGAAAGTTGATTGCTTGGTAAATAACGACTTCTCGATACTCTTCTTCTCTTGGTCCCTGTAGGACATTGTAGTGGAAATACCACCACTATTCCAGATATTCTGTTATTCCTACGGTGTATATGTAGAATTCCAAGTACAGAATACACTCACGAGATAGACATGTTCAGATAACCTGAAATCTAGGGAGTTTACCACCAACTTTTCACTAAAGGAACTTCTAAGGGACATGCTTCGAAAAGAATGAAACTAATCCCGAAAGGAGTATCTGAGATGCAAGAAAGAATGGTGAGGATATAAATTGGTAAAAATGTCCAAATAAATTGTCGTTAATCACGTTAAGTGTAAAATGTACAGAACTCACCAGTTAAAAGATAGAGAAGGTTGGAGGCACGGGTGTGACTCAGCTGGTTGAGCATCTAACTCTTGATCTCCGCTCAGGTCAGGATATCAGGGTCTTGGGATGGCGCCCTGTATTGGGGCTCCGTGCTCAGCGGAACTCTGTTTCTCTCCTCCTCCCTTCGCCTCACCCCTCTCCCCCTTACCCCACTCGATCTCTCTCTCTCTCTCAAATAAATAAATACATCTTTTTAAAAAAGGAAAAAAGGTAGAGAATGTTAGATTGGATTTTTTTAAGTATTTACCCAACACCAACTCTGTGCTTTTTCAAGCAACACCTACAGCTTTTGGTCTTCTGCTGGCAGGAATGTGAAGTAGTACACTGCCTTGGTAAGTAATTTGATATTAACTATGTAGTTGAACATGCGCATAGCATGAAATTACTTATATCATGAAAGTTTGCACAGATGTACACCAAGAGTCACACTGAAGAATATGCAGAGCACCGTTGTTCTTAACAGCAGAAAGCGGAAACAACCTCAGTGTTCAAGGACAGAAGAATGATTAAGTCAACTCTGGTTTCTTCACACAATAGAATTATACAGCAATGAAAATGAGAATGAGGGGCGCCTGGGTGGCTCAGTGGGTTAAAGCTTCTGCCTTCAGCTCAGGTCATGATCCCAGGGTCCTGGGATGGAGCCCCGCATCAGGCTCTCTGCCCAGCTGGGAGTCTGCTTCCCTTCCTCTCTCTCTCTGCCTGCCTCTCTGCCTACTTGTGATCTCTGTCTGTCAAATAAATAAATAAATCCTTTAAAAAATAAATAAATAAAAATACCCCCCCCCCAAAAAAAGAAAATGAGAATGAGCTATAGCTATAGGCAGTTACATGGGTGAATGTTGGGGCGGGGGTAAAGAAGCAGGGGAGGAAGGGAGGAGAGCAGAGTATACACCAACAGAAAGGGAGAAGGGCTCTCAGCACCCAGGAGCTGCACCAGCATGAACAGCTTACACTTACTTACCCCTTGGGCTTTTACTTAGATTCCTCTATATAACGTGATTTTCTAAAGTTCTGCTCTATGGTTTCAGCCGGCCAGGCACTGAATTGAGAGTGTCAGTTGAGGACACAGATAAAAATCGCCCCTCAGTCTGGTGGGGAAGGTGGATTGGATAAACAGAGAAACAAACTAGCATGTCATTTCAGGCAGTGATCAATTCTAGGATAATTTCTGATGGGATGGAATATGAGAGACCAGGAATATTTTTTGAAGAGGGAGAGGGGTCAGAGAACAGGTCTCTCATGATGGAACTGAGGGGCAGACGCATGGTTAGGTCTAGCAAAAAACATTCCAGCAGGAGGGAGTTTGGGCTTCCCAAGGAAAGCAAGGTCAGAATGGCTGAGGCGGAGTGAGTGAGAGGGCCAGTGGTCAAGGCTGAGGTCAGGGAGGTAGTTGGGGTTCCTGCTCTGGAGGGGGAGCGGGACTACTGAAAGTGTTTGAATTGATTTTAAGTATTATAGGAAGCCTCCTGAGGGCTTTGGATAGCATCCTAGTCCAAAAACACAGGCAGCCTAACAGCAGGAGAAAAGACAATTGATAATAGGAAACAAGCAAGAAAAAATGTAAACGATTACAACAATACATTTTCAGAGCTTAAAAAGAGAAACTTAAGTATTCTGAGGAATTTCATTGTATCTAGTTCTTTATTCATCTTCCACGAAAGTAAGACGTTAAAGTATCAGTTACTGGCGCGTTTGTACTCACGTGCATGCGCACAAACATTATATAGTCGTGCGTGCGCACAAACACTATATAGTCTTGTCATGACACATCTGTGTCATGAAAATGTGACATTTTTATCCAGAGAATCGAGGCTACTCATTTTGGGCTTTCATTACTTAACTGGAAATGATACGGTAATGATTAGGGAGGACATTTGAAATGTGTTTTTGCCCATCCTGAGATTTGCAGTCTGTGTGTGAAATGCGTAGTAGTATCATTAATTATTATACAGTATAAAAAGAGAACTTTAAAAAAATGTCATTACTCATTACTCAGTAGAGTTTGGCTGGTCTGGATGATCAGAAGTGGATGTCCTGTGCCTAACGGGTTTTCAGTTCAGAGCTCCTCACTTCCAGCTGTAGCCCACACCAAGGCCACAGGGAAGGCCCTAATAGTGTGTTCATACAGTCTCTATTTTAATTGCAGATTATTGCATTTTTTTAAATGCAGCTGGTCCCCCACACATACCTCCATCCATCCCATTTCCCCTTACATCAGGTTGCACTTAGTGGCCCTCGCTTGAGATACCATTATCCTTTTGGTTTCATGCAGACAGCCTTCTGCTCCCACTGTGTTACTACAGTAAATACTCTGAGGTCCTTATCTAGCTTAGCATCTGCTGCTGGTACATGTCAACTTCTCTGTTCTTTATTTCTTGTAAAAGTGTGCCTTGGCTTCTTTGACACCGTAGTTTCCTGCTTTTGCTCCTACCTATCTCACACTTTTCGCTGAATGCCCTCCTCTGTTGTCCCCATGGGTTCTGTCCTAGATGTGCTCTCTCCCTCAGGAGTCTCCTCTGCTTCCTGGAGATGATCCTGAAGGAAAAGAGCTCAGCTTCTGTCCAACTCCCAACTCAGCCCTCTCCCTTGAGCCCCAGACCCTCATCTCCAACTTGTGATGTCATCACAAGCAGCAAGCCGGCCTGTCATTCTCCTTCCAGATTCCCATTCAGGTCTTGACCGCGCCCTTCCCACCCCCACCATCCACTCTGACACCAGGCCAAAAATCTAGGGCTTATCCTAGATTTCTTTTCTCTCCCCTTCTGCTTCATTTGACTCATTTCAGATTATTTCTCTTGCCTCTGCTCTCCTCACTGTTACAGGTCTGTAGGTCTTCTTCCCGGGGCACCTGGATCGTCACAGTCTTTTAATGACGCTCCCTGCCTCAGGGGTCGCCTCCTGCTTCATCCCGCATAGTTACCAGAATGTCGATTCTAAAGTGCAAACGTGACATCCATCCTCTGCATAAAACTGCGTAAAACTCTTCAGTGCCTCCCTTCCCTTCAGTACAAAGTCTCGGTTCTGTCATCTGATCCTTTGTGATCTGGTCCATGTCGGTCAGGCTCCTGAACTTTGTGCTCAAGTTTCTCCCCCCGCCAGTGAGGGCTTGGCGTCTCCTCTCTGAGGCCTCTACCACAGTTAGGTGAAGCAGGTACTATGGTTCTCCATTTTGCAGATGACAAAACAGAGGCACAGAGAGGCTGCGATATTTGGCCAAGGTGATGCAGCTCATGAAAAAGGAGCCAGGCCCTGAACCCAGTCTCCTAAGTCATACACTTCTACCTGGCACAGGAGCTTCTGCAGTTGGTAGTTAACACGTGTGCCTCCGCTGCTCAGCTGTGAGCTTTTGAGTGCAGATACCGTGTCTTCTGTCCTCTTGTATCATCTCCGTAACTGGGGTCTCGACCGCATCACTCAGCAGGCACATTAGTATGTGTATGAATGAGAGAATGAATGAATGAATGAATGAATGAATCATTGAAGTGTCACTGTAAATGTCTCATCAGCTGCAGGAGAAGTGATACTAAGAGTGTGTAGGGGTAGTACAGCCATTCGTGTGTTTCTCCCACCATGTATTTTGTCCATGAGGACCTAACAGAAGTAAAAGTGTTGTTACTGACTTTGAGGAGAGTTTGGTTTAAACAGTGGAAAGAACTTATATTGTGCTTTATATAAAAGTCATTTTTATTCCTGTTAGCAACAAAAATTGTTAATATTTACAGGACACAACTTACCTTTTAAAGGGTTCATCCTGTGCTAATAGATAACAGCGTCAGCAGTTTAATTACTGATTTAATTGAGATCTAGAGCAGACAGACTTCCCCATACTTTGAGAATTGCTGGTCACTTTACATATTGGCTCTGCTTTGTAAGGGATCTTAAACAAGTGTAAGCTTTCCATCTTCCAGTGGTAAATTTGTTTATCAGTTAAAATGGAAAGGATGCTTCCCAGTTAAAGTTAGCAACATTATTCATCTTGCATAGGTCAAATGTATACCTCAGAAGGATTTCAGCTACTATTTTACATGTAAGAATAATATGCTTAAAATATAGGTAGGGGCCTCTGGTGATTTCTGGAACTTCCTTGCTTGTGGAGAATCCCTGAAACATGGCCCCCGATGTTCTTTGTAATAGTAACATGCTTATTTCATAAATCAGAGCCCATATAGGAAAGAGCTTTTTTGTTTTTTTTCCCTCCCCATGCAAAGGCTTATAACTGAATGAGAAAAAAAATTAATTAATTACATGAATATTAAGAGGTTACTTATCTATTATAACATTGGGCCACAAGTTGACTAATTAAAAGGAATGCAGCTTGGAAAGCTGCCACAAATCTGCTCCTTTCATTTAGAGGACCACAGGCTGAAGCCGGTGATTGTGCGTGACAGACTCTGGGAACAATGGTGCCGCGCACAGACCGTCCAGATGAAGCATGCTCGTCTGAATTACACCGACGACAGGGTGGCCTACAGGCAAACAAAATGGTTAAACAATACATAATCAAGTTTTTATTTGGTATTTCCTGCGAGGCTGTACCGGTTGCCAGGGAGCGTACTGTATTTTTTCTTCGGCTGTATTAATTGTTGACCATAGTTGGCAGAGCACCAAACAGGGACAGATAAGGGGGAAAATGGCATCTGGACATTAAAGCCCCAAGCGTACTGGGGGGAAAAAAAGCACAAAAAATTACAGCATATATCAGGAATTTTCCAACTAACGATGTGCGGATGTGGTAGCGCAAGGGAAAAAGAGCCAAACTGAGCTTGCTTTGTTCACTAAGAGAGGCCCCCCGTAACATTCCTTTTAGCTGTGCATATTTTGGCTTCATTTGTACAGTTTTAACTTTATACTGTGTGTGGAGAAGCTCAGTTGTAACTAGCTGTTCCTGATAATTATATTGCAATAATTAAAGTTCATGGTTGGCTGTTAGGCTCTTCGTTATTTAGAAGCTGCTTCAAAAACGAAGTCTTAAGTCGACAACCCTTTTTAAGTGACATGTCATTACTGTATAAAAGATGGCAACAATTATTTTCTTCGATTTCACAAGTTGTTGTTGGGTTTTGTTGTTTTTTTTTAAGTCAATTGATTTTTGGAGACAAATAAGAAACAATCTTGGGATAGGAGTAGCAGGTCCAGACTGAAAGTGATGAGATTTTGTAGCCCTCACGTAAAATATTGCCCAACTGGTTTATAAAACATAAAAATTTGTGATAGGGATAATCCCCTTGCTACTTTGAGATTCCATTTGAAATGCAAATGTAATGTACACATATTAGCAAATCTTTTGCAGAAACCAAGTGTTACAGGTTCACGAGCTCAGTGAGAAATCGTATGTTACTGTTTTAACGCAGTAATAGAATGAGAAAACTCCAGCTACACCCAGCTGTCTTCTTGATACATTGATAAGCCTTGGAGTCGCCAATAATAATAATAATCATGTTGTACCACAGTGTTAGAGCTGTGAAGTATGTTTGCCGGGGGTTTCTCTTGCATGGGTGGTTATCTGTCTGCCTGTGTGGTTCCACCTGCAGCCCTGGAGTTACACTGGGTTTGGTGCTAGCTCCAACACGTGGCCGGCCATGGGGCTTTGCTACAGTTCTTAGCATGTTCTGAGCATCAGTGTCTTAATCTCGAATACAGGTAAAAAATGCAGTGCCCACCTCCCACATTATTGCAGGATTTAAATGACTTAAAGTTTATGAAGTCTTGGGTGAATTGGCAGATATATGGAAAATCCACAGTAAACTTCAGCTGTTATTATTACATCTTCTCCGGGGGTTCTTATAGATCCTCAAAACATTATTTCTGTTTGAGTTGAATATATGTACTTCATTGCCATTGACTTCTGCAGGGACAGCAAGGAACACGTTCAGTGGGTAATGAAAACCAGGGCAGTGTTTTGATGATTCCTAAGCATTCTTGGTGAAGCCGAAATTTTTAGTAACTTTTCAGAAGACCTTATTATGACCCAGTTATTAGTTGAGGAAACTGAAAAGCTGTATTCTCAAATAGCGTCATTCTTCTGGGAATGGACTTCTAACTACAGGATACGCATACTTTCTGATGTTAGAGGCAGCTGCCTGCTAGTACAAAGGCCATGACTTCATCTCCAAACGTTAAGGGAAAATCCTCCCTTATTACTGTCTCATATTTGATTAAATGATTTTCATAGGGCTTATTTTAATGACTTTCGTGCAGAGCAATTACACTGGTGTTTGCTGTTGGTCATTTGCATCCCCAGAAGTCTTAACCCTTAACCTTAAACCTGTGTGAGGGGGTTTGTCGACTCAAAATGTTAGGGTTGCGTGATTCATTCCCATACCCCAGGAATTCAAGGCACTGTCCCTTCAATAAAGGGACGACAGTATTAATGATGAACGTATGGGCCCCAGACATTTGTAAATCCACAAAACATCTCACAGGCTGGAGCATTTGTTAAAAGGGACCTGAATGCATGCCATTTAACTTTTCTCAAAGTAAATCTTACATCCTGAAAATGTTTTGAGGCCTTAAATAATATTCCTGTTGAATCACATCTTTTGAGTCATTTAGTAAAGACTGCAATAAAACATGCACATATGTAGCAACTTTTTTTTTTATGGGATCTTTACTTCTCAGCATTAGGAATAAAAGATGATTAATTCTCCCTCACCAAGACTATAACAGCAACTATAATAATAAGGCGAATGTGGTCAGCTTTAACTTAAGAACTGGAAAACTCCCTTTCCCTTTCTACAATTGGCTTTTTCTCTTCCGCTGCTTTTTAAGTTGGGCTGTTAGCAATTTCGCCTATCCTTAATTTTAAGCACCATTCTTCCAGTCCCGAGATCCCTATAGGAAGCCCCCCTCTCATAGCCTTGCCTCTCATTGGCTAGCTGGGAAAAGAGCATTTCTGCATAAATTGGATGCTTCCTTCTCCCCTGGAGACCGAATATGCTCATGTTTCACAGTCCCCTGGTTTGTAAGCTTGAGTCCATTGCCTGAAGCTGGAAACTTTCACTTTGTAGCACAAGGCACACATCGAAATCCAGATCCAGTACCCCTGACGTGCCCGCGGGTCCGATCGCAGA
This sequence comes from Enhydra lutris kenyoni, assembly GCF_002288905.1. NCBI lineage: Eukaryota > Metazoa > Chordata > Mammalia > Carnivora > Mustelidae > Enhydra > Enhydra lutris. Next base: position 4,747,348 of record NW_019154100.1, on the reverse strand, counting down.
TTGAATACATGCCTCTCGAGCCAGCGTTTCTGAGCTGCCCCGATTGAAATCAGAAACCGATGTGCGTGAGAGAGGTGTCCTTCCTAGAAAGGTATTTCCTTTGTGCAGCACCAGTGCACACAGAACCCAAGGGGTTAACCTGAGAGCTGCTTTGAAAACAGAGGCGAAGGTCACTGGCGGCAACAGCAAAGACTTTTTAAAGCCTGCCGTCCTGAGCCTTTCACCCTGCCTTTCCCACCCAGGGGATTGTAAACATTGGCTCCCAGCCACCCCGTCCCACAGCACAAAACTTCTCTGTGCTTTCAGCATATACATTTATGCTTTTTTATGGAAGCTGAAGCAAAGGAGCGTTATTGCTGTGAGCACAGAGAACGTGTTTCTGTTCAGTGCAAGGGGAGGAATCCTGTCCTGCTGGAATGTGAAAGCACACAGATAGGCTTATTCAGCGGTGTTTCCCGTGTAACTGAGCTGCCGCTCTCTCTCGGTCTGACTTTCTCAAGTCAAAAGAATGTGTAGAATGCTGTCACTTAATCAGAACCCAGAAGAGCTCTTTTATCTGCCATTTGTTAGTAACTAGCAATATTGCCCTTATCTCTTTGTCCTTTCACTTGATCCAGTGCCCTTGGATATGCGAACTAGTAACATGAAAGCACTCATTACCTTGAGCATTGCTTCTTGTTTTTGTTCTTTAAAACTCAGAGTTCTCCAGGCGCCAACAAAAAGTTGTGGGGGTTCTTTAAAATTTCCATATAGATGTCTTAGTCCTTGGGACCACGGTTGCTTCGTGATGTTTAAAAGAAACCAAGAGGGGATTCATAGGTTTATGCTCTCATTTATACCTGATTCCTCAAAAGTCTGTTATCGATGCAACTGACTGTAATAACCTTCATTGATTGAGTTGCATGGAAACAGAATGGAACTTCCAGAGCTCTCATGGGCAGCTTAAATTTCTCCCTCCTGATCTTAATAATATGTTGTGTGTGGGTTCATACCCTTCCATCTAGCAGTAATTTCAGTCACTTGATCTAATAACTTTTCAGTAATTCCTAAAGACACGAATGGAGAATTCATGTTGAGAGATCCATATGTTATAGCAGGTAGGGGAGGGAAAAGTACACACTATCCCACTTCTTTCTCCTGTGGCCTTTTTTTAGAAGGGACTGTACTTCACAGGCAGACCTATAAAATCTTACCCCTTTCTTCTGAAATGGCTATTATGAGCATATTTTTTAACAAATGTGAATGCTTGGCTGCCTGAAGTGCAGCCAGTCACTATGCATTCCTGTGTGAATAACGATGCTGGATTCTAAAAAGAATTCAAGACAGACAACAGCCCCTGCCGCACTGCACAGACATTCAGACATGACTACTGTCTGGCCTATGACTGCAGTTGATAAGAGATAATACGCCTTCGCCTTTTACCTTTCAGTGTAATAACTCATTATGGTTCTTCACAGTCTCTTTCGGAATTCCAGTTTTGCTTTATGGAGTCAAAAATTCTATTGGGAGGTGCCTGGATGGCTCAGTCGGTTAAACGTCTGCCTTTGGCTCAGGTCGTGATCCCAGGGTCCTGGGATGGAGCCCCATGTGGGGTGGGGGGTCCCCTGCTCAGTGGGGAGTCTGCTTTTCCCTTTCCCTCTGCGCCTTCCACCTGCTCAAGCTCACACTTGCACAAATAAATAAACAAAATCTTTAACAAAAAACCAAACCTCTATTTGGTACTAATTAATGTCCTTTAAATGTTCATCTTGATCCACAGTCCATTTCTTTAAATGTAGAGTTTCTCTGAATAGCGTCCTTGACCTGGATGAATGGGTACACAGTACAATGTCCAGAGAGTGTCACTGAGCATGTAGAAATTCTTCGTCCTTGATTTTAGGATTCTAGGGTTGAAGACTTCAGAAATAATCTTACGTGGGGCACCTGGGTGGCTTAGTGAGTTAGGCCTCTGCCTTCAGCTTGGGTCATGGTCTCGGGGTCCTGGGATTGAGCCCCACGTCAGGCTCTCTGCTCAGCGGGGAGCCTGCTTTCCCTGCTCTCTCTGCCTGCTGCTCTGCCTACTTGTGATCTCTGTCTCTGTCGAGTAGATGAATAAAATCTTTAAAAAAATAAAACAAAAAATAAAACTTGCCAGACCAAAAAAAAGAAAGAAAGAAAGAAAGAAAGAAAGAAAGAAAGAAAGAAAGAAAGAATCTTATGTGACCTCTTGATTTTATAGTTGGGGCACCTGGGGCCCAGTGGTATAAAATTACTTCTTTTTTTTTTGCAAGCTAATTCACAGAGGTTATTTAGTGGTGTGTCTGAGACTAAAACCCAGGGCTCCAGATCTCGATGCAGGAGTCTTTCCTGTATTCCCTCTAGTCCTGGACCCCCTGTTCTGTATGCGGAGTTCATGGATGACCAAAGACAAGATGAGTAGACATCTGATATTTGCATCTGGGGTGTACCTCAGCAGGAAGAAGTATGCCTAAGTGATTGTAAGCAGATGTTACCTACACTGAGCAGGTGGTAACATGAAGTCTCCGTCTTTACTTGTTTCCAAGGCATTTGGTAACTGGCGTTTCCACTGTTCAGCTCATCAGCTTGTCATACCTCAATTTCACTGCGATGAGTTTCTCACGATCTCCATAGGATCTTCTTTTTCTCTTGCCTGTTTAACTTGTCCTCAAGTGCTAGTGACTTAACAGTATAGCAGTGAGCTCCACGTCAAAGTGGACACTATCACCAGAGCCATGCACACGGGCTAATTGAGAGCGCTAAATGCTTTTATGACTAGATAAGAAGGATTGAACATGAAGGTAAAAGCCTTCAATCCAAGGTCCATAAAAGAAAAGGAATTCTTTTCCGCAAGCGACTGTTGAATAGTATTGTTTTCTAAAGACGAATGTTATATATACTCATTATGAAACATCATGATAAATTAGAGAAGTACCTTTATATATCAGGAGACAGGAGTAAAGTTTTAAATATAATGAATGAGGGGCACCTGGGTGACTCAGTCGGTTAAGTGTCATGATCCAGGGTCCTGGGACCAAGTCCCACATCGGCCTCCCTGCTCAGAGAGCAGCCTGCTTCTTCCTCTGCCTGCTCTGCCTGCTGCTTTCCCTACTTGCACTCTCTGACAAATAAATAAATAAAATCTTTTAAACAAATAAATAAAAATGAACGATGGGAGCCCAGGTTGGCTCCGTCCATAAGCTGACCTTTGACTCAGGTCATGATCCAGGGGTCCTAGAATTGAGTCCCACCTTGGGCTCCCTGCTCACTGGGGAGTCTGCTTCTCCCTCTGCCCCGCCTCCCCACCGCACCCCCCTCCCCCAGTGCCCATACATGCATGTGCTCTCTCTCAAAAATAAATCTTTTAAAAATATATAAATAGGGGCGCCTGGGTGGCTCAGTGGGTTAAAGCTTCTGCCTTTGGCTCAGGTCATGATCTCAGGGTTCTGGGATCGAGTCCCACATCGGGCTCTCTGCTCAGCAGGCAGCCTGCTTCCTCCCTCTCTCTCTCTGCCGGCCTCTCTGCCTACTTGTGATCTCTCTCTCTGTCAAATAAATAAATAAAATCTTTAAAAGTAAATAGGTAAATAAAAATGTGTAAGTAAATATAAATGAATGAATTAGAAAACAAAATAAGAGTAGAATGGAAAAATAAACCTAAGAATTGGTCCCTCATGAAGACTAATAGCAAAGGCAATTCTCAGACAAAGCTAATGAAGATAAAGGAGAATATAGTTAGGGAGCATATCACTCAGCTCTTCTGCTGGGTAGCAGAGCCCTTGAAAGAACTGGCCACCTACAAGACTGGATCAGATAGAATAGGAAGGAATGCTGATCAGAGGAACCTGGAGCCTCAGGGCTTCTCCTGTGAACTCAGCCTGTCACCAGTCCTCAAACTCAGTGCCCCCATTTCTCCCCCTGTGTGTGTCCCTTTCCATTAACGTGGGTAAGAAAAGAGGATCGTCATGCAGAGTTCATTCTCACACAAGCAAGAGAATGGAGAAAATATAGCCTACCAAAAAGAGTTTGGGACTGAGCAAAACATACACTGGTTAGAACTCTCCAAACTCCTTTATTTAAGTCCTTCTCGGCCAATACTGACTGCACCTCACCTTTGTGTAAGGCATGAGGAGCTAACTCAGTCGTGGGGGTATGCAGTGTTAGGAGACACAGAATATGCTTGAGAAGTTCGTAGTTTGGTGGGTGAGCCAAAAGAGGTGCCCTGTAAGGGGTGACGATGATAAAAATATTACGTATCTACCAGAGGTGAATGGCTAAAAATGCCTGCTCTTTGTTAATAAAACTTTTTTTGTCACAATACTCCCCATGAGGAAAATCCTAGAAAGGGTTAGTCTCATGTAGTTGTGTTTTAAAATGAATCTGTTCTAACCGTCACAAAGGATTTGGGAATGCTACAGTGAAAGCTTTCATTCTCTTCACAGGTGGCAGCTTCTCAGTCTTGGAAATTGAGGCAGAAATGTACTGTGATTGGTGTATATGGACCTGTCTTGAGAGTGACACTGGCATTCTGCAGACGGTAGCTCTTGCTAATTAGTGACTGCACGATTGAAGTTCCTTCCTGTTAATGCCAATTAGTTAGATTTTGTGGCGGGATGCGTTTTACAGAAATTGGTGATTGCCATCACTTTCAGATGGGAGAGTTCATACGTTTAGTTCTTTGGGTCTTATTAGAGTAGTAAGATGACATCCTTAGTTTATTTCAGGGATGGCTTATGACTCTCCAGCATTATGTTTCAGGAATTTTAAAAATGTAGTTAAATTATTTACCTACTTTTGAAGTATGTGTCTCTGCGCCTTCCTTTTCTTTTATGTCAAATGTTTACTTTGCATCTGAAGTCTTAAATTTCTCCTTATATACTTGAGACTTTTCTTCCACAAGGTTGACTCCCTCTGCTGGCTCTAACTGCGAAATGATTACACATCCCAGGGATTGCTTGCGTATGATGTCCTTTGCCTTAGACTTTTTCCGAAGTGTAAAATTAAACTTTAGTTTGGCTCCCTCTGATTCTGGATATAAAATCGCCCGAGAATCTGAGAAATATTTTACATTCCTTTTGAGAACAATATGAAATTCTATGAGACTTAGTAGTAATTTGACATTTGAGAAAGTCTGGCATGCAGATTTATAGTATATAATAGGTGCTCAATAAATATTTATTAATTTCTTGATTGCAGTCATATTTTTATTGTATAAAGATTGTGTGCACTTTATTGTAGGAGCAATAAATCACCCATTCTCTTTAATGAAGTCATCTGTGTTTTCATGGCACTTTCTCCATGCCTTATTAGAGTTCCAACCACGCTGTATTAGTTATTTCTTTTTATATTTGCCTCACTAGACTATGAACTCCTCCAGAACAGGCATTATCTATCATTTGTCTTTATAGTCTCAGTCCCTTTCATGCTAGGATGCCCTGTAAATGTTGGTTAACTTCAACATTATATTACAATAAACTTCTTCCCAAATGGGGTGCATACAGACAGAAAGTTGAGGCAACCAGAATTTTTTCTGCATTGTACTCTTACCCTAAAGAGGTGATTGAAAGTAAATGAGGTGTTTATTCAGAACAGCCACTTCCTAAATGTGAGCCTGTCTGTACTAACAGAAGGAATAGAGTTAATACAGACATAGCAAGACTTCTTCATGATCTACATCCATAATATTACATAGCAATAAAAGATGTTACAGTGGTTATACCGTTAGCCCTGACGGGTGCCGTTGTAACTTTTATTTACATTCTGTACTTCATTTTCAATGCAAAACCAGATTTTCCTAAATGTTGCTTGCCTAAAGCAAGATATCCCAGCTCTTTTTTTTTCAGCTCTTAATTTTTAAATTGATGTTGGGATATAGGATGTTGAATTGCATGCGTGCATACATTCCAGAATTTATTTTGGATTATTTATGCTCCTAACTCAGTACAGTGTCATAGACTGTTGCTTTTCAAAGCGTTTTCCAAGGGAAGTCTAATTCTATAGGATGGTAATAGGTATTTGGGGGGACGGTTGGGAATCATTCTGTGGACAATGCTTGGCAAATATTACATTACATAGGTTTCTGTTTTGACTGTAGAATTTCTCAGAGCCTTTAATGTGTCAGGGTGAAAATGTGAACTTCACAAGTGGATTCAGCATATTCCCAAATGTGTTTGATTTAGAACTGTTTCTCATGAAACATCTCTGGGCATTATTGTCCTCAGTGGGACAATGAAAACTTAATGGTATAACCAAATGGCTTCCTCCCGCATCTTCTCCAAGATACTGTCAATATTTGCCTCTTCCCGGGAATGTCTTTGTTAATAGAAAATATTGGTGGGATTTTTTGATATCCATTTATTTTTGAAGTTGGATGTAGAATCTCACAGATTCTGTAGGTTTACCTCAATAAACTTCACTTTCGGGGCTGAGTCAAAGTATTCCTTCCTGTCTTTCCCACTCCACTTCTGCGGTCAACCAGGCTAGAAGCCCCATCAGGGCAGGAACCATGGTTCATTCACTAGCATTGGGGGCCAGACACCAACCAGCACTCTGCAAATGTTTATCCACTAAACGAAGAAAAGTAATTTCTACCATCAGTTGACGTTTCGAAACAAGGGAGAACGGTGCCACCTGTACACTGATTAAGGTCCCGCAGCCCTCCCCACCCCCGATATTGTCGCCGCAGTTCCCCATGTTTAAATTTCATGCCTGGGTGAATGTGAACGCAGGCTCACCACAAATGGAAACGTGACTGCATGATCTCTGCAGAAGGAAATGAGGCAACAGGGGCTAATAGCTTTGGGTTTGCCTCTTAACTAAACCACGGGACTATATACTGACAGGTATGGTCCTGTCATTTCATTCATAATAATGTGTCCAAACTTTGACCATGGAGGAAATCTAGTAAAAACCACCATCCAGCAGCTTCTAAAATGTTTACATTATTAATATTGTAACTTAGAATCTGGGCACCAACACTTCAATATACTTTACAGTTTAGTTCCCCTGTTTTGTGCACAGATTGTCTAAGAATTCTGTGTAAATATGTAGTCTGTACACCTCAGGAAGAGAACAAGCAGATGCTTAAGGGGTTGGGAATTTGCTTCAAGTCAGATGTAGCAAGGGCAAAAATGAGAAGAGAAACCTGACATTTTAAAAATTATCTTCAACCACTGAGTCATGCATCTATACAGAAATGATAGAACATCTATACAGAAATGATAATGACCACTATTTAGTCTGTCACTACAAAGAGAACCTGATTAGTGCTTTAATAAATCCAGACTCTATTATCATTTCTTTAGAACCATATATTCTTATAAATTGGCTAATCAGAAGTACATAAAGTGACACTACGCACGAACCTGAATGGTTGTGCATATCAACCTAGAAATGTCCTATGTTCCTAATGGGACTGTTAAATGGTTCAACTGCTTGGAAAAACTATTTTACAGTATCTGCCAAACATACGCCTACTCCCTCTCATTTTCTCAGATGGATGGATGGGGAGAGAGAGAGAGATAACCAAGAGAAATTAGCGAATATGTCCAACATAGTGGACATACACAGAAATGTTCATGGCAGAATGGTCATTCAGCATAGCCAAGAACTAGAAACACCCATCAACAGAAGACAAAAATGGCTAAATAAATTCTGGCATGTTGACACGATGGAACCCTACATAACAGTGAAAGGCAACAAGCTACTGATACGTAAAGTATCAGTATACAGGATTCCTCCTATTGACTAGGAAAGGTGTAAGAGGGCCTCCTGTGCCTATCTTTCATGTAAGTGGTGGTTACGTAGATGTGTGCATATGTAAAAATACATTGTACACTTTAGGATTTGTGTATACCTTACTATAAATAAATGAATGAATTCTTTAAGCAATAGATAGGTATGTAGGTGGATGGATACATACACGTATCTGTATGTATAGAAGCCAGTAAGTAGCTACAACTTATTTGCTCTTTACAAGGAATTTCCTCTAGGGTATTATGTCTAAATTGGATTCTCTTGCCATATTTATGAATCCACAACACCTTTTGTATCCATGGAATAATTCAAAGATGTATGGATTCTTTTTTTCCTTTCTGCTTTTGTTTTGATTTTGTAGCTTGGGAGCAAATTTGAACTTCTGGTCATGCATTTAACAAACAGTCATTGAATGCCTGATGTGTACCAGACACTGTGCCAAGCTTTGGAGATCCAAAGATAGTTAAGTCTCAGTCCCTGTCATTCAGTCTCGTGGGGGTGATAGAGATGGAAGCAGCTTCTTGTGGTCACACCACACATTGTCAGAGGCTGTAAGAGCTGTGTGCAATGGAAGTGTAGAACAGGGAACAGATATTCTCCCTGGCTGAGAATGTTCTGGAAGCCTTTCACAGAAGGGTCGCTGGGCCCTGCTTTTTGTTTTTACCATAAATCAGGGTCTTCTCTATTTTAACCATCTACAGTGATGATTTAAGACTACTTTTCAGTTATTAAAGGCTCATCAAAATATGTTGTATGATGTACATGTTTTCTTAGACATCACCATAATCACTTTAGACGAGTTCAAAGTCCTAGCAGTTTCAAGAATAAAAGAATCTGCCTGCCACGGATTTCTAGAAAGCAGCAACATTCTTTGAAATGTTTGTAAGTGGAAAAGTAGTATTTCTTTTAGTTAGTTCTGAGGTAAAAGCCAAGTTTTACTCAAACTGGAGGGTTACTTTTCCTTTCAAGTCATGTTCGCATGCAGCAACCACACTGCCCCAAACACATGTGCAGCATGAGCCCCAAGCCTAGGTGAGAAGCCTTCCGCTGGTTTTTATGTTCACACATGTATTTCTCCTAATAGCGGATGTACCTAGAAATACTCTGTAAGGTCCTTGGTATTAGTGTGGTTCTTCCTAGAAACTGAGACAATTTTAAGACAAGCATTGCAGCTTATCAAGAGAAGATGAATTTGTATGTCTTATAATTACCTATTTAATTAACAGAGCTGCATGCTTTTAAAGTGATCCTTCCCCTTGGCACAGAGAAGATATAAAGTTATTAAAAATCCTGGGAGTGCAGAAAAGTGTTTTATAAGAGAAAGGAGGGGGGAAATTACATAAAATAAGAAAAGATTAAAAGAATAAAATTTATAGAAGAAAGGAGGAAAATCGAGAGCTGGAACACGTGTTTGCATGTGACTTTTCTTGTTTTTAGTAACTTTGAAATCAGAGAGTAAAATCTAGAGTGATGTCGTCACATCCATACAATTTCACGGAGTGGTCAAACCTGAAAATTTCTTGTGTCAGGTGAGGCGAAATTTTTCTTTGACTTGAGGACAGTGTTTTAAAATGGGTGATGAAAGTGAGGAGGTTCTCCAAATGGTATTATCCAGTCGCTGTTTCCACAACTCTAGTCAAATGTGTGTTTTGCTCTCTTATAGAGATGAGAAAGCGCCCTCTTCACACTGGGTCTCCAAAGACAGATGAGGGGTGAGTTTGAGGAAGAGCCTGACTTGGGGAACTGGTTAGATGGTGCCGTCATTTGCAGAGATAGGGAATACAAAAGAAGAACAACTTCGGGAGGAAGGACATTGTTGTGGTCTCCAGGGAAGGAATGTTCTGAGCGGACAGCCGTGAAAGCGTTTGTCAGCAGAAACACTGTGCATACTGCACCAGACCAGGTCCCTGTGCAGAGCATGTGGGTTAGGGAGACTTTCCTTGCCCTGCGCCCAGCCCCAGCCATTTGCACATCCTTGACCTTGATGCCTCAAGTGGCGGCCATCTGGGTGAAATCCTTTGGGACACCATTGTTCTAGAAAGACGATTTCTTTTGTTCTTGTCAGCTTTTCTGTTAAACCTATACTGCTGTGGAAATGATTGTTCTGGAAATACGGACTTTTAAAAATTTTCATTAGGCCTAAGACAAACAAGAAAAAGACCTGAGGTCATTCATTCTGCTCTGTGAGAACCATCCTGAGTTGGATGAGCCCTGCTTCACTTCTCTGAGTCTCAACTTCCCCATCTCTAAAGACAGATTCATTGGTACTCACCCCATACCATTAAAGTAAGACTGGGTAAGGCAACAGAGGAAGTCAGTCCAACACAGTACTTCCATCTCTTCTGTACCCCATCAGTGTGTTCTTCCCCTCCTTCCCTAGCCCACTTCTTTGTGCCCAGGTGGGATGAAAGTAAAAAGGTTTTAGAGGAAGGATCACAAAATCCCACAATCATCCATCTGCCATTTAACAGTTCTTGTCAGAAAATAACTTCCTTCTGTCTAACTACCCTGTTCCTAATGCTGCAAGCCCACTGCTTCTCTCGGTCAAGCCCTTCTTCTTTTCTGTTTGCAGTTGTACTCTTGCTAAATGCACAGCATGAGACAACCTCGTCTTCAGAAGCGTATTTTCTTTCATTCTTGCCTTTAATAGCTGAAAGCACAAAATACAGTGGGAGCTCCAGAATCCTTGGTAGTTCTTTTCTGGTGGCCCAGATTAGGTGGAAATTGCATGGCTGGTTTTCTTTGCCTGCATGCATCTTAGTGAGTCTTTGTAGATGGAGATGTGCAGCTGAGATGACGGGACTGGGAAGACGGCAGAAGGAACCATTACCTTTTTAGCTCCTTCCTGCTAAGGATCTCCAAATTCTTCTCATTTAAGGAAGGCAGCGCCCCCCTCCCCCAGTGAATTTTAAAATGTTGAGCAATGTTTGAGGCTGAACTTAGATTTCAAAACTGTGCTTTTCCATTTCCTTGGTGACTCGTACTGACCATATAACTTTCCCAGTGCTCATTAGTAGGTTTACAGGGGAGGCATGGACTTCAGAGACATTTGACTCTTTTCATGATAAGAAGTCAGGTTTTAAATTCTCTTACAAATCTGAGTGATTAGGTCGCCTCCTGGAGCATATAGATTTTCTTGAGTTAAAACAACGTTCAAAAGGAAACGATGAGCTCCACAGCCTGCCATATTCTGTGCGCAGAATAATTTCATTTCTACTTATCTGTGAAGGTTGAAGGAATGTCTACAAATATTTGCTTGGTTTCTATGGTGAAGGCAGAGAGAGATCAAGTGTGTGATTGTTTAGTGTCAAAATCAAAACTACACTATACTGTACTTCGAGAGAGAGAGTCAGTTTGTTGCTTGAAACATAATAGACATTTAGCAAGGGCTAACTATTTTAAGTCTCATAAGTTCAATATGAAATTTAAACAGTACAGCCTGAAGGAAAACATGGGCCCTCTGGGCATTTTGAAACGTCTCTTCACGAAACTAAAATGGTCTTCAACTTCATTAAAAAGTCGTGTGTTGACCGAAGGTGGTGTTGGTGGACGCTCAGAATACCTGGTGTAGGTGTGGGGTCATGACCATGATTTATAAGTTTGTGGTATAATAGAAGCCCTATAATAGAAGCCTGACCTCCTACCCCCATAATCCTCCATTCGGCTGTGTTCTAGCTACCCACACGTTGGTTGGAATATACATTTATTTTGTGCCTGCTAGACACAGTGCTCTGGGAGGTGCTCTGGGTGGAAAGTGCACTTAGAAATGGTCTCTACCCTCAAAGGACTGGCTTTGGGTCTTGTAGGCAGTAAGTATACAGCAAATGGGATACACTGTGATAAGTGCTGGGATTACGTGTCACTAAGGAAGGACTAGGTGGGGCATGGTTCACAAGAATCAAGCACGGTATTGTGAGAAAACATTCCAGAGAAAGATCTCAGCATATGGCAAGGCCAGAGGCATGACACAGCATGCATATTGAACAACCATAAAGCCTCTGAGCAGGTTGAAGAAAGCCTTCGTGTGAAGGAGGAGCAGGCGATAAAACCAGAGAGGGTGAGAGCCAGATCATAAGGGCATTGTGGGTAAACTGGACTTGAACTTGACCCTAAAAGCTCTGGAGAGTGGATGGATCTTACGCAGAAGTGTCGTGAGCATGGCTTTAGATGCAGTAGAGAGGACAGAGTGGAAGGAGGTCGACTGGTAGGGGAAGAGCCCAGAGGAAGTTGTTGTGGCCCTCAGGAGAGGACACAGGTGTGCACAGTGGAACTGCCAGATCTGGCAGCGCAAATTTTAGGGGGAAGACAACACATGCACTTTGAAGTTGAAATACCTCTGGGAGAACTAAATGGTGATGTCCAGGAGGCCGTTTGATCTGTGGGTCTGCAGAGTTCTGGCTACCGTGTGGTCATCCTGGAGGGCTTCCACCTATCATGCTCCCCAGGGGGTATACATCACGGAAGAAGAGTAACCGCCTGAGGGTCTTAACCTTAAAGGAAAGAATTATTTTAAGAGACTGATGGTGGAAGAGACCTACAAGTGGAAGGGACTCTAGGACAGGACCCTCGCGTTCTTCATTTAAATCACTACAGCCATTCCCCACTCCCGTTGTTCTTCATCCAACTCCTTTGACTTGCTGCTTCCCTAGTTTGTGACGCCCCGTCAAGGACTGACCTGACCGGTGGCACTAGTGTGATGACTTGGATTGAAGCTCACTTGGACTTTGAAGCCTTCAAGTCTGGAGTAAAACCTTTTTTAGGTTGATCTGTTGAAACATTAGCAGAAGTTGTAAGAGAGGTATAAGACTCAGAAGGAGATGGTAAGGACCGCTGGTATCATGAAAGTTCAGAAGCCTGGATCCCTGAACACCTTTGTCTGTCCTCCCGTGGGTCATCGTCATTGCCCTGTGAGCACGGTACGCAGGCCCCTGACTGCTGAGTGACTCGTCCCCAAAGATTCCTTTCATCTCCACGTGGACAGAACACCCATGTCATTGCCCTTCAAATCTTCTTACACATCCCCCGAATCGAATTGGGTTCGGCCTCACCTTCCTCCACAAATCCCCTTTCTTTTTGAAAGACATGTGATTACTCTAAAATACCCAGTGATGATTAGACATTATTGTCTCCATATTCTCCAGGCTAGCCGGGTGCCTCTGTCCACCGTCAGCCCTCCCCGGAGAGTTGCCTGTGCTTCGTTCATACACCCAGCCATCAGATGATTACTGAACACCTTTCAGGCACAACACTGATTGCACACTGTGACCAATAAGTCGAATGACTGTAATGGAAAATAGAAGGTTCAAATGCTATAGAAATGCGGGAAGGTTGAAGCACCTGGGTGGCCCAGTCAGTTAAGCATCTGACTCTATTTCAGCTCAGGTCATGATCTCAGGGTTGTGGGATGGAGCCCCATATAGGGCTCCACACTCAGCAGAAAGTCTGCTTGAGATTCTCTCTCTCCTCTCCCTCTGCCCCTTCCCCCTTGTGCACGCACAAGCTCCTCCCCTCTCTCTCTCTCTGTCTAAAAATAAATTTTTTTTTAATTTAAAAATAAAAAAGAAATGTGGTTGAAGTTGAGGAGACAGCAATCATTTCCAGAGGGGAGAGCAGGAAGGGCTTCATGGAAGAAGTGATGAGACTCAGGGAAAGAATATCCCACAGAGAGAAGCACAGAAGCAGTGGCCAGGTTGTTGGAAATCGGCACATCTTGATGGGAGCCAGAAGCTCCATTTGTGAGCCAGGGGGATGACTCTAGGTCCTGGGAAAGACAGACGGCTTTGCTCCTGATAATGGGTACATGAGAGCACAGGCCAAGATCGTTATTGGCACAGTGCTCAGTGCTGAGAAGCTCATTTTTGTGTAGACCTTGACAATTTTTTGTCACCTCATCTATCAAAATATCTTGTGCTGGCCCTTAGATTATAAATGAGTCTCTTGGAGATGACTCCTTGATTATTTGCTAAAAAGTACTTTGTGTGTTAACTTTTATTGGTATTTAATTCTTAATAGTTTTCCATTGAACTGGCTTGGCAGAATTAGAATTCTGATTATGATATTAACTTAAATATATAACTTTAAAGGACTGAATTTTGAGACGCTTTATGAAAAGTCCATGAAATTGCCACTAATTTTTATTTTCATTTCACAAAACCATAGTGGCCTTCCAGAAGGAAAAAACATACATACCAGAGAGTTTTATATTGGTTTGAAGCAAATAAACAGCCGAGAGCATAGTTCAGAAAGCCTTCACCTTGGCATTGTACCCATATTCCTCAGAAATCCTTATCTGTGTTTGCATTTAAGACATGATGTTGAAGCTGACCCCAAAAGGAGAATATCACTGTACTGATATCCACCCCAAGTAATTCCTAACCCAAAAGACAGGCAAGGATATCCAAAGATAAGCGTTCCTGGGTCTGGACTATATATGTACCTTGCTAAGGCTTCATGACCATTGCCACAACTTGTAGGGATTTTTCGAATTCTAACAGAAGTCACCTTACAGATCATCTAGTCCAAATGCCCTCATTGACAGAGAGGAAAATGAGGCTTAGACAAGAATTTGCCATCCATGCTGATTTCTTCGTTTGCAAACTGAATGTATTAGTCAAGGTCCCACCGGGAAATGGGTCCTGGTGCACAACTCAAAATAATTCAAGGAAGTTTTGTTTACAGAGACAAGATTTACAAAGGGGGTTTAGGGGAAGTGCAGTGGATGGTCCTGGAATTGGGTCTCATTTGCAGCCAAGCTTTTACCATTCCCAAGCTTGACAGGAAGAGGGGGAGCAGTTCCTGGAATCAGGTAGTGCCCAGGATAGACAGAGACTTCGCAATGGCGGCACAGCCAGCTCTAGACAATGAGGAAACCGGGGAAACTCTGCCTTGCCCTTCTCCCTCTGCCTGAACTCCTGCTTAGGCTTCCTATTGGCCAAACCCAGTAAGAAGCTGGAGGCACGTGGGTGGGTAGAGATCCACCCCCACCCCCCAGAGCAGACACCATCCAGAGTGGCAAAGGAAAGACGACCCGCACAGCATTCATGACGTGCTTTTCTACTCTTCGAGTACCAGCTCTATGGTGAGGATGCTTCAGATAACATCTACAGATATTTTCAGGATCTTGGTGAAAAGAACATGAATAAAAGACTATTGAACCTAATATTAAGTGAGAGTGGTTTACTCTTACATATTTTGAGTCAGAGTTGGCTTTGGCTCTACTTTATCTCACACTGTTATTGGACTGGTTCAAAAAACGGTGAATAGGGATCAAAGCAGTTTAAACAGATACATCCACTTGGGTAAATATCCTTGAAGTCCCCTTCCCCCCATCTTCCGCTCCCCCTCCTGTTACCAAATCCATTCAGCACCTCTAGAGGTTGTTAATATATGTAATGATTGTACTAAACATCGTATTTGCTTTGGTTCCAGCTGGCTCCAACCACTAAACTCTGTCCAGAGTTCTATTGTTGTCTTTGCTTAGTAGACAACTGCATTGTTATCATGTATCAAAGAGGCTACCTTTGTGATAGATTTTTTTTTTTAAGATTTTATTTATTTATTTGTTAGAGAGAGAGAGGGAGAGAGAGAGCGTGAGCACAGGCAGACAGAGTGGTAGGCAGAGGCAGGGGGAGAAGCAGGCTCCCCGCCAAGCAAGGAGCCCAATACGGGACTCGATCCCAGGACGCTGAGATCATGACCTGAGCCGAAGGCAGCTGCTTAACCAACTGAGCCACCCAGGTGTCCCTTGTGATAGATTTCTAAATGTTGATCTTTATACATTGCATTCATGGATTCTCTCTACATGTTTTTAAATTCAAGCTCCCAGTGATATTTGATTTTTAAGAATATATAGAATTATTAAACACAGAGAACTTTCAGGCAGCATTGATTACATTGTTGAGAACATGCCTTACTTCATGCACTAAAACCTTGAAACATTTTTTTCAGTTTTGTCCATTCCTTAAAAAGCTTTGGAGTAAAAAATTAATAAATCTGCTTACGTGTGACAAACTGATTTTAAGTTAGGCAGTCTTCCAGAAGAAAATTATAGAGGCACAGAAGTGTAATAATTCCAAAGCAAATAGAATTTTTATTTTACTGTCAGGAAAAATTGTTAAAATTTATTCTCAAAAACTTGGAATTTACATATTTTAAATCCCATGAAATTGTAGAAATTGTCATCATTTGAGATATTTTAAAATATGGTGATGTAAAGTGAGGACTGAAGGACTCTAAATCAGAGAATGTGGAACAGCCACATAAATTAGCAAATTAAAACTGGGGACACAGCTGACATAATGAGATAATATTACATAAACTAGGGAACAACTATTAGATTTGTATCTATTGCAAAAAGTGTAATTTGTTATTTTTAAATGCAGACCTTGAACATTGTTGGGTTTTTTTGTTTTTTTTTTTTCTTTGAGAATTAAATAGAAATGTAAGTCTTATACAGTTCATACTTTCTTTTGGAATTCAAGCATGTTGAATTCCACAAAAATTAAACCAAAAAGGTGTCTCTCTAGTCAAATGCTAATAGTTCAAATAGAGTCTAAGCACACACCTGATTAATAAATCTGATTCCTCCCACTGTTAAAATGATTTACACATAGACCAACCAAAAATCTTAGGACTATCAAAGAGCTTTTTAAATATTTTTTAATTGAAATTATTAAATGGGAATTTGACAAATAGATGTCCTACCATTCAGAGCACTGGTGTTCTTCAGAACTATATTTTGAAACCTTTTTCTTAAGCCTTTTTTAAAAGAAATCATTTAACCCCAAAGGATAGCTGAATTTTGAGATCTGTACCTGTAAAGTCTTTTGAAGTTCCCAGTAAAATATCTCTATGTAAATTTAAAATATTTTCCTCTCGGTTATCTGCTTACAACCTGCGTGCTTGCCTGTTGATTTGTGGATATTTGGAATCCTGAAATGAAATGTGTTGGATGCTGAGTACTGAGTTGAAAGCAGACAGTCCTGGTGAGAATCCCAGCTCCTCCACATCTCAGCTCAGTGTTTCTGGCCAAATGACTCAGCCCCTCTGAAATTCAGTGTTCTCAGCTATAAAATGTGCTTACTGACAGCAACCGCCTGATCTTGTGCCCTGAAATCCTCCAGCCCCTTTTCCTTTCCACGTTCCACCTCCTGCTTTGCGATGTTTTTGTAGCAGCCGCTCATTGAAAGCTTCACGTCCACGGAGAGAGCCCTGGCCGACATTCCTATATGCGGATACGATTATGGTATTACACCCACATAATCTGTTAATAAAAATTAGAATATATTTCCCACTGTTCCAAAACATATTTATTCACTTAACAGTGTATCACGGATGTCTTTCTATGGGAGCACAGATGAGTGGGAATGAGAAGCAGCTCATCCTTTCTGATGGCTTGATGGCCAAATAAGAGTCCCCTATTGGAAATTATTGTGGGCGAAACATCCTTGTGAATACCTCTTGTGTACTAGACTGAATATTTCAGATACATTCCTGCAAGTGGAACTCTGGTTCGGTGACATCGGTGCTATTCATCTTGTAAATACCGTCAAGTTGTCCTCTAAAGAAGTTGAGCCGGTTTGTGGTTGGAAACAGTTTCCCCATACCATGGCCAACAGTGTCGTTCTGTTCACTTTTACTCATCAGGCAAAAAGGATAGCCTTTTATTTTGATGACTTTCTGCCTTTATTCCTTGCTTTCTTTCAATGAGGCGACGTATCTTTGATAGTGTGCTTCTTTTTGTCAGCTATCTTTATACTCTTCATCCATTTTTCTGTTGTTTTATTTATGTAATTTGTTTTAGGTGTTTCATCCCAGGTGGTTATTTGTCTTTGTCTTTGTTTTATAGTGTTTGCCAAAGAGAATTGCAGTCCGAACTAGTGGGATCCGTTAATCTTTTCATCTCAAGCTTCTAGATTTCCCTTCGTGCTGAAAAAGGCCTCCATATCCCAAGGTCCTCTTCTGTTTTCCTGTAATACATTTTTTTCTAGCTCTGCTTTGTACACTTAGATTTTTTATGAATATACGGTGTTTTTTTATACATGGTGTAAAATACATGGTGTAAAGTAGGGATCAAACTTACTTTCTTCCAAATGGAAGGCCAGTTGTCTGGGCCTGAAGTACATTTTTTCTCTCATTAAGATGATGTTCATCAGCTATAAGAATGTTAAACCCCATAAATAGATCATTCTCTTCTGGACTTTATTTTTAACCTGCTGGCACCTACTCTTTTGTTTTCTGTACCTTAGAGTATGTTTTGGTAACAGAGAGCAGAGCCTCTTCATCCTTATTTCTCAAACTATTTTTGGCTCTTCTTAAAGCATTATTCTGCCAGAAGCCCCATATTGTCAGAAGTTAAATTCCTCCCCCAAATCACTGCATTGTCTTAAACTTTGTTAATATAGGAATGACAATTATCTTTATGTTTTCCCCATCTTAGTCATAGTCTGTCTCATTTATTTAGTTTTTATATATTTTTTTAAAGATTTTATTTATTTATTTGACAAAGAGAGAGACCACAAGTAGGCAGAGAGGCAGGCAGAGAGGGAGAGAGGAGGAAGCAGGCTCGCCTCCGAGCAGAGAGCCCAATGCGGGCTCGATCCCAGGACCCTGAGATCATGACCCGAGCTGAAGGCAGAGGCTTTAAACCACTGAGCCACCCAGGTGCCCTCATTTATTTAGTTTTTAAATTCTTCAACAATAGTATGTTCATTTTATTTATATAGATTTTGCTTTTTTAAATCTTTCAATGTTTTGTGAATGTTATCCTTTTTACATTATATTTTATAACTGACATATAGGATTTGTGTATTTATATCTTATGTCCATCATCATCTAATTTATTATATCTTAATAATATTTTTGCTGTCATAAGTTTTATTTACCCAAATAAGACCAATGTGTATAGGGCAGAAACCCTTAGAAATACAAGGAGATTCTGGGAGAAGGAAAACAAAATTTCAGTTCTCTTCCAGTGTTTGACAAAGCATAGAAAAATAATAAGGAAGTAAAAACTAGAGCCCAGAACTGGATGCTCTTTTTAGTGAATGTAGTTAAGTACCTTCTTTCTGGGGGATGACTGATAATTGAATATTGCCTGGTTATCTTCTAGCAGTTATTGCCTTAAAATTGTCAATTTGGTGTTTGCTAAAACCCAGTTGTTATGTGAGCGATATTGTATTGGGTATTTACAGACATAGCCTTGGATAAAATTGGGTCCATGCAGCCTGGAACGATCCATATTATGAACTATGTTGCAGGATATGATTTTCAGATGTCCGTGAGTTCAGGGAGGTGATGGCATCAGAGCTAGGCTTTGTAGGATAAGTAGAATTTCCAAATGTGGAGAGGAGAAGGAAGAGCTTCCCAGATGAGAACAGTGCCAACTAAAGCATGGAGATAGGAGCTGGAGGGTTTATTTATATCATTAAGTGGTGCTCAGACCTAACCAAGGGTTAGTGTTACCTGAAGAACTTTGTTTTTAAAAAAAAGGAAAGAGAGAGAGAAAAATAAAAAAGTAAAGGAAGAACTCCAGGCCCCCCACCATGGAGATCTAATTCAGTGAGGGAGAGATAAGGCCAAGACGCATGTTCGTCCGTTCGTTCGTTTGTTCGTTCTTTCTTTCTAGATTTATTTATTTTAGAGAGAAAAAGCAAGAGCAGGGAGAGGGAGAGAATCTCAAGTAGGCTCCCTACTGAGCGGGGAGCCCAACACAGGGCTCGATCCCGTGACCCTGAGATCATTACCTGAGCCAAAATCAAGAATCAGTTGCTTAACCGATTGATCCACCCAAGGGCCCCTAGACACATATTTTTCTACAATCCCAGTGGATGATTCTGATGCAGAGTCAGAGTGGATACCCAGTGCTGTGGTCTAGTATATAACAAGGCTAGAAGGGTTATGGAGATACTGCGGGATACGCTTTTGGAAAGATATATTGGAGCCAGTGATAACTGAGTGAAACTGTTCGGTTGTTTGGTTTTTGTTTGCTTCTTTTTTTTACAATTTTACAATTCTGTTACATCACCACCATTCCTCTATTAGATATCAACCAGATATCCATTACACAAAATTTGATCTCTTGTGTGAATTCAAAACAAAACCTATTAAATGAGATGAAGAGGAGGAACCAGTCAAGAATCTTCTTTCAGTTAGATATTGCTATATAATCTAGCCCAAACTTAAAACAACAGTCACTTTATTGCCATTTATAATCCTGTGAGTTGACTGGACTCAGCTGGGCCCTTCTGCTCCTTGTGACATTGGCAGGGGTGGGCGGACCACAGTCGTGTCGGGGATCAGTCCAACTTGAATGTCCAAGATGGCTCACTTGCATGGCTTTCAGCTGAGAATTAGCTGGGGCTGTCCTCTGGAACATCTTTGTGGGCTTCTCACCACATGATACTTGGATTCCAGAGGAAGCGTCTCAAAAGCAAGCATTCAAAAGCAAGACTATGGGGCACCTGGCTGGCTCTGTCAGTGGAGTGTGCGACTCTTGGTCTCGGGGTTGTGAGTTCAAGCCCCACATTGGGTGTAGAGTGTACTTAAAAATAAAATCTTAAAGAAGGCGACCGAAACTACTAGGCTTCTTCTGACCTAGTTTTGGTGGTCTCAAATACATTCTGTTAGTTTAGGCAACCAACTCACTAAGATCAACTCATTTTCAACAGAAGGTGACTTAAATTCTCTCTCTCTCTCCTTTTTTTTTAAACACGATTTTTAAAATTCATTTATTTGAGAGAGAGAGCGGGAGAGAGAGGGAAAGGAAATCTGAAGCGGACTCCACGCTGAGCACAGAGCCCGACCTGGGGTTCAGTCTCACGACCATGAGATTATGATCTGAGCCAAAACCAAGAACCTAGCTCTTCCCCCAGCTGAGCCCCCAGGGCGCCCCAGCCTCCGTCTCTTGCTGGGAGGGGTAGCGTGTGTCTGTAAGGAAGGAAGGAAACAGATGGCAATCATGTTCTGGAGAATTGCAACTGCAATCTGAATGCACCAAGTACTACAACGTCAAAATACATAAAGGAGAATTGTAGGAAATTTCGATAGATGTCCACAAAAGTGCAAGTAGACCAAATAGTAAGTAAGGATAAAGGGAATCTGAATAATATAAAATGCTTATGTAGTAGATTAATTATTGAATTCCTTGTGTGACAGCAAAGAATATTCCTTTATTTCAGCCATCTGTAGAATCTCTGTGCTCCCAAAAGAGAAGCACTTGAACCCCTTATAGGGGCTCCGGTCTGTTTCCTGACCTCTCAGCCTTGCAGATAGAGCCACAGCAGTGGACACTACTCTTGTATTAAGTGAGGTTCTTCCTGTTGAGGAATCCTATCCTCTGGATGACTTTTTTACACATTGGTGTAGACAATTGAGTTACACATTCTCAAGTTCTTGGTTTCTTAATTTGTTTTCTGAAAAGAGTGGCATTGAAGGGGGCTTTATTTTGATTCCCCACAGTCTCATGATAAGAGTAGTTTTGACTTGTCCTGGGTGCTCTTTATACTTCAGGGTCAACACCCAGCAATCACTGGAATCCTCTTCTGATTTCCCAATAATGCTGACGTAGGAACTGAGCTGGAATCCTTGCTGACACCTGTTCTCCATGTATTGTTTTTTTAAGCCCCTTCAGAAAAAAAATAACAGCGTTAAGATCCGTGGGTTTTGTTTTTTTTAAGTCTTTGCTTTGCTTCCTAAAACTCGGTTGTTTGACCATCCTCGTAAGAAACAGAGTCTGAGCTGGGAACCCAGGTTGTGGGGATGATGTCATTTCCTGGCCTGTCAGCAATGAATCTGAGTTACTTACGGCTTCTATCTCAGTGTCCCCATATGATGCCAGGCACCTTGCTGAGCTGGCATTAAACCAGCTGAGATGAGAAGTTGAAGCAACCAGCCGTCTCCCTCAGTAACACTCCAATCCATTTGCCTTTGCAGGTCGTCACGCTGTGGTACAGAGCTCCAGAAGTCCTGCTTCAGTCCAGCTACGCCACCCCCGTGGACCTCTGGAGTGTTGGCTGCATATTTGCAGAAATGTTTCGTAGAAAGTAAGAAATTCCTTTCGTTTTATTCTGTCTTCCTTGGAAAGACTTTTTGGGTCTTCAATAATTTAAGTGTCAGCATAGCATTTCTTTTGCAAGTAAGGTCATGATATATACAGATACACAGATATTCTGATCCCCCTGCTTTGGGCTGCCACGTCCAAGCCTGTCCTGGAAACGCTTTCTCAGTCCTGAACAGTGTAGTTTTGTAGGACTCTAGCTTCCAGCTCTTGGAAACTCTGTTTGGAAAGAAACATGCCATTGTTCTTACAACTTATTTTTGTTGCTGATGATAGGATCTAGAAATATCCTCAAGGTGGACCTTGTCCACAGGAGAAGGACCAGGGCTATTACGTGTGTGGAAATTTTGATGGTGAGAATAGTGGCTTACACAGAATGTTCAGGATGAAAAGGACAAGGCAAGGAAGATGTTAGCACTACTTCAGAATACTGAAAATGCTGTTGGAATGAGGAGAGATTAGACATACTCAGGCACAACAGAGCAAAACCAGGACCAGGGATAGAGAAATGACAGAAGTAAAGGTTTTTGCTCAGACGTGGGAAAAATCTAACATTGGACTGTTATCTGAAGAGAAGATAGGGGTTCGTGAAAATAGTGCATTCTCATTGGGTGTCCCAAGAAGAAACTGGACATGGGAGGTGTCTCAGTGGCATTAATAGGGTAGGTGGGTGGGCTAGAGGACCTCCAGGAACCTCTGACTCTGAGAACCTGTGATTCATTTGTTTGATTTTTAGGTCACAAGAAATAGGCAAACAATATAATAAAGACCTGCCCAGAAAATAATCCATACATGGGTACTAAATTCAGCAAATCAAAAATGAAGCAGAGAACCTAATCGTAATCTATTAGCTCCTTGTTTTCTATTTTTGTTTCCATGGGAAATGTGAGCTGGAAAGCTGAGCATATTCCTGTTGTACATGTTACATTCAAAGTGTTAGTTACATGGTAGCTCACAAGGAAAAGAACTGGTCGGCCATTACTTGCCTGTCTGTCTGTGCTTTGTTTTAACCAAATGAAGTTTGGTGCATGTCATAAATTTTGGGACCTATTTTTAGAACTCAGCATTTTTGTAAATGCAGCTCACAGGAGGGGATCATGCCCAAGAAATCAGAGTACATAGATGTTTGTTTCTGACCTACTCTCTGCCAAGTACAGACCAAACCTCTTTGCTTCTGTTACTTTTTATGCCTCACCATGGAAGATAGCAGAGGTGCGGGGACAGATTTATTTGTCAAGCAGCTAAAAAGGAGCAGGGGTATTGCCCCAAATGAAGCTTGTGCGTTTTAACCCAGTGTTGTTTCTGTACCAAGAAGGGAGGGAAAAAATGTTGATTTCAGCTTTAGTGTTTGCCAAACAGGCTGAATAAGTGGTTTGGAGCATCCCTAAAGACCTTGGTAGAAATCAAATTCCCACCTTCCCCGGCCCACCCACCTCATCAGAACTTCTTGGGCTGGAGCTCAGCAACCTGTGTTTGAACAAGCCCTTAAGGTGATGCTAATTCACCCTCCAGGGCAAGAACCACTGGGTTGGATGACAGGATCACCAGAGATGAGCAGACTTCGAATGTGCAACTCCAGACCTCTCCCTTAGAGATTCTGATTCATTACTGGGATGGAGCCAGGCATTCTTGTTTTTAAAAAGCACCGTCATGTAATTCTTTTCATCAGACAAGTGTAGAAAACATGAAGTTATAGGATTATGGTCAGGGGTGCCTGGGCGGCTTGGTCAGTTGAGCGTCCGACTCTTGATTTGGACTCAGGTCATGACTTTAAGCTCCGCAGCCGGCTCCCCTCTTGGCTTGGAGTCTGCTTATCCCTCTCCCTCTGCTCCCCCCCACCTGCCTGCTCGAAGGCAGGCACCCGCGTGTGCTCTCTCTCTCAAATAAGTAAATAAATAAAACCTTTAAAAAAAAATTAAGGATTATGGTCAGAACAGGAAATAAACAGGGTGGAAGTCAGAGGATAGTCATTCTAGTTCATCCCATAAATAAGTTCATTTAGCTGAGAGCTGATGAGAGAAATGTCTATTAGAATTACATTTATATGTCTAGAATTGTCCTCAAATACAAAGATTGAGCCCTTCTTTTGTAATGGGAGGAGAGTGGTCCGTTATTTTTCAATAGGATAAGACTTGAACACAGCCACTCTTGATGAGACAACCAGTATTCTCCTGAAAGATGTTAAAAGTAAAATTTAAGATATGTAGTATTAAGCATTCGCTAGTAAGGAATTTGCAGTATTTCTAAGTATACCTGGTCACTACTTACAGAACAATTACAACCTGAGTTTTCATTTTATAGCGTTAAAACTTTTCCCACTGAAGTGGCCCCATCTAGCTTGCAGAATTCTATATAACCTGGAATATATATGAAATGCTATTTGTACTAATCCATCAAAACCTATTTTCTCCATATGACATTTTTTCTATGGGAAAATTCATTCTCTGTTCCAATCCAGGATGACAGGGATACCCTTCCCTTCACCCGAGCACCAGAAGGGGGAACTTAATGTTGGAGGCTCAGGGAAAGGCTCCTTTCATGATGGCAGCAACAGCTGGCTTCAGTTTGCTTAGAAAGGGAGATGGTGGGTAGAGACCCATTGGCTCTTTAGATGTGCACAAAAGAAAGCTATCCTCTCTCTTGGAGCCTTGTGTAGAGGTACTAAATTGAGAATTAATTGCCTGAAGGTGGAAGCAGTATCAGAATCCAGGCCTACATGCCTATATGGCTGAAGGAGAGTGAATCCAGACCTACCACACATAGTTCCTGGGCTAGGTGCCCTCTCTCTTAGGTAGTTCCTGCTGGTTTGGCTTTGACCTTGAATCTGGCCATGGGATCTGACCCTTGTTCCTGCTCTGTTCATGTTTGGTATTTCTTTTTTTTTTTTTTTTTTTTTTTTTAAGATTTTATTTATTTATTTGAGAGAGAGACAGTGAGAGAGAGCTTGAGCAAGGAGAAGGTCAGAGGGAGAAGCAGACTCCCCGTGGAGCTGGGAGCCCGATGTGGGACTCGATCCCGGGACCCCGGGATCATGACCTGAGCCGAAGGCAGTCGTCCAACCAACTGAGCCACCCAGGCGTCCCGATGTTTGGTATTTCTTATGATTACACCAAGATACCTGAATGTGCATGCTGTTTACTCATGCCAGATGAGTTCTGGGGGTCCAACCGCAAGCTTGACCAGACTCTAGCTTGACTCCTGAGTCAGTGCTGACACACCTATTACATTGTCCAGTGGAGAATTTGCAAGCCAGAGATTCTGAAAGCAGTCTCCCTCGTTACCTTAGGCTATAACCCTAAATCAGAGAATCGTGGCATGTGTCCACTCTGGGTTCCCACCTGTTATTATGGCAGTTTTCCCACATGTTGTCATCTTTCTTAATACCTTCATGGTTTTTGCCATATTCTTAAAATAACTATAGTTACATAATTGTTTACCCTAAACAATTTACTTTTTTTAATTGAAGTGTAATTGACATACAATAATATGTTAGTTTCAGGTGTACAATCTAGTGATTGAACATTCATGTGTATTACAAATCAGTCACCATGTTAAATCTAGCTACTATTTGTCACCATTCAAACTTGTTATATATTACTAACTACAGCCATACCTCATTTTATTATGCTTTGCAGATACTGCATTTTTTTACAAATTAAGGTTTGTGGTAATCCTGACTCAAGCAAGTCTCTCTGCAACATTTTTCCGACAGCATTTGCTAATGACTTTGTGTGTCTGTCACACTTTGGTAATTCTTGCAATATTTCAGACTTGTTCATTATTATGTTTGTTATGGTGATCTATGACCAGTGATTATAACTCACTAAAAACTCACAATGGTCAGCATTTTTTAGCAATAAAGTATTTTTTTTTAAGATTTTATTTATTTATTTGCAGAGACAGAGAGATCACAAGTAGTCAGAGAGGCAGGCAGAGAGAGGAGGAAGCAGGCCCCCTGCTGAGCAGAGCACTCGATGCGGGGGCTCGATCCCAGGACCCTGAGATCACGACCTGAGCCGAAGGCAGAGGCTTTAACCCACTGAGCCACCTGGGTGCCCCCCAGCAATAAAGTATTTTTAATTAAGGTATATACATTGGGGTTTAAGACATAATGCTATTACACACTTAATGGACAACAGTGTATATAAAAACATGATTTTTATATGCCCTAGGAAACCAAAAAAATTCATTTGATTCACTTTATTGATACTCACTTTATTAGAGTGGTCTAGAAACAAACACACAATACCTTAGATTTGGCTGTATTTCATTTATTTCTGCTCTCATCTTTATTATTATCTTCCTTCCACTAACTTTGGACTTTGTTCTTTTTCTATTCCTTTAGGGGTGAGGGTAGATGCTTGCTTCTTGTGGTAGACCTGTCTCACTCTAAAATTCTGTCATAGAACTGCTTTTGCTGTGTCCTTTAGATTTTGGACTATTGTGTTTACCTTTCATTTGTCTCAAGGCATATTTTGATTTCCTCTTCAACTTTTTTCATTGACCTGTGGGTTGTTCAGTAGCTTGTTTAGCCTCCATGTGTTTGTGTTTCTTCCAGTTTTCTTCTTGTGATTGATTTATAGTTTCATACCATTGGGGTTTGAAAGATGTTTTTATATGCTTTTAATCCTTAAATTTATTAAGACTTGGTTTGTGGCTTAACGTGTGATCTATCCTGGAAAATGTTCCATGTGGACTTGAAAAGAATGTGTACCCTGCTGCCTTGGGATGTTAAATCCTATCAATATCTGTGAAGTTCATCTGGTCTAATGGGTCATTTAGGCCAATGTTTCCTTACTGGTATTTCTGTCTAAATGATCTATCCATTGGTGTAAGTGGAGTGTTAAAGTCCCCTGCTGTTATTGTATTACTGTCAGTTTCTCCCTTTATGTTTGCTAATATTTGCTTTATATGTTTAGGAGCCCCATGTGGGGTACGTAGATATTTATCTTCTTGTTGGATTGATCCCTTTATGAATATATAATGTTTTTGTCTCTTATTAAACTTTGCTTTTTAAAAAAAGATTTTATTTATTTATTTATTGGGGGGCGGGGCAGAAGCAGGGAGAGGGGCAGAGGTGGGAGAGAAGCAGGCTTCCTACGGAACAGGGAGCCTGATGCAGGGCTCCATCCCAGGATCAGAGATTATGACCTGAGCCAAAGAAGGCAGACACTTAACTGACTGAGCTACCCAGGTGCCCCTACAGTCTTTGTTTTAAAATCTGTTCTGTGTGATGTGAATATTGCTACTTTAGCTTTCTTTTCATTTCCACTTGCATGGAATATCTTTTTCCATCCCTTCATTTTCAGTGTGTGCATGTCTTTAGATCTGAAGTGAGCCTCTTGTAGGCAACATATAGATAGGTCTTGGTTTTTTTTATCCATTCAACCACTCTGTGTCTTTTGATTGGAGCATTTAGTCCATTTACTTTTAAAGTAAACTGTTGGTAAATATGTACTTACTGCCATTTTGTTGATTGTTTTTATAGTTCTGGTTCCTTCTTTTGTTCTCTTCCCTTGTGACTTGGTGACTTTCCTTAATGTTATGTTTATATTTCTTTCTCCTTATGTTTTGTGTATCTATCAGAACTATTTGGTTTGTGGTTACCATGAGGTTCATATACAAGATCCTATCCTATATATTATAGGAGTCTATTTTAAGTTCAGTTGCTGAAGTTCAAGCGCATTCTAAAAGCACTACATTTTTAATCCCTCGCATCCATGTTTTATGTTTTTGACATTATATTCTACATATTATTTTTTGTATTCCTTGCCTGATTATTTGTAGCTCTAGATGATTTTACTACTTAGCCATTTTGTTTTCCGCTTAAAGAAATCTCTTTAACATTTCTTGTAAGGCCAGTTTGGTGTTGATAAGCTCCTTTAGCTTTTGCTTATCTGCAAAACTCTTTTATCTCTCCTTCTATACTGAATAATAATCTTGCTGGGTAGAGTAGTCTTGGTTGTAAGTATTTCCCTTTTAGCACTCTCAATATATTCTTCCACTTTCTTCTGGTCTAGAAAGTTTCTGCTGAAAAATCAGCTCATGGTCTTATGGGGGTTCCCATGTCCATAACTAGTTGTTTCTCTCTTGTTGCTTTTAAGATTATCTCTTTAACTGTTGACACATTGAATATAATGTGTCTTGGTGTGGATCTCTTTGAGTTCCTCTTATTTGCGGCTCTCTGTGTGCTTCCTGGAGTTGGATGTCTTTTCCTTCATCAGGTTAGGGAAGTTTTTAGCCATTATTTTTTTCAAATAGGTTTTTTGTCCTTTTCTGTCTCTTTTCTTTTTTTAGGAGCCCCATAATATGAATGTTAGTATACTAATGGTGCCCCAGAGGTCCCTTAAACTATCTTGATTTTTTTCATTCCTTTTTCTTTTTGCTATTCCAATTGGGTAATTTCCACTTACCTTGTCGTTATCACTGATTGATTCTTCTGTACCCTCAAAGCTGCTGTTGATTCCCTCTAATGTATTTTTCATTTCGGTTATTGTATTCTTCAGCCCCATTTGGTTCCTTTTTATATTTTCTAGACAAGTTACTTTTTTTTTAGTCTCATCCAAAGCAAAAATATATAAAATCACAGATTTGATGAGCCAGTTATTTGTCTAGTACACACTCAAATAAATACATAACCATTAAAATTCTTGAGAAACTTAGTCCATGTTCAAGCCCTAAAATCATCTTTCTCACATACCACCAGTGGTAAATGTCACATGCTGGAAACCTTGTAACAGGTGTTTCATTTAGTCTACAAATAACTTACTCGTGGCCACTATATGCAAGACCCATTTCTAGAGAAGAAATTAAATCCTAGTGGGGAAGAGAGGCATTGCATGCACAATTTAGTTGATTAACCTCAGCCAGGGTAAGTCCTGTGAAGAAGCAAAGGGTTCTGTGAATAGGTATAAGGAGAATACTGTTTCCGGAGAGGGAAAGCGGTTTCTCAGTGGAAGGCCAGAAGTCAGTATTAACCTTCCTTAGAGGTCACATCCTAGTTGTTTATGTAAAATCGTTAAGGAATGATCATTTCTGCATTAGTTAAGGCTCACCATTCTCCATAACCTGGGGAGAAAAATAAGAAACAAAGGGAGGTAACACTTGTCTGTCATATGACAGACCCAGGGCCAGGCCCTTCACATGTGTTATTACCTCAGTAAACCCAAATTCTGAGGACTATCCTCCAGAGTTTCCAGATGACGAACGAAAGTCTTCGGCAAGGAGAGTAGATAACTTGACCATGGGCACACGGCTCTTAAATACCAGAGCCAAATTTGAACTCAGGGTTGCCTGACTCTGTATGCTTTGATTTTTTCCCCCCTCTGTCATGTTTCTGCTCTTGCTGCTGTTTACCTGCTAGGTCATATTTTTATCTGCAGTGTTTTCTGCGTTATTGCAGTGTGGCAGCCGTGACATTTTAGAAAGGTCAAGAAGCAAACCATATGCTTAATAGTTTTGATTTCCAGTTTTTCCTATATTAGAAAGGTTGACTGATGCTCTGTGATATTAAGGGTTGCCAGGGAGTTTGAATACTCTCTGTCTCTATTATCTGGGCTTAGTGATTGCCACCAATGACTTAGTGCAGCAGCTATGAAATGAGTAAGAGTCAAAATCTTTTATCTTCATCCATTAGCTCTTTGCCTATGGGTGGTCCGTCTGAACTCCACATTGAGTTACATTTTAATACCAAAAAACACTAGTCAGGGTAAGGATGACATGCAATGGGATAGGAGGGAGGGATGGAGGGATGGGTAGGATAGATTGGTTTTAACTTCATAGCAAATTAAGTTCACAGTTGCTAGCTATCCAGGTTATCTTGTGCTCCTGCTCGGACTTCTTGTTAGTGGTTTGAAAATGATGGGGTTTTCCAGGTTATAGCAAACTCATAAAAAGAAAATGCACGTTTAAAAATTAAAACATGCTAATTCTTTGGGGAAAAAAAAAAACTAATTCTCAAACTAGTTCTTTGAATATGGAGATTGTGGTAAGCAGATAGTAATTCTTAGAAGTTCCGAGTTGCCTGCTCTACTGATCCCTAGCTAAGAAATGCCAAATACCGCCAGGAACCATATAATAAATACGGTCACTGTTGGAAGGAAACAAACAAGGCTTCATGGTTATATTATCCCATGTATGGTGGTCTCTCTTGGCTTGTCGTCATTGATTTCTATGAATTAAACACCCAGTAGCTGAGAAACTGACAGTGAAACCATCCTTTGTGGCTAAATGGTCTGTGAACAACTGTCTTTAAAATGTCACTGAGCGTCTTGCCAATTTTCCCGTTTGTTATTGTGTTGGTGTTTCCCCTTCTTTGAGTGCTCTCTAAAATGACATCAGTAAAATGAGGTCTTTAACAGACTGACCTGAACACCAAGGCACCCAGACCCTAGCCTGTAAGTGGAAACCCGTCACCACAGGTTAGTCAGAACACGTGTATGGAAACCAGGGCACTTCGCTGGGCCTTGAGATTTCTTATCTCTTCTTGGATGCTTTCCTAGGCCTTTTTTTTTTTTTCTTTTTTTCTTTAAAGAACCAACCAGCGGCGCCTGGGTGGCTCAGTGGGTTAATGCCTCTGCTTTCAGCTCAGGTCATGATCTCAGGGTCCTGGGATCAAGCCCTGCATCGGGCTCTCTGCTCCACAGGGAGCCTGCTTCCTCCTCTCTCTCTCTGTCTGCCTCCCTGACTACTTGTGATCTCTGTCAAATAAATAAATAAAATCTTAAAAAAAAAAAAAAAAAGAACCAACCAAATAGGAATAGCTTTAAAGAAGCATTTTCTTGAGTAAGGAAATACCCAAGATGGTACTTAGGAAAAGAACTGATCTTGGTTGAATAATGCATGAGGATAGTTCTAAGAATGAATGAGTGCTTTTTAAGGTAATCAATGTTGATTTCTCTTGTCCTTTCTTTTTTTTTAATATTTTAAAAGATTTATTTATTTATTTATTTGTCAGAGAGAGAGAGAGAAGCAAGGGGAGCCACAGGTAGAAGAAGAAGCAGGCTCCCCACCAAGCAAGGAGCCCCATGTGGGAGTTGATCCCTAGGACCCTGAGATCCTGACCCCAAAAGAAGGCATATGCTTAACCAATTGAGCCACCCAGTTGTCCCATTATTTCTCTTATTCTTTTTTTTTAAGATTTTATTTATTTATTTGAGAGAGAGAGAGAGATCACAAGTAGGCACAGAGACAGGGGGAAGCAGGCTCACCACTGAGCCGAGAGCGGATGTGGTGCTCGATCCCAGGACCCTGGGATCATCACCTGAGCCAAAGGCAGAGGCTTTAACCCACTGAGCCATCCAGGCGCCCCTCTCTTATTCTTAATACGTATCTTACTTTAACACGAATTTGAAAAATACATTTGTTTTTGTGATGTGTACTGAGAAGCCGGCGTCAGGCGTGGCCCTTGCCTGTCAGGGCAGCTCTGCGGGACTCCAGCATCCCAACCCAGGGCCACTCCAGTCTAGCACCCTGGGGCTGCCTGTTTTGTGGTCTTCTCTGCAAACTAGATTTTATCTTAATAGGACCCTTCCTGCCAGTTCTGCCATCATGTTCTTCCCTCCAGCTACCCAAGTCATCGCTTTCCTTTTACTGACAGTTACTGGTCTGTGACTTCTCCCCATGGTCTTATCCCTATTCTGAGCAACCTCCTTCCCCCTCTCTGGCTCCCCCAACTTCTGTTAGTCCTTTCCACTCTGTCCTTTGGAATCCCTGTTCTGAGCCACAGGTTGCCCCCCTTCGCTGAACTTTTCCTCGCAGTCTCCTTCAGGCCCTTTTCTGTCAATGTTCTATTCCCCTGAGAAGAGAGCTGGGATTTTCTTGGCCATCTGGTGCTGAGGGCACTGTTCTGGCAAAGCTTCCCGGCTCCTTTTTGCCATCCTCTCCCCCTCCTGTCTCCTCTTCTTCATTACATCACCTGTCACATAGAGAACCAGTGATTTTGGTTTGTTTTTTTGTTTTGTTTTTTGGTTTTTTGAAACATAGAGCTTTTGTGTAAGCATAGCCACTTTCTTAAAGCTACTCCAGAGTAAGAAGAACTGTTGTTGATGGAAGTGCTTTGCACGGAGGAGGAAATAGCAGATTGGGGGTCCTGACTGGCTTCGCTGCATCATTCAGCTTACCGTCTCCCTATCCCCTAGCCTGTGCTGAAGCACTTGGGACCTTCTGATGGACTTGTGTCCTCTGCTCACTCCTCAGGGGCACTCACTGCACCTTAGGGCTCATCGTTTCGCAAGTGTTTCACCATTAAAAATAAAGCTCCACTCACAGGCAGAAGTAAGGGCAACAGGAGCCCACAAGCTTTTCGACACTTGCCGTCTGGGTTCCTGTCCTCTCCTCTGGGTCCTCTCTCCCTTGGTCTCAGACCTGGTCCCATGCGTAGTTCCTTCCCCTTCTATCCCCCACAGTCCTTAAGCCCAGTCTGTTCCCATTCTCCCAACCCAACATTCAACCACATCTCCACTTGATTGAGTTGAGTGAAGCTATCCAAAGTGAGTTCCTCTGTGCCTTCGTTCAACTCAGAAATCTCTCCTTATCTCACCCTCTCTCTTCCTTCTCTCCACTTTCTTTCTTTCTTTTTTTTTTTAAGATTTATTTATTTTAGAGAGAGAGAGAGAGAGAGAGAGCACAAGTGAGGGAGGAGAGGGAGGGCAAGAGAGAGAATCCGGGCTCAAGACCCTGAGATGGTGACCTGAGCAGAAATCAAGAGCTGGGTGCTTGACAGACCGAACCATCCAGGGACTCCCTTTCTCTCCCCTTTCTCTCCCTTTTCAAAGAAGGCTGCATTCTCCCCCTTACAAGACAAGTCCTTTGACTTGTGTTCTTGATGCACCTGCTTCTGGACTCCCCCACATGTGTTACCGCCTTCTGATTTGCTATTTCAGAATCTCCCTGTCCACTGGCTTTCATGACTCCAGCCTAGAAAAGACCTCACTCCCCCTTTTATGCCCTCAGTCTTTCTCCTTCCCTTCATGACCAAACTTCTAAAAACAACAGGGTCTCTACACACAGCCTCCACTTCTTCACCATGTGCCATTCCTTAAATCCTTCCATTGATAAAAATGACCGATAATATTTACCAGGCACTTGCTGTGAGCTATGTTGAGTGTCTTAAAATACATAATTTCGGGGCACCTGGGTGGCTCAGTTTTTAAGCGTCTGCCTTCAACTCAGGTCGTGATCCTAGGGTCCTGGGATTGAGCCCCACATAGGGCTCTCTGCTCAGCAGGAAGCCTGCTTCTTCCTCTCCCACTCCCCCTGCTTCTGTTCCCCCTCTCTCTTGCTGTGTCTCTCTCTGTTAAGTAAATAAATAAATTTTTAAAATTATGTATATATGGATATATATATATATATAATTTCACTTAAATCTCAGAATAACCTTAAGGGATACTGTTGTCCCCCATTTTACAGGTAAGAAAACTGAGGTCGGAAAAGGTTAAGTAGTACAGAGTACCACAGCTAATGAGTGATGAGGAGAGGCTCTGAACACAGGCGTATTTGACCGCGCCATCCTCCTGGCACTCCATCTGCTGCCTTTTGAGCAGATAAGGACCATTTCCCCGTTTTCCTCTTGCTCAGTGTCTTTGGTATCTGAATCTTGTGACCACCGGTTCCATTACACCCTCCCTGCCCTTGCTGTTGGTGAAAAGCACACTGCCTTTATCTCTGTTACCGGCTCTTCTTTCTCTCCCAAACCTAGACATTCCCAAAGACTTTCTGTCTAGATCAGATGCAGATAGGCTCCAGAGCCCCGTTTCAGTTCTCTGAGGGAATGACACTCCACCAACCGTCTCACAGACACCCCGCCTTCATCAGACCCCCAAACCAGCAATTCCTCTCACCATCTCTTTCCCTGTTAATGGAACCCACATTCCCCCAGTTACCCAGCGAGGTCCCTAAAGTCATTTGGACCCTCCTTATCCTTCTCATACATCCAAGTCCTGTAGACCCTGTCTCCACAGGATCCCTCAGACCTGGACTTCTGTCACCTCAGTTTGGTCCTTAGCGGTCAGCCTACAGTGATAACACGGCAGCCTGCTTTCCTGCCTCCTGCCTGTTCATGGATTTAGCATAAGTTCATCTTCCTGTTGTCACCCCTTTGCAAAAACTTGTGAAAGCTGGTATAGGATCCTTGGCTCTCAGGACCTTTTAAAGAAGCCCCATCTCTCTTCTGGCCTCAGCATATATTCTGCTCCAAGATGTAACTGTATGTTTATAAAAATGACCTACCTTTGGACCCCAAAATTGGCCTCAGGGGGTTTTCTCCCATAGAACCCACACACTTCTCTTGACCTGGGGGCCCACCTGCCCTCTTTTTCTAGAGCTGCACCTTGAAGCTGGTTCCTCAGAGAGTGACCTGCCACCCTCCCCCACACCTCCGTAGCCCCTCAGCATTCCGGCTGCCCCTGTCTTGTGGCACTTTCCTCGGCCACTTCCTGTGTGTGCAGGTTGCCCACCCTGGGGGCAGGAACCATGTGATGCAGCACAGTGTTCTTTCTTAGCAATCCGCTCCTTGGCTCTGCTTCAGCCCTGCCTCCTCACCAGCTCTGTGGCTGAAGGCAAGTCATCAACCTGGAGCTTCGTGTCTTTATCCAGAAAAGGGAGAGGCCAGGTTAAGATAGCACATCCGTGGCCTTCAGACCTCCCGCACCCAGAGAGTTCAGGAGTTACCATCCTTTCTTGCTTCCACTCAGTTTTATTCAAAGCAACTTGATTTCCTCTTTTTTATATATCGGGCTGCTGAGATTTGTAAGAGTTTTAACACACACCAGTGGCTACTGTCCAAGATTCATTCTAATTCTGGTATTGTTTGCTTCTGGTAGAGGCATGATTTGGTGATTTCTGGAACTCTCCCCCACGTCTAATACAGCTAACGCTTGTCGACAGACAGAGGTTATTACATATCCTTGTATATGGTCCTGAACACTTGACATGCATTATTTAGTTTAAATCTCCCCAAGTGATTTGTCCCAGGATCCCCACATCTGCTCCTTGGCAGAACGTGAACTCAGAGCTATAACAGGTATATATAATAGGTACCTATGTACCAGCTATAACACAACTCAGACCTGTAACAGGTACCCTGAACTATAGTAAGCAACACTAAAAATTAGAGAGGCATCAAGATCATAGAGAGTAGCATTATAACAGTCAGGGTGTGTGTGGGTGTGTGTTCATTCATGCCTGCCTCTCCACCCTGCTGTTCCCTTTTATAAACATTTAAATATATAGATATTCCATCCAAGAAGGTCTAAAGCAGCTCTGTCCAATAGAAATATAACATGAGGATGCCCAGGTGGCTCAGTTGGTTAAGTGACTGCCTTTGGCTCAGGTGATGATCCTGGAGTCTCAGGATCGAGTCCCACATCAGATTCCCTACTGGGCAGGGAGTCTACTTCTCCCACTGACATCTCTCCTCTCACGCTCTCTCTTTTATTCTCTCTCTCTCTCTCTCAAATAAACAAATAAATAATCTTTCAAAAAGAAAGAAAGAATATAACATGAGCCACAGTGTAACTTAGAATTTTCTAGTAGCCCCCTTTAAAAAGGTGACAAGAAACAGGTAAAATTAGGTTTAATCATATATTTTAATTAATACAGTATATCCAAAATATTACTTCAACGTGTAATGAATATTTAAAAATGTGAATGAGATATTTTACATTCTTCAT
The DNA here is from genome assembly GCF_002288905.1 of Enhydra lutris kenyoni. Lineage (NCBI taxonomy): Eukaryota > Metazoa > Chordata > Mammalia > Carnivora > Mustelidae > Enhydra > Enhydra lutris. The sequence goes on along the minus strand of NW_019154100.1, from coordinate 4,711,870 downwards.
AATCAGTCTTCAGAGCCCCTGTGTGTTTGCACTTAACAGCCCATGTCAGTTCAGACTCGCCAAATTCAAATGCTCAGTAGCCTCGTGGACGGGACTAGACTGCACAGGTCTAAACCATCAAACAGAAGGAAAAGAAAGAAAAACCAGACTGCTATTTGTTGGAAAGGGGAGGAAAGTGAGTCAGCGCCCTTCTATCCGAGGCTCGCCGGACCTCAGTGAGGTTCCTCATTCTCTCTCCTACATCTTTTCTAGTTTGGCAAAGGCTGTAACAGTTGGGGTCCTTGTATATAGAACTGAGAGCGTTGGTGTAGAGCAGCTGCTTGGCCTTTGTCCCCGAATTGGTGGCACTTGAACACCAACCTTCAAGAGGGTTTGTCAGACCCCCATATCCTCCCCACCACGTCCTCTTCTAAAATTGCTTGCCCCTGGAGCCTCGACCGCACTGTGATCTCTCCACGTGCCACTTGTGGAATTGAGGATTGCTAAGGGCAGGAACAAATGAGATTTAGACACCAATTAGCTTTTTTTTTTTTTTTTTTTAAAGAAAAACTTTTAGCCACAAGGTAGAAGAGTCTGGTTGCGAAAAAAATGCCAAATGGCACAGAAGTATAAAAGTGAATATTATCGGGGAACCTGGGTGGCTCAGTCATTGAGCGTCTGCCTTCGGCTCAGGTCATGATCCCAGAGTCCTGGGATCAAGCCCCACATCAGGCTCTCTGCTCGGCGGGGAGCCTGCTTCTCCCTCTCCCAGTCCCTCTGCTTGTGTTCCCTCTCGCTGTATCTCTCTCTGTCAAATAAATAAACAAAATATTAAAAAAAAAAAAAGTGAATATTATCTTTTCTGTACTCCCATCCAAAATCCACTTCCCAAAGATAACCCTCTGGCTATACTTCCAGATCTTCCAGATTTCCAGTTTTTTGCAAATTCAAAAGTGTGTGTGTTTATAGATAAATACATACATACACATATACGTACACATGCACACCTATAAATTTATTTCACAGAAGTGGGCTTACTCTATATACCATACTCTGTACATTGCCTTATTTGCTTTATTTTATTATAATGTATTATATCAGTTCATAGAGATCTAACTCATGGTTAAACTGCTGAATAATTGTCAGTTCATTTATTTCATAATTTCCCATTGATGGACATTTGGGGGCTATTTGGTTTTGGTCTTATTGCAAACAATTCTGCATTAAAATCCTTGTGCTTGTTTTGTGGAACATTTGTCTAAGTATTTCTGTATGGTGAATTCCAGAAGCAAAATTACAGGGTCAGATAACATGCATATTTAAAATTCTGCCAGCTAAACCAAACTGCCCTCCAAAGAGCTTCCATTAAACTCTGTTTTAACTTTAAAGTGAGAGATAGGATTGAGATTCTCAAAGATTAAGAAGCATTGTCAAGAGTAAAACAGGACAGGGGCACCTAGATGGCTCAGTCAGTTAAGCGTCTGCCTTCAGCTCAGGTTAGGATCCCAGGGTCCTGGGATCCAGCCCTGCATCGGGCTCCCTGCTCAGTGGGGAGTCTGCAGCTCCCTCTCCCTCTGCCCCTCACCGCCACCCCCCCCACCCCCGTGCTTCTGTGTACACTTTGTCTCTCTCTCTGAAATAAATCAATAAAATCTTTTAAAAAAAAAAAAAAGAAAGAAAGAAAGAAAAATTTAAAAAGACAAGGACTCATGTAAGCCCTGGCTATCTCCTTCATCTGTATTTAAAAATAATATCAAGAGGGAAATATAAGTGAATATGGTAATTTCATAAAAGCTGTGATAAGCTTGGCTTGAAGCATAAGAGACCTCCTTCAACTGTAAAATTCACTGTGGGTTTCCTTTTTATCAGTTGTGTAGTGATAGGGAAGGAATCAACCTCCTTTTGTCAGTTAAAAAAAAAATTATCTTAAAATTCAAGCCCCAAGCAGTTCTACAGACTCGTTTTTTTTTCCAGTGCACAGAGAGCATAAAGGTTATTCTGCAGAGCTCCAGAGTACCTGGGCTTAGAGTATAATGTGTCCTGAGCTGTGATCTTCCTTCCAGGCAAGACTTGGAACATAGCCCTGTCTTCACCTTTCCCACCCTTCTTAGTCTTCTTCTCCAGGACTCAGGCATCTTTGCTTCAGATTTTGCCTTCTGGGTCTACTCATTGGGTCTCTTTTGGAAGCACTTGCATTCGCTCTCACAGTCTGCGTCTTACCTTGGTCATAAAGGCTCAGGTCTTCCTGGTCACATCTTTGAACCATTGCTTTGGATGAAAATACTTGGTGTGAGACAAGAAGCCATCCCCTTTTTATTATAAAACATCAGCAGAGAAAATAGCTATTTTTTACAGTGAGAGTGCATACCAGTCTAATCTGATCAGTCCATGGCAAACTTGTCTTCATTGTCCCCTGGCTCCCATGAACAGGAGGTACCTACCAGCCCTGCAAGATGGAAATACTGGGCCTGTGCAGAATTACTTTAGCTGGAGTTTGGACCTCTGATCTGAGTTGCATCTGCCCTTGGTAATTTCTTTGAAGTATAATGTTTACATTCATTGCTTTATTATATTCATGCAAATTTACTAGACAGGACAATAGACACCATTATGAAGAAGATAAGGTATTTGAGATAAATATAAATTCAGGAGATTTTATTGTATACCTGGATAGTTTTCCACAGAACAGTATTAAGGCACCGCATTACAACAAATGTAAGATGTGACAAATGATTTCATTTTGTCTTAGTCCTAAAAAGATAGGGTGTAGTGACAATCTGTCAGTAACTCCATGTGGCCCAGTGCTGTGGGGTGGTCTGGTCTGTCTGATACCCATGCTCCATTGTTTCACACTGGGCTTCTGCCTCCCATCTGGCTTTCTCCTGGTGACTGGAGGAGCTCGTTGTCTGATAAGACCCAGCGTTTGGCTTCGCTGAGAAGCACTGGACATTTTTCCTTATAAAAATTTAAGAAGTGTCCTAGTTTTTCTTCTTTCTCTCCTTCCACCCTTTCGCCTCTTGTCTCCCTTCGGACTTTTCTCCTCTTCTGCCCCTCTCTCTCTTTCTTCCTTCCACTCTCCCTGAGTCACTCCGGCTTCCCTTCTCCCCAGTTTAACCATGGGAGACAGAGGGCATTGCCATGGCCTCCCTGATAATATATGGTAGTACTGAGTTTCTGGTTTATTGTTCCAGTTTTGCTGGCTAAGTTAAATTTTCAGAGATTAGAATCTATTCCTGGATAGGCCTGAGAGCTCCTTGGGGGGTGTACCTATGTGTACACATGTGTGTCGTCTATGTGCCTGTGTACTTTTATAGAAGCAGGAAACTGGTTTATTATTTCTGGGTCTTGTTTTCTTACGACATGTCACAGAATCTTAATATGTGAAAGAACGGTGGGACAGAGACAGCTGTAGACACGTGGGCTACATTTATTTGCTAATTCAAGTATTGCAAAGGACAATTCAGAATGGCAGGTTTTCATCAGAAATAAGATTTTACTATGAGCTGAATTGGATACTACTAGCTCTTCTGTCACTGGCACAGTTCGAGTTCGCTGGACATTCTCAATCCGTGACTTGGGAGAAGATCCAAAACCTTGGAAGTCAGGCATCGGGAGTCTGCCAAATGTGTTTGCGCTATGTTGCCACCATTTAATGATCATATGACATACTAATATTTTGATACCAGTTGTTGTGTGTTTTTCTGGTCAGTCATATATTGAATTCTACAGGTATCCGCATGCAGTAAAGTTAATTTGAAAGGCACTCAGTTTAGCAGTATATGGTCCTGATTAAAAATGGAAGTGAACTGAATATGTGGACATTTTGCACTTTTTTCCTCTAAACTGGTACCTCTTTTTAAAGATTGCGTACTAACAGCTTCTTGTATTGCGTCTCTAAGCCCTCAGTGAGAAGTCATTAAACATGTTAGGAGCTTTTGGTTTAAAATGATACCTGCTGCCCCTCTCTCAGTTCCTACTAAAAAGACAAACTCTCCAACACCAGAATTCAAACTGGCCATGAAATAATTATCAAAATTATTTGGAAAAATTCTCATTTAGCCAGAACTAGATCTAAAACCCATTTGGTGACTCAGTGTTGTTCATGGTCACTTAAAAATAGATCTTTATCCCCCCTCCCTCCTTCCCTTGTTTCAGAAATACAAAGTTGACTCCAGTTCAAAAAATGGTCAGTCTATTCCCAAGCACTGTTCCTGTTGAGATCTCCACAGTGTCTTGCCTCCCCTCTCCTGTCAGCATTATATCTGTTTCATATGAGTATATATCCCAGAAAAACAGGTGCAAAAAGGAAGCAAGGGAGCTAAGAAGAATGGGATATTCAGGAGGTAGACCCATGAGAGCAATATTAGATGAAACATGGTAGCTGTTAAAATTGATCTAAGAGCTACTCAAAGAGTATTTCCTTATTTACAAAATGAGTTTAAAGTAATGCCTACATTTTGTTGACCAAGACTTGTCCAGGTTGATCGCCCCTCTCAGAATGAGAACACCAACTAAAAGAACACAATCCTTGCGGCTTTTGAAAAAAAAATACTGCTGATCAAGGCAAGTAACATTATCCAGAAGCCCAAGAAACAGATATAAAACTGAAAAGGATTATTAAAATCAAAAGAAAATTTCTAAAAAATAGTAGACTAACTCAAAAGAACACTAGAAGACATGCTCCTAAAACAGAAACAAAGGCTGCAAGTGCTCAGCATTCTGAAATGTAAATTGAGATGGGAAGGGAGGTGGATGCTATGTGCAGTTGTAAGGAAACTCCCTACACGGGCGTGATTAAAATCTGGTTGGAGGGAGGCGCGTCCTAGTGGCTCAGTCAGTTAATTGTCCCACTCTTGGTTTCTGGCCGGTCATGATCTCAAGGTTGTGGTATCAAGCCCCAAGTTGGGCTCCATGCTGAGGGTGAAGTCTGCTTAAGAGTCTCCTGCTGCCTCTGCCCCTCCCCCCACACACACACACAACTTGCGCTCTCAAAAAAAATAAAGAAAAGCTGGTCGGAAGGAGTAAAAAGTAGGATTAATACTATGGGACACAGAATCATTGGTTTAAAGGACAGTATTGAGACGTTCTCACACAATGCTTAGAAAAAGAACAAGAAGTTTGCAATGGTGAGAAAATGACAAATAGGAAGGATAAAGAATGGAAACGTGGCTTAAGAAATTGATGACCTTGAAATGCAGTAATCAGAAACATAATTACAGAAACACATTCCTGAAGAGAGACAAGATTTGAATATGTGGGTTAAAAGATCTCGCAACATTTTGGGGGAAATCATTGAAAAAGAGAGCGTAGTAGTTGGGGTGCTCAGGGCTGTGAGTACAGAAAATTCAGTTTGGATGGACTAAAGAATAAGGAATTTGCTAGCTCACATGAACAGTGATTCCAGAGCTAAGCAAGCTTCAGGATTGGCTTAATCCAGAAACTACAGCTCCATTTCTCTAAGATTCCCCTGGCTATGTCTTGGCATCTTGGAAGACTCTCTTCCCTCATGGCAAAGTGGTTACAGCAGTTCCAGGTGTCACATCTGCAACACCAGGACACTCGGACAAGGAACACATTCTTCTTTACCTGGGCTCCCAAGACAGGTGCCAAAATTCATCCTTAGGACTGCTTCTGGTATATGCCTACACTTGAACCAGGGACTGAGACCAGAGACATGAATTCTGTTGACCACATAGATGGTGGTCTGAAGAACATCAAGTTCTCTTACAAGGTAAAAGGGAAAAATGGATACTGGGGAGGCAACCCATGGAATCTGCCACACGGAACTCATCTAGCAAATGATTGAACTTCTTGGAGAAAGAGAAAAGCCTACAAGGAACAAACACATTTATTTGAAAGCTATACGAAAAAGTAGGGAAATCAGGCTGGCCTCAGACTTCTCTTTTATTTAACTAAAAGGCACAAAATAATAAAGAAACATCTTTAGCTTTGGGGCAGTAGGGAGTCTGTGCTCAAGACCTTTGTACTCAGGTGAGTTGTCTTAAACAGATGAAGGCAACAGAAAAGTTCCTGTGTGCAAGGATGCAGTTAATTGTTTTTTTGTTAAATACAATTTGGGCAAACTTGAGCTAACTGAAAGAGGTATCAAAATTAGCACATCAAGAAATGGGAGGCCGCAGTATGAAAGGACTGGTGGCATTCCCTGAGGAGCTGTCTAGATCCAACACCCATCCCTTCACACATTCTGAGGAGAACTGTGACTTCAACAGACCTCACCTGTTTGTACTGGCCATACTAATGACCCTATAGGAATGTGGTTAGGTTAGTATATTTTTCACAACAGGATCTGGATGAAGCTTAAAAGCAAATAATTTCATTATGAATTAATAATCCTTATTAGGAGACGAGCCCTGTAATTGGACTTCAGAAATTCCCCTGAAAAAGCTTCAGGCAGAGTGTACCATCAGATTTAAAAGTCTAATTAAATATGACTAAAATTATGTTTTGTTTTAGCCCATCTATAACTAGAAAGAAATGGTCTCTAAAGACCTTTAAAAAATAAGAGAAGAGTAGGTCAAAGTGAAAAACTAAAGATGAAATAGAAACGGAGATGAATGGGATAAGGAACAATTATAAAGACGTAAAATGGTATGGCCAAATTACAGTCCCCTCGAGGAGACACAGAGAGCTGAACTGACACTTAAGGAAATTGCTGAAATGATACAAAAAGCAGACTGGGTTAAATTTTCAGGTGGGTGATTTGTTCCTTCTGATGTCACAATTTCTGGCATCTTCTCATTCTTCCTAAACACTGACTTTTTCTGTTTAAAGACTGTCTACATTAATACAAAAAGTGGAATCCATCAAAATGTTCAGCTTTGGTGGAATTGCTTAGTAAAATAATAGTGTACAGTATAACTTACAAGGAGTATAATGGGAGTCACATTGTTGGATATCTTAGGGTTGTTAATATTACTGTATCGCATACCCATTGCTAAAATATTGGCATATGTCCATACCCACTGGTGCAGAAGCCACTACCCAGAGTATTCTAGCTTCCTAAGATCTCTCTTCCAAGATCCCCAAGGCCTCCATAGGATCCAAATAAAGGGTCACTGTCTGGCATGCCAGGGTTGGTCCAGATTCCTCCTCCTGCCCTTCCATGTTAATCCTTTTTGTTGTTGTTTGTTTGTTTGTTTTTTACTATTACATCAGTTTGTGGAGATGCGCTCCTAGGAATATACATTTGCAGCAATCCCTATATTCTCTTTAAGTCCCTGAAAGTTATCCTTGCTTCTGGCCGTCATTTCTTCCCACTGCCATTTGAACAACTACTGATCTCGGGCAATTCATTACGCAGTTTATGTCAGAGACCTTCCACCCATCCTGAGCTGGCTGTTGATCTTTACCCCATTTCCGGGACCTAAAGGTTTCTGGAAACAGTAAAACTTGGAATTTAGCATGAAGCTGTGAAATTCTTCCTTTGTTTCATTTGTTTTTTGAATCAGGGGTAGCATTATCATTCACCACTATTAGCAATCTTGGTGCAGAAATAGTCACCAAAAGTTGTACCTAAAGTGGTCCATAAATATGTCTACATCCTAATCCCTATGAATTTGGCAGATGTAATTAAGGTTATGAACCTAAAAATAGGGAGATTATTCTGGATTATCTGGGTGGGCCTCATCAAATCACAGGAGCCCTTTCTCAGGCTAGAGGTAAGAGATGAGGGCAAAAGGGAAAGTCAGAGAGATTCCGAGCATGAGAAGGATTGAGCCCAGTGTTGCTGCCTCTGCGATGTAGAGGCCACATTAAGAACCAGAGTGAGGTCTCCAGGAGCTAAGAGTAACCTCCACTAGACAGTCGGCAAAAAAGCAGGAACCTCAGTACATCAACTATTTGGAACCGAATTCAGCCAATTCCCTGAATGAGACAGGAAGCGAGGTCCTCCCAGAAGCTTCTGAATGGATTATAGCCAGGCCAACACCTCAGTTTCAGCTTTGTAAGACTCCTAACAGAACCAACCAGCTGAGCCAAGCCATCCCTAAACATTTGATCTACAGAACTCAGTGATGAATCGTGGGTGTTGTTTTAAGCCATGGAAGTTATGGCAATAGAAATATTAATTAATTATATCAATTAACATTAAGTAACATAATTAATTTTCTAATTAATTAACTAGAAATATTAAGCGGCAATAGAAAATTAACAAACACACCAACATATAAAAGAATAGCAACACAACAACAATAAAGCCTGTGGAATAAACAGTAAATGTAGAGTTCTACAGGCTACTTACCTAACGCTTTGACCCAACTGGAAGTTACGATGAATTACAGTGTGATATGAATTGCACTTGTAATATGGAAGTTTGCAGATATGTGCTATAATTCCAAATGTAGTAGAGTATATGGATTGACCCTCTGGAGCCAGGCAGCCTGGGTTGAAATCTCAGTTCTTTCACTTACCAGCTGTGTAGCCTTGGGCCAGTTACTTAACCTCCCTGTGCCTCAGTTTCCTTTTCTGTGGAAATGGATAATAAGAGAACCTCTCTCCTAATTTATTATGAGAATTTAATGTAAAGTGTTCAGAATAGTACGTAGCATATTGATAGGCCGCAATAAATGTTAGCTATCATTATGATTGTTACACTTTGCTGAAAAATATAAATATTCCTGAAATTGGGGGTTTCTGACTTCTTGGACCCAAGAAACAAAAGATCCCCAGGATCCCCCCCAAGTAGAGATGACCCTACTATCCTGTATTAGCTACCCAAACCAGGAAATCTTTTCTGTCCTTATCCACTGTTACTTTCCAGTTCAAATTAGTAAGATTTTATAGATAATTTGCCATTATAGTGCATTACTTACCCTAAAAATCTTTATTTTTTAACACCTTTAAAGGACATCTCTCTCTCTCTGCTCTTTCGAAGAATACTGTTTCATAAGATGTGATATATAAGGCGTGCTGTGAAATGGTAGGATAATACTAAAATAATAGGATAAATTCCAGGGTAAACATAAGCTTCCTTACTCGGGACTCCTCAGAGCTCTTAATGTAGATATTAGTAGATATATAGTGCAAGGCTCTTCAAACATATTTTATCACAGAACTTTCTTTTCAATATATGCCTGTTAAAATTTCCTACAAGTGTTCTAGCACCTCCATTTGGGAGAAAACTGCTCTAAAATATGAGCATATTTTACCAAGATTATTTCAGATTTATGAATTAATATTTTTACGAATTACATCTTGTTCTAAAGGAGATCTTGTAGTTAAACATTCCAGATATGTCTCTCTGCATATGTATCCAAATTAGACTTGCATAAAGCAGTGAAGAGTTCTAATCCTTATTTTGTAGGTCAAAAATGGCCCTGGCTAGGTCAGATTAATTATCTTTCCCAGTAGTCCTACCCTGACAGATAATGAGAATTATGTTCTAGAGGGACATGCTCCACCACTTGGCCAAGACTGAGTCATCAAATACATATGGAATTGGGCATTCTGTTCTAGGTCTATCATCTCTAAGTTGAGTGAGGCCTTTTTAAAAGAGTTTGTATTTTCAGCCAGTGCCATTTATTGGGATGGTATCTATAAAGTCAGTTTCCTCTATGTGAAGAAATTCCTTTCCTTTATCCCCTACTTAACCTCTCCCACATGTTAGGGATTGACCCTTAATTTGATGTTCAGAATTGGTGAACAGAACCAAGTTTCCTCTGATTGATTTTATAGACTTGAGCCTTATTCCCCCCCTCTTGGGTTTTGCCTTTCTAAACTAACAAGTCCCCATTCTTCAGTCTGTCCGTTGACTGACGGCCAGAACTGTGAAGCATCTGAGATTTTACCGTCCTTGCAAGCTAACAGATTACCCCGCCCCAGTTTCATGGATGTTTGCAGAAGACATGAGACTCCTGGGTCAGAGACAAGACAGTTTAATACTCACAGCAATAGCAGCAGCCAGTGGACCAGCATGTGCACCAGCTCCCATAGGGAAATGAGAAGAGGGCTAAGTGATGCCTGTACACACAACGGGTTGTGTTACACAAATCAACCTCCAGTCTTCGGGAACCTGGCACTTCTGATCTTTGCCCCAGTGGGATGCATTCTGTTAAAGAGTAAACAGACCTGCTGGTACTCCAGAAGGACACACCATCTCTATCTTCCAAGACTGCCCACTTGAAAATCTAGTCCAGGACCAAAGCTAACTCAAAAGATCTAGAATTGTAACAGCTGTCTCCTCCATCCCTTATATCAGGGTTCTTTGCTCTGCTTTCATTATATACCAAGGTCTGTGGCCAGCCCTGCAGTATTTAGATGAATGCTTTAGTTGATGCTTTTATGTCTTGTCACAGAACGTGAAACTCCACAGGGTAGGGACATTTGCTTTGTTTACGTGGATAGCCCAAGAGCATAGAACTGTATCTCGCTCATAGTCGGTGTTCCATAAGTATCTGTTGAAGGCACCCATGGATGTCCTAGCTCCTTTTTCCTGGGATCCATATGTGTCTCGGTTCTGCCCTGCAGATGCACCAGTTACATCAGTGCCTTAGAGAGACTGCTCGCTGTGATTCCTGAAGTCCTCGCCTGAACCCTTCCCCGCTAACTCCCCAGTTCACCTCCTCACTGCTCCATTTCATCCTTCAAGTCTCATCTTAAATGTTATTTCCTCAAACAGGCCTTCTCTCATGCAGAATGAAATTGGAACCCTGTGATATCTTCACTGCAGTAGCACCTTGTTTTTTTTCCTTTGTAGCACTTAATTCAGTTCACAAAGACCTATTTATTATAGTGTCTTCTGCTTTGAAACCTGTTTATCCCATCACTCGTGAATATGGGGAGCATCTGTTTTGCTCACCACCATACACCAAGCATCTAAAAGCGTGGCATAAGGCAGGCCCTGCGCAAACAAGGAGTGAATGCATGAATGCACTGAACGAGAAGAGAAGTCTACAGCTCAGAGCCTGTCATTCTGAGTAGTTTGGGCATAAAGAGGACCAAATGCAGTATTTGGTCCTTGCCTTCCTCAAAATAGTTTTGCCGTATTTCTTCCCGGTCACACGATCTCAGAATTTTTCTTCAGTGAAGTTTGGATTTTATTTTGTGTTCTCAGAAAGCACTTCATTTTAAATTTAGGAATGTTACATCATTTTACTAACCAAAATGATGTAAGCGAATTAGTTACTGGTTCTAGCATTCTTTCCTCTGGGTAAGTCTAATGTTTACACTTACATATATATATTCAACCCACGTACATCATAAGGAAATGAAACTTCCTAAAACCAGGGATTCCTTTGGCTTTTCTTTGAAAAACCTAGCAGGTGGTTAAGATTATTCTTGGCACTATGGGAGATAGCAAAGTAGTGAAAGAGACCACTTCTCACTAACATATACCAAGGTCTGTGGCCAGGACCTTAAGGAGGTTATAACCTACATGAGCAAATAGGAAAAGTGGCCATGATGTATTAGCGTGTAATAATTAGTAGGCAGTACATGACTCCATGCGTGCATAAGTGCTGAGCTATGTGGGGCATTTTTTAAATTTCTTTCCAGTGTACTAGAATTCATTGTTTATGTACCACACCCAGTGTTCCGTGCAATACGTGCCCTCCATAATACCCACCACCAGGCTCACCCAACCTCCCACCCAGTGTGGGGACATTTAAATATTACAAGAGCTTAGAAAAATTAAGCACTGCTCTCAACTGGACTAGAAAAATAGAGGCTTCGTGAAGTTAGTCCGGAGCTGGATTTTGGAGCTGAGCAATTGGATCTTTAACAGAAAACATGCTACAAGCCAGAGAAATAACTGTGTGTTCTGGGAAAAACACGTTCTGGCCGGAGCGTCAGGTGTAAGCTGGGAAATAGTGTGTTTTATGCACAATCACTGTGGGACTATAAGAACTGCGCACACCATCTTTATGACTTCTTTCCAGTCCGCTTAACAGTGCACGGTGACGAAGCCACACCTTTGGGCAAATACAGCTGGGATGAGAGAGGCCAAAAGATGGAGAGCCCTTCTAAGGAGTATCCACGAAGTAAATAAACTCTAAAGGAAAGACTTGGAAGGTCATCCAGCGTCCTCATAAATTCCAGCTATTACCAGAGATGAAAGGGAAGTGAGAGGCATGAAGAACAATAGGAAAGAGTGTTCCCCTGTTCCCCGGGCCCCTCCAACTGCCTGTTTACAGTAGGGGAGGAGCCGCAGGAATGCCCAGATGGCAGAGCCGAAGTTAGAATGAAGCTTTCTTGCCCTAAGACCTCTTTAGGAAATCCTGTTTGTGACAGTGGCTTCCCTGCAAAGTAATCAGAAACCCTCCCCGTGTCACAGAAGCCTGCTTCTGGATGGAACAGCAGTTTCTAATGAGTTTGAATCTTATTATCAAGTGCACACAGGGGGATGGAAACTGCCTGTCAGGTGAGGTTTGGGCCAGACCTTATTTTGCAAGCATTTACTTATCTTCCTTGTGCCATTGAAATGTTGGTAACACGATACCTTAAAAACTAGATAAGCCTCCTCTTTCTTCCGGAATGGGTCTGTGAGGGCAATGATGGTTTTGATGGCCTTTAAAAAGCAGAAAAGGTCAAAACCCAGTGATGCCATTTCTCTGGCTTTGAGTGACTTCATTGAGAGAAATTTCTTAAAGAAGGACAGTTTCAGGTGAAAGAGCTGAGTCGAAAACACAGTGGAGTCCAAACCAAATTAACCAGAAGGTTCATCTCCAGAGAGATCCACTCTGATATTGGCACCTGGGGTCTGTGCTCCTCTCTTCCTTCTCTTCTGCCACTCAAGTGCTTTTGGAAACGGGGGCAGACAGTTTGCTTTCTATGCCAGACCTTGTAAAATCGGATTTGTCTTCCCTCGCAGACAGGGGGCCAAGCCGTGGCAGAAAGGGCTCTGCCTGGCTGTCGGCCCCTTTGGAGACGCAGCCCTGCCCCGGCGCAGCGCCAGGCCACGTATCAGACCCTGTGGCCTCGCAGTCTGGGGGCCCACGTTGGCAGCCACGGGTGCTGACAGCTTCGGTCCGTTGGTGTGGAGTTCTGCAGACAAAGAGAGCGGGACCGCATGCCACTCCATGTCATTTCTGTGTGACGGAAGAAACCTTGAAGGCCCTGGACGTGTGTGGAACAAAATGGCTGCTCCAGTCGTTGGAGTGCAGGCTTTCCTCCCTCTTTTGGGGTGGGGGGGTGTGGAGGCGGTCGGGCAGGCCTTGGGAAAGGAATTTTGGCCTTCTCAGGCTGCACACATCACTTGATGGGTAATTCTGCGCTTCATCTGCCTCAGGAGCAGATTTCACAAGCCTTTGTTTTATGAGACTGGATTAGTCCTTAGGGTTAATTATTCGTCATAGAGGAAGTAGTATAATGGAGTTAAAAATAGACTTCTGGAAGCCAGGGAGGAGAGGGTCCCAGAATATCGAATTGCTTCACGAAGAGAGCGCGTGACCATTTTTATTACAGGCTTGGAATACAAGGAAATAATCGTGATTTGAATTCTCTAAACATCAAAAATACTCCCTTCTTAGGAATGGCTTCTGGTCAGGTGAGGTGTTCCCCTATCTGTAGGGAGCGTCCCTTCTCCCAGAGAAAATACAGCCGGATTCTAGTAAAGAAGGACCCTGTGTCTTCAGTGCTGTTGCCTTCAGCAGACTCTCTAGAATCTCCACTTGTGAGATGATAAAATGACCGCTTTCAGAAATAGGAAGAAGCGGGGCGCCTGGGTGGCTTAGTGGGTTAAGCCGCTGCCTTCGGCTCAGGTCATGATCTCAGGGTCCTGGGATCGAGTCCTGCATCGGGCTCTCTGCTCAGCGGGGAGCCTGCTTCCCTCTCTCTCTCTCTCTCTCTCTGCCTGCCTCTCCATCTACTTGTGATCTCTCTCTGTCAAATAAATAAATAAAATCTTTAAAAAAAAAAAAAAGAAATAGGAAGAAGCTGAGTCAGGACTCAGCAGTTCTGACTGAAAAAGCCTCTGGGTTCTGAGTGCCGCATCTGACCACTGCACAGACAACACTGATGGCCAAAAAACTGGCCCCCTCTCCCTGCTTTTCTGCCTTCTCCTGTCCCCCTCAGGGCCCACGTGAATAGCACACTTGGCCTTGTTTCCTTAGGACCCTCCGGAGCCATTTCTTTCTTTCATCATCTTTCCTAGAACTGATATGACCATTCCGCAGGGAAGAAACAAATGGTACACTTGGATGAACTCCGCAAAGCACAAAGAGCTTCTCTCTTACCCCGCTTCTGAAGTGATTTTCTGTATTTAAAAAAAAAAAAGAGGACAGTCCTAGGCTGAATGGTAAAACCTCGGTTGTATCTTGTATTTTTTTTTAAAGATTTTATTTATTTATTTGACAGACAGAAATCACAAGTAGGCACAGAGGCAGGCAGAGAGAGAGGGAGGGAAGCAGGCTCCCTGCTGAGCAGAGAGCCCTATTTGGCTGGATCCCAGAACCCTGGGATCATGACCTGAGCCGAAAGCAGAGGCTTTAACCACTGAGCCACCTAGGCGCCCCACCTCGGTTGTATCTTATGTGGGATGTTTTGAACTGTGGAGAAAGCACTGGTGATAAAGCACACAGACTGTAAAGTAGTGGTTGACCTGCTTAACAGAACCCAAGGAAGGCATTCTTGAAAAGCACTTGAGAACTCCAGCTACCACTGCAGATGAAAGGGACGCGAGTAGACCTCATCAGCTCTGCCTCTTCGGGGTCATCCTCCAGGTTAAATGGCAGCTCCTCAGGTGGCCGTTCCTCGCTGCTCTGTTCTTCATCACCAGAAGCCTCTTACTTTCTTCACAGCACTCACTGCTTGCGTAACGGTTCTTTTCCTTTCTCCCTCCCTGAACTGCCAGCCCCACGAGGTCAGGGACCACATAGTCCCTGTGCTCAACACAGTGAGGAGTTCGTCCCAGTTCCACAAATGTGCAGAAGGAGCAGATGGGCTACTGAAGGCCAGGGTGGCCAACCGGCCCCAAGTTCCCCACAGACTCATAGTGCCTCAGGATCTCCTCTCTTCTTAGCTTCAACTGAAGACCATGACTTGGTCTCAACAGGCTCACCAGGGTGGTTTCCGTTCACTCATTTTTCTTTTAAAAAAAAAAAGCAGACTTTTTGTTCAGGCAGAGACTCATGTCCACTAAGCGCTCCATAGTCATCTCTGAAGGACATGGTATCGTGACAGCGTCACAAGAACGGGCTTTGGAGCACTGGGTTCTGCCTCTGCCACTTCTCGGTTGGGTGACACTGACTCATTGTTAACCATAATCTCTCAACCTTCATTTCCTCAGCTGTAAAATGAGGGTATTAATGTAGACTTCCCACCTCAGGTTGATCTGAGGTCAAATGAAAGAGTGCGTATAAGCACTGAGCTTTCGGTCCTTCCTTGCATCTATGGTGGAAAACTTAAGCCACTGTTACTATGGTTCGTGTTATTAAAGGACCTTGGTGTATCATTTTTCTAGAACAGGATAAGTGGTGGCTTCTTGTCAAAAGTAACATCGGACATGGGGAGAAGTCAGTCAAAAAGTCCAGGTAGGACCTGGAGTGCGGGGATTCTAGGCAGAACCTCACACCTAGGGCACAAAGCATGAACTTAGGTCACAGCTGACTGGGTGGTATGGCCAAATGACTCAATACTGAAGTAATGACTAATATGTCACAGGGCTCCCTGTGTCCCCTCCGCCCCACCACAGTCACCACAAAGTCTAAAACTGATCCTGGTGTCTGGCAAGAGGCAGAGCATACATAGCATACCATGAGTTGCAGTAAACCCATCTAATAAGGTGAGAGAAACCAGGCAGGGCCGTCTTCAGCGAGGGGTCTACTCACTCCTTGAAAGGGAGGATGGGGAGGGCGGGGAGGCCCGGTTTTATTTTCCTTGGTGCCTCACAGAATCCAGAGTGCAGTCCTCGAGGCTTTTCAGCCCTCATGGAGACTTGTTCTGAGCCCCAGGAAGCAGTGCCTCATGCCGGCTCATAGGGAAACTCCAAACAGTCAGCAGGAAGAAACGCAATCACAGATGAAAATGATTTTGTCTCACTGTTTCTTCAATGCAGTTTTCTGAGGCGGGGTGGGGGTGGGGGATGTGACGAAGAGACATTTGGCTATGAGAAGTTCATTGAACAGAATGTACTTTAACTGTTTCCTTTCATATCTGGGGTTGTGTGGCTGCCTCACTGTTTTCAATCAAGAAAAGAGCCATGATTTAGGCATTTAAGGATCTCACTGGATATAATTGCCTTTCAGACTGGTTTGTAAGGCAGATGCTCCCCTCTCCCATCTCAGCTGGAACTCAGAGAGGAGCCCCATTTGTTTTGTTTTGTTTTAAGATTTATTTATTTGAGAGAGAGAGAGAACACGAGCAGCGGTAGGAACAGAGGGAAAGGGAGAGAATCCTCAACCAGCCTTCCCAGTGGCACGGAGCTCAACGAGCAGCTTAATCCCAGGACCCCAGATCATGATCTGAGCCAAAGGCAGACACTTAACAGACTGAGCCACCCAGGCATTCCTTGACTTTTTAAATAATCTTACATCCTATTTAAGTTTTAGTTTTAAATAATACATATGCTTTCATTTAACAAAAGTAATACATTGTCGTACAACAGTTTTTTAAATATGAGTAAAGAATGTAAGAGAAGCCTAGAGCATCTTGCTGTACTAGAAGGTAAGAAAATGTTTTCAAAATAATAACGACAATGGAGGGCGCCTGGGTGGCTCAGTCAGTTGAGCGTCTGACTCTTGATTTCGGCTCAGGTCGTGGGGCTCATGGTCTCAAGGCCATGAGACCGAACCCCACTCAGGCTCTGTGCTGAGCACGGAGTCTGCCTGTCCCTCTCCTTGCTCCTCTGCCCCTTCCCCTGCTCTCTTGCTTGCTCTCAAATAAATAAGTAAATAAATAAAATAATAATAGAGAAGTTGGCTTGAAGAGACCCCTGGACAAATCTGAGACCATTTGAACATAAAAATGCATGATTATTACAGTGGATTATGACCCATTAAAATAATGAATTCTTTTATTGAGTAAAACAAAATCCATGAGTCCATACTGATGCAAATAGATAAACAGAAGGGAAGAAAAAGCTTTCTTAATAGTGGAATGCTAACTAATAAATACAGAAGGAATTGATAGGAAGTCATCAGTGAATGCTAAGACTCTGAGTGAACATTTGATACACATCAGAAGATTTACATAATTTCAAAATTGCTCTCCCCAAAATACTTTCTTTTTTAGGAAGGTAAGAAGAAAGTAGAAGAAAGAAAAATAAACCATAAACTGCTGACCCGAAGATTATCATTATTAATGGTTTGACAAATATCTTTTGACTGTTCTCCTATGCATTGTAACGTTTCAGTTTTTTCAAAAAGTGAGCTCATGCTTTTTTGTAACCTGCTTTTCTCATGTAAAAATATATCCTGATCTTATTTATGTGTATTTAAATTCTCCCCAACACACAGTAAGCATGTAGTAAATAGTTATTAGCAATTTGCTAGGATTTTCAAAGCAAGATGTGGTATCTGTTCTGGTAACTAATGTTTTCCACATTCCCATGACTGTTCGCTCAAGACTAATTCCTGGAAGTGGAATAGTGAGGTAAAGAATATTCAGAAACCTAATTGATAGGGTGCCCGGGTGGCTCAGTCGGTTAACTCTCTGCTTGGCTCAAGTCACGATCCAGGGTCCTGGAGTGGAGCCCTGCATCATCAGGTCCCTTGCTCAACGGGAAGTTTACTTCTCCCTCTGCCTCCCCACCATTCGTGCATGCTTTCTCTCTCTTTCTTTCTCTCTCTCTATCAAATAAATAAAAATCTTAAAAGTAAAAAACAAAAACCTAACTGATGCACGGACCTGTTTGCCCTCCAGAAAGATTCTTCTACTTTTTTTTCCCACCAGTGGTATATAAAGCACATGCCTTTTACTACAGTTTTAAGGAAAAAGATTGGGATTAATGTGTGTGAAACGCCATCCAGAGTAGGACCTTACAGTTGTTAGTTAGAAAATAATAGCGGTCAAGTTCTCTTCTCTCTGTGTGCAAATAGATTCTGTCAGGGCCAAAAGATGAGGACCACTGACAGTTTCCCAAAGCCTTTACACATAAAATGGCATTTCTATTCATGCAAAAACTCCAAGGTGGGATAGAATCTGATTTTTGTTGACCAGTCATATGCCCTGTCATATACCATATAGTCCTCTCTTAGTATCTGTTGGAAAACCTGGTCACCTTCCCTGGGGCTAGAGTCTGCCACACCAAGGTAAATGATGGAGAGAAAAACCAGGTTCCTGATTGTGATGAGCTAGCATTGAACAGCTTTACAGTCAACACAGAACCTCCAGGAGGGCTTCCTTCACTTGAACTTAACATGCTTGAACGCCAGCACCCAGTGCAGTTTCCAGAGGTGGACAGTGCAGGATGCAAGATAGAGAGGTACCCCATGGGCCACTGAGCAGTTTGCCCTTTCGTGCAGGCTGGTGCCCGAGGCAGCCCTGACCAGCTGACTTCAGCCTCCAGGTCATTGGAGCAGGAGGCTGTTACGTCCTGATCCATACGCGATACAGATCATAAAGGAGAACCAAGAAGAAGATATTCAGAGAGCTACGCTGGGATCCAAAAGACGAGAAATCAGTAGAACTATACCATGATGTGGATTTGCTTCTACTTTCCCTTTTGGCTTCACCACCGGCTCTCGTGTGCTCCCGTGATGACAGTTGGGCTGAGTGAGAGCCGTTAGTCAGATCCAGTAATAGTATTAATCTGTGGTTGGAAATGACTGCTAAAGCAAGTGCCAGCCTATTCAGTTGTGGTTTTTCTTCCAGCTTCCAATTGTGCCAGGCTTCCAGCAGAAGGAATAGAGGCTGTGGTAAAGGAAACCGTTGATAAAGGAAAGAAACCAGAAACTGTCACTACCCATAACAATGAAACAACAACAACAAAAAAAAAATTAGAGAAAAGGTGGGGGAGTCAAAGGAAATTGTACAAAGCAATGTCAGCTGCACAGTCCGGTGTGATCTCTAGGCAGGAGGCTTAGCATGGTAGTTGCTCAGGCACGGACTCCCAATTTTCCAGTGAGAACAGGAAGGCTTTAAGTACCAAACCCCAGCTCTCTGGTAATACTGAGCAAGAAAGCTTCTCTTGAGGGAAGAGAATGACTGGGGCTTAACTGAAGTTATTTTTATCAGCTTCCTAACGTGCTCCTCAGATCACTGGTATACAAAGATGGCTGGAGGTCTGGTCACCTAATTGTGTTAAGAGTTTATACCATTATCCTCTTTACTGAATTTTGTATAACAAATACTCAGTGAAGTTGCTACCATTGATCAGTGATCAAGAAATGCTTGTTGTGGGGTACCTGGTGGCTCAGTCGGTTAAGCGTCAGACTCTTGGTTTCAGCTCAGGTCATCATCTCAGGGTCCTGAGTTCGAGCCCCACATCAGGCTCTGTCCCAGCGGGGAACCTGCTTAGAATGCCCTCTTCCCCTCCTCCTCCGCCCCCTCTCCCTGGCTCTTTCTCTCTCTCTCTAAAAGAAACAGATCTTTTTTTAAAAAGGGCAGGGGAAGAAGAAAATGAAATGTGTATTGTAACTGAGAAGTGCTTAGCAGTCAGCGTCCTCATTTGCTGCTTTTATTTTAAGAACTTTAGACTGCTGGCTTTCCATGTGTTTTCACCAGAGATCCAAAATTTTTTAATAATTTAAAAAGAAAAAAACAAACCTTAAGTATATCTGTATTCGGTGAACCAGAAAATTAAGTGGCTCTATAAAAAAACAGAAAACATAAGTTCTGGAGTTATATTGAGGAGAATCTGGAACACAGACACGTGGAACATTTTACTACATTCCAGTGACAAAATAACTTTTATCAGCTATGCTACCATAGTTCAGTGTTTCTGAGATGTTCATTTTTCTCATATTTGAATGTTTTTGGATCAGTGTGCAACTTGGCGATCGATTTGGTAGCCTCTTCTGTTTGATGAGACATGGTAGTTCTGCTTGAAACGCAGAAGTTAGTCATTTTCTTCATATCATTGGTATCTAAGAGCTGGTTAACTTTGGGGGTCAAAAGACATTTTCGGGCATTAGTGGCAAAATTTCATTTGTGGACATTTTTATTGTAAGTGACGTTCCCTGGGACATTCAGGGAGTAGACTAAGCAAACTGAGGCTCAGAGTTCATGTCGCCCTCTTGGGTCACAGCTGGCAGGCGACAGAGCAAGGCTGGAGTCCTGGCTGGCCTAGAGGGGCCGCACAGGGTGGGTTGTCCTGCCACCTGTCAGAGCCCACGCCTTGCAAAGCAAGACTCCCAAACAAGTGGGAAGAGGTACCAGGGAAATTCAGCCTGAAGTGAGGGGATTGATGAAACCTGACACAGTAGGACGTTCTGTGACAGGGCTGTGAGATCGGTGTGGCCGTGTTGCTCCACGGCTCCAAGCTCAGCCTGCAGACTCCTGCCTGGTGTCGGGGGCTTCTCTCAGGGACCAGTTTATCTTTTGAAATTAATCATGTATAAAAGAAATAGTACTCATGCTAATAAAATAATGACATCAGAGATATACTGAAGATATATTTAAGTAAATTGGAGGAGAACCGTTCGGTTACCACATAAAGGAAAACTTAAATGCCCTTTAGACTTCTCAGCATGCGAAATCAAAGTAATCAAAGGTGTGTGTGTGTGTGTGTGTTCATAGGCGCTGAAGTCGACACAACCTGAAAGTGCTTTTTTTAACCAAATGTTTCATTTGTACGGCTGACCTAAAACCTCTTGTCCCAATACCCACTAGAGAATGTGCAGTGCAAACAGATCATAAGAGTCATATGCCCTCAACCTCCTTATTCTTAAAAATTCATTTGTTTCATAAATAAAACAAAGACTTCATGCTGAGGCCAAAGGTTGACTTTAATATTTGTTCGGTACCGTTAATTTTTTTTAATGAGCTGCAGTAGGTTGCACTGAATGTATGATAAAATAGTATCAATAGGCAATCATGATTAATAATATTGATTCCAGCCCCTACACGTACCACATACATGACTGTGTCTGTTTAAGGTACGAAACTCTCCCCAGCCCCAGCTTCCTCCTCTATAAAATTAGACTAGTAATGACTGTTTCAGAGTTGCTTCAGTAAGCATTAACAAAACGGGTCTTACCTATAGTTCTTATCCCATTTCATCAAGCAAAATGTATATGGCTGTGTTAGAATTGAGAAGTAGAAATTCTCAGAAGTGTTGCAAGTGATAAATAAACATAAGAAATAAAATGTTCAGACTCAGTGCTAATTGGGGAAACATGCATTCTAACAGTAATTTATTAATGCGTTCAGAAAGAGAGAGTGTATTTCATTTACTACCTTATTGAAGGGGAGAGAGGAAATGGTCTAACTAATTAGCTTTACTGCCCTGGATACCGGGTAAGAAAACACATTTCCCCCCATATTTGTGATTTTCCTGACTGCATCATCTCTAAATTTTCTGAGCCAGTGATCTTTGTGACTAGCCCAGCAGAATATCACGGGTAAATTAAATTCAGAGATTTTGCCCAGAGATATGGCCTGAACAACAGCATCGAATCTTTGCACATTTAGACACAATGAGAAAAAGAGGAGAAACCATGGATGGGTGCGGATGGGGATAGGTTAACACAGTATTAAGCAAAAATGAATGACTCTGGAGTGAGAGTTCATTCTGTTTGCTCCTTGATTGATTCTCTGCTGAGAAGCCGAGTTTACCTCCCAGCCATTCTAACTGCTGCATCCACGTAGTTGATTATTTCTGTGGCGCGTCTGGGGTATAGAGTGGGGCAGAAGCCCTGATGATCTGTCCTTTACCAGAGGAGCGGAGGTGAAGCGGCCCCCTGCCTGCACTCCCTGATTCATTAATCAGTTACAGAGCCAGCTTTGGAGCCAGGGTCCTTTCCATTCCACGTGTCTAAGTGCTACTATCTTGTTCTAAAGAAGTCTCTCTACTGGTAGCACAACCCGACCCTGTTCTAGAAATAGCCTTGTTACCTGACAGGAGCGTCTGCCAGGATGACCGTTTGAAAGTGTTCTGGGGAGCTGGGATTTAATAAGTTTTGTTTTCCCCCAAGAGGAAGTAGTGATGAATCCTGCAACAAAAATAACGCTGTAACTGCTAATTCTGCTTAGTAGGTGGTTTCCCAGGGATGATCCAATGCAGTGAGTCATCACTCTGATTGCTTATTAGCACATTATTTCTCTTTTTTACTAACCCCCAGTGCTTTGGGTTACATGTTTTTTTAACCTTTTGTAGCCTTTCTGGGAGCCTTACAGTCTTCATACTACTGAGTATAAACCCCCCAACATGCCCCTCTTTTCCTTCGTCTTCCATTCTTCAAATCTGAAATAATCCATGACTCGGGACAGCAGTCAGGATTATGACCTCAGACAGCAGAGGGACAGTTTCTCCAGTTGGTAGCAGCTCCATGTAAACAAATGTGTGGGACCTATATTGAGAAAACTGTTAAGTTTGACTGAGAGGGATAAAATACCTGCATAGATGTGGAGAATAGTTAAATGATAGGAAGATTATACATTTTCCTGAATAAGAAGATTGGATATTGAAAAGATAAAGGATCTCTCCAAATTAACTCATGGGTTTGCAACTCTAATCAGAATCCCAATGGGATTTTCTAAAATGCATTTGAAGAGTTAAATTGGTGAAAATAGCAAAGAATTAAAAAAATATATATGAGGGGAAGTTTTCCACCCCAAAGCCCTAAATTGCAGCTATAATAATAAAAACAATCTAGGGGCACTTGGGTGGCTCAGTTGGTTGTGCATTTGCCTTTGGCTCAGGTCACCCTACTCCCTCTCCCTCTGACCCTCCCCGCTCTCATACTCTCTCTCTCTCTCTCACAAATAAATAAAATCTTTAAAAAACATATATATAGATTTTTTTAAAAAGCAATCTAGTACCAGCAGAAGAAATCATAGCAAAAGACCCCAATTTAGAAAGTGATGTGACTTATCAAAATCATAAAACCTGTAGGACAGAATGGTTTAACAAATAAGATAGGGTAACTAGTCAACTTGTTGGGGTGGGGGAGGGAAATGATAATCTCACTGGAGTCTTTATTCCTTATGGAGGAGCAAATGAAGAGGTAGTTAAAAGAGTTTAGTGTTAAAAATGAAACCGTAAAAGGATAAAGAAACTATAGGAAATACTTCTGACCCTAGAATGGACTAGACTTTCAACACGTTAAAAAGTCACAGAGGGGGCTCCTGGGTGGCACAGACAGTTAAGCATCCGACTCTTGGTTTCGGCTCTAGTCATGATCTCAGGGTCCTGCGGCGCAGAGCCTGTGTAAGACTTTCTCTGCCTTTCCCTGTCCCCCTCCCCTGCCTCAAATAAAATAAAGCTTCTTTTTTCTAAGTCAGGAAGAAAAATATTAATATACCTGACTGTATAAAAATTGAAAACTTCATCGAAAAATTAAAATACCTCGAAGTTAAAAAGGACTGAGTAATCTTGGAGAAAAATGTATGTATGCAATGAAGAAGGGAAAGTCATGATTTCCTTAATGAATAAAAAGCTCTTAAAATGTATTGGGAAACCCATAACATACCTCAGTGTAGCTGTACCACTCTCCTGTCCCATTATGCCCAAGTCACAGTGCTAAGTAGGTTTTATAAACAGAATGCAGTTCAGACAACCCAAGAGAAGGAGAGAAATGTCAATCTTATTTTTCATTCACATATTCTTTGTTCAAAGACAGTTTAAGGAAACTACACATTATGCTATAAATACTTGAGGACAGTTTGTCCACACTGACACTTCCATTTCCTAAAATGAAACCCTCACTGGCCCACAGGGAGAAAAAAGGCTGGCTTTGTTAACCAGCTTTATTTCAGCAAGCACATCCATATGGTAAGAACTTCCTCTGATGAGTCACCCACAGTTGTCAAACACCAACTTTCCTTTGTTTGACCCGTGCAGAAATAAGGTCTGTGGAAACACAACGCAAGAGTCTGAATCATTTAATTGTGTTTTTTTTTTTCATATCTGAATTTGTATCCGTCACAAACCCAGGGTGTCTACCCTGAAAAATGGCATTCTTCAAATATCACTGAAAAAATCCCATTCATATGGGTCTGTTCTGTCCAGATAGTCTGTGAAATTTCTAAGGAATGTTGTGGGCTTTGCTTCCTGTGTTAAATTGTTGAGTTATCACACATTATTGGATTCTGCCCAAAATGGGCTAGATAGGAATATTATATTCATACAGGATACCAGTTGTCTGTACCATTCAGAAAGGAAAAAAAAAAAAGATTATTATTGCTTCTTGTCATAAGATAAAACTCTATCTAAAAGGGTAGGTAGAAATGTGTGTGCAGATAATTTTTTTTTAAATATGTCCTTGATTCTTGTCTTTATAGAGGCTTGAATCGTATTTAGTCACAGCTTTGTTATGACTGCTGGCCACTTTTCTTGTCTCTTTATTCTGGTTCAAACCAAGGACTCTGGAGCCCGGATTCAGATTCTGCTCTGAGGGAGGGTGCCATCCTTTGTCTGGCAAAAGAGGGGAGATCTGTAGAGATACCATTTTATCCATTTGTTTATAAAAAGAGAAAAGAATTGAGGTGATGCTTGTGATTTTTTTTTTTAAAGTACCCACCCATCATTAAAAATATAAATGTACTAAATAGCCTTTAAGAAAATTAAGGTAGCTCTTGGGTCAGAAAAATTTTATCCTGAGAAAATAAATGCTAACTTTTGCTGATCACAGCACTATTCTCTCAATACTGGTGTCACATGGGGATGGCATCACAGGGCCAGCACCCATATTTGTATGTTAAGAAGACTTTTTTTTTTTTTTTTTTTTTAAGGAAAAATGAGAAAATCAGTCTTCTGCTATTTGGAGTATTTTTAACCAAAGATTGAATCCAATTTGAGGATATTTTTGGATCATTTGTAATACTCTCTGAGTTGATACTTTTGGTTCTTTTTTGAGCAAAACTGCTTTTTTTTTTTTTTTTTAAAGTAAGCCACTTCAAGCAACAGACACTTCTATTTGAGAAAATTTCTAGTGATTATTTTCCCCCAGAATCAACATTAAAACCGTCAGCCCTGGATTACGTCATTTCGATGACAGATGGTTGATGTCAATATTGGAGTGTTTGCAAGAGAAAGCATGTGTGCATGAGCACAGAGCTGCTCAGAATTATATACTAAAAGGCATACCCACGGTAGAGCTTGTAAGACTCTCCGTGGTGAACATGTTGTGTCATAGACAAAGCCTGGTGGATTCCTAGAATATATGTAAGAAGTGGCTTTGAAAACCACATTTTTGTACCCCTATTATATGTAATATTTGCTCTTGGGGTGTGTCATCATCAGATGGGCTGACTTTTACATTTGCTAACTTTTATTCCTTGGAGGGCAGTGCATCAGAGAGAGAAAACTTGATTCCCTTGCATCACCTTGAGTCCGTGTGGCTATTTTGTTTTCCCTATGTGTTGCTGATTAATCTCAGCACCCTATTCTGCTACACCTAGGCAGCATTTAGAATCCTTTCTCAGCCCAGCTTGAAGCCTCTTGCTACCAGTGAATTAGATTGGACAAGATGAAGATACTTCTTGTCGTCTTCGATAAGTAGCTCCGTCCCATTTCTCTTGGTGGCTGTCTCTGTAGATGGTGCACTTGCCTTAGAACTGTTCCTCCATGTCTATTGGCGTTGCTCTTTCCTTAGGCTACAGTTGACCCTTGAACAACACAAGGGTTAATTGAGGGCACAAACCCCTCCCCAGAGCAATTGAAAATGGATGTATACCTTTTAGCTCCCCTTGAACTTAACTACTAATAGCCTGCTGTTGACTGAAAGCCTTATTGACAACATGGATCAAAACATGTTGGTATGTTACATGTGTTAGATACTGTATCCTTCCAATGAAGGTAGAGAAGAGAGAATGTTACTAAGAAAATCACAAGAGAAAATATGTTTACAGTACTGTTAAAACACAAGCCCACATATAAGTGAGCCCATGTAGTTCAAACCTGTGTTGCTCAAGGGTCAACTGTATATATTTTTACACAGTCATTTGCTGAGAGAGAGTCATAGCATCTTGAATTATGGTATGAGGAGGGAGCTTACCGATAATCTAGTCCCTTATCACATAATGGCAGTGAGTTGTTAGGAAAAAAAAGAATGAAATCTGTCTGGACCACCTTCATTCATACTGTTTTGAAAGATGCTCATCTGATTTTTCAAAACAGCCCTTAGAAATAACAATAATTTTTTTTTTTTTTTTTTTTTTAAGATTTCTCTGTCTCGGGGCACCTAGGTGGCTCAGTGGGTTAAAGCCTCTGCTTTCGGCTAGGGTCATGATCTCAGGGTCCTGGGATCAAGCCCCGTATCCAGCTCTCTGCTCAGTGGGGAGCCTGCTTCCTCCTCTCTCTCTCTGCCTGCCTCTCTGCCTACTTGTGATCTCTGTCTATCAAATAAATACATAAAATCTTAAAAAAAAAAAAAAAAGATTTCTCTGTCTCTCTCTTTAATTTCTTTTTCTATAGCCTCTTGTTCCGGGTTTCCTGTAGAGGGTAGCCAACTATCCCCTTCTGCCTAGAACAGAGCGGCTTCCTGGGATACAAGATTTTCAGTGCTAACACTAGGGCCATCATGGGCAGACTGCAGTGGTTGGTCACCCTCTTCCTGTGTGCCCTACCCAGATGGCCAAGTACAGAGAGGAACATCGGTCCCAAGGTTCTCACTCATGGACTAACTAACTCCCAGTTACAGGTTTTCTTTCCTTCCTAGGAAAGCACAATATAAAGAAAGGTTAGGGATGGTAGACAGATGATTTTATGATGGGGTCTGATGATAGAAATGCTTCACCCTTGCGAGTTCCTGTTTCTTAGGCTTGACTCAGATTTCTTTTCCCTCCGCTAAAACTTTCTTTCAAATGCAAAATTTTGTAGTACTTGTTCTGATATTAGGGTAAGAGTGAGGATGAAAATGTAATAATACAACAAGGAACCCAGCCTGTAGAAAACACTTAATGTATGACATTTCTTTCCTGCCTTAACCTCCCTGAGCAGGGCACCTGGGTGGCTCAGTTGATTTGGTGTCTGCCTTTGGCTCAGGTCAGGATCCCTGAGTCCTGCAATTGAGCGCCATATCAGGATCCCTGCTCTGTGAAGTGTCTGCTTCTCCCTCTCTCCCTGGTGTTCTCCCTGCTTGTACTCTTCTCTCTCTCCCTCTGTTAAATAAATAAAAAGAACTCAGCTGACGACTCACAGACCTGTGAAGAATAATACATTTGGGGGCTAATAATACATTATATGTTAATTTAAAACAACAACAACAACAACAACAACACTCACCTGAGCAGTGTGAACAGAGAACAAGAGATAAGGAAGGCACTGTAAGAGTAATGAACATACAATTAGGTAAAAACAAAACAAAACAAAACAAAAAAAAACCTTACCAGAAAGTATATAAAATGAGCACTTGGATCCCAGACGCGGAATGAGACAGATCATGTTTGTTGCTCCTCTTGGACAAGAACATTTTCAGAGAGAGAAGACTTGATTCATTTGGGTCAACTTGAGTCCAGGTGGCTAATTTGTTTCTAACTTTAAAGGTTGGAAAGATACTGTGTTTAGTAACATGAGGAGGAAAGTGTGTCTTACCACCACAGCCACCAAACTCAGTGTTGAAGCCCTATCCCCCAACTTTGATGTTATTTGGGATTAGTTAGGGTTCTTTAGGTCAGGAGGATGAGGACCCCATGATGACATTAGTGCCCTTATTAGAGACCCAAGGGAGCTTGGTCTCCCTCTACCATGTGAGTACACAGCAAACAACTGGCCATCTGCAAAAGGAGACAGTCCTCACCAGACACCAATCCTATTGGCACCTTCATCGAAGACGTCCAGCCTCCAGAACTAGAGGAAATAAATTTCTGTTGTTTAAGCCACCCAGCCTGTGGTTTTCTGTTAGGGCAGCCCAAGTCAACTGAGACAAGAAAAGATAGCACTGCAACAACAGAAAGGCAATTCTTTAATTAAATGAGAATTTAAGAGCATAATTATTTCTGGCAAACAACAGATAATACTTGTTGAGGTGGCTAGAAATCTTTTTTTTTTTTTTAATCTTAATGACCAGTTGGGCTTCTTGAGTCATCTGTAAAATTGACTAAGTCAGTAAGTATATTAATTTGTAAGTTTTGTGAGTGTTTCAGGAGTCTCCAGTGGTTTGGTGAGGTCTGGTTTAATTTTAATTCTCAATTTTGAATTGAAAAAATGGTAGGGTTTTCCTGTCTGCCTCTCTTAGTGCTCGCTCACTCTCAAGGAAGTTACTCACACATAGCCCAGTAAAATATGAGCCCTCTGTGGAGAAATAAATTATTCACAGCTGGTAACAAGGAAAAATTAATCCAGCTATTTATTTGTAAGGAGACGACTAGACTCCGAGTCCCCTACTGTGGACAGATAGGGCAGCAGCATCTCCCTTCCCTGGTAAGGGTTTTTCCCTGTCAGTCTCTGTGTCCATGGACAGAACTTCATCTCAGATTCTTCTTTTTGCTCCCGTCCTTGCCATGTATGACTTGGGCTTTAAATTTTTTTTCTCCCTGCTCTTTCCCACCAGCACCCCTTCCTTTCTGGGCTGGTTTCCTTCTGGAACCTCTTTCCCCTCCACACCCTCTTTAATCCCTCACGCTGTTTGGCCTCCTTCTACCCTTCTTCTCAACCCTTCTCTTTCTTTGTCTTCCAAGAAGCCCATCCCTGACCTGCATTCCTGGGTGATCTAGAGCACCTGAGGGCAAAGTTCCTCTCTTCCGTGCCTTTTGCTACTTCTCTGATGGTTTTGGTGAGATTTTAGATGTAGGACACTAATTGTCAACAAGCATCCCCCCCTTTTAAATACCCCTTATTTGCAGGACAATACCGTCTAGTGCCACAGACCAGTTAAAGCATAAACAGTTACAACAATATCAGTCAAATCGGTTTGGGTTCTAAATGTGTATGCATCTGTTCATGTGTACATATCTACGCAAATACACAGGCTCGCACTTGAATTACTCAGAGGTGAACCAAGGGTGCGAATTTTGAGATGGGAGGGATGGAAGTAAATGGGAAGAAGGGAGAGAAGGCCTTCTCAGTGGGGGGGACAGTAACTATTCCTGTTCATTAACTGAGTGCCGTCCTGAACAGAACTGGCAGTTAATTGCGTGCTCTGGATACAGAAGCAAGTCAGGGCTGGCCCTGTCCACGGAGAGCTTTCAGTTTGGTGGGACAGACCAACAGGCAACTGAGGAATAGAAGTGAGTTAGCATACGACGAGGGGATGCAGAGGTGGGGTGAACAGAAGGCATACAAGTGGTACTATCTAGCAAGTCACGGAGCTGGGGGTTTTTTCCTTCTGATTATAAAAGTTATTAGTGCTCATAAAGATGCTGAGGAAAGAATGATAGAAAAATGCAGGAGACAAATCAGCCATAATCTTGCCATCCAGAGGAAAGCAGAAGTTAAGATAGTTCTGTTAAAACCCTTCTTTATACAAAGACTTTTTTGGCTTATTATATTTTTTGGCTTATCAGATTAGTTCTAATCTGATAGAGTTGGGTGTTGGGGGGAAATTGAGATCTTCTTAGTAGGTTACTCAGAAATTCCAGAGCACATGTCTCCAAATGGGTGCTTGAATGAATATATGGTAAAATAAACGTCACTGCACTCTAACACCATGTACTTATGCCTTTTTTATGTATTTGGGCTTAGAGCAGTTTTTTTTTTTTTTTTTTAATTTTTATTTATTTGTCAGAGAGAGAGAGCACAAGCAGAGAGGGAGTAGCAGGCAGCGGGAGAAGCAGGGAGGGAGAAGCAGGCTCCCAGCTCAGCAGGGAGCTCTATCCCAGGACCCTGGGATCAGGACCTGAGCCGGAGGCAGACGCTTAACTGACTGAACCACCCAGGTGCCCCCTAAAGCAGTTTTTTACCATCCTTCTGAATCCGTTGTGTTTGCTTCGAAATACATTTTCTTAACTGTTTTTTTAAACCACTTTATTGACTTACAATGCATATACTGTATAATTCACCAATATAAATTCGGTGGTTTTTAGTTTAGTATATCCACAGAGTTGGGCACCTGTTACCACAATCAAGTTTAGAATGTTTTCATCAACCCAGCAAGAAACTCTATTCCCTTTAACAGGCACATCTCATTCCCTCCAAGCCTCATAGGCTTTGGCGGCTCCCTTAATCTACTTTCCTAGCTTTGCCCCTTCTGTATGAATGGAATCGTGTAGTAAATACATGGTATTTTGTGACCAGCTGCTTCTTTAGCCTACTGTTTTCAAGTGTTGTTCATGTCATAGTACTGCTTCGTTCCTTTTTGTTTGTTTGTTTAAAGATTATATTTATTTCTTAGAGAGAGAGAGAGAGAGAGAGAGAAAATGTGTGAGCATGAGCAGGGAGAGGGGCAGAGGGAGAGGGAGAAGCAGACTCCCCGGTGAGCAGGGATCCTGATGCCAGGTGGGGTAGATCCTAGGACCCTGGGATCATGACCTGAGCCAAAGGCAGGCGCTTAACCTACTGAGCCACTGGCACCCCTGCGTCATTGCTGGTCATGACTGAACGACACTCCGTTGTATGGCTATACGATGTTCTGTTATCCCGTTGTCAACTGATGGACCTTTGGGTTGTTTCCACTTTGGGGCTGTCATGAAGAGTGCTACCACATGCATCCATGTCCAAGTGTTTGCATGCACATACGTTACCAGTATTTAGGTATGCTTTACTAATCTTTTGCATGTTTTTCATTCTCAGATTTCAAAGCACTGTTTTATACATTATTTATTATTATAAAGGAACATGTTTAAAATTAAGTCAGTTATCTTCCGGTCTTCTCCCTACACCACCCTCTCATCACCTTTCTCATTCAGCCTAGAAGCTTAAAACCATGCTGCTTCTTCCCCCTCAAGACATGTTGAGTCTTTTACCAAATTCAGATCACCTTCCCTTGTATGTCTTTGCGTCCTTTCCCATCTGCTCTCTCCCTCTGAGTTAGGTCCTTGTGATCTCTCTCATTCATTCACTGACCTCCCCGTTGGCCTCCCTGGCTCTGTCTTCATCCCCTCTGAGTGACTCTGTCTTCATCCCCTCTGAGTGACTCTGCCATAATCAATCTTTCTAAAACACTGCTTCTGTTTGCTGTCCGTTGGAGTCAGGCAGACCAACTCAACCACTCACTGAGCAGAGCTTCCTTGGTTATGTTTCTTTACTTCTCATCTGTAAAAGGCAGTCAATCAGACTATCTCCCAACATTTTAGTAAAGATTAAATGATTGCCTTGAGCTTTCGTCTCCCAAAGTAACATGAGATAAACTTCTTTATTTCAAGATCCTGCATTTGTATCTCATGTCTCCCACAGAGGCAAGGATCATTATGGTAGTTTGTTTTATATATATAGATAGATAGATAGATATAGATAGATATTTTTTTTAAAGATTTTATTTATTTATTTGACAGAGAGATCACAAGCAGGCAGAGAGGCAGGCAGAGAGAGAGGAGGAAGCAGGCTCCCTGCTGAGCAGAGAGCCCGATGCGGGGCTCGATCCCAGGACTCTGAGATCATGACCTGAGCCGAAGGCAGCGGCTTAACCCACTGAGCCACCCAGGCGCCCAGATATTTATAGATATTATAAATTTATATTTTAATGTATTTGTATTAAAATGTATAATATAATTTAAATATATGTATATTATATATTAAGACCATATATTATATAATATTTATATTTAATACATATTTTGGGGGAAGGGTTATCTCCCAGCACCTAATGCAGCCCTGTGTGCTTAATAGGTGATCACTCAATTAGTGTTTACGAAGCAAATCAGTTCATTGCTTTTCTGCTTAATCTGGTTACTTGAATAGGTGGTAATTGTAAAGTGATAAGTTAACATTTTTAACTTAACAGATAACAGCTCTCTCTATACCTGAACATGGGAGCAAGCATAAAATAGTAAGCAATATATTTCAAAAGGTCATGTTATGGACACGGAAAGTTTCTTTGCCAGCTTTGCGCAGTGGCAGTATCGTAGCCAATGAGGTTTATCCAAGGCGCAATTATTGCTAATTGAAAATTCCTCTGCTAATCAAGAAAGATAGCAGCTACAACACAACTGCAGGTCAAATGCAGGTTATGAGGTGTTCTATAGGGTGATCCATGACTTCCTCGTCTGTTTAGTACAATGAAAGTACTGTAACTAAACGAAACCTTTCATCTTCCCTTCTGCATGAATCATTTCCTTCCCATAACAGACATATCAGCATACACGTCTCATCTGCTGGAAAACGTACCCTACTTCTAAATGTTTTCCACTGTTTATTGAGCTTATGAATGATAGTTACATGTTCTTTTAGTTTGTTTAAAAAGGCATGTGATCTGAAACTTGGTGCCCTTTGTAATTTAACCCAAGAAAAATCAGTTCACGCTTAAAAGATGCAGTGAGTGTTGCTAAAACTACGTACAGAGGAAGAAATGATCTTGCCAATTTCAAGTCAGTCAAACCTTGTTTGAAAACCTGACATTCATTCTTTCTTTTCCTGATGGTAAAGGTGTAAGAGTTGGAACAGGTGTAGAGAATAGTGACCCCAGAGGAGTAATTATTAGCCTTTACTATGATTTGGGCATCCACTGTGTGGTGACAAGTGTCCCTTTCCTTTCTTGTTCACTATGTGAAACACTTTGTTGTCATTTGTGTATAGCAGTGGCCAGGAACAAGAGAGATGTCTACCATGTATGAGTGTGAGAAAGTATTTGTTTAGTTGCCACTTACTGTAGGTCTCCTATAACCTGGACATTTTACAGATAAAGCAAATAAGATTCAAAGAGGCTGGGCTGCCTGGGTGGCTCAGTGGGTTAAGCCTCTGCCTTCAGCTCAGGTCATGATCTCAGGGTCCTGGGATCAAGTCCTGCATCGGGCTCTCTGCTAGGTGGGGAGCCTGCTTCCTCCTCTCTCTCTCTCTCTCTCTCTCTCTCTCTCTCTACTTGTGATCTCTCTCTGTCAAATAAATAAAATCTTTAAAAAAAAAAAAAAAGATTCAAAGAGGCTAAGTGACTTTCCTAAGGTCATTCAGAAAGAAATGACTGAGTAGCGATTCACACCCAGGACAGTTCATCACCAAAGCCTATGCCCTTTCTGCGGTCGACAAATATCCGGAAAAATCAACATGTTGTGGAGGGATGGGAGTGGTGTGCATTAAGGGCCGAAATTCAAAAAAAGCTTTGGGAAAAATCCTTGCTAAAGAAAACCCCAAGAACCATACTGTTTTGGCATGCAGCATATGAGAAGAAAATTGACTTTGCTCTGGTTTGAAATGAATGTAGTTAGTCATTGTATTTTGCAATAATCTCCTTTTAGTTAAAAAATGCTTAGATGTATAAATTAAAATTTATTGTTTGCAGAAAGTTTATCTTATCAGCATTAACTATTATCAAGCATAATAGTGAAGAAAGGTTTTTGAAGAAAAGACTTGGAAATAACCTAAAATTCTCTTTCATAAAAACATAACAATGTTCAGTTTCAGATATTTTCCCCCAAATATTATTTATCTTGTCAAATAAATTGACTTCAAAGAGTAGAATGGCCAAGTCTTCCAGTAGGGTCCAATGTAGTTTATGTGGGAATTTGAAATAGAAAAGAAGTTGAGGGCCATGAGAGATGGGAGGAGGTTTATGCAAAAGAAGCTCATCATCCCAAGAAGTGAGTGTGGAGAAAATCAGAGGGAAAAGGAGGATCATAGCTGAGGTGAAGAGAAAGGAAATGTATAAAATTAGAAATGGATCCATGAAATGTAGATTGAACAAAAGACTTTTACCGATAATGTTTATGCACCGTTACCCAAACATTTGGTTAAATTACTGAAAGAAGTCATCTGAAGTAATTAATTAATTATAGTTTTTGATATAGTAAAATACATAAAAGTTACTGTCCTTCAGTAATGCCCTGTATAATAAAGGGATTTTTTAGTCTATTAATCCAATAAAATAATTGCACAGTTTTTATTTGGGGATGTTCTTGGTAGGTATAATCTTTCCCATTTTGCTAGTTAACCCCCCCAAAAAATGTGTATATAAAAAAGAAGTGTTTTTAAAAAAATATAAAACCAGGCTTCAGATTTACTGCTTTCAGTAGAATATCTCTTTTGTTAATTTTATTTTTAAGTAATTAGTTTAAAAGAATTAGTAAGTATATCACCTGGGACAGGAGGTTTCTAGGTTAGCTTAGTGGTTCCTCTCCCTGCAGTGACTTAAAAATGTATGACTTTTTCATTTTATGAGTCTCTGTCTCATGATACAGAGTAAAATATTCCCTCATGGGATTATGGACATTGGGGAGGGTATGTGCTATGGTGAGTGCTGTGAAGTGTGTAAACCTGGCAATTCACAGACCTGTACCCCTCGGGATAAAAATATATTATATGTTTATAAAAAATAAAATTAAAAAAAATCAAAATTTAAAAAAAAAAAAAAAGAAGGAAAAAAAATATTCCCTCATATCTTCAGTCATCGTGAAGGGCCCATATAAATACGCCCTGAGATTTCCAGGAAAGGTAGGTGTTTAGGCAATAGGAAGAAACAAGAGTTCAGAGTTATTTGGGACCTCCTCACATTGTCTCTGTCTGGCCATCTCTAGTTCAGCTGTCTTTCAGTCTTTCTGTGTCTTGCTCTCCCCCATGTTGGTCCTTCACCCTTCTGTTTCCTTCCAGCTCAGCCCTATGTCATAGCAATAAAGAACCAGCAAGTTTGACTCATGTATGTGTGTGTTTTAGCTGAATCATTCCTACAATTATAAAATTATTCAAGGCAGTAAAATTAAACTCTCCCTTGCCACTAAACCAAAGAATGTAAAGATGTCCATCATTGTCCACCTAAAATATGCCATAAATTACATGAGTTGAAGGGTATTTAACTCAGCTTATCTGAGGAAGGAAGAAATGGCAAAATAACCTTAGTGAAAATACAGTCCTCAGTACCTGATGCGTCCAGGTACTGATACAGCCAAGACTTTTGACCACGGAGCCTTATTTAAAGACAAATTGTATCATAGAATTGGGACAATCTTATTCTTACATTTTGGGATTCCACTATAGCACACCGAAGAGGTAATCATGATGAAAGCTTTCATCTTTCCTCTAAATCCATTGTCAACTCTGCATGCGTCTAATGAACATAGCATCTTCTATCACATACAAACTTAAACTTTCTCAGCCCCAAACTGAATGGATGGTCCTAAGAATTTGATCACATTCATGACCACCGTTTAGTCAACTAAGAGTACCAGTTCCAGGTAGACTTGCCCTCCACCTTCATGTGACTCATTGCCATTACCTTGTGACCGTGCCTTTGCACCCAACTGTTTTAGAGGAGTTAACTGCATACAGTCAGGATGTAGTGGTCCTGTATAACTCAAGCCAATCCATATCCATCCTCAAGCCCAATTAATAGACCTCACAGTCCCATGCCAGGTCTTCCTATGTGGCAAAAGTCATTCTGAGCCATACAGTGAATTGTTGCTTCAGAGTTTCTAGTATTCCCCACAGAAGGTCACAGAGAAGTGGTTATGATTCAGACCTTTCTGCTTCTCGCACTCATGAAAGCAGGCCAGACTCATGAGCCAATTCTAACTCAAGGATGTAAACGTACATTTCATTGTATGTGGCCAGGTCCAGTCAAGAAAGGCAAGACTTCAGGCTTTGGAAGTATGGTAGACTACACGATCTGAAAGCCCTCTGCTAAAACATAGCGAATGTAAGATAAAATATAGCAAGCATTTGCTTCAATGCATAGTGGAGAGAGCAAAAATGTTACAGTATTGCCAAGGGAGAAAAACAAAAAGGGAGCCACAAAGCAAACCAGTGAGGGCATGAGCCCCACCAGAGCTGAGCTTCAGGCAGGGGTCCCAGAACCCACCTCAGGAAAGGGAGGGCTGGTGCTTCTGCCTAGAAACAAGTCCACACAAGGTAGCCTGCCTTGTTTGTGTCCCAATAGCCATGGCCAGTTTCTTTAAAGGGGCTCCATGATCCTGTGGGTACCAGCCTTCTTCACGCAGAGTGAGGGGCTTGGCATGTTTACAAAGCCGCCTCACCAGCTCCTCAGATTAAAGGCGTGTCCTCGGTTCCCTCTGTGCCTGCTGACCCAGCGTGCCCATCCCTCAAGCCATCCAAGATACGTGCGACACAAAGAGGGGTCGTTTGTATTTGTCCATACCTCAGAATGCTGGTTATACGTAGTTTTGTAATTTTATACCTTAATACTAAGGAAACAGGAGTGTGAAAAGAAAGGGCACTGTTGTTTCTGTGCAAGCCAAGTTCTGTGCTTTGGAAAGGAAAAGAAAAATGGTGTTATCCACTAAGATGGGAGCAAAACAGTTGTAAAAGAGTGCAGTGGGGGAAGAATGTAAAAATCTAGAAGGGCCTAACACTGTGTGTCGACTATACCAGAATTAAAATTAAAAAACCTAATTAAGGGGCATCTAGCTGGCTCAGTCAGTTGAGTGTGCAACTCTTGATCTCAGGGCTGTAAACTCGAGCCCTGTGTTGGGTATAGAGATTCCTTAAAAATAAAATCTTCAAGGGGCGCCTGGGTGGCTCAGTGGGTTAAGCCTCTGCCTTCGGCTCAGGTCATGATCCCAGGGTCCTGGGATCGAGCCCCGCATCGGGCTCTCTGCTCAGCGGGGAGCCTGTTTCCCCCTCTCTCTCTAGCTGCCTGCCTCTCTGCCTACTTGTGATCTCTGTCAAATTAATAAAAAAAAGTTAATTAAAAAAATAAAATCTTAAAAAAAAACAAAAAAAAACTTAAATTTAAAAAATTTAGAAGGGCCATAATACAGTAAGTATATGGAAGGAATAGAGAACTTCCATCAAGTCTGGTGAATTGCTTTGTTCCTTGTTAGAGCAGGGGAAGAAGTTAAAGACACTTGGACATTGGCAAAGCAGTCTGAGTACAGAAGCACGCAGGCACCTGCTTGCGAGACGCTGGGTTCTCTATAAAGTGCTCTTCACGTGGTCTCTGCACTGTTTCACCCCAGAGGCTCAGCTGTAGGGGCTGTCTGTGAGTGTGGAGAATGCTAGTAACCAAAAGAAACGTATTATGATATAATGATGAAGCAGATAGGCTTTGGGGCAAGGCGGACCTGGTTTGAATTTTAAGTCTGCATTTTATTTGTCCTTCAGTAAGTCATGAAACATCTCCAATCCTATCTGCTCATCAGAAAATAGGGGTGATAATAATACTACCTTGCCCCTGAAATTTTTGTGAGAATTAAATGAGATAATGTTTGGGAAGCACATGGCATCACGTCAGGTTCAACATTAGTGTTCTAGAAATAACAGCTGTTAAGATTCCATTGTTTGGCTTTTCTAAAATTGATATATAATATTTATATTTATAATTAATACATAACATTTTAAAAACATGGTTTCTGGTAAGAGGCTACAGACATTTTTTTAAAGCACATTACTGTTGAAAAATATCGGTCGGTCATTGAGCAGGGGATTAGGAAACATTTCCACATGTGCCACAGGAAAATATTAAATAAAATATTTATTAACCACTCACTAGGCCAAAGATTAGGGGCAAAGCACTAGGTAAAGCACAAGGCCAAAAGCTAAGGGCAAACCTAGAGGTTTGCCCTCAAGGGGTATTGATCCACTTGGGAAAGTGCCAAAAACATCACCAAGTGAGCTCATTGAATTACCAGTTAAATGTTCAATGTAGACACTGAGGGCTGTGTGTTCACGGTAGCCTCTGAAGCCTGGAGTGATGGCTAAGTACCATAATGCTGTGAGAAAGGAAGGTGATAAAATTAGAAAAATGGGTCCTGAGGTAATGTCACACTGCAGGATCAGGACCCCTGGAGAGAGAGGTTCGCCCTGAGGAAGTCCTGCGATAGCAGAGGGGTGAGGAAAGGGTGCTCAGAGAAGAAGTTTCCAAGTTTCCAAGTTTCCAACAAGCCCACGTACCACACGCTCCAGACCAGAACAGTGATGTGTTCTACGCTATCAGGAAGTTGGGTAGGGCTTTGAAACCGAGGCCTGTATCTCCCTAATGACACTGCCGTTGCAGTGAGTGTGAATAGAATACCCACCACGGTGATAAAACCGGGGAGTCAGGGACCCGCAGATACTGATGAGAGATCCTTACCGTGAAGTCAAATGCAAGAAAAACCTTCACTGTCCAAAAGAAAGGTGTCTCGCTTCTTTACACCTTCCTCACCCTTGAAGAATGTTTTGCTTCCTGTGACCAGTGGTATCATGACCAATATGACTGAATGGTAACTTGAGAAAATTCCCTGTTTAATATGTATCTTTATTCTTGTAGGCCTCTTTTTCGGGGAAGTTCAGATGTCGATCAGCTTGGAAAAATCTTGGAGTAAGTAGTAACTGTAATTTTACATCAACATCCGTAGCATTAAAGCAATCGCAGTGCCTTTCGTCTGACATTCATAATAAACGTTTATCTCTTGTCTTTCCTCCCCCACACTGCCCCCTCAGTCGGTGTTACTATTTGTGTGGTGAGTGGGGACATGGCAGACATGCTGTTTTACGCAGAGCCCATCATGATGTGTGGCCTAACATAGAAGCTCTGGAAGGTTATATGTTGCTCGTGTGGATCTTTTCCAGGATCCTCCTTCTCCACTTGACTGAGCTCCATTTCTTGAGTTCAGATGTATTGTCTGCTTGGGGCTATATCCCATGCATCCACCATCCGAGGTGGGGTGCTTGGTTGCCTGGTAACCCATCCTTGCCCTCTGGGCTTCCCGTCCCCATTGAGCATCCCCATTGAGTCATCTGGATTGGTTTTGCATTGTTTTGTTTCGGTTGGTTGGTACTGGTGCACTCCGCAAGCCATCTTTCTTTTGAGCACCGACACAGAAAATGAGACTTCTAGGTACTAACCGTATGTTTGTTGCTAAATTCTGTGCGATCTTGAGAAAATCATTTAAAATGCTGTGTAAAGTGCATACATGATGCCTGGTACATAGTGAATGCTTTTAAAATGGTAGCTGTGTTTATAATTCATCATTAATTGTTTAACCTTTTTGTTCGTTAACTTCTTCACCTGAATAATGAAACTTTGGACGTAAATTCTAAGATCCTTTCTTGCGCTCAAATTCTTTGGATCTAATTGTCTGTTACTTAGCTCAATGATTTGCAGAGTTCTATTCGTGTCTACATGTTTGTGCCTGTGGGAGTATGGATGCTTTCATGTTTCTAGAATGTTAAGAAGGGGCTTTTCCTCTCAGAAAGCATGAAGTATGTGCACTTCCCAAGCCCCATCAGATCGGAGTGAAGAAAAAAGTGGGAGTTCCAGAGCCAAAAATAGCCCCAATCATTGGTCCTTAACATTTTTGTAGGAATTCCAGTGATCTTTATGAAATTTTCAGTCCATAAAACTGGTGAAAAATACCCGTAAAGAAACTAATTATATGTTAACGCTATCTCCTGGAGCATGATTGCCTAAAATAGTTGGAATAAACCTGGAATCTCAATTTGTTCTTCTAGTGACTGGAAAGCTCCACTAGACTTAGTGATGATGCCAGTCCGCTGCTGAATCACACCCCGTGGCTTTAAGGCCTGAAACATATTTGCTGGTGTTACTGTGTGGGGGCTTCCCTGGCCCAGGGCAGCTGCCAAGACTCCCGCTCCTCCCCCTCCTCCTCCTGCCACTTCATAAGATGGACAGATTCAGGACAAAACTCATGTTCTCTCTGCTTCTGGATGTCAACTTCTGTGCTCATAAAGTGATGAACCCCTCTCTAGTCTTCCCCATCACTGTTGAATGTAGTTTGTGTGCAGTGTGAACTTGAAGCAGGAACCGGGAAAGTCAGACACATCAGTGACTCTGTTAAAAGGAAAAGTGATCTTGACGGCACCCAGCTTGCCAGACCTTAAACCCGTCACTGCCTTTCCCTTACGGACATCACCTGGGC
This sequence comes from Enhydra lutris kenyoni, assembly GCF_002288905.1. Taxonomy (NCBI): domain Eukaryota; kingdom Metazoa; phylum Chordata; class Mammalia; order Carnivora; family Mustelidae; genus Enhydra; species Enhydra lutris. The sequence goes on along the minus strand of NW_019154100.1, from coordinate 4,671,997 downwards.
GTTCTGTCTGCCCCTAGCCCTGGGCTCTGTGGACTTGTTAGCCTTGTTAGTGCCCCTTCATATCTGAAGCCAGGGAGATGGCCTCTGACAAACATGTTTGACCTTGCTCCCAAGGGAAAGCCAGTCCCCCATGTGGCAAAGGCCTGAGACCCTAGGTTGACAGCAAATAAGAAGCCGTGAAGTTCTCTAGGCCTTATGCCTTCAGCATTTCCTTCTTGGTTTCTGGCACTGTTTGCTGAGATTATGTTCTGTTTACTCTGCATTTGTTACTTTGGCATAAAGAAAAGGGACAATGCTGCACCCTAGTGTCATTTCTAAAGGACTTGAAAAATGATTTCTGTCCCCGCTGCCATTTATAGATTTTGTGCTGTCAGTCTTTATAGTACAAATGTCAACTTTTAAGGCTTATATTCAACTGTCCAAATACTGAAATTTGATGCAAGCACTTTTTAATGGACCTATCAGAGTCTCACAACATTCATATATGGGCCATTAAAGTTCATACTCGGTATTAAAGGGATTTTTTTTTTTTTAAGGAAAGCCACATTCACATTCTCTTACGGGGAGGACTGTTTCTGCATTTAGAAAGATTTATACTTCAAAGAACAGCAAGTACTTTGAAAGTGAAACTGAATGCTGTGAGCTTGTGACATTTTAGAGCATTTTTCAGAGCAGAGTCATAGTTAAATGGAAACAAAATATTGGCTTTGGAATAAGGAGAGCTGGGTTCCCTCGCATTCCTGATCTGTGGCTGAACTCACTGTGGATTGATACATTTCACTCATCCCTTCCTTTCTACATCTATAAAAAGGAAGTAATAATGACCTTTGTGTCTTAGGAGGTCATTATGGGATCAGAGGAGGCAACAGATTTAGAAATACTTTTGAAAGTTATTATATAGCCAGCTAGCTGCACATGTAACCACACATACATGTACACACAGAGGCACTCTGCTTTGCTCTTGGCCTTCAGCTGCCCATATCACCTGGTTTATTTCAATATATTTGAAAAGATTTTAAATTATTACTAAGAATTTTTATAATTGATTTCTAGATGACTGGTGATGATATGCAGAAAATATATAAAAATAGCTGAAAAGCTAAAAATGAAGCAAATAAAGTTCTTTCATTAGCATTCTCTTCTTCCTCTACCTTTCCCATTCTTTCCAAGCATATATATATATATATATATATATATATATATATCCTTTCATAATTAATAGTGGTATCTTTTTTCTTTCTATTCTTACTCTAGATCTTGCTGTTCAGCAAATTTGTGTATTGCCCAAGTTGTCATTTCCCTTCACTTGTTCTGGTAGCTGTGTCCATGAGTCTATCTTTATTTGCCTCAACACCATAGCTCTCCCAGCTTGTCCAACAGAGGTGGGATTACAGTGTCTTTTCCTGGGTACCCACTGACAGGTGCAATTACAATACAGGTGTCTGCTCTTCCCAGGTGAGGTCTGTGACCTGGGCTCTGTTGAGGGAAGGCAGGAGGAAAGAGAGCCTTGCAGAGAGCCTGTGATGTTCACCACCACATCTTCCTGAAACCTGGAAATCCATGCGGGAGAATACATCTCGACCTTTGTCCCAATGAGCACAGGCCAAGGAGAAGGTTCTGATGCAGGCTAGCACCATTTCTAACTGTAGTTAAAATAATTTGGTCAGGGGCACCTGGCTGGCTCAGTTGGTAGAGCATGCAACTCTTGATCTCAGGGTTGTAAGTTCGAGCCCCACATTGGGTGTAGAGATTACTTAAAAATAAAAGCTTAAAAAAAAAATGTGGTCAATTTGAATAGCCTTATATGCTGTCCATTACATTATAACTTCTCAGTTTGGAGTTAGAGCCTATAAGTGAGATACCTAAGTTCTTGCACCCCCTGATTTCCCTTGTTCAAACCTACTTACTATCTATACATAGACTTTGGGGTTTTTTTGAGATTTTATTTATTTATTTGAGAGAGAGTGAAAGTCAGAGAGATCACAGAGGGAGAGGGAGAAGCGGACTCGCCAATGAGGAGGGAGCTCGACTCAGGGCTGGATCCCAGGACCCTGAGATCATGACCTGAGCCAAAGGCGGATACTCAACCAAGTGACTTACCCAGGCACCCCTATATACATACACTTTAAATAATATCTCCATGGTGCAGGGGCATGTGGGTGGTTCAGTCCATTGAGCATCCCACTCTTGGTTTCCAGTGGGTCGTGATCTCGAAGTGGTGGACGTGGCCCCCCTTGTCACCCATCAGGCTCTGTGCTGAACATGGACTCTGCTTGTCACCACCCCTCAATTCATGTGAGCTATCTCTTTCAAATAAGTAAATAAAATCTTTTTTTTTTTTTAAAGATTTTACTTATTTATTTATTTGTCAGAGAGAGAGAGAGAGAACACAAGCAGGCAGAGCGGCAGGCAGAGGCAGAGAGAGAAGCAAGCTCCCCGCCGAGCAAGGAGCCTGACATAGGACTTGATCCCAGGACCCCGGGATCACAACCCGAGCCGAAGGCAGCAGCCCAACCAACTGAGCCACCCAGGCATCCCAATAAAATCTTCTTTTAAAAAAATCTCCATAGTGTATAAGTTGTATAAAGCCACTGACCTAATAACATTTCTGAAGAACCTCAAGTCACACATCAAGAGGACTCAAGTAGTTTGTATTTTTAGTGCGGTAGTGATACATTGCCTGTGCATTTTAGATTAATAACATTATTTGCCTCTTACAATAATAATAATGAGTGGGGCACCTGGGTGCCTCATTTGATTGGGCATCTGCCTTCATCTCAGCTTATGATCTTGGAGTCCTGGGATCCGGCCCCATGTCAGGCTCCTCGCTCATCAGGGGATTCTGCTGCTTCTTCCACTGCCCCTCCCCTTCTCATGCTCTCTCTCTCTCTCTCTCTCTCTCTCTGTCTCTCTCTGTCTCAAATCAGTAAAATCTTTAAAATAATAATGGGTAATGTTTTGATATTGACAAGTACTGTGTGTCAGGTACTGTGCTGTGCACTTCATATAAATTATCACTGTAAATTATGATTGTTAATAAATAAAGACACAGAAGGCTGTGAGGCTCACAGAAGTTAAGTAATTTGTCCTTACCTACCAATTAGTTGTACCCAGAATTTGAACCCAGTTCTGCCTTTTCCAAAACCTATGCTTTTTTTTTTATTCATTTTTCACATTTAAATATAGTTGACATACAATGCCCTGTACTGTTTCTGTATCACCTGATCCTCTCTCCATGTTTCTGACCCCAGAATAATTTTCGGGGGAAACATAAATGATACTGCCTTTATTTATTGCTTGCTCACTTAATACCACAAAATAGTTTCGTAGGGGCGCCTGGGTGGCTCAGTCGGTTAATCATCTAGCTCTTTATTTTGGCTCAGGTCATGATCTCAGGGTTGCAAAATCGAGCCCTGTGTCAGGCTGTGCTCAGCCCAGAGTCTGCTTGTCTCTCTCCCTCTGTTCCTCCCCCCACTTGCTCACTTGCTCTCTAAAATAAATAAAATCTTTTAAAACACAAAAATTAACTTTTTAATATAAAATATATATAAACTAAATTAATTTGATTTGAAATTAAATTATAAAATAGTGTTTGCCTAGCATAGGATTAACATACCTTTTTAGCCTCTTTTTGGTCTGATTCTGACGTATATAATTACTGTTCGGGGAATTATTCTTTAGCCCAAAGTGCAACCAAATTTATTTGTTAATGAGTCATGCTAGATGAGCATCATAAAAGCATGTCAATATGATCAGAACACAAAAAGCAATCTTGGGCATAAAGGAAAATAATGCCTGTGTGGGCCTCCTACTCTGTCAGTATGTCAGGACTTACTGGTAATAATACTGTTTTCTCTTTCTGCATCCCCTCATAAGTTTACTATGTGCCACCAGAGGATTCTCTTACCTCTTCCCAGTGAATTTTACAATGCTCCTGTGAGACGGTCCTCTACCCTGTGATCTCTGTATCACAGGAGGACAGAGATGACAGACTGGCCAGTAACATCAGTGAGGGACCCCCAGGATGCTGTGTACCCCATACCTGCCTCTCAGACTTCACCATCGTCTGGATTTCGGTGGGGAAATAGCTTCAGCATGGCAGCTAATGATGCTAATGTTCACACCTGGTTCTTTCGTAGCGTAATTGGACTCCCAGGAGAAGAAGACTGGCCTAGAGATGTTGCCCTTCCCAGGCAGGCATTTCACGCAAAAGCTCCTCAGCCGATTGAGAAGTTTGTAACAGATATTGATGAACAAGGCAAAGACCTACTTCTGGTAAGTTCACACGGTGCGGAGTTGGTCTGTGTGGTGCTGATGAGGGACGTGACCTGTCCACTGGGTGGTTCCCGGGGAGGTGGACGCAGCATTTGGTATCACATACCATAGCCACGCGGAGCAAGAGGCCACAACCTCTCTTCAGCTTTCATTTCCACACCGGCGGGAGCTGGTGGCCTCTGATTCTGGAATATCTTCGCTTCCTGCAGAAAGAGAAAGAGTCTGATCCACACGCTTTTGATGGGCCGTCTTTAAATGTTCATTTGAACGCAGCCGCAGAAGCCTCTCGATTGATCTAGACACACGCTTTCCATAGGCAGTGAAGGTGGCATGCAGGTAGAAAATACCTCACCAAAAATAAGGACTCGTGTTCTGTTTGAGATTCAGACTCGTAATACTTGGCCTTACACATCCTTCCCTACACTCAGGGGACAGACCAGAGGTAGAGGAGTGGACCTGTTGAGCTACCCTTGGTGTTCAGAACCCAGTGAGTAATGAGTGTATCCTTTCCCTACTACTGACAACCTTTGATATCTCACCAAGAAAGTGCTCCTGGACCTGGAGGCACCAGGGCTCCGTTCTGCCGAAGCAGTCTAAATTTCCGATGCAGACCGACGAGTCTGTAGGCTTTGGTAGAAATGTTCTACTTTAGCTCTTCGTGGACACAGCCATTCATGGGCATGTTCGCAGAGCCATGGGGTCTCCCAGTGAAAGCCCTAATTCCATCTTTACCTGATGGCGGCTCGTTTTCCGGCTTACTCAGATTCCCTGCACTGCCACGTTACGGAGAAGGATGGCTTTATTCCCTAACACACTCACTAAGGACTTTGACTCACATCCTTAGAAATCAGTTATTATCATTAGAAAGGAGAATATAGTCCCCTGTACAGAGGCTCACTGTATGGACACACTTGCTGGCTCACCTGCTATTTAGGAAAATTTTTCCCAGGTTTCAGATAACAGACAAGTACTTGCATTACTTTAAGAAAAGGGGGTTTGATGGAATGTTTCATGTGGCCTGGCAGTGGAAAGCCGCCCAGAGTGTGAATGCTCTCTCAGTCCTGCTAAGAGCATCACCAGGTGTCTGCTTATCTCTGCCCTGCAGGCCTTTTCTCCCCCTCGCTGTCTCTTTTCGGTAGTACTGTCTGCTCCCCTTAGCTGTGCCGGGCCCTTTGACTTCAGAACTTCAGCCAACTCATGGATGCTTTGAGCTCTAACCTCCACTGCTCACATTTGTTCTGTATTTCCTACGTCGGATTCCTAAAAGGAAGAATGTGGCTGACACACCTCACCTTTTTGCCAAGCCATGATAAGAGTCGCTGCCTAGAGCCGAGTCACCATTCCTGGTCCAGTCAGCTCTGCCAGGAAGGGGTAGGGACGATGTGTTAGAAAAAACGGCCGCCATGGGCTTTCCTTTTCAGCAAGAACTTTGAATGGAATGCTCCTCTTAGAAGATTCTGGACACAGAATCACAATGATAGCCAATTTTAGTAGTGAAGCATCCCACTCCTTCAGCTACTGGGATACCCAGGGACAGCTCAGAGTATCTGTTAATTCCAACATCAGGACGAATCACCAAGAGGAACTTAAAATGTAAAGATAGCAGACAATGCCCCAGGCTCATTCAGTGTCTCCCACTAGTGGTGGCTTTCCAAGTCATACGACACACGAGTGCTCAACTAGAGAAGTAGCAGACAGAGAAGAAAAAGGCACAAAGAGACTACCAGAGACACAAGGCAGAGGGTGACAGTGAGTGTCAGCAGAGATTAGAAAAAACAAAGGAACAAGAAGCAGCCCCAGTGACATCAGGACTAGAAGAAACATAAGGGTAAAACATAATAATTCACGGGCATTCCAGGAGAGGGCGGCCCAGGACTTCAAAGCTTAGAACGCCTGAAAGATCTCACTGTTTCCTGCTAGAGGGAGACAGGGGAGGACTATATGGAGCAGAAGAAAGAGAGCCATCCGGTACCAGAGAGGCAGCTGAGACCCCAGCCATATTTGTTGCCTCTTTTCAAAGTGATTTAGTAAGGATGAAAGAGGGAAAGGTATTTCCAAAAGTTGTTTCATTTAAGAAACAGCATTTGAGTTTTAGCACTCTGAGAATTGTCCTTTATTTTATCTGAAAACAAGGCTGACACTCTAGTGTCTCAGCCGTGTACGGATGGATGTCTGCCTTGGTGTTTACAAATGTTCTTACACACGTAAGTAGTGCACAGTCATAAGACCATTCAGGGGGATGATTATTTTTAACATCCAAAAGCTACCCATCTTTACAAGTTTTGTCCCCTTCATCGTGGTTAACTTGAGAGGCTGGGTACTTATTCCAAGTATGAAGCTCTTACTGAAAAAAGTTTCTTTTGTCGAACTGTTTTCAGAGCCTTGAGGCACATATTAGGAGACAAGGGTTTTCCTTGGATTAGTATGCTTTTGCTGCATAACATACAACCCAAAAATCTCCCTAGCATACAGCAGTAAGCATTTATTTCTTGCTTACGGGTCTGCAGATTGGCAGAGACCGCTGTGCTGCGGCCTATGAGTCAAGGCCAATGAGACAAGTGTTCTCCATGTGTCTCATTCTGGGCCCCAGACAAGAGGGCCTTTAGGTCCCTGGGGCATGTTTTTCTCATAATAGAAGATGGATGCTCCCATAAGGGCAAGCAGAAACACATGATGGCCCCAGTGGCCTAGGCTTGGAAGGCACCCTGCTGCTTCTGTCCACGTTCCATTGGCCAAAGTAAGTTACATGGCCAAGGCCAACTCTAATAGAAGAAAGAATACTTCTCCCATGAAGGGAGGGATGGAAAGAAGGAGGATACATGTCGAAAAATGATCCCGTCCGTCACAGTAGTCAATTCTTGACTAAATAGCAGTTCCAGAAGTTCATTTCATCAGTTATTTGGCAAGTAAATTAGATTTTCTTGGAGAAACAATATTCTTACACAAGACTTTGAATTAATTCTCAAGTCTTCTAAGTTCTCTGTTGAGGTAGAACAGTGATGGAACTTAGCCACCATGTCTATCAATGTTTTTGTAGGACTTAAGTATTAAGACTTCCAATTTGGGGCACCTGGGTGGCTCAGTCAGTTGAGCGTCTGCCTTCGGCTCAGGTCATGATTCCAGGGTCCTGGGATGGAGCCCCAAATTGGGCTCACTACTTGGCAGGGAGTCTGCCTCACCCTCTCCTTCTGCCCCTCCCAGACCATTGCGCTCGCGTGTGCGGGTACACGCTCTCTCTCTCTGTCTCTCCCTCCCTCTCAAATAAATAAATAAAATCGTTTAAAAAAGAAAGAGAAACTTCCAACTTGAGATTCTCACACACTTCCACATTAGGCTAAGGAGTTCTCCTCTCCACCCTCTTCCCTGCTCTAAGCCATCAGGATAGCTGTGGGGATGGGCTTCCTCCCACACAGTCCTCTAGGGACATGTCTCTCTATCTTGAACATGTTCCCACAACTTTTTTTTTCTTCGTCCCTATGTCCTGGGGATTAAACTGGCTGCTTCCTTTTCTAATGTCACTACCTAATTTTCTCCTTCCTGGACTCTGGGGAAGAGAAAACTCAGGCTCAAGGATTTTGCCCCTGCTCTTCTGTCATGAGGGAATTCAGCCCATGTAAAACTTCTCTTAGATGTTTATTGCTATTAGAGACAGTAGGACCATTCTAGCAACAAGCTCCTTCCTCTGCTTGCCCTTTGGCCCTTTTGTTTTCAGGAGACATTGTGAGAAACCGCCATCCACGGACTGGTGGGGAGCTCAGCTTAATTAAGATTTCAGGAGACCCAAAAATTTGCCTGGAATTACATATAGAATTTTCGAGGTCAGTGGTATTCAACAGAATGTTAGAGAGGGTCCTAATCTAGTCAGGACGTGACTGAGACTCTGAGCTCCTCGAGAGCAAAAACCCAGGTTAAATGGAAGAGGTCAGCGTAACCATGGTAATGTGAAGTCTTTAGATGACAGATAGGACTGAAACTGACAGACATTTCAGGTCCCCAGCTCACTGCAGTGTGCACTGCATCACACGGATGGGGAAGCCGGTAGGGTTTTTCTGCTCCTTGTGTGTTCCTGGGTGATGGGTGGGTCTGACTCATCCTTCACTAGTGCTGCCCACCTGCTAGGTGCTGTGGAGGTGTTGGCGGAAAGACAGGAAGAGGATTTGAAGGACACCCAGGGTTGGAGTGGAAATGGAGCTGAGGTTAGAGAAACGCTCTGCCTGCTTGATGGTGAATTGGCTGTTGGGGAGTAGAGATTGCTGCTCCAGAGGTTGGCGTTCCCCCGCTTTGACCTTCTGCCTGCACTTGGGCTGACAGCCCGGAATAGAGTTCGGCACCAGAACTGAACCTGGAGGATGGTCCAGCCCTGGGGCAGAGTCCATGGCTGGCTGGTGGATTGAGAAAAGTTGGTCCTAGGTGTTGGCCCTTACTTGCCCCCTCCTTAATAGAGAACATCTTTATTTCCTGGTTTAAAATGGGTTTCCTTTTTTGTTTCTTCTGTTGTTGGTTTGGTTTAGTTTTGATTATAGAAATATGTCAGAAACTGTTAAAGATTAATTAGCCTTTTACCCCTGAGCAAGGTAACCCCCCTTCCATTCCTGACTCATCAGTAAACCTTGGGGGAGGGTAAAAAGTTTAAAAGCTTAGTCCTGACTGTAGCACTAAGTTGGCTAGCATTAGAAGAATCACTATCTAAATAAAGTTGTATACATACTACAATAATAATAGTATATTTTAAAGGATACGGTGTGGGTTGAAGGGAAAGCCTGGGGAGGTAACAGTCCACAGGCAACCCAAAAGCTGTTGCCTTTTCCCGAAGGGCAAATATATATATATTGAGGTCATATATAAGACGGCTGTGTCTATACATTTTGTTTAGTGACCCTTTTTTTTTTTGTTTTTTAAACTTTATCTGAGAGAGCGCAAAAGCAGGAGAGATCACAGAGGGAGAGGGAGATTCAGACTCACCGCTGGGCAGGGAGCCCAATGTGGGACTCAATCCCAAAACCCTGAGATCATGACCTGAGCCGAAGGCAGACACTTAGCCAACTGAGCCACCCGGGCACCCCCGTATTTATTTTAGAGAGAGAAAGAGAGAGCAAGCAGGAGCAGGAGGCGGGGGGAGAGAATCCCAAGCAGACTCCCTACTACGCATGAAGCCCGATGAAGGGCTCCGTCTCACCACCGTGAGATCATGACCTAAGCCGAAACCAAGAGACCTCAGCCAACTGAGCGCCCCAGGCGCCCCGTAGTGTCCCTTGAAGTAGATGCTCGTTCTCTTTCTAGACACACTTAATTCATGTAGTGAATACACGTGTAACTGTCTAAACATATTATTTAGATGGACATGTTTTACATCAATCAATGATTCTTTCTTTATCACAGAAGTGCTTAACATTCAATCCAGCCAAAAGAATATCAGCCTACAGTGCCCTGTCTCACCCATACTTCCATGACCTGGAGAGGCGCAAGGAGAACCTGGACGCCCGTCTGCCGCCCAACCAGAACAGCTCAGACATGAACACAGCCTAAGGCCTCTGCTGCTGCCTTGTGCTGATCACCTGGAGAACACCCCTGGTGGCTGATGCCACCCCCTCCCTCACCCTGAGTAAGCCCCAGCAGAGCTGCTGAGGATCACTGGCTGGGGACCTTCTAGTTGCCGTCTTCTGGACAGGCTCTGCTTCTCCATGGAAACCGCTTAGTTTACTGTTTTGAAATCAATGCAAGAGTGATTGCAGCTTTATGTTCATTCGTTTGTTTGTCTGTCTGTTTGTTTTGAGAACCTGGAAAAATTCCAGAAGAAGAGAAGCTGCTGACCAATTGTGCTGCCATTTCATTTTTCTAACCTTGAATGCTGCCAGTGTGAAGTGAGCAATCCAGGCACAGCTGAGTTATGATGTAATCTCTCTGCAGCTGCCCCAGCCTGATTCGGTACTTTTGAGTGAGAGTGTGTGTGCATGCACGCGCGCGCGCGCGTGTGTGTTTGTGTGTGTGATTCTTGTTCTCTTAAAGTGTTACTTTCTGTAAACAACAAGAAGAATTGAATTTGAAAGACTCAAAGTGACCTATAAATAACAGGTTTCTGTTGACTACAGGTGATTTATCAGAATGGGCTTCTTGAATTAGAAAGTTGAGCCCAGGTCCTCGGAATTCATGGTCAAAAGCAGTAAATTTGCTAGCATTAAAAGGTTCACTATCTAGATGAGGTTTTATACACACAACAAAAGGAAAAAAAATACTGGTATCTTTTAAGAGACCTGTTTTTTAAAGCATACATTCTAGTTACTCTTCAAAAAAAGCTGAATTTACTCAGTATAAGTCCATTTTAACTTGTATTATATGCTTTTATTGTTTCTTTTGAAAAATACCCTATAAGCTTTTTCTTACTTGCTATAGATTAAGGGAGTGCACCTCAAATAGGTAAAACTGTCAAAAAAAAAAAAAAATTAGAGAAAGCCTTTATTTCCTGATTTGAAATCTATTTCCTTCTTGGGCTTTGTTGTTACTTTATTTTACTCTTGATTTTAGAAATATGTCAGAAACTGTATGCTATCTTGGTGTGGAGAGTAGTTCTTCCTGACCAGAGACAGGAATACCATTTAAGTTTTCCCTATTACACTGTACGTTTTCTACCATGCACTGCCTTGTTTGCAAAGTGTCCATCTTATCTATCCCCCAGGACCTCTAATATTTAGTACTACCATTACATAACTGATAACAGATTGCCCACACTTTTCACAAACACCTCCTGCTTGCTTGCTTTCAGTGAACCTTTTGTGAATACTTAGATTCAGATTGTGGCTTATGGCTCCGATTTCGCGATCCTAACAGGGTCCCCCCAGTATGTCCTCGTTCTGATGCAATCTTCCTACCTGGCATTCATTGTTGTTATCTAGGCAGTGAGTAGAGGACTGGTTCTTCTCTTATCACCAGCACATAGATTGCTTTAAACTGTTACTTAGTGTTTTACAATTTTTTTAGAATTATATTGTCAGTTAGAATCAGAGGGAATGTCTTGAACTATTTTTTAGAAATATGTATTTACTCTGTAAAATGATCTTTTCTCCATCCCCCAGGCTGTGCTTGTTCCTAGTTCCTTGTGCCTACCCCTACTCTCTGCAGAGCCAGCCCGACCTGGGTGGGCATTGTGAACAGCTTTATTTTTTTCTCTTGCCGTTTTCTCTACTGTTCTTTCTGTTCCAGTGTCCTCTCTGCCTTATATGTGATTAGTGCTCAAAGACACAGAGATGAAGCATCTTTCTGGAAATTTAGCTGTCTTTGCTTTCTGACTCATGACTTGAGTGCGTGCAACAGTTAGACTATGTTTAGAGTTAGGGTTTCAGAAAATGAACATTGCTTCCCTCAGTAGAAAATGTTTCAGATGATGTTTATATGTTGTCAAGCCTTCCTGAATTCTTCACAGCTCAGTGTTTCTATACTACCATCTTGAGCAAGAAAAAAATTAGAAGACTTTTCTCCTGGAAAGCTTTTTGCGGTGGGAATTACTCTTTTTTAATATATACATTGTTCAACGTTTTTCTAACTCAGTAACTTGAAGGGCAGGAAGATTTGTCTAAAACCGGATACAAAATGAGAAGATGGGCCATATGACTGTTTTACGCTTTCTTCGTTGTTCACAATATTGATTATGCTTTGTTATCCCTTATAAATGCTTGAGATATAACGAATCTAGAGCATGGGGGGTGGGGGGGCGATGTCTCCCCTGGAACAGTGAGCTCTGCTTTTCCTTTGATGGCAGGTCAAAATACCAAGACATTTTTGCTGGGTCCTAGACAATTGAATTTTAAAACTCACTGCAGATTCATCATGTGCTTTTTGTTTCGCATTCACGATTAGAGTGGACATAACTTGACTCTGCTTTTTTAAGTTTTTCCTAAGTTCTCTCAAGAAAAATGCAGCTGTTCTAAACTGGAATTTTTCAGCATTCTTGAGAATTTTAAACAAGTAGAGAGCCCCACTTTATTTCTAGCATATACTTTTGGTTCATTTCTTGGTAGTGTTTATTAAAAAAAAAAAAAAGCACAAACAGTTTCAGCATTGGATACTTGCAGATTATCCTCCAAGAGGCAGGAGGAGGAGGCACTTAGGCCTCTCTGAAATTTCAGAGTCTGACCCCAGCTTTTCCATGCATACTTCTTGGGAGTTGAGTGATTACCCTCTTGCTTTATGTCTTGTATATCTGGCCTACCCGTTCTCGAATGCATATCCCACAGAAGCACCCTTAGCATTAGGGCACCTGGACACATATAGCAGCATAGGACCTGACTGAATACAGCTTATTCTTCTGTGACATATGGTTTCAAAGGTCTTTGCCAAAAGTGAAGGTGTGGTTAGCTGCAAAGGCCACACTGCCCCAGAGATATACTGAAGCCGCTTATAACAATAAAAATCTGGGGTCAGATTGAAAATCACGTTCGCATTTCATAAGAGAAATGGTGCTGGCGTGTGGCTGCTGGTTTCTACATGACAGTTGTTCTGGTGGTCCAGGCACTGTGGGAACTGTGGTGTGGGCTGGAATTCTAACAGTCCCACTGAAGAATAAAAGAGACACCTGTCCGTTTCAGCATCATAAGCTATCATGTGGCAAAGGTAATAAGGCCTTAATCTTCTAACCTTAAAAACATAACTTCCAAGAGCTTTTAAGAACCCAGTGCCTTGGTGCCTCCCACTTTTGTCTCTCCTTTAAAGTGGACAGGAACCCAAGAAGCAAAGAACCTGTTTTGGACAAGAGCTCCGAGCCATTTTATCCCTCTCTATTCTCATGATTTTGTCTCAGGAATCGCACACTAGGAATGGCACACTTTTCATTTAGCCCATTGTGTCTTATGGAAAAATAGTTCAAAGTATTTACCTCAGAGTAGAATCTCTACCTTTTGTTTTAAGTAAAAATGAAAATTTCAGAACGCATGGGATATCATAAAGAGAATTTGTACCCCTTACTAAAGATTTTATCTTTAGTTTGATGACTCCAGAATGTGGTACTATCCATCTTGGAAAAAAACCTAAATAGTACCAAACATTGTGAACCTTTAATTATGTATTAAAATTGAGCTTTTAACTACAGCTGCTTCTCTTAAAAGTGGTGCCTATTAAAGTCAATAATGTAATCCTCATTCCTTTATGGAAATTAAAATCATGTAAGCTTCTAATATAAACATTAAAATTCTGCTCTTCAAATAATTGCTTCTTACAAGTGACAACTGGACTATTTGTATGATAAGCACACAAGAGAGTATCTAACATTTTCCAAAAGCAGGCTTTTGTTGCATCATCAGGTCTAAGAAAGAGTAATAGTAAAAGTTAACAAGCCACTGTAATTACTTAATTGTGTTACTACAGAAACTATAGAATATTTACCTTGGAAAGAAAATGTTGAAACATTATAAATTCTGAGGTATTGATAGAATTCAGAAGAATGCATGTTTTACATTGTGACACGTTAAAACAGTGTCTTTATTAAATAAAAATAAAAATGTGACGTGATTTCAAAATCTTTAAAAGTCCTAAAACAGTGGACAATGGATAGAGGAAATTCAGAAAAAAGTGAAGGTTTTCAAAAAAGGGTAGTTTCAAAGTTAGATATATTTTGAAGGATAGATATTAACAAATATATTGTAAGAATTTATATTACAGTCACCTGGCAACTATGAAATCGATATGTTCTAAAACATGTCTTACAGAAAAGCTGTTCCAAAGCAGTTGCCATTTCAAATGTCAGCCTGAAGAAACTAAACTACCTATACTCCTTTCTTAGTTTGTGGGAGGAAGCAGCTACGAGAAGCTACACTTCTTATACAAGCCTAAGAGTGTTCGTTGTAAGAAATACATATACATACTAAATTTTAAAAAGGCACATTTCCTGTGCCACCAGGATTTTTTTGAAAAACTGAAGCCCAAATCATGTGCATCCAGTACAATTCAGATGTATAACTAGAAATGTAGCTACGTGCTCCTTCCCCACCATGGAGAAACTTCTCAAGGCTACCCAAAAGCCTGTCCAGCAACGTGAGCCCCCAGATAATTAACAGTGGTGTTTTCCTCCATAAGCACAAGAAAACAGCATTTTCATTTCTTATCCATGCAGTTTTCAACCTCTTTGTGTTACATACCTATATCTCAAGCATTTCTAACTTGTACTTTTTCAGAAAATAAACCACAAGATTCCTCTGGCCTTTTCTATCTTCTGATGTTTGTATACAGCAGATATGTAAAAGAGGAGGGGTCTGATTTTTTTTTTTCTCAGTTGTTTGTTTGTCTTAATGAAGTATGAATCAGCTTTTTCAAAATGTTTTCTATTTCTTAGCATTCCCAGGGAGTTTAGATAAATGCATGAACTTCCATCAACATATTTATGTTTCCTTTAATACTGGTGCTCGGGCCTTCAAGAAGAAAACAAGAGCCTCTTGAAAACTTATACAGGCTTTTTTTTTTTTTTTTTCCAAGCATCTACTTAAAGACTATTACAGCAATTTGAAGGTTGTAAGGTAGGAAAGGAAAACGATTTTTCTTGCAAATGTCTGTTTTAAATTTCACACTGTCCTAAGACATGGGCTTTCTTGTTTCATTCCAGTATATTCCACAAGGTGGCACTTTCCCGGGGGGTGGAATCTGAGCAAGGCTAAAGAGGTACTTAGCAAGACTTCATTCTAACTTTATTTTTCTGCACATATTTTACTCTTGCTTAGCACTTGTTTTTTGGGGGGGATGATTGACCTCGATATTTTAGTTGTTCGCTAGGTTCTGAACAATTGTCTGAAGGGGAGTTGTACTTGAGAGTGAATAATACACCCATTTTGATCACTTAAGTGCATAAAGAGAGCCAAGACATATTTTTCAAGAAGCATTTTTTTGAGGTACCTAATTACCTCACTCTTCTAGGTGCAGAAGTTACAAACATGGACAGGCTTAGTAGTTAAAAGGCAACACTCACCTGTGACCTGGATAGTTTTCTTAGGAGTTGAAAACTCCCGTGGCCTCAGCCAAAGTACCTGTACCCCCGTCTGGTGTTTTCCCATTTCCTACCATGGTGGTCTTTATACATTGATTAAAATTTTAAATCCTCATTTAGAAATCAGATGAGTAAAATAAGTAACATTGGTATTTAAATAGACAAAACGATTTTTTTCTGAAGAATTGGCCATGCTGAAACAGAGCCCTTATACACTAAAAGGCATGGTAATTTCATCACAAGTGTAAATTTACAAGAAGTGCAATTTTGTAAAAATCCTGTCCAAGCACATGAGCATAATAACCTAGGAGTATATTTACATAAATCTTTCATTTCTCCACTTGGGAAGTTCTTTGACAACTTTCTCTCTGTATCTATATAGAGATATACCCATACACTGCTATGTTTTAATTCACAGGTCTGCTCAGAGACTGATCATCCCCCAGATGATTTTAGGTAATTTTGGAAATCCTTTTCCTCAGTAAGTGTTACAGAAATTTAGGAGGAAGACAGTTATAGTACTTTTCAGAGTTGCCTTAGCACGGCAAAACAAAAGGCAGTTTACTCCTCCTGCGGGGCGGAAACTCCATAGTGCTTGCTTAACTTGCCTGCAGAGTAGCCGGCAGGCAAGTCTCACTAATACATTCTAAATCGAAACACCACACACACTAGGGGCTGGCCAGAGCTCTTTGGGGACTCGTCGGCCTCATCCCTCTGCTCAAAACCCCACCAAAGTAGAGTCCAATTTAAGCCTCTAAATGGAAAGCCGAATTCAGACCTCGAATTTGTTACCAGTTGGGCCAGTCTGAACTCTACTTGCTCGTGGTCAGCACTAGACGCCCACCTGAAACCCCCCCCCCCAGGGGACGCCGCGCGGTCACCCCGCCCCTTTGGCAGTCGAGTGGCAGTGGGCGGAGCTGGCTGGGACCTGAAACCTAGTACACACCCGGCGGGATACTGCCCGCGGTCCATGTGCCCTGCTGCTGTCTCAGAGGCATCTGTTCTGCAGTCCTAGGAAGTAGAATGTCCCTAGAAGCAAACGGGTGTCTTCTGTGCGTAAATAAAGTACAACACAATTCTTTGAAAGTTCGGGTATAGTAATAATAGTATAATAAAGAGATGCCGCTCTGTGTGAAGCATGTACTGGGCATCTCTCAGGCTCTAAGCTCAGCTTTTTTTTTTTTTTTTTAAAGAGAAGATGTATAATTACAGGAAAGATGTTTTTATTTTTTTATTTTCTATCATTCTACATATATGGTGGCAAAAGATATGCGTGGAAAAGTTTGTTTTGAAAATTTGTTTATTTTCTGCCTTGGCGAAAGCTCCTCACTCTCTAGTTTCTACTTTCTACTTTCCCTTTTTTTGGGGGGGTGGTGTCAAATAGCTAAGGGTAAATAAACCAATTATCTCATATAGTAGGTGATTTTCCTGTTTAGAGGACCTTGTGTATGAATTGTTTCATCAAGCAAGTAACTCCTTCTCTACCTTAGGACTTTGGATTGTCAAATACAGGTTTCCTTGATAAAGGGGGCACATAACTGTATATATTGCAGTAAGGACCTATGACTACAGCACTAAGGAGCGAGCACAGAGCCACACACAGTTACTTAATTTCTAACGCTCGTGGTTTCTGGCCAAATTCTGCTGACATGCTTAGGTTACAGTCCTGAAGATACCCATCGTACCCTTAACTTGAAAGTTTCTAATCTTAAGTTTTTTTGAAATGCAATAATATGTATTAGTTAGCAATACTTCTGTGATCACCAGCAACTTCTAATTTAACCTTGAAGTCTGAATAATGAAAATAGTTCCCAGCAGCAATACAGTTCTTGAACTGCCCTCCCCCACTACCAAGTACATTATATAGCTTCTCAGTTTGGTCCTGTGTTTGCAACAACGTCCACGTGAATATTACAGTTTCTCACTTATTTTGTATTCATGTGTTTTACTATGACCAATAGTAAATATATTAGTTAGTACTCGGGATGAATACTACCCCTAAAATCAGCACTTATCAAGGTGGAGAATTTCTATTTCAAGTTGTTCTACACTTGCATAAATTATTTCTATTATTATTCATGTATGTTATTTATTTCTGAATCACACTAGTCCTGTGAAGCTGAAAGGAGATGGCATTAGGTTTCGCATTTAATGTTCATTATCATGGTCTTGATGGAGCTAAGTAAATTAAAATTAGCCGAAGCCCCGAAAGCACTGCATGCATTTTAACATGATGAGTAGAATTCAAGTCTGTAGGGGTAGTGTTTTTGTGTCTAGGTGTTTTACCATTATGTAAAGGAATAAAGCAAAGGACTTTGTAGTTCTTTTGTCAGATAGGCTTATAGTATAGTGTGAAAATACAGCAAAAAAATTAAAACCAGATAGAAAAGCATCCGATACTGCCTTAATCTGGGAACTAGGCCAGACGGCCATCAGAGTAAGATGCCAGGCAGAGAGAGGTGCCTGGCTGGTGCCTTCTCATATCTGGCCTTGAGAAGCTTCCTCCCTGCGAGCTTGTGCCCTCACGGTTGTCCTGTGCGGTAGTGGGAACAGGTAGTAGCTGTTGCAGGGAGAACAGTGTGAGAGTTTCCTGTAGAAGCAAACTGTCAACTTGTGCCTTGGGGCTTCCAGAATGTGTCAGATGGAGAAATTCAAGTTTCTGCGCCGCAAGCAACTTGGTTTTGTACAGAAGCAGTTCAGTCTGGTAACAAATGCAAGGACTGCACGGACAGTCATCAACGGTGGTGTTAACAACCAGCAGTCCCCCAACACCTCAGAAGCTTGTGGCATTTCTGGTTATTTTAGGTTTTGATCTGAAGGTTCATTGGCAAGTG
This sequence comes from Enhydra lutris kenyoni, assembly GCF_002288905.1. Classification (NCBI taxonomy): domain Eukaryota; kingdom Metazoa; phylum Chordata; class Mammalia; order Carnivora; family Mustelidae; genus Enhydra; species Enhydra lutris. The sequence continues at coordinate 4,653,925 of NW_019154100.1, read as the reverse complement.
TTTGGTATAGAAGAGCAGTATGTGTTAAGAAAAGCACAATATTGGTTCCCATAGAGTGCAGATTAGATCTAGAGGGTTTTATAGGATTACCATGTCAGAGATGTGTCAGTGCATGTTTTCACTGTAAAGTGTATTAGTGTAGTGTTTCTGCATTCCCATAGGGCTTAGTTAAAGCTTTAGTCTAGGTTTTCAGCAAGGCTGTCCTACCCAGTAAGCTTTTTTTTTTTTAACTTTTATAATAGAAAATGCGATAAACGTAGAAAAAAAAATCTTAATTTGGACATTTGACCTGTTGGTTTCTGTGTTTGAAATCACCGTTCTGGAGATGTAGAGATTGTGCATGCGCATGTCAGATACTAATCTAGGCTGTGTGAACCAGCCCAGGATAACCAGTGTCCTCCCATCCCCTGCATCCTCCCTCCCTCCCGCTGAGGTGCTCCCTGCCCCCATCCGGCCTGTCTGCGTGGTGCTCTTTATCTTCTTCTGCCGCTCTTTGGGCGGTAGGGACATGATGAGAGGGAGGCTTCAGGCATCACAGGTGTGCCTGCTCGGGCTTGGCCACCACTATTACTTGACCTTTGGCTGGGCACGAAGTGTGCTCACAGCACCAATCCCAAATGCCCTCTGGCATGTTTGTGTGTATCTTAACTTCAAAACCAAGTCATCCTACAGAGCATTCAACTTTGGCTGTGGTACAAAGAAATGAAACAAGACTATAAACCACATTCCAGGCTGCTGTTTTCTGTCCATCTATAGGCCATAGTTTTACCGTATTTCTTCGTACTTGAAACTCATTCTGCTATTTTAATATCAGGGTACAAACTTACAAGGGTGCATGTTCCTTAAAGGTGCAAAATGACTCTCATTCCGTTTGCTCGAATCGCTACAGAATGCTGTTTTGGTGCTTTGTATTGAGCAGGTCAAAAAAGCGGTATGGAAATGACTGGAACACAGTCTTACGAGATTGTTGGCAGATGGCTTGGTATAGATAGCGCTTCTGCTCTTCTCTCCGTACGCAAGGTTGAGAGTTACCACACTGGCCTGTTGGGTTCACGTGGGTATCCTTTCTCACAGAGTACAGAAACCCTGTGCTCTCCCCAAATGTGGGTGTGCGCAGCTCTTTGAAAGCAGAGACCTTCCTATGTACCAGATCATTTAGCCCCCAAAGAGAAGTGGCCATGGGTGTAGATAGGAGCAGAAATGGGAGGGGCTCTCTTGATCTGGCAAGCGTCCCTCCATACAAAAAGCTCTCCTGGGACAAAAAAAAAAAAAAAAAAAGAAAAAGAAAAAAAAAGAAAGAAACCTTATCTATAAAGTTACTCCCTTCATAGCACCCTGAGCTAAATGATCTTGCTTCTTTCCCTTTAGGTAGATAAAAATACAGGTCAATTTATCTAGACTCTTCCCACCTGAAGAGGAAAATAGAAAAGTAGATTGTTTGTATCATGTAAGATATATAATCCAAGGACTACCCAAACTTATATTAAATCCCCCATCACTAGCAATCTGTTCTAAAAAGTAGCTCAAGTCAAAGATGTTTAAATGACCTGGACTGCCCGAGGTCAGGGGTAGTCATTCTAGCATGCACCTTCCTCTAGGACTCACTTGGAGAGGGACAGCTGCCAATGTTGACTCTGTTGCAATGGCAAAGGTAACATGTCAGAAAATTTAAAGGGTTGCAGATCACAAATCCTTTGGAAACTGGATGTCTTACTGGGTGCTAGAATGCAAATTTAGGTATTTATTGTTGGGTAATGGAATTCATTGTTTTTTAAGAATTAGTGTTGAAACGTCACTGTCCAGTTCATTGTTTTCACATATGCACAAGCTAAATTGAAGCAAAAAGAGAATGGTTTGTATATTTGTCATACCTTTTGTATTTCTTACAATAAAAATATTGGTAGCAAATAAAAATCATAAAAACAGCCATCTTAGACTGCTTTCTTGGGAATGAATTACTGTCATTGCTCTTTTTCTTTTTACTTAATGTAAAATGAATATAATTACAGTGAGTAAAGTAACTTATAATTAAATAGCAAGTTTTAGCAGAATGTGTTTAAAACTTTTGTTGTAAGAGACTCAATTTCAGGTTTCAGATGTTTTTAGAAACTAAATAGCGGCTCATTGAGCTTAAAGCCGCAGTAACAAATGTAAGCTCTTACTAGTTGATTATGCTGAATGCTGACAGCATAAAACCGAATAAAGCATGGCAGGCCTTTCCAAAGCTTCCAGATGGGGACCATGAAAAGGTTTGTGTAACCAGCTGCTGATAACCTGGAGATGAGCAAAGGGTTCACACTGGAAGTGGTACTTGAGTGCACTCAGCCAAAAATCAATGTCTCCCAAGCATACAAGCGGAAATACTGTGCATGTGCAATGCATGCAGTGATGTAAGCACAAGCAGTAAGATTGGTGAGGCCACCCCTGGGGCCGTGGTTGTTAACATCCAGGTCATAACCTACAGAAATAAATCCAGTCTCACCACAGGATCTGGTAGCCACGTGCACGAGTAGATGCACACATGTAGATATCGGGAACTTAGATCTCACGAAATGATGCTGAGTGCCTCACTTCTCTTTTCTCTTTTATTATCCTCGACTCTGAAAACACTGGTGGCAAGCCACTAAACTGATTTCACAACCGCACTAATAGGCGGTGACTTAATGTTTGAGAACAATTAGTAAGGGAAGGTGGGTATGTGTAGGGGTCTTGAGGTGATGCTGGAAAGGTTGAATATATAAAGGGATTTTGGAATCCCATATAAAGGGATTTGGAACCAGTGAAGGGTGTTAAAGAGGAAGACAGTTTCTATTAATGTGTGTTCCTCTTCGTTCAACTGCTTATATACTGACACAGGGTGATAAGCTGATATAGTATACAACGAATCAGAAGTGTTGCCGTCTGATACAGCCCTGTCTTCATGTATGATATCAGGTACCCTTTTAAGGTTTGTTTTAGAGAGCACACGTAAGTGTGGTGGGGGAGGGGGTGGTGGGACAGTGAGCGAGAGAGAGTCTTAGGCAGACTCCCCACTGAGCGCGGAGCCTTAACGCAGGCCTCCGTCCCAGGACCCTGAGCTGAAATCAGAAGTCAGCCGTTTCATTGATGGAGCTACCCAGGCGCTCTGATACCAGGTATTTTTTAATTAGTCCTCCAGAATTCCCGGAGGAGCTCTCATTAGGACTTGCCTTAATTTTGTTTAACAGGCCCTAAATTACATTTTAAAATTTGCATGAAATATTCAGGGGGGATAATACAGAAAATCAAGATGATGATGGCTGGCTCAGTGGGAAGAGCATGTGACTCTTGATCCTGGGGTCATGAGTTCAGGCCCAACATGGGAATGTAGAGATTACTTCAATAAATAAAACCTCAAAAAAAATTTTTAAAAAAGAAATTGAAAGTTTTTAGTTTAAGGCATAACTACACGTATTTCTACAAACCGTGGGCATCTGCAGTCAGGTTTGACTAGACCATTTACATCAAAGCAGCGTACAGAACGATCCTTCACTTGGTCCCTAGCTATCTCTGCTATTCTAACTTAGAACATTCCATAAAAAGGCCAAAGGCCTTTGCCACTGATTTTGCCCTTATAAGTGTCGGCCCAGTTTTCCTGCTCTCTAGGGAAGAACTCATGGCAGGGATGGGCCCCAGGAGGTCATACTTGTTCTACAAATGCCCCTTTTTTTTGGATGTAGCAAATGGAACAACCATCATATCCCATGGCATGTGGAACCAAGAGACAGTGTGTCCATCTCTTAGATGTCTGCAAGTGCTACCTGTAAACTCAGAGCTGCAGATAGGTGTTTTTCTTGCTGTGTGCACAGGGGATCCTGAGGTGCTGGCCCAGGGAGGGAGATGGTAATGTGCAGAGGCTGAAGCCAGATAGCTTTCTGACTCGTCTTCTCCAGGCTTGGGAACTCCCCATATCCTTATAATGAAGTCTGTCTCTAGCTTCTTCTTTTTTTCCTCCATTGAACTTAGGTAGCTTGGGGAAATTTCTGTCAATTGCTGCAGAAGTCCTAGTACAGCTCCCTCTCCCCTCTACCAGTACTATAGCTTGAGGCCGCTGCTCTGCACTGTAATTAATTTCAAGCTATTGGAAAGCTAAGTGCAGGGGCGCCTGGGTGGCTCAGTAGTTGGGTGTCTGCCTTTGGCTCAGGTTGTGTTCCTGGGGTCCTGGGATTGGGCTCCCTGCTCATCAGGAAGCCTGCTTCTCTCTCTCCCACTCCCCCTGCTTGTGTTCCTTCTCTCATTGTCCCCCTGACAGATAAATAAATAAAATCTTAAGAAGAAAAGAGAGGGGCACCTGGGTGGCTCCGTGGGTTAAAGCCTCTGCCTTCAGCTCGGGTCATGATCCTAGGGTCCTGGGATCGAGCCCCACATCGGGCTCTCTGCTCCGCAGGGAGCCTGCTTCCTCCTCTCTCTTTCTCTTCCTGCCTCTCCGCCTACTTGTGATCTCTGTCAAATAAATAAATAAAATCTTTAAAAAAAAAAAAAAAGAAGAAAAGAGAGAAAGAAAAGCAAAGCTAAACTAAGTGCAAGAGTAGTGTCCTTATTTAACTGTGGGTAAAAACAATGCTAGGGGAGCCTGCACTTTTCAAATGGGAATTCCCAGAAACCTGGAGTATACAGGGGGGAGAGAATACGAAGCCACAGATAAAAAGATATACTTTCTTCAAGCATCAATTTTGCTTAAAAGAGAAAAATGGTTTTCATTGAAGAAAGACGCTTTTTTAAGTACATAAATGGTGGAACAAATGCAAAATTCAAACTTTTTAAGTAATATAGAGGCCTTCAAAGACATTTTGTGACTTCAGTAACTGCACAGAACCACCACATCACCAGACACCACCCCCGTTACAATTCACTCCTGCAGAACATCTTCGAGAAGTACTGCATCCGTATAGAGGAGACATGAGCACTGGGAATGAAGTCTTGGTATTCTAAATCCTGTACTTCTGTGATCTCCAGGAATCCTCCTTGGAAAATGACATCTATTATGACAGTGTATTCAGAAAGCTGATAAAGTCAAGTTTACTCATATTCTCTCAACACCTACTGGCCTCAGCTTTCAAACAGCACCTGATGCAAAGAGGCAAAAGTGTCCAGAGTGATGGTTTGTGACAATAGACCCTCCCTCCTGCCTGTAGGGTGTCTCTGTGATACAGTGTTATTTAACTGTGGGTGCAGCAAAAATGGCTCTCTGAAGAGGAGATGGGAGGCAATTAACATTCAAAGAGCCATCCTCCAAGTGCTAGATATTCGGACATGCCTTACAAATACAATCTTATTTCTTCAAGTCGTTCTCTCCAAGTCAGAAGTAGATGGTGGTGTCAGCTTCAAACAGTCCTAAAATAAGGTTGCACACAACAGATAAGAAAGAAATGGGGTTGGGGCACCTGGGTGGCTCAGTCGGTTAAGCAGCCAACTCTCAGTTTCAGCTCAGATCATGATCTCAGGATCATGAAATTGAGCCCTGCCTGGGGCTCTGTGCTCATAGGGGAGTCTGCCTGAGATTCTTTCCCTTCCTCTCTCTCTGCCCCTCCTCCTGCTCATGGTTGATCTCTCTTAATCAAGTCTTTTTTTTTTTTTTAATGTGATTGGATGCTCTAGGGTCTAGAGGAGTCTAAAACTGAGTGGAGGTTCAATAGTGTTGAATGAATGAGTGACTGAGTCAGACAATTTATGTGTAACTTACATGTTGACTATAAAATATCTAAAAATACAAAAACTAAAGAAAACGTGTTATTTGAAATCCTACTACCTAGATAAAACTACAGTTAATATATTGATAAATAATTCCTACATATCTAGCTTTACAAAGACACATGTTAGATACATGAATATTATTTTATACCACAGAAATGAACTGTGCCCACCCTTCAATAAGTTATGCTTTGGGGTCATTTATTTGCTTTACATAATATCCTGGATGATTTGTCATTTCAATAAGTACAAATTTACATCACTATGTAGTATGGCTGCATAGTGTGTATGCCGTTGTGTAAAAGAACTATAATTTACTTAGCAGATCCCCTGCTGATAGACATTTCTCCCCAGCCCACCCAGTTTGTTCAGTATATGAAATACTGTTTCCAGGAGCAGTACTCTGTGAATGCATCTATTTGAGCATGTCAGTTAGATGTACATCCTCTATCGGTCACTGGAAACTCACTCACTCACTCACTCAGCATTTACTGAACCTTTACTCTGTTCCAGGCAATGAGAGAGAAGCTGCTAAAACATCTCTAAGATTTTGACTTGAGCAGTTGGAAAGATCAAATTACCATTGACTGAGAGGAGAAGAATCAGAACAAAACCCTGATGTTTATAGAGAAGGAGATACAGAAAAATAAGCGGCAAAGACTAAATGGCCTTTTCTTTTTTTTAAGATTTTATTTATTTATTTATTTACTTATTTGAGAGGGAGAGAGAGCAGGGGGAAGACTAGAGGGAGGGGGACAAGCAGACTCCGCACTCAGCACAGTGCCTGTTGTGGAGCTTGATCTCAAGACCCTAAGATCATGACCTGAGCTGAAATCAAGAGTCAGATGCTTAACTGACTGAGCCACCACCGTGGCTTGCCCTAAATGGCCTTAAGAAGGAACATGTGATGTCAGATGGACATGATGTCTGGAGAATGATGAAAATTTTTTGAGGAGAATATAGTGATCATTGTGACAAATGCCACTGGTAGGTCAAAAAAAAAAAAAAAATGAGGGCTGAGAAATGACCATTGATTAAGCAATATGGAAAATATGAGTGACCTGAAAGAGAAATCCTGATGAAGTGGTGCAGGGGTAAAAAGTCCCTTTAGAGTGGATTCAGGAAGAATTGGTTGGTACATGGATGAGGAAAGTGTTAGATGTAAAATGAGAGGTACTCTCATTTTGTGTATTGTAAAAGGTGTGAGGTACAAAGTAGACCTGGTACAGTGTTGAACCTAAATAGAATTTAAGTTCAACTTACTTTCCTCTTAGGTTCAAGAATAAGCCAAGATGTCAGTTTTCAGCACTTCTATTCAATATTGTGTTAGGGATCCTAGTAGTACAATAGTCAAGAAGACAGAAGGCATAAGATTTGAATGAAAGCAAAGTTGTCCTTATTCACAGACAACATGAGAGTCTATGGAGAAAGTCCTAAAAAACCTATCAAAAAAAAAAAAAAAAAAAAGGCTACCAGAACAGGAGCGCTGGGGTGGCTCATGTTGATTAAGCATCAGTCTTGTGGTTTCAGCTCAGGTCATGATCTCAGTTTCCTGGGATGGAGCCCTGCATCAGGCTCCATGCTCAGTGGGAAGTCTGCTTGGGATTCTCTCTCTCCCTCTCCCTCTCCATCTGCCCCTGCCCCCACCCCTCTGCTCATGTTCTCTTTCTCTCTCAAATAAATAAATAAAACTTTTTAAAAATTTTAAAACTTTGTTCTTGGAAAGAAATCATTAAGAAAATGAAAAGACAGACCACAGATTGGGGAGGGGCATATTGCAAAACATTCTGGCAAAGGATTGGTATTCAGACAAATAATCCAATTTTTTAAATAAGCAAAAGATTTGAAATAGAACTTCACCAAAGAAGATAAATAAAATAAGTGCCTGAAAAAATGGACAACTACATTAGTTATTCAGGAAACACAGTTTAAAACCACAATGAGATATCACTACATACCTCCTGGAATGGCTAAATTTTTTTAATTTGACAACACCAAGTGTTGATGAGGACATGGGACAACTGAAACTCTCACCATTGATCTCAGTCATAAATGCAAAACAATACAGGATGCCATTTTGGAAAGAGTTGGGAGTTAAACATACAATTCAATCCAGCAACCCCACTGGTAGGTATTTACTTGGAGAAAATGAAAACATATGTACACACAAACACTTTAATATGAATGTTCATAGCAGCTTTATTCATAATAGGCAAAAACTGTAAACAATCCAAATGGCCATCACAGTGTCCATGAAGAAGGGAACTGTGATTTATAAATGAGTGGAATATTACACAGCAATAAAAAGGAACAACTATTGCTATGCACAGAACAGGTGAATCTCAGAAAGTATCATGATAAGTGGAAGAAATCAGACACGAAAGGATACTTCTTATTTGATTGCATTTATATGAAATTCTAGAAAACACAAAGCTAAGTGTAAGGGAACTTTTTTTAGAGAAATGAAAATGTTCTATACTTTTACTGTAGTGGTACTTACATGACTGCATTTATCAAAACTCAACAAACTATACATTTTAAACTGGTGAATTCTATTATATGTAAGCTATACCTCAAGCAAGTTAATTTTTTAAATTAAAGGTGTTCTCTTCCATTGCTAACAAAAGCCAGCCTGAAATAATTGGAGAAGAACTTTTATAGCTTGTGAGTCACCTCGATAGAGATGGAACAAGAGGAAAGTTACAGTAAAATTATCATGCATTGATTTGGTTGAAGGTCTAATGAACATCAGGAATTTTCCTTTCTGACTCACTGTACTTGGTAACTTCCACTGCCTCTGCCCTAATAATAGCACTAAGCAACAGGTTTATAAAAGGAAATGTAATTTAAGTGAATGGCTCCCTTTCACCTGGAACCGTCATCTTCCAGTAATTTGCCAAAATGACCAACACAAAGGGAAAGAGGAAAGGTACCCACTCTATGTTCTCTAGGCCTTTTAAGAAGACACAGAGTGGTTCCTTGGGCCACATACATGCCAATCTATTAGAAAGGTGATATTGTAGACATCAGGGGAATGGCACTGTTCAAAAAGGAATGCCCCACAAATGTTATCAGTGGCAAGACTTGAAGAGTCTGCAGTGTTACCCAGCATGCTATTGACATGGTTGTAAACAAACAAGGGCAAGATTCTTGCCTTGAGAATTAATGTACGTATTGAGCATATTAAGTACTCCAAGAACCAAAATAGCTTCCTGAAGTGTGTGATCAGGAAAAGAAGGAACCCAAAGAGAAAGGTCCTTGGGTTTGTCTAGAGGGCTAAGCCTGCTCCACCCGGAGAAACACACTTTGTGAGAACCAGTGGAAAGGATACTGAGCTGCTGGATCCCATTCCCTATGAATTCATGGCTGATAAGTGTAAAAAAATAAAAGAACTCAAGACTATTAAGTAAGTAGGTAAGTAAATAAAGTGAATGGCTACTTGGTTTTCATGATTCAAAATCTTTAAAAATACATATATCCTCTTTATATTTTTTACAGTGAGACATATACCTGTTTGGAGCACAAGATAATCATGCTCACTCTTTTCTCTCTGTGTAGGTAAAATTATATCCAGAACTGAATGGCAAGTGTGGAATCAGAGAAAGGGGAGCTGATTAGTTGAGCAGTTTTATAATCAAATAAATCAGAAAAGAAGGCTATCTGGTGAAAAATAATTCTTATGCCCACCGCTTCAACTCACTAATACTATTATAAAGTAACCACCAGGAAGAGTTTAGTGTGTAAACTTTTCGGAAATTTCCCTAGACATATTCAAGCATATATATATAGTAAGTTAAACCATTTGAAATTGCCATTCTTATAGGTTAGAAATTGCTGAATATCAACAATTTCATGTGGTTCAGCCAATATATCTTCTTGTTAATGCTCATGCTCTCATATTCTATATATTATTCTTCTAAAATTCTCTTAATATTGTATAGCAGCCATTTTTCTATATCAGTACATACAACTGTATATCACTTTCTAAATATCTGGATAGTTGGCCATTGCATGGATGTGCCATACTTTATTTAACCAGCTCCCTTATAATGGATATTTACCCTGTTCCCTATCTTTTACTGTTTTGCTTACTATAGTTGGATAATCACAATGACTATGTCTTCAAACATGAAAGCTCTATGCTTCCGTTTCCAGTCTAGGGTTATGCCCACTCCAACAACAAACACTTGAGTTTGTGGATTGGGTTTCTGTTGTCTCTGTTGCTGAAATTCTCACATACAATGTGAAATTCTTAGTCTTACAACAGCAATGAAAAGTATAGAATATTTATATTACTAAATTTGGATACAGATCAAGTCGGTCCAAGTGTACCTAAAGATGAATTTTTTTTGAAGATTTTATTGATTTATTTGAGAGGGAGAGGGCAAGAGAAGGAGCAGGTGGGTGAGGGAGAATCAGGGAGCCCGACATGGGGTTCGATCCTCGGATTTCGGGATCATGACCTGAGCCAAAGGAAGATGCTTAAGCAACGTAGCCGCCCAGGTGCACCAAAGATGCCTTTCGAATTAAAGTCTTTGAATGCTATTCAAGTTGAAAATCCTTCCTCCAGTGAATCATTATTAGTAGTATTAATATTAAATACTGTTACTGTTAGTATTAGACCATCATCATTTAAAGCTTTGTCTTTTATCATGCTCATGTTATTCCTTTGTTCAAAAACTTTGCCTGTAGGGGTGCCTGAGTGTCTCAGTTGGTTGAGTGTCTGACTTTTGGTTTCAGCTCAGGTCATGATCTCATGGGTCCTGAGATCGAACCCCATTCGGCTCCATGCTCAGCCAGGAAGTCTATTTGAAGATTCTGTCCCTCCCCCACTCTCTCTCTCTCTCAAAAAATTAATCTTAAAAAAAGGAAAAAGAAAGAGGGAGGAGGGGAGAAAGAAAGGAAGGGAGGGAGGGAGGGAGAGAAGAAGAAAGAAAAAACTTTGCCTGCAGAATAATATAAAACTTCTTTCCTTGGCATTCAAGGCCCTTTGCCTCCAGCTCCAGTATACGTTTCTAGCCTTGTTTTCCCTCTGTCACATGTGGTCTATGCTGTCATATCTGATCACCTTTCCTTTTACTCAGGCTGTTCCCTCTGTCTGGAATGTTCCTCCTCTTCAGCTCCTCTGTGGGAGTCTGTCCACCTTCCCAATCCAACTGTAATGCCACTTCTCAATTATCCCTCATCCCCCAAAAGTTGTGTGATATTGTAAGTAAAGCAAAGGCTCTCAAGTTTGTAACACCTGTGTTTGAAGCCCCAGCTTCTCCATTTTCTAACTATGGGACCTGAGGCAAATTTCCTTGCTTATCTTAGCTTCAGTTTTTTCTCATCTGGAAAATGGGATGTAATTGCTTAGTCATGTCTAAGCAATTTGGGAGAAGGTATAGGTCCATAGCTAGAAGGCAAATGTATTTATTAGCAGATCACACGTGTATAGAGGATGGATAAAGCATTTCGTTATTCTTCGATTGAGTTACTGTAAGTTATATTCTGAGAAGGCCAGGACTGATCCAGTCTTTATGGAGTCCACTCCGATGAGCTCCCAATAGCTCTGGCCTTCTTCATTAGTTCTACAGGTCATTTTCCTGTTTCTCTGTTCTCCCATGGGATCCCATGTGCTATCTGGAAAGTGCCATGTACATTGCCAAAAGGGGAGATATCTACAGGACACAAGAAATTTCCTGTTGAATTATAGCAGTATTATATTTTTAAAATCTCTGTACTCTGTATAACAAGCCAAAGGAACTCAAAGGTAAGAAGGAGCTAAAAAGGAAAAAACAACAACACTATATTCTTTCACCCATCTCTATCATGTTTATGATGGAGCATTGGAAATAATATATATTAAATTCCTGGAATATTAAAAGCAGTATAAATGAGCCATTTAAGGGGCGCCTGGGTGGCTCAGTGGGTTAAGCCGCTGCCTTCGGCTCAGGTCTTGATCTCGGGGTCCTGGGATTGAGTCCCACATCGGGCTCTCTGCTCGGCAGGAAGCCTGCTTCCCTCTCTCTCTCTGCCTGCCTCTCCGTCTACTTGTGATCTCTCTCTGTCAAATAAATAAATAACATCTTAAAAAAAAAATGAGCCATTTAAAAAACCACCTTACTGTTCACAGACTCTCATCTTCCTCTTGTCCATACAAAGAAGCCTTTCTTTGGTCAGACAGTCCCCAGCTTCAATCAGGGGTAATGGAGGAGGAAGAGAAACGAGACCAGAGGACAGATTCAAAGTAAAAAGCAAAATGGGTTACTCAAGAGAATGAACATCTGTTGAGGAGTAGAACCATAAACGGCTACATTTGAGAGAGTTCGTGGAAATTTTTGAGAGAAAATGGAAGCCGGCAGCAACTGTTGTGCAATGCAGTGCGTACAAGGGAAGGAGAGAGAGACAGAAATTGGGAAAGATAATTTTAAGGAGTTTTTATGTATGTAATGAATGTAAGTCTGTTTTGCCTTTTTCCAAGAATCCAAAAAAGATCCAAGTTGATTTTCAATTACTTTCTAATAACAACATGCTTAGATGGGCCCACGCGACCCAACATTAGCCATGTCTATAAATAATAAATATAATGACTCCCTCTTTGGAGCCCAGATCACCTCCCTTGAAGTTTAGTACTGTACTTCCATTATTATGAAAAATCATGTACTAAAATTGGCCCTCTGTCTGTATAGCTCCCCTACTAGGTTGTAGACAGGCCCTTTGAAGGAAGGGCTGGTGTCTTCATCGTCTTTGTGTCCTGCATCGTATCCAGCTTCCCAGTCACCTCCTCAGTGAATTGCACAAAATAGAAGTTCAACAATTAGTGTGAAATAAATGCATGTTTATGCATGTTATGTTCAATAATTCAACATAAAGTCCCATTTCTCTAGCGACATCTGTGACAGTACTGTCTTCTCCCCCACCGCTTGATGGACTCTGTTGAGGGACCCAGTCTGTCCTGGTGGTCACTTTACTGCCAGCACTTGCGCTATGTTAAGCCCATAGTAAGCACTGGAATCATCTTCGTATCCCCTAGAATGAGGATTTCGGCGCATCAGAAATGGAAGAGTGTAAAACGGTCCAATGCCGAACGGGAGTGTGTCGCCTTGGTGAGCCCGCAGTACGAGAAGAGCAGTACCCGCCTGCCCTGGCTGGGATCCGCCAGAAGGACTGAAATCCGCCGGGAGAAGCCTGGGAACCGCGGGTGATCGCAGGCGCCCGCATCTCCTCCGCAGCGGTAGGTGGCGCTGTGGCCGGGTGCGGCCGCTGGCGCCGCGCGGCGCCTCTCTCTGGGCAGGGTAGGGAGTCGGCAGAGGGACCTCCGGCGGGCCCTTTTCGGCCGCTCTCTGGCCTCTTCTCCCTCGGCGTTTGTGGGCTCAGTCCTGCACCATGGGGAAGCGGGACAATCGGGTGGTGAGTACCCGGTGGGAAAAACAGTGGGGCGGCGCGGGAGCCGGCGGCAGGAGAGCGGAGCCCCTTGCTTTTCCCGACGGGGCCTGAGGGTCAGCGGCGGCGCTTGGACCTCGAGCCGGGCGACCCAGCTCCCCCCATCCCCGCCGGCCCCAGACGCGCGTGCGCCGCGCACGCAGTTGGCGCCTTTGGGCCCCCCACTCTCCTCTCTTCTCTCTCCAGTCACCCTTTTTTCTCAACCCCGCCGCACCTTGGGTCGGTGCTTCCTGGCTCCCTTCCCTCCTCCCGCACTCGGGCTGGCGGTACCCAGTTTTTGGAGCCACAACGGCTCAAGGAATTCGTCTCCTCTTGGGTGTACGTCCGGAGTCTGAGGCCCCTGGAGGCTCCGGGACTCGCCCTCTCGTGGGGATCGTCCACCCTGGCTCCGGGCCCCTGCGGGGCGCACGCAGGTGGGATGGAGGCGTGGAGGCCTCGAGCGCGGCTCCTTTCCGTGGGCCTGCTGCGCGCCCAGTTCTAGCGGCAGGCAGCCTCCCGTTTGAGAACCAGCATGGAAGCATTTGGTTTCGTGTCCTCAGCGCTTAGCACGACCTGGCACCTAGTAGGCCCTGTGTAAGAGTGAAGGGTGCACTCAGTTGTCTTTGGAATCAGGCGTGGACTGGCGTGTCAGTTTTGGACCCTCGGGAGTTGAGTGACCAAGACGAGTTGCTTTTCTTCTCCGAGCTTCAGTTTCTTCATCTCTAAAGGGGTATCAGTGTTCTCCACAACTTTGCAAAATAGTTAAAACCGCAGAAGGCAGATGGCCAGGGAATGCTTGGCATGAAAGTTGTTGTAGTAAATGAGATAAAGGAGACACAGGAATAAGTAATAGCAGAAAGAGTAAGAAATACTTGATGGAGATTCGTGGTTCTGAAGGCATTCAAAAGAGAAGGTGCTTTTGACAAGAGGGGGAAGGAGGCGTTCTTCATGTCTGCTAGTTTGGTCTGGAAAGTCCACAGATTATAAATCAGACTGGATGGATGGTAAACATAATAGGTTGCAGCCTTACAGTTCCTGGAATTTATCTGTGACAGAGTTTTAGCCACTGAGCAGCAAAACATAAATAAATGCATTACATACATGTATGCAGTTATTAAAGTTAATATACTAAATTTAATGAACTTTTGTATTCAGTGATTATTGCCTTTTCAGGCGGGGGGAGCTGCTAAAAGAGCTTTACTTTTATGAAATGAGGGCATTTCTTATGTTCAAAAGGTGTGTTTTAATTTTATATAGCCTTCATAATCAAAGATGTCTAGGAACCACAGTGGTGAGCCTTACAAGGTTAAGGAATGACCGTAGGTCAGACCTTGTTCTGATATCCTGATTCTCATAGAGTTGAAATGGTGTTCTGCTGGAGCATCCTTAGGTTTGAGGCGTTAAGAGTGTTTCGATTCTTTAATGACTGAGGGTTTGAATGTTTAGAAATCACCAGACCTTGGATACCATTTCATACAGAGACGGAAGATGTTTTGTTTTTCTTTTACTGGGGAAAAGTGTTGGTTTACATATCCCTTTGAAGCATTTGAAACTTTTCAAATTAGCTTCATTTACTAGAACATTTTGATAACAACTCTGGGCTCTGCTTATTACTTGGTATGCTGTCATGGCACAGAGTGTTCTGGTAAGATTTTTTATTTGCACTTGAAAGGCTGTGGGAATGAAAACATGAAATCAAGAGTTAGAAGACAGATTGTCTAGTTTAGTCTCCTTGTCGCATGGAGGAGGAGATGGAACTGTATAAACTCGGACCAAAACTTGGGTCATCTGATACTAAGTTCAGTACATCGTAACTCTTGGTTTTAAATAAAAGGATTGTTTGCCTCTGAAAACAATGGTATTTTTTCTTCTTACATTGATAGTAAAATCATAGTCCTAAAGATGATAGAATTGCTTTCTAAAAAAAACTCATAGGGGTGCCAGGGTGGCTCAGTGGGTTAAGTCTCTGCCTTCAGCTCAGGTCATGATCTCGGGGTCCTGGGATTGAGCCCCACATCTCGGGGTCCTGGGATTGAGCCCCACATCCCTCTCTTCTCAGGGAGCCTACTTCCCCCTCTCTCTCTGCCTGCCTCTCTGCCTACTTGTGATCTCTCTCTCTGTCAAATAAATAAATAAAGCTTTAAAAAAAATAAAAATAAATTTAAAAAACTCATGAAGTCTACATCAAAGATTTTGTTTTGTTTTCAAAAAAGACTGCTTTGGGGCGCCTGGCCGGCTTAGTTGGCAGAACATGCTACTCTTGAGCTCAGGGTTTTAAGTTCAAGCCTCACCTTGCGTGTAGAGATTACTTAAAATCTTTTTTTTTTTTTTTTCTTTAAAGTAGACTTTACTTTTTAGAGCAGTTTTGGATTCATAGTAAAATTGAGCATTGAGTACTGAGAGCTCCCATATATTCCAGGACCAGTCATGCACAGCCTCACCTACTTTGAAAGCTGTTGCAGAGTGGTGCATTGTTAAAATTGATGAACCTGTCTTGACACATTATTTTCGCCTGTAGTCCATGCTTGACATCAGGGTTCGCTATAGGTGTTGTACATTCTTGAACAGCTTTTTTTTTAACTGAACATTTTAGTTCTCAAGATTTGTAAAGTGTTCATAAATTCATGATGGCTACTGGTTGGTTGTCCCCATTGTTTTCAGAAGTTTCCCTCATGTTCTTGTTACTTTTTGCCCTCTGAAACAGATATATCCTCTAGGTAAAAATAGGTAATCAAAGTAACAAATGAAGGTCTGCACATTTTGTTCTTGCGTCCTTTTTAGTACCTGCCCACTTACGTATTCCCTTGAGCCCAATTTGCCATCCTGAGTTTCTTTTTTAAGATTTTATTTTTTAAGGGGTGCCTAGGTGGCTAGGTGGTTTGGGCCTCTGCCTTCAGTTGAGGTCATGATCTCGGGGTCCTGGGATCAAGCCCTGCATCAGGCTTTCTACTCAACAGGGAGCGTGCTACCCCCCACCTTCCACCTACCTCTCTGCCTACTTGTGATCTCTGTCAAATAAATAAATAAAATCTTTAAGGAAAAAAAAAAGATTTTATTTTTAAGTACTCTCTACACCCGCGTGGGGCTCGATCTGGCAGCCCCTGAGATCAGGAGTTGTGTGCTCCACCGACTGAGCCTGCTGGGTGCCCCAATATCCGGAGTTTCAAAGAGATTGTTTTCTGTTACCCAAACTCATGCAGCAGTTTGAAGCCACAGACATTTCTAATTACATATGAATACAAGTGTTTGATTTATAAGATCACAGTATTTAAAGTGATTAAGTCATAGTGAGACAGTTTAAGAAATTGCATACTTTCTATATTTTAACTGATGCCTAACCATTCACCCCCTTAGTATTAAGAATATTGTTTTTCATACTGATACACAGTATGTGAAAAGGCTTTCTCTTTGTAAGAAAATTAATTCTTCTGTCTTAAAAACCTTTCTATTGTGCATAGTAAAAAGAAGCCTTGTTGCGGGTGCCCTGGGTGGCTCAGTGTGTTAAAGCCTCTGCCTTTGGCTCACATCATGATCCCAGGGTCCTGGGATCCAGCCCTGCATAGGGCTCTCTGCTCAGCAGGGATACTGCTTCCCACTCTCTGCCTGCCTCTCTGCCTACTTGTGATCTCTGTCTGTCAAATAAATAAATAAAAAATCTTAAAAAAAAAAAAAAGGCATTGTTGTTTATTGTTTGCGAGCATAGACCATCAAGTGTTTTTGCAAAGGAGCCTAACACGGAAGATGCACTTAATAAATACCGCTGTTACAATTGAAATAAATAATTGAGATATGTGGGATGTACTTATGCAGGCTAAGGGTAGTGTTTATGGTCAAAAGCTTGAAAGTTAAACCTTATTGCATAGACAGATAGCTCATGTGATAGTACCATAAGTCGTCTATAATTAATAGCCTTAGCATGTGAATATATTACTTTACTATTTAATTTTCCCCTGAAAAGTAAACCCTAAGACAGACTGGTATGTACTTTGGGGAAGCAGTTTCACAATAGACATAAGGCACATAGAAATGTTAATTGATGTAATTTTAAGGTACATGCTAGAATATTTGAAGACTGTCAAACGTGGTAAATGTGTTATGATTTTTTTTTTTTTTTAAGTAGGCTCTATGCCCCAAATTAGGCTTAAACTCATGACCCCAAGATCAAGAGTCAGATCAAGAGTAGCATGGCTCGGGGCGCGTGGGTGGCTCAGTGGGTTAAAGCCTCTGCCTTCTGCTCAGGTCATGATCCCACGGTCCTGGGATCGAGCCCCACATCGGGCTCTCTGCTCAGCGGGGAGCCTGCTTCCTCCTCTCTCTCTCTGCCTGCCTCTCTGCCTACTTGTGATCTCTGCCTGTCAAATAAATAAATAAATAAAATCTTAAAAAAAAAAAAAAAGTAACATGCTCTATTGACTAAGCCAGCTAGATCCCCCACAATTTTTTTTTAATTAGAGTGAGGGGCACCTGGGTGGCTCAGTGGGTTAATTAGAGTGAAAAGTTGCCACTGTACTCAACTTTTACTTGAAGACAGTTCAGCCCTCTGAATTGGCAGCATTGTGGTTAAATTTTTTTCATTCTGTTTACCTTTAATATTGTAATGATTTTTGTATGTAGTTTTTTTTTTCCATTTTGTTTTTCTTTTATAAAGGTAGTGGGTTGTTGTTGTTGTTGTTTTTAATCTCTCCAGTGTATGAAATGATGAAAGTGAACCTTGCCCTGTACATTTTGGTACATCTGGATTTTTAAAAAAATTTTATAGCTGTTTATTAAGATGGTATCTTGGTTTTTGGTAACTTGCTTTTGCTTTTCATTTGAGAAATCTTGGACATCTTTCCATATCAGTAACTGTAGATCTACTCTTTTTAGTGGCTGCATAGTATTGATTTTGAGGGTATACTTTATAATGCATCTCAGTTTGATAGCTCTTTGTGTACTTTCCATTTTCCCTATTTTAGTAATTTAGTTTTGAACATCCTTGTATATGTTTGCATTCTTTGGAAATGAACAGTTTTTACAATTTTAAGCTTAAGATAATTTATTCTTAACTGCTACTAAAATTATGTCATGGTGCCAAAGAAATGAGAAGATGTTAGATGGACAAATAGATAATCTCCCATTGTAAAAATGATGAGCTTGGCTTTGCACATTGTACCTGCTTCTGGTTGTTAGGATTGTCAGGGTCATTAGTAGGGCTAGCAACTCTTCTATTGCTGCCTCCGTTGGTTGTCATATTTCCACATGAACTGAGTGAAATTCTTAGCAGAGGCAGTTGAATGAAATATTTGAGAACATAACTGTTGATGTAAAACATGTCACTATATGCCTCTCTGTAAAGAGAGTTGAATTTAATACTCACATCTAGCCCTGATCCTGTAAACATCCCTGACATTAAGAGCTCTAGCATTAGTTCCTGCCTGTAAGAAAATTATGTTAATGGATTTTTCATCCCAAGTAATTAGTTAGGCAGTATCCAGTTGAATGGAAGTAGTTTTCAGTATGTGTTATTTATAATGGTTTTATATTGTTTGTTCTGCCAGAGAAATCTGGAAATATATAACCCATATTTGTTATTTGGCAAACATTGGTTATTTTCGCAGGTTTTGCTAAATAAAATGCAACAAATACATTAACATCCTTTCACTTCCTTGTGAACATTAAGTAATGGGTTTAAGGCCTTAAAATCAACTTTGGTAGTAGTGATTTTCAACCACAATTCTTTTTATTTAAAAAGTGGAAGAAAAAAATAAATTTTTTTAAAAACTGGAAGAGTTTTGGGGCACCTGGGTGGCTCAGTGAGTTAAGCATCCAACTTTTGATTTCAGCTGAGGTCATGATCTTGGCATTGTGGGATCCAGCCCTGTGTGGAGCTTCGTGCTCAGCGCAGAGTCTGCTTGTCCCTCTACCTATGCTCCTCCCCAGCTCACGCTCTCTTTCTCAAATAAATAAATGAAATCTTAAAAATAAGTAAATAAATAAAAGAGTTTTTGTAAATGCTTATTGGACTGGGTTAAATTTCTAAAACCAGAGGTGGCTGGGTGGCTCAGTTGGTTAAGCATCTGCTTTCAGGGGCCTCTGGGTGGTTCAGTGGGTTAGGCCTCTGTCTTCGGCTCAGGTCGTGATCTCAGGGTCCTGGGATCAAGCCACGCATCAGGCTCTCTGCTCAGCGGGGAGCCTGCTTCCCCCTCTATCTCTGCCTGCCTCTTTGCCTACTTGTGATCTCTGACAAATAAATAAATAGAATCTTTTTTTAAAAAAAAAAAAAAAAAAAAAGCATCTGCTTTCAGCTCAGGTCATGATCCCACGGTCCTGGGACCAAGTCCCACATTGGGCTACTGCTCAGCACGGAGTCTGCTTCTTCCTCTGCCCCTTCTCTCTCTCTCGTGCACTCTCTCTAATAAATCTTTATTTTTTTTTAAAGATTTTATTTATTTTTTTGACAGAAAAACACAGCAAGAGAGGAACACAAGCAAGGGGAGTGGGAGGGGGACAATAGGCTTCCTTAGGAGCAGGGAGCCCTGTGCAGGGCTCAATCCCAGGACCCTGGGAACGTGAATGTGAACTGAGCCACACAGGCATTAAAATAATTTTAATAAAACAACATCTCTTTGTTAGATACTGTCATTAACAAAGAAGCCTGCTTTATTTTGTCTGGATATTTTTTTGAAAAAAGCATCTAAAAATGTGGTTTTTGTGCTATAATAAGTGCAATATACATAGCATAATTCGATTTGGGGTGTTCTTTATTGTGGAGAAAAAAACATAACAAAGTTCACTGTCTTGGCCATTTTTAAGTGTTTAAGTCCGTGGCATTAAGTTCATTCACACTGTTATGCAACTGTTGCCACTGTCCATTTCCAGAACTTTTTCATCATCCCAAACAAGAAGCTCTGTACCCATTAAATAATAACTCCCAATCACCTATCCCCCGCAGCCCCTGGAAATCCCTTTTTTCTTTCTGTCTCTATGAATTTGCATATTCTAGGTACCTCATATAAGTTGGACCATATAAGATTTGTCATTTTATGTCTAGAATGTTTCTCTTAGCATGTTAGCAAGGTTCATTCATGTTGTAGCCTATTAAGAATTTCATTTCTTTTTTCTTTTCTTTTTGTTTTAAGTGGGGGACGGAGGGAAAGAAAGAATCTTAAACAGGCTCCAGGTCCAGTACAAAGCCAGATGCAGAGCTCAGTCTCATGACCCTGAGATCAGGACCTGAGCTGAAATCAACAGTCACATGCTTAACTGACTGAGCCACCCAGGCTCACAAATGTCATTTCTTTCTGAGGCTGAGTAATACTCCATTTTGTGTATGTGCCACATTTTGTTTATCCATTTATCAGTAGATGGATATTTGGATTGTTCTCACTTTCGGCTGTCATGTATAATGCTGCTGTGAACAGGAGTGTACAAGTATCTGTTTGAATCCCTGCTTTCAGTTATTGTTCAGTTCCACTTAGAGTTGGAATCGTTGGATCGTCTGGTCATTCTCTATTGAACTTTTTGAGGAAACCAACTTTTCCATGACAGCTGCACCCTTTTATATTCTCACCAGCAATGTGTAAAGATTGCAGTTTCTCCCTCTTTCTGACAGCATGTGTTATTTTCTGGTTTTGACAATAGTCATCCTAATGGGTGCAAGGTGGCATCTCATTGTAGTTTGATTTGCATTTCCCCAGTGACTGGTGAGTTGAACGTCTCTTCATGTGCTCTTGGACATTTGAATATCTTCTTCGGAGAAATGTTTATTCAGGTCCTTTGCACATTTACTGGGATCATTTGGGTTTTTTGCTGTTGAGTTGTAGGATTTCTTTATGCATTCTGGATATTCATTCCTTATTAAATGTATGAGTTGCAAATATTTTCTTCCATTCTGTGGATTGTCTTTTCACTCTTTTGGTAGTGTTCTTTGATACACAAATGTTTTAATTTTTATAAAGTCCTCTTTATCTGTTTTTTTTTTCTTTTGTTGTCTGTGCATAATTTAATTTTTTGGTGTCAGCAGTTGGCAAGTCAAATTGCCATCAGCATGGCATAGTACTTTCTGAGATAAAAGATACAGTAGATTAAGCAATAAATTTAAAGTTACATCTTTAGGGGCACCTGGGTGGCTCAGTGGGTTAAAGCCTGTGCCTTCGGCTCAGGTCATGATCCCAGCGTCCTGGGATCGAGCCCCGCATTGGGCTCTCTACTTAGCAGGGAGTCGGCTTCCTCCTCTCTGCCTGCCTCTCTGCCTACTTGTGATCTCTGTCTGTCAAATAAATAAATAAAATCTTAAAAAAAAAAAAAAAAGATCTTTAACTTCTTCACAACTAAGTTTCTTCCTTTGCCAGTGAGCATAGTGTTACAGTCTTACAGGGTTATCGGGCTTTAGGAGAAGACATTATAAAGTAATCTTACAGTAAGAAAGAGGTATCACTATTATTTTCATTAAATCTCTGGTGAAAAACATTTTTTTTCTGTGAAATAGCGATATTACTCATCTCCCAAACTTGTGAGACTTAGTAGACCATTAAATTTATTTTTTATAACAAAAATTTGGTTAGTCAGATTATTCATGCTTAGTTAGACATAGTATGCATTTATAATAAAGCATGCTTGGTGAGTAAATGAGCATTTGCATTTTTATTTTTTTAATTGAGTTAATTTTATTCTTTCCTCAAGGCCTATATGAATCCAATAGCAATGGCCAGATCAAGGGGTCCAATCCAGTCTTCGGGGCCAACGATCCAAGATTATCTGAATCGACCAAGGCCTACCTGGTATTTGTAAAACAATTTAGACATTTATAAGGTTTTCGTAAATTTTTTTAAAGGTTACTGTTACAACTCTTACTGCTTGCAGATCAGCTGTCACAAACATAATTTTTGAAGTGATGTTCATAGGTGCTTTCTTGTCAGTGTATGAAACACATGCATCATGCATAACTGTAAAGCAAGTATTTGAGAACCCACCATCCTGTATAGCTACCAGATAACCTTTCATACCGTTCTCTTCTCTACCTCTAAAGAGGTAGAAGGACTCCCAGATAGATGTACTTTTGGATAAGTTTATTACAGAGTGTACCAGCCACAGTCGACAAAGGGAAAAGGAGCATGGGGTGAAGTCTCGGGGAGACTAGGCTCAGACTTGTACGGCTTTTTCTCTTGTGGAATCACATAGGATGCATTTAGAACCTCAGCAATGAGTTGTCTTAACACATATGAGATGTTGCCAACAAGGGGAGTTTGTGAGAGAGACTCCGTGTGCCCAGGGCTTTTATTGGGGACTGGTCAGCCTCTGCCTATCAGGTGTCAAAATTCCAGACTCCCAGAAGAAATGCAGGTGATCACCTTCAACAGTAGTATTCGTACAGTGAGCTACTCTTACGAGGGAATGGTAAGGACCTTTCCAGAATCCAAATTCCCAGATGCCAGCCAGGGCTAAACTCGTAAATGGGCCTTTCTAGGAATAAGCTGTCAGGCATGCTGTATCAACTCTTCTGTCCAGTATGTGAGGTGCATTATAAAATTAATGTTTAGTATAAAAATAGTAGTTTAAATAGACTTTAGCTCACCCTAACACTGAAACTACTAGCTTTGGGAATCGAAGCAGAATTTATACCGTCCTCAAGCTTCCCTTCTTTTTCTGTAAAATAGGAGTAATAATACTGTGTTTTCTCACAGGATTATTAGGATTAAAGTAGCATGTATTAAAAACAGTGCCACTTGTATGTAAGTGCTCAGATGTTTGGTGTATTAGCTCTTAAAATCCATACTTAGAAAAGGAATGATCAGTGGTATCTGACAGAGTGTATTCATAATATTTGATTAAGGAGGATGTGAGCAAAATAATTTTAAACATATCAACACTGAAATGGAGGTTTATTAGGATATTAAGAAATTTTTATTTATGAAATTTTTGTTCTGTTTGTAAGCATCCACCTCTAATAGGAATTGCTTGAAAACTTACTTATTTCCTATTTTTTAAGGGAAGAAGTGAAAGAACAATTAGAAAAGAAAAAGAAAGGCTCCAAGGCATTGGCTGAATTTGAAGAAAAAATGAATGAGGTTTGTAAATAGTACTTGTTTGAAAAAATAGGCACCCTAAATGTATGATTTCTTTAAAATAAAAAGAGGAAAACCATATTACTAATTTATGTCATCTTGGGTTTTCTAAAATTGACTTCTCTTTAGCTTCCCATGCCCCCGTGTGCTCATATTACCCTGAGATTTCCATGATGTTTGCCTGTTTTGATTACAAACGTGTGTAGTATTTCAGCTACAATGTAGATTAATTCAGGGTTGCCTAGCTAGCTCATTCAGTAGAGTGAGCAACTCTTGAACTCAGGATTGTGATTTTGAGCCCCCATGTTGGGTAGAGAGATTACTTTAAATCTTTTAAAAATATATATGGATGGATGGATAGATAAATTCAGCTTTTACTGTCTGGAAATAGAATCTAACCATCTTCGTTAAAAAGAAAAAGTTCTCAGCCTCACTGATAATACTGACTACTCCTCTCAATATATAGTGTAGAACTCCCACTCTTTAATACCCTCTTCGAGAAGGGCTAGTGGGGCCAGGTGCCTGGGTGGCTCAGTCAGTTAGGTGGCCAACTCTTGATTTCAGCTCAGGTCATGATCTCAGGGTCTAGGGATTGAGCCCCATGTCAGGCTTCAGGCTCAGCGGGAGTCTGCTTATCCATCTCCCTTCCCCTCTATCCCTCTCCCTGCTTGCATGCACAAGCACTCTCTCTAATAAATAAATAAAATAAATAAAATCTTTTTTTTTTTTTTTTTTTTTTTTAAAGAAAAGAACTAGTGTGGCTGGTGCCTGCGTGGCTCAGTGGCTTAAGCGGCTGAGTTGATTTTGGCTCAGGTCACGATCTCAGGGTTGTGAGATCGAGCCCCACCTCAGACTCCATGCAGAGTCTGCTTAAGATTCTCTCTCCCTCTCCTTCCCACTCTCCACCCCACCTCCACTCATGCTCTCAAAAGAAGGAAGGAAAGAAAGAAAGAAAAGAGCTCGTAAAGGAGAAAAGAGCTAGTAAAGGGTCTTTTGGTGACAGGGTTCTGGCACCTGTACTTTTCCCTGTACTTAGAGGCCAAGATGGTGAGAGGTAGTAGAGGACAGAGGAAAGGAAGTAGTGGCTGTCTATATCAGGTGTATTACAAGGGGATAGATAGCCTCTGATGGTGTTTATAACCTTTTTGCAGAACTGGAAGAAAGAACTAGAAAAACACAGGGAGAAGTTACTAAGTGGAAGTGAGAGCTCATCCAAAAAAAGACAGGTAATGCCATTTGAGCTTAATGCTGTTTTTAATGTCCTATCTGGGTTTTCATAATCTGTGTACTACTGTCAATAGATAATTTTAAAAACTCACATCAACTTATTTAGATTTGTACTTTTATTTGTTTGCTTTTAGAGAAAGAAAAAAGAAAAGAAGAAATCTGGTAGGGTGAGCAAAAGTTTTCCATTTTTCTAAATGTTACAATTAAGAGCCTACAAGAAAAGTAAGAATAATTTTTATGATCTGTATGTTAACTGTAAATGAGTCAAGGAGTCTTGAAGTCCTTTAGTAGTTATGGGTGGGTTTTATTCTATTAGCAGTATAAAGAAAAGCACTTACCTCCTTATATCCTGGTAACTTTATTGCTGTCAGGGAGAGAAAGAGGGAACATTGATTACCATTGGCATATCTGACATTACTTTGTTGAGCCTTTTTCGTGTATATGAGGGAGTGTGGGGAGTGTGATATTTGACATTTTAATATTTAAGGCATCTGAGTAGATCTCTCAGACCACTAGATTGATTTCGTTAAGTATTTGAGAGACTTAGTGATAAGAAAAATAATTCCTGCATCTCACAAGCTTTAATTATTTTGTGCTTGGTCAAGTATTCATCTTCTTCTTCATCAAGCTCTGATTCTTCCAGCAGTTCTTCAGATTCTGAAGATGAGGTAAGACTTGCCTGTAATGGTTTATGAAATAATAATCTCTAGGTTTTGTTTTTTTTTAATGACAAGAGGAAATCCATTATGAAATACCTGTTAGAAACTTTGGCTTCCAGGTTTTGGTTAATTATCCATAACTGAGAGCACTGATATGAATAAATAACTAGATATTTAAGTATATATTTAAATATAAATATATATATATATTCCTAAATTTGTCTTATTCTCTTTAAAAACATCAGTAAAAGAAATGGAGTCTAAAAATCTAAAATGCTATTTGACTAGATACTAGAGGTTACATGTGATTTAAATTACTTGACTTTTTTTATAAAGCAGGAAGGTTAATATAAGTTACATTTTAAGCATTACTTATGAATGGGGCACCTGGCTGGCTCAGTCAGTAGAGCACATGACTCTTGATCTTGGGTTTGTGAGCTCAGGCCCCGCATGGGCATAGAATTTGATTAAAAAATTATTAAGTAAAACATGCACTTGCAAACTGGTTCTTTCATTTAAGCTTTGTTCATTGATAAAGTTTTGGTATTAATAAAATGCATCGATTATATTTTTGAAAGAGAAAGCAAATGTTTCTAAAAATGTTTTATATAGGACAAAAAACAAGGAAAAAGGAAAAAGAAAAAGAAGAACCGTTCACATAAATCTTCTGAAAGCTCCATGTCAGAAACTGAATCGGACAGTAAGGTAAAATCAGCAACATTTTGGATAACAAACACATTTTTTTCCCCCTTTTAGATCATCCTGTCTTAAATTGCTGTCAGTTTACAAATGAGATGCTATTTTTTGTACTTTGATGGACTGTGCCACTCAATTGATAAACTTAATATCTTATATATGGGATTTTACTGTTTTCTAAATACTTCCACGTATGCCTTCATGTCTCAGCATTTCCATGACAGCTTTTATAATAAACATGGCAGACATTATTTTTCCCATTTTCATATAGAAGTGAGAGTTCAGAGGAAAAAACATACTCTACTATCTGGTCCAGTGTCCTTTCCATTATACCTAATCTGCTCTGTATGTCCAGAACTGTGAAACATAATTGGCTCTGAAACATGTGTGGTAATAAGAAATACATGCAGGTTGCAATAGCAGTGTAGATTCCTAGGCCTCATGTCGAGAGAGTCTGATTTAGTAAGTCTGCTTTAGGTTCAGAAGTCTACATTTTTAACATTTGTCCCCTGTGATTCTGATACAGGCCTGTCTTTGGACCACAGTTTTACAAACACTGTTCTAAAACCCTAGGAGAACAAAGCAACTCGTTTGGGGGCAGATCTCTACTTGTCCTAGTATGATTTCTTCTGACAAAATGCCTGACATCTAGAAAGTTGTTAGTAAATGTGGTTTTCTCTTTGTCTTTTAAGACAGACGAGTCCGTCTAATATGGATAGTTAATCTTTGTCAGATGCCTAGTATGTGTTAGGCACAGTTCTGAGCACTTGACATGTTAGCTTAATTCTCTCAACAATCCTCATTGATTTTATGGATGGGGAAGACTCAGGGACGTTAATGGCTAAAACTGAAAGAATCAGAAGCAGAAATTCTCACCTTTCCTCCTTATAGGGAGAGTAGGAAAATCAAAATTAAATTACATAGAATAGTATTAATAGTATCACTTTGGAAAGCCAGTTGCTTTTTGCTAACCGTAAGACAAATGAAAGGTAACATTAACATTGCATATTCAACAGATTTAAGAACTAGATAAATTTTGGGGGGGATTTCTGAGGACAGTGTGAATGAGAACCTCAGTGCGTATGACCACCACAGGCAAAAATAAGCAAATGGCATTAAGTCTTATTTTAAAAGAAACCCTGTGGTTATTACAGACAATGTCTATCATTTTTGGTATACATAGATTTGATATACAACCAGATAAAGAAAGAAGCCTTGGGGCGCCTGGGTGGCTCAGTGGGTTAAGCCTCTGTCTTCGGCTCGGGTCATGACCTCAGGGTCCTGGGATGAGCACCGCATTGGGCTCTGCTCAGCAGGGAGCCTGCTTTCTCCTCTCTCTCTACTTGTGATCTCTCTCTCTCTGTTAAATAAACAAAATCTTAAAAAAAAAAAAAAAAAGAAGCCTTATTGCCTTACAAGCATATACATATATATGTGACATACATTTCCCTTATTTTCAGAATAAAGTTCTGGTATTGAAATAAACTTTTTTCAGTCCTAGAGCAAATCACCTTTTTGCTGTTTTTGTCCTTACGCTCTCTCTCTTACATTTCAAATTGATATGTATATATATGTTTGTTTGTTTAGGATAGTTTAAAAAAGAAAAAAAGGTCAAAGGATGCAACTGAGAAGGAAAAGGTAATTATAATTTTATTTTAATCTATCATAAAATACTTCATTTATTTCTAGAAATTAACAGTAATGTGTTCTTCCTTTTAATTTTAAGAAATTTCTTTTGCTTTTATAGCATTTTGTGTTGACTTAAGGAAATTATTTATTGAATTCATTATCAAAGGTTAAAAAATCAGAAAATTGGGGCACCTGGGTGGCTCAGTTGGTTAAGCCTCTGCCTTTGGCTTGGGTTATGATCCCGGGATCCTGGGATGGAGCTCCGCATCAGGCTCCCTGCTCAGTGGGGCTCAATATCCTCTCCCTCTGCCATTCCCCCTTCTTCTCTCTCTCTCTCAAATAAATAAAATAAACAAAATCTTAGAGAAAAATCTTTTTCTGTTCTTAAAAACCTAAAGAAAGCAATTATTGATGAAAGGAAACTATAGACCAGAGTTACTATATTTTACTCAGTATTTTTATATATTTTTTTAAACTGAAGTATAATTTACATAATATGCTATTAACCATTTTAAAATTACAATATGGAGGAAGGAATATTGTGTATGTACAGTGTTGTGCAGTGACCAGCTCTCTAGTTTAAAAACTTCATCACCCCCTTAAAAACAACCCATACTCTAACTAATTCCCATTCTTCCTTCCCCTGCATCCCCTGGTAACTTCTAATCTGCTTTTCAGCTCTGTGAATTTACATATTCTGGATGCATTGTTTATTTTGTTTTGTTTTATTGTTGTGAATCAAAAGTAGGAACTTCAGGGGCACCTGCAGTCTCAGTCATTGTACCATGGGACTCTTGATCTTGGTTGGGGTTGTAGATTTGAGCCCCATGTTGGGTGTAGAGATTACTTAAAAATGCACTTATTTATTTTAAAACAAAGGGAATTTATTGGAATTAAACAATCCTGCTTGCTATTTATGAATCCGGTATAGGAGGCAAATTATCCTTTGTGTTTTTTACATAGAATAGTATTAATAGTATCACTTTGGAAAGCCAGTTGCTTTTTGCTAACGGT
The DNA here is from genome assembly GCF_002288905.1 of Enhydra lutris kenyoni. NCBI lineage: Eukaryota > Metazoa > Chordata > Mammalia > Carnivora > Mustelidae > Enhydra > Enhydra lutris. Next base: position 4,625,544 of record NW_019154100.1, on the reverse strand, counting down.
AAGACAAATGAAAGGTAACATTAACATTGCATATTCAACAGATTTAAAAAAGCTTACCATGAAACCCTCACACTGCTTCTTCCCCCACCTCTTTTTTTAATTTTAACTTTACCCACAAATACTTGGTATTTATCTTTAAAATATAAGACCATGTTTAAAAATTAAACAGTACTATTGCATATTAACATTTTCACAATAATTTCAAATACAATAAAAGCATTTCAAAATGTCCTCCTTTTTCATAAAAATTTTTTATGGTTGATTTATGTCATGATCCAGGCAAGTTCTAAGATGGCATCTGATTATTAAATCTCATAAGTCTCCTTTAATTTATAACTTTTCCCCCCTTTTAAAATTTTCCTCTTGAAATGTATTTTTTAAGAGAACAGTAGAGTTTCCTATATTCTAGATTTTGCTGATTGCTTCCCTTCCCTCACCTTTTTTTTAGACTAGAACACTGACGTTCTTTTATAGACTGTACAGCTTAGGTCTGATTTTTTAGTAAGAACCACCCAACAAGTAGGTGGTTTTGGTTCTACATGGAAGAGCTTCAGTAGAAGCTTTCACACAGCGCCAAGAGCTGGCCAGGCTAATCCCCTCGTAGCTGTGCTGGGCAATGGGTGTGCAGCTGGGGTGAGGCTTGCCTTATGGGGGGCAAGTTGAAGAATGATTCTCTCCTGGGTAGTCTTGACCAGGACACTGTGGACCACAGAGAGAGAGATGGAGATTTGGGACAGGTCTGGGTCCCCCCCCCCAGTATCATTTAAAGGCAGTCATATAATATGTCACTTGGACATAGTAGACTTGGGGGAGGGGAGGGAGAGAATCTTAAGCAGACTCCATGCTGAACATGGACCCAGAGCCGGGCTTGATCTCATGACCCTAAGATCACGACCTGAGCCAAAACCAAGAGTGGGACACTTAAGCGACTATGATACTAGGCGACCCAGGAGTTTCATATTTTGGATACTACTCATCTTTTATACACATAATGAACATTTTTTTGGCCCATGGCTTCTCTTAATCTTGTTTAGAATGTCTGTTACAATTTTAAAAGGGTATAATTGTTCTCCCTGGGTAATATATTTTTTTTTAAGTTTTTTATTTTAATTCCGGTATAGTTAATGTAGAGTGTTACCAAAAAGGGTGTAATTTTAAGGGGACCAGGGTGGCTCAGTCCTAAGCATCTGACTCTCAGCTCTGGTTCAGGTCATGATCTCAGGATCCTGGGATTGAGCCCTGCCCTGGGCTCTGCACTCAGCAGGGAGTCCACTTGAGGATTTTTCTCTCTCCGTCTCCCACTGCCCCTCCCCCAGCCCATGCTCGTGTGCTTTCTCTGCCTCTAAAATAAATCTTTTTTTAAGAGGGTGTAATTGTAAGTCATATATCAGTCATTGTTTTCAACTCATTTTTAAATTGTGAAAATTTAGTGTAATAACTAACAGTGGAAGAAAATATCCCATTTCTTTTTTTTTTTTAAGATTTTATTTATTTATTTGACAGAGAGAGATCACAAGTAGGCAGAGAGGCAGGCAGAGAGAGAGAGGAGGAAGCAGGCTCCCTGCTGAGCAGAGAGCCCCATGCGGGACTCCATCCCAGGCCCCTGGGATCATGACCTGAGCCGAAGGCAGAGGCTTAACCCACTGAGCCACCCAGGCACCCGAAAATATCCCATTTCTAACAGTAACAAAGAATATATAGGAAAAATTTGAAGAACTGATCAGGACTTATTTGAAGAAAATTATGCAAATCTATTCAGAAAAGCACGTGAAGATTTAATAAACGTTCCTGGGTATGACTTACCCTAACTAGATGTTAAGTATTTTTTAAGCATCAGACAGTGTGGTATGGTAAGGAATGGGGCGGGGAGGAAGCAGTTGAGCAGTGTAGAGCCCAAGTAAAAACTTGTAAGTATTTGTGGGTTTAATGTATGATAAAAGTGGCTTTTCTTGGGAAGCCTGGGTGGCTCAGTCATTAGGCATCTGCCTTCAGCTCAGATTACGATCCTGGGGTCCTGAGACTGAGCCCGTGTCCAGCTCCCTGCTCAGTGGGAAGCCGGCTTCTCCCTTTCCCACTCCCCCGCTTATGTTCCCTCTCTTGCTGTGTCTCTCTCTGTCAAATAAATAAAATCTTTAAAAAAAAAAAAAAGACTTTTCTTAGGACAAAATGATTAGCCAGCTGGAAAGTATAAAACTGGACCCTCAAGGCCAAATAAATCACAGATAAGTCAGTTTTAAATGTATGAAAGTATAACTAGAGAAAAACAGGGGTGAGGGTGACTGTAATATTGGCGTAGGGAAGACCCATGCCTCAAAACTCAAAACACTTTGACCACATAATTTTAATACTTAATGACAAAAAGAGATCACAAAAAAAAAATCAATAAATCATGAATAAAATTTAAATATAATGAACAGATTTAGGAAAAACTACTAGAAATACATAATTAAAAACTAATCTTTATTAATTTGAAAATTGATACTTCACTTACACAGAAAAAGTAAAATCCGTGTTTAGGCAGTTCTAAAAGAAAATATGGACTGTATTCCAGTAATCTTGAGATTTATATGATTGATAAAATCCTGAAACAGAGGTTTCTTGGTAAAGTGTGATTCCTAAAGGAGTGAAATAAACCATTAGGGGTGGGGGGTGGGAGAGTAAGTAAATCATTTGGGTAAAAGCTACTTTGGTCTTTGATTTAGACATTATTAGGTAAAGATTTTTGCATTCATGTACCCTTCACTCCACATCAACTTTTTTTAATAGCAAATAGCCCCTATGTATAGCTGCCATCCAGAAAAACATGGGTTAAGTAAATTGTGGCATATGCTTTCAGTGAATATCAGAGGCAGCCGTAAATGATGATGTAGTTGGCATGGAAGGATTGGATGACAAGAGCAGGTTCCAAATAGCAAGTATCTATATAAAGTTATAAATGTACACATAGCGAGATGTTTCCAAAAATCTTCATGATGTTTAATCTCTGGTAGCAGGGTTCAGGTGAATTTGCTTACAGTGAGCATTTATCATTTATAACAAAATTATAAACATATTTGCAGAAATAAAATTAAATCACCTGTAATACAGATCACTATTAGTTTATTTTCTATGTGATCTTTTGTTTAATCTTCAAAATTGGCTTCCTGGTATATAAAGTTTATATATTTTTTCTGTACAATTGGGTAGTGAGTATTTTTTTTCATTGTGTGGGGTATTTTTTTGTCTTGTTGTATAAACTATTCAGACATACAGAAAAAGTATATGGAAAATAACAAAATGACAACCAGCACATCCACTGTGAAGTTTTAATAAATCTTAACATTGGGGTGCCTGGGCCCAGTCAGTTGAGCGTCCCAACTCTTGGTTTTGTTTCGGCTGAGGTCATGATCTCAGATCTGGGATCAAGCCCCACCTCTGGCTCCACGCTCAGTGGGGAGTTTGCTGCCCCCTTTCTCTCTCTCCCTCTTCCCCTCCCCACCATTTGTTCTCTCTCTCTCTCTCTCTCTCTCTCTCTCTCTCTCTCTCTCAAGTAATAAATCTTTTTTAAAAACCTTAACTTTTGCCATACTTCCTTCAGGTGTTTTGAAATGTTTATTCCTCAGTATATATATTTAAGTCCCTAAGTACTCCTCTAGTCTCTCTTCTTCCCCAGAATTATATGTTTTCTCATCATTAAAAATACTTAGAGATGAAGATTATTTTAATGTGAATTTAACACTCGTAATGCATGAAAGGAATTATTACTGTGTAGAGATCTTTTTAGATCACAAATAATTACCCATTGTTTTTCTTTTTTGCAGCACTAGGCCTGTCTGATCCAACACTGGGTAGAAACAAAACAGAATACAAGGGACTCAAATCTTATACCATCTGTAGGGTCTCTTAAGACATGTTAGAGTTTAATTAAAATCAGAGGGCACTTGGCTGGCTCAGTTGGAAGAGCATCCGACTCTTGATCTCATGGTCATGAGTTCAGGCCCCACATTGGGTATACGCATTACTTAAATAAATAAACATTTTTTTAAAAAAAGAAAATAAGGATATTACATCTCAATTTACATGTAATTATCTCTTTTCAGGCTATTTAATAAAAATTACTTTGTTGGAATTAAAGACTGAAAATTGGTAAATATCATCAATTTAAGACATTTCTAAAATGCTATAATAAGAGATGAGGAAGGACATTATATCATACTCAAAGGGTCTGTCCAACAAGATCTAACAATTTTAAATATCTATGCCCCTAATATGGGAGCAGCCAACTATAAGACATTTCTAAAATGCAAATTTTTTTGTGTGATAATTGGAAAATTGTTAATTAGAAACAAAACTTGCGTGGCATAGCCTTACATCTTTTTGAGTCAAGGTACATGTATTTATTTTTCTTAGGACATTAAAGGACAGAGCAAAAAGAGAAAGATATATTCTGAAGATAAACCTTTATCATCTGAGTCCTTATCAGAATCAGATCATATTGAGGAGGTAAGTTCACTTTCTTCACTTTAAAATGTTTGTTTTTAATAAATACAAATGAATAAAAAAGAAATACTTCATGAATATTCCATTTACTCACTTCTCTAGTATGTGCACTGTGAAAAAGAAATGGAAGTTCCATTTCAGAATGATTTTTGCATTTTCTAGAAGTTGATTATATAGCTAATATGGTAATTAACCATATTTACAAATCTCTATTCTGAGCTATTTTATTTTTCTTCTAATAGTTACTTTTTCCTGTACTAGTATTTTGATTACATCACAGATGTTGTTTGATGTGTACTGTATTGAAACCCAGCATTCCCTTGTTTTTGTTTGGAGCTATTACTAGTGAGGGAGGAGAATAGTGATGAGATAGAACAGAAATGTTGGCATGATCTTTTTCCCTATCTATAAAGTGAGGAAGTAGAATTAGTTTCTGTAGTCTCTGTAGTCCTTTTCAGCTCTGATATTCCTATCTTAGATTTTATTTGTACTCTATTCTTAGTTAATTTTAGGTCTGCAAGTTATCGTCTTTAAAGTATTTCTCTCTTGGACTTAGTTTCTCGTTTGTAAAATAGGGGCTATTACCCACCTTTTGTAGCAACATTTTGTAATGCCCCCTGAAATGAAATTGAAATGAATTGAAACTTGCAGTGTGTGTGCGTGTGTGTGTATATATATCTTCACATTTTATATTAATATCCCCTAACACATTTTAAAAAGAAATATAAAAAAATATTAGTGTATAGATTTACTAAATTATATTTCAGTTCATAAATGTTTGAGTGTGATAACTAGAAGACATCAAATCTTAAGATACGACAAAATTCAGGCTGTTGCAGGTACATTACATATGCCCTTCCAGACCGTACAGCGGCTTTGTCATCAGTGACGTTTTCCAAAACGGTTAACAATTCTCAGTAAAGCTCTGAATGAATGAAACAAAATATAGTCTTTTCTGTATTACAAGTAGGTTTATTATATGACTGGCAAGCTGTCTAGAAGTCATGTTAGAGCTGTCTGGCTGTCTTGGACATCACATGACAGCATCCCCAGTCTTGGTCTTGCTAAACGTGGATGCAGCACAGCTACCACCATCTCCAGTCATTGTTATGACAAGAATAACAGTAAGAAATAATAATTTCCTAAGTGTTTTCTAGAGCACTTAATATATGTTACACTTAGACTGTAAATATACGTGAGCTTTACCAACTTTCAATTTAGTCTTAAATTCACACTTCTAAAGGTTAAAATTCTAATGGTGTAATGAGTGTTACTTAAAAGGGTTTTAATCATTTGGTTTATACTGAGTACACTATGCGTATAGCTACCATTGACGGAACACCATACAGTAAGAGAAATACTTAACTTTATTCTAGGCACTTTCACTAGAGGGTGGATATTACCTCGATTTTACAGATGGGGAAACTGAGGGTAGTACATAGCAGAGGTAGGATTCAGAGCTTGGTCTGTTTTATTTCAGAGCTCATACTTTTTATCCACTGTACCTCATTGGGGTTTTTTAGGTGCTGGAAGGGAATATAAGGAAGCCCTCTAGATATTAAAAAATCTTAATTTTCTTTCCTTTAAATGTTTCTCATTGACTTGTCATTATGAAATAACAGGTTTGCGGTATCATCAAAATGTTTTTACGCATAAATTCTAAAGCTGTAAGGCACATTAGGGGATGAAAAAATGCCTTGAGTACAAGTTACATATTTGTCTTCTCAACAAAAATTCAAACTTTTTAGGTACGAGCGAAAAAGAAGAAAAGCAGTGAAGAACGAGAAAAAGTAATAGCAAGTATCACTTATTTTTTTACATGACAATAGTGGTAGCTCTTTTTGTTTAATATAAAATGAATCATGGTAAAACAGGATTTCATTTACTGGGGCCAAATAAATATTTATTTGGGAAAAGTGTGGTGTTGAGCTTTACTTAGTGCATTGGAGCAAGTTAAATTGGCTCTGGAGAAAAGAATATCCTGGTAGCAAACATCTCTGTTTCTATTTCAGTATTTTATTCAGTATTTCATTTTATTTTGTTCCATATTCGGCACTGTTAGAAATGAAAAATTGAACTTTAATTTGACCTTTTTAAGCTGTAGTATGAAATACTAGGTATGGTGATTCCCTCCATCCTTAATAGTAGTGACTTCCAGGTTGGCCAAGCCTCATTGGGTTTTTAGGTGCTGGAAGGGAATATAAGGAAGCCCTTATTTAACATTTAGCAGAAAAAGCATCTCTAAGCCCAGGTTGCGATGAAAAAGCAGGAATGTGACAACATAAATATTTCAGTAATAAAGATGATTGTTTCACCATTTCTAAAGCCAGCTCTGCTATTATGCAGACGAAGAAGTATAAAAGGAGAAAGAAGGAAGAGGAGAATAAGAAAAATGGCAGTGGTAACCAAATGAGAAGCGGACCAACCTAGGGAAAGTTAGATAATAGATTATCAAAGAGTAATTTCAGACCGTATCATTAGTCATTTAGGAGAACTCAGTGTAAGTTTGGGTGATGGCCTTTGAAGGCATTTTGTTAGGAACAGGTAAAAGAAAAATAAGAACAGGGGCGCCTGGGTGGCTCAGTGGGTTGGGCCTCTGCCTTCGGCTCAGGTCATGGTCTCAGGGTCCTGGGATCGAGCCCCGCATCGGGCTTTCTGCTCAGTGGGGAGCCTGCTTCCCCCCCTCTCTCTACCTGCCTCTCTGCCTACTTGTGATCTCTCTCTCTCTGTCAAATAAATAAATAAAATCTTAAAAAAAAAAAAAAAAGAAGAAGAAAGAAAAGTAAGAACAGCATCTTTTGTAAGTTTGAGGGTAACTTCCCCTTCCCAGAATTTCCCTCACTCTTAAAATGAGGGTCCTTCTCTGGTAACATATGACTCAGAAGTAGCATTTTATATACTTCAAGACCAAGGTGACATTTAAGAGACTTTTTTTCTGAATGGAAAGATAATTTGAGTGAAGACTGCTTTGGTCTTTGGTTCAGATTAATTAAGGCATAGTATTAATTAATTTTGGACCATTTTGACTTGTACTTGCGTACTCCACTGTTTCATGCATTCAGCTCATGTGTTTATTAAGCATCTCTCTGCAGGCGCCATTGGTGTTGATAGTGCTGTTCTAATGGAATACAAGATAGATGAGAGGGTGACTTGTGAGAGTGGCTTTGGGGAGGGAAGGATTTATCAGAAAGAGCTAACCATGTGAATTTCAAAAGAACAATATCCTAAACAGAAGAGCTAAGGACCTGTGGTAGGGATGAGCTTGATTTGTTTGAGGAACTGAAGGGGTAAGCATGGCTTATATCTAGTAGATAAAGAGGAGTACAGTGAGGTGGGGAAGTAAGCAGAGGCCATATCACAAGCAAGGTGTTTGGGTTTTAATCAGAATGCTTTGGGAAGCTGTTTTGAGTGTTTTAAACGAAGAAGTGACCTGAACCAACTTTATATTTTTAGAAAGCTTTGACAGAGGAGGTGGAGTGGACAGAGGTGAGGAATGGTGGTGTTTATATCACAGTGGTCGTGATGGAGATGGACTAGCCTGATGGATTTGAGATGCGTTGTGGACTTAGATGGTAGGGCTTGCTTGCTGCTTTGGATGTAGAGAGTGGAGTTAAGGCAGAAAGTGGAGTCAAATGTAGCTTAGATTCTTCGCCTTAAGTAAGAGGACCAATTAGAGGTGCTGTTTACTAAGATGGTTAAGAGGGTTTGGAGAGAAAAATTAAGCATTGTTTATGGTAATTTTAGATATACCTGTTAGGTATCCAGGTGGAATTCACAGTCTTGAGTTCAGAGCATAGGACTGGATACGAAGATTTGGTATGTAAGTGGTTTTTATAGCATGGGAGATAGAGAGCCATGTGGAAAAGAAAGGAAACCCTGAAAGGTCAAGCAGAGGAAGATGAACAGCACAGGAGTTGAAGGGCTCTTTGTGATAGAAGAAAGCAGCAGGTGGAGGTGTCGTGGAAGCCAAGAAGAAAAGTTTGGTTTTTTTTTGTTTTTTTTAAGATTATTTATTTATTTGACAGACAGAGATCACAAGTAGGCAGAGAGGCAGGCAGAGAGAGGAGGAAGCAGGCTCCCTGCTCCGCAGAGAGCCCAATGCAAGGCTCGATCCCAGGATCCTGGGATCATGACCTGAGCCGAAGGCAGAGGCTTTAACCCACTGAGCCACCCAGGCACCCCAAGAAAAGTATTTTAAAAAGAGAGTAGTGCTGTCCTTTTATGAAAAAGTAACCTATACCCGAAACTTACTTTTTAAAGACCCAAATACAAGATTTGGGACTCTTGGTAAGATTCCCTGTGTACTTGAGCTTCTCATGACAAGAATGATGAAAGTTAGCTTAGAGCCACTAAGTGGTAGAGACGTTTGAGAGGGGCGGAGGAATTGTTGAAAGTTGTAATTGATAAGGAAATGGATAGGAAACTCTCCTTTGCTATCTTAACATGTCTCTTTTCTTGGTGAATATCAACAAGTCTGTCATTTGATACCACCTTTCTAAATATCTGTTTCTAAAAGTTTTGCCTTCTCTTCTACATCGGTAATAGTCACAAGAGTCAGAGTTCAGCAAAATTTTAGCTCTCTATCCAGTCACAATTTGATTACTTTTCCTAGACTTCTAAAAATTAAGCATCTGAGTGCCTGGCTGGCTCAGTCAGTGTAGCATACAACTTTTGGTGTTGGGGTTGTGAGTTCAAGCCCCACAGTGGGCATAGAGCTTACATAAATGTTTTAAAAAAAGAAAAAGCATCTGTTTTACTTAAAAGCTAAGTAGACTTTTCAACTGTACATCCCTATTTTTTACCACTTTTTTAGTTAATTTCATAATTAATATAGTGCTACCAGTTTAGGCAGGACATAATAATTTGTTTCTGTTTACTTTAAAAAATATCAGATTTAATATATCTGTTCCCCAAAACTGTCATTTTTACAGAAACAGTTGTGTTTTGCTGTGATATGAGGATTTTTTTCTAGTAACTACAATTTCTTCACCTTTAGAAACTATACAATATGAAATACAGCAGTTTATATCACTATTCTTAGAATTTATTTTCTATAGGAAATTTTGTTCAAAGGCTACATTTGCGTGCTAATGACTTAGAGTTTTTCCATATCTTTTTGAAAATCAACAAGTACTCTTAAGTCCTCATATGATACCGATTATTGAGACTTTTCAGGAAATGTTCTGAGTAGTTTCCTTTGTTGTCTGGATTGTTTGAAATAATTATATAGTAGCTTAGAAGGACCGTGGTAACATTGTTGTTTTAATTTTAATATTTTCCTGTAGAAATGTCTAACAGGGAACTCTCTTTACAGGAAAAAACAAAAAAGAAAAAGAAGCATAAGAAACACAGTAAGAAGAAGAAAAAGAAGGCTGCTAGTTCAAGTCCTGACTTGCCATAACATTAAGAAAAATCAGGATTCCCTTATAAAGAAAGTGCAATGTCTAAGGAAATTTCAACTGTGAAAATTATGACATAATTACTAAAATGCATGAATTTTCTTGTTTTTAGAATTATTCCTGGACTATTCAGTAGCCACTCGGATGCCGCTGTGTGAAAGGGCCATAATTGTTGCCTGCTGCTTGAACATCTGTTTTTTTCTCTTCCAGTGCTTAACAACTCTGGGAGATAATACACTGCAGTTGTGCTAGTGGTTAAGATATTTGGGGATAAAGTTAATATTTTGACTAGAAGTATCTAATGATAAATCAACAGAAATCAAATCTGGATACATCATTAAGATGTAATTAGCAATTACCAGATGATTCTAGTTAACATTTTTGGAATAGGCATTACATTGATATTTCAAAATCCTTACTCTGTAGATAAGTGTATTTTAATTTTTTCCCCGATATACTTTTATTTACCTGGGGAAGGAGCTTTTCGGTTGGGGGGGTGGTTTGCTATCTCTTTAGCTAGCAGAATAGCGTGCCTTTTATCCTCACACATCCTATTTTTGTGGACATAGTAGCCATGCTTCATGGGGAGGTCAGAGCTGGGTATAGCAGTCTTGCCCCTAGATATCCTTGGACTCTGTTGTTTGCTGCTTTAAGTGAACCAGAGAAACAGCCCTTTGCAGCATGACAGAGCCCCAGAAGCTCTGGGATTCACCTCCACTTCAATAATACTGAATGTTTTTTTAGCATTAGAATGTGTTATAACATTTGAATTAATTTTGACTATACTTTGGCTTTGAAGAAGAATCATTTCAAATAGACACTGGTACTTTTTGAACTTGATAGCTAAAGATTTAAAATGCATGTTTTATACTGTTAAGTTTTAACCAGTCAAGAAAATTTTATGTAACCAGTAATAGTTATTTTATTTTTGTATGAATTTTGTTTAGGCTGCAATGTTTAGCTTTTATTAACTCCTTATTCTTGCTTATTAAATTCCTTATTGTGTTTAATGGCATACTTGCCAAGATACTTATACTTAGCATGTAAACAAAGCAGGCTTTTGATTTTTTTTTTTTTTTTTTTTTTTTAAACAGCTTCATATTGAAGCTTGAGACTTACTATAAACAAGTTGAGTGGCAGGCCTGGTATGCTGTGTCTTGTTACATAAAGCTATTGCCAGAATCTTAGTAAATATAACATTTTAGAAATTTGTCTTTGTATATTCATAACAAATTATGACAAGTTAAGTGAAAATTACATTATTGCTCTTCCTGTGTCATATTTTACTAAGATTTTGTGCCTCATATCTACTGCTGAATTGTTTACTAGTAATGTTAAAAAGAATTGATAAATCATTTTCACTTTACATTTTTATATAATCAGGTAACATGAAAAATAATTTGATGTACAATTTTGCCTGTTACAGAGGGTGTGCTAATTATAGTGGTATATGCACAAAAACATTTTGGCATGACAAGAGGCTGAATAAATGGCTATTTTACTTAAAAATAGCTGCGTTCATACCAACTCCCTTTGAGTCCCAACTAAAGTTCCAAAGATCAAGAAGCACTACTGGGTGATAAGCGGATAAGACATGTCCCCAAATTTTTAGCTGTAAAAATAATATATTTCTTGGTAAGCTTCCTTAAATTTTATGCTTAAAACTTCATACTCTTTTTCCTAATAAAAGATATCTATATGCTCTTGAGTACACAGCAAGTTTGAGGGACATTTTTTTTAATCTGAAAGGAAGTTTCTTAGGATTGTTGTTCACAAAAATGCTAAAAGATAAGTTTATCAGGCTATTTGGTGATCGTTTTTGGTATGAACATAAAAGTGTTCCTTTGTGCACTGGTCTAGTACATGATGACTGTGTCCCACAAGAAGCAACTGTTACTAGATTGAGTCAGAAGATGACCTGGCAAAAAAATTGTATTTGTTTCCAAACTCTGTTGACTGTCTAGGAAACACTTTTCTCATTGTTCCTCTGCTGGTAGCCTTTTTTTTAAAATTTACATAACTAACATACAGTATATTATTAATTTCAGAGGTGAAGTTCAGTGATTCATCAGTTGCATATAACACCCAGTGCTCATTACATCATGTACACTCCTTAATGCCCATCACCCAGTTACCCCTTCCCCCCCATCCCCCTCGCCTCCAGCAACCCTGTTTGTTTCCTGTGGTTAAGAATCTCTTATGGTTTGTCTCCCTCTCTGATTTCATCTTGTTTTATTTTTCCCTTCCTTCCCCTATGCTCCTCTGTTTTGTTTCTTAAGTTCCACATGTGAGTGAGATCATATGTTATTGTCTTTCTCTGATTCATTTATTTCCCTTAGCATAATACCCTCTAGTTCCATCCACGTCTTTGGAAATGGCAAGATTTCGTTCTTTGATGACTGAGTACTATCCTATATTGTGTGTGTGTGTGTGTGTGTTACACACACACATACCACATCTTCATCCATTCGTCTGTCCATGGACATCTGGGCTCTTTCCATAGTTTGGCTGTTGTGGACATTGCTGCTATAAACATTGGGGTGCAGTTGTCCCTTTGGATCACTCCATTTGTATCTTTGGGGTAAATACCTAGCAACATAATTGCTGAGTTGTTGGGTAGCTCTGTTTTTAACTTTTGGAGGAACCTCCATACTGTTTCCCAGAGTGGTTGCACCAGCTTGCATTCCCACCAACAGTATAAGGGGGTTCCCCTTTCTTCCTCTGCTGGTAGCCTTAACAGTCTTCTTTCTAATAAGGTACGGGAAGATTTGACCAGGTAATGTTATGTGTAAATTACTAACATCTCAACTTACTCCCTCCAGCAGACCATGCTTTTTCTTGAATAATTTTCCTCCAGTTTTATAAACACAGGGCATGTTATTTGGATAATGATGCCAAGGTAGCTGGAACAAAGTTGATGAGTATCTGAATCAAAAAACTGAATTCATACCAGTACTTTATCTGGTTGTTTTGGATTCATTTGGTTGCCCTTAGTTTATTTAGGTGTTTTAAATACCATAAGAGTAGGGGGACCTGGGTGGCTCAGTCGTTAAGTGTCTACCTTTGGCTCAGGTCATGATCCTGAGGTCCTGGGATCCAGCCCAGCATCAGGCTCCCTGCTCAGTGGAAGGCCCACTCCTCCCCCGTCTCCCCCTGGTTGTGTTCTCTCTCACTCTGTCTCTCTCAAATAAATTAAATTTAAAAAACAAATAAATACCATAAGAGTATCCTGAACTTTTTTATCCCGAGTATAGGTTCATAGTCCTTCAGTCCGGATGTTGTTAAATCCTGTTGCCTAATACTCTTTCATGAAGAACAGTAGACTAACCTCCAAGAAATCGAGCACACTCTTTAGACTTAAGTGACAGATTTCACACTTTTAAAACATTGCCAGTTTTCAACCTAAAATCAGTGAACACTCATCTGGTATTTCCTAAAGAAAAGTTCTGGGAAAGCTTTTTTTTTTTTTTTTTTTTTTAAGATTTTATTTACTTATTTGACAGAGAGCACAAGTAGGCAGAGAGGCAGGCAGAGAGAGAGGGGGAAGCAGGCTCTCCGCTGAGCAGAGAGCCCAAAGCAGGGCTGGATCCCAGGACCCTGAGATCATGACAGGAGCCAAAGGCAGAGGCTTGGGAAAGCTTTTTTGTTCCAGATGTGTTTGTCTTATTTTAAAATTCATTGTTAAATTTTATTTAAAATGTATAAGAATGTAGTGTACTAAATTCTAAAAATTATTTTAGTACATTTTCTTCCTTACCATAGTGAAAGCCAGCAAACATAGACCAGGAGTTGTTTGTTCTCTGATAGGATTTGACAGTAGGCAGGAGTTAGCACAGTTGTCATTTTGGCCGGCTTTGGCATGGTCACAGCATGCTTTTTTACAGTCAGTCAGATACAAGTTAGAGGGGTCAAGTGGGATTTTACATTTCTCTAGGAGCTCCCAGATTAAAAAGTCTCTCTTTGGAGATCATGAGAGGGTGCTTTGAGTTTTTGTCTTCTAATTTTTTTAAGAGATTTATTTATTCATTTATAGCACACACAAGCAGGGGGAGGGGTATGGGAAAGAATCTCAAGCAGACTCCCTGGTGAAAGAGGAGCCCATTTTGGGGCTCCCTCCCACATCCCCAAGATCATGACCTGAGCTGAAACCAAGAGCCAGATGCCCAACCGACTGAGCCACCCAGGCACCCCTTAGAGTTTTTAAAGGAGGTTATAATCTTTGGAGGAGCAATTATTTGTAGCCTAGAAAAATATTTTATTTCAGTGTAAAAATAAAGTTTTTATCATTTTATTTCTCGGTTGAAACATTTTCAACTGTACAGTTTGTGCTGAGGAAAAATAAATGACAGTAAGATCAAGTACCACTCTAAGTGGTATTTAGCCCTAAGAAAAAATAAATGTTTGAATTGCTATATATTTCAGATCACAATAACATTAATAACATCCCTGCATTTGTATTGAGTGGTAACAACCATTGCTGCATATTTTCCAATCACTTGAGAACCTTCTGTGTTTGGTTGCTGGAATGTTACCATGGTCACATTCTGTTGGGCAGAGAGTAGTGAACTGTGGAACCAGTGGCAATCCAGGACGCGTAGGCCTGGAACTAGGGTATCTGAGAATTGTGCAGTGTGTTCAAGCCACACTTGGCATGGACCAGAAGAATCTGAAGAAGCTGGTGGAATCCATCAGTACTACTGTCAAGAACTGTAAGTACTGACCAGACACCCAACACTGTCTGAACATCTTTATTCCATCAAATAGAAACATTGATTGACCTATATGACATCAACAAGTTCTTTGTAACCTTCAAAATAGAGTTTCTCTAATTTCAATATTTTGGCCATTTAAAAAAATAGATCATAAGTGAACTTACAAGATCCCTGCACTTAAACTGAAAATATTTAATATTTTAATCCTAAAATGTGTATGTGGAAAAGTTAATTTGAGAACTTAAATGACAGCGTACGTGTGAAAGGACTATTTGCCAACCATGTACTGATTCTGTTAACAGTCTGAAATTTGATAAGAGATTTCAGACTAAAGGTTTACTCTAAAGGTTTTCCCTAAGTTTTCTGGCACAAAACCTGTAGAAGTATTGGATTGACAGAGCTACAGAAGATATTTTAGATGCTGAAGAAATATAGTACATGGCAAGTGTTATTAAAATTAATGTAACAGATTTGGGGGGATTCCTTGCCCTGATTGCCCTGACAGACCTTAGAAAGTAATCGCCTGTATTTTGTCTCTCGGGCATGACAACAAACAGTCCTGACTCAGAATTCTGAGAATGGCCTCAGTGGGACAGGCACCACCTTAAGATCTCCTTGTAGACTTAATTCAGTCTTCTCTTATGCCAGGTATGTTTTAAATGACTTGAGTTCCTCAGGCACTTCTAGGGCTTGTTTTTCCAATCCTGCTGTCAGACAGCCCTTGAAATCCATCTGGCAGATTTAACCAATGTTGAATATGGTATCTTCTGTTTGCTGTTTTCTGAACAACCTGAGTTTCATAACATTCAAAAGGTGATTTTGCAGACTTTAAAAATCTAATCTCTCCCCATCCTAAAGAAACTATTTTCATTAATATCCGCTACTCAAATGTGTGTTCAATACCTAATTGGTTACTTGAAAGCAACTCTGAAAGTTGGTAGGTTATGAATATGTAATACTAGACCAGACCGATATTCCATATAGTCTCCTACAAAGAGGATACTTAACAGTTATGTGAAAAGAGGAAGGAGTGGCATTCCTTTCCAAAGTGTTGATGCTAAGTTATGATCAAAAGTCAAGCTGTAGGGGCGCCTGGGTGGCTCAGTGGGTTAAGCCTCTGCCTTTGGCTCAGGTCATGATCCCAGGGTCCTCTGCTCAGCGGGGAGCCTGCTTCCCCCTCTCTCTCTTCCTGCCTCTCTGCCTACTTGTGATCTCTGTCTGTCAAATAAATAAATAAAATCTTAAAAAAAAAAAAAAAAAAACTCAGGCTGTAGCTATTCAGCAGTGTAACCAAATTACTATTTCACACTCTGATTACTTAACTCATGTTTATTGAGCTCTTCATTGGGAAGATGCTGTGCTGAACGGTTTATATGAATCATCTTCAACTCTCAAACCCAATGAGGTAGGTGACATTTTCTGTGTTTTCAGATGAGGAAACCCAAGTCTTAGATTGAAATTAAAGTGGACTTTTCTAGTGGAGGCAAAAATAGAACTCAGGTAAGTCTGATGCCAGAACCTGCTCTCAATTTTTCTCAAATTAATGCTACTGATAAGCATTCTAAACTCATATGGTCATTCTGTATAGTACTGTCCCATAGTAAGTGCAGAATGAAAGTTGAATTTGGCTCACTTCTTGGGTCCTTCCGTTGAGACCAGGAGAGACACTGGCCTCTCAGGACTGGAATTTAGTTTTGTTGCAGTTGTTGTCTTAAGGTTTTATTTTTAAGTAATCTCTACACCCAACATGGGGCTCCAGTTCACAACCCCAAGATCAAGAGTCGCATGCTTTCCCAACTGAAAGCCAGGTGCCCCTGGAATGTAGTTCTTAATAGGTAGGTGTGGGGAGGGCTAATAACTAGTGCCATCTTGGCCTCCTTTCAAGAAAGGACTGTCTTGGAGCAGCTGGCTGGAATAAAACATTCAAGAGCTACAGCTGCATTGTCCAGTACAGTAACCATTAGCTATGGGTGGCTATTATCTAAAAAAATATTTTAAGTAATCTCTACGCCCAAGATGCGGCTTGAACTCACGATGCTGAGATGAAGAGTAGTTGCATGCTTTAGCAACCAAGCCAGCCAGGTGCCTCGTTTTTTGTAAGTATATGTGTGACTATTTAAATGTGAATTAAAATTAAGTAGGATTTTTTAAACTAATCTAGTGGGGGTGGCAGATCATTACCTCAGGACATAATAAATGGCTTCATGGGTATGCAACCTGTGCATTGTCACAGGGCCCAATGCTTAGTTTAATGCTCTGCTAACACTGACTTAATGTTTTGAGTTTTGCCTTGGGCCCACAAATTCTGTAGTTTATCTTGGCTAGGTACCTCTTCCTCATAGTATGGGTAGGAGTATCTCCACCATCAGAATTACCTAAAGATTCATATGGAAAATGCAGATTCCTGGATACACCCTAGGTACATTTAAAAATGTGTAAGTGGGGGCCAAGCATCCAGATCATTCACTCCGTGTATTAGACACACGTAAGCTTAAGAATTCCTGATCAAAATTATCTTTTCCAAGTGAAACTTCAGTTCCTTTTTTTAATTTATGAGGTCAGTCTTTTTTATTATTATTCTAAATTTACACATTAAGTTGCATATTCACACATCCTTGGCAATCTGGCTTTGTGTGTGTGCATGTATGTGTGTGTATGTGTATTAAATCTTTTTTTGATCTCTGTGGAATTTGAAACCTAGCTGATTTATTGTCTTCATATTATTTCTCACATTGACGATTAATTTTTTCCCCTAAGCCTTCAAAACTGTATTTAGAAACAACTAATATGCAGGGGTTTCCACTACCTACTGCCTTATTTTGTGCTTTAAACCCAGAAAATTGTACTTTTTTCTTCCTTCTTTAGAATAGTAAATAATATTGCTAACTACATGGTAGCTGTCTTCCCTTAGAATGTTTTTTTTTTTTATTTAAAATTCAATTAGCCAACATACATCTTAAGTTTCATGAAACTTCAGTTCTATCACCCTAATAACAATCTCAATTTGACTGATAGGAGTTGACCCAGTCTTTTTCACAGTGTTGTTTAGCCACAATTTTTACACTTACATAGATTTAAAAATTTTTTTAAAGCTAACTGAAGAATTTTAAAACTTCCCAATAATTTCATGTCGTTTGATTCAAGTGATTATCTTGCCATCCAAGAAGCTACTTTGGATCCTGACTCATCCAGTATATTCCTTTACCTCTCCTGTTTATAAGGGGTTATCATTTATTTTAGCAAACATTTGAGAACCTACTATGGTGCTTGGCACTACTGGATACTGAGTAGATAATTAATTCAAGGGTAAGAGGTTTTTCTCAAATGCCTTGCTAAAATCCGAATACTTCATGAACTGCATTTCTCTGATCCACTCCTACCAAGGGGAGGAAATAGGTTAAATCTAGTATGATAAACTCTTGTGAATTCAAGAGCCCCTGAGTGTTCATGAATCTTTTAATTCAATTGATCATCTCTTCTGGACTTAGCCCAGGACCACCTAGATACCCAGTAGCCCAATATTTACCTTTCACTTTGTGAGACATAACATGGGCCAATATGTATGCATATATAGGTTAGTATGCATAGGTATTTTCCAGCTATGTCTGCTGAGAGGGCTTAGAAATATTCTGCCTTCCCCCATTATTTTTTTAAGAATATAACCTAATATTTATTAATATATCGACATTACATTTTTTCATGGACAATGGTGATTTTTAAGGGAAGGGATATCAAGATACATAAGTCTTAGATAATACATTATTTGATCATGTTGATAACAGTTTCTTTGAGAACGCATCACTTTGTGAATATTCCTAAGTTTTTGTTTTTGTTTTTTTAGGTAGAGAATATCAATAAAGTCTTAAAAGGAGGCAAACATTCAGCTTCCCCATTTTTCAATTTTGTCACATTCCGTTTAGGCCATATTATGTATTGGGCTTAGAAATATTAATACCCCAATAATAACCAGCACACCCAGTGCCTAGGCCTTGGTGTCTAAATGCCAGTCTCCAATAAAAAGAACCAGGATTCCTTGAAGAAGTAGCTGCACAGAGTGTAGAAGGAAACCCTACACCGCACCTGTATGTTTCTCTTTTACTCTGACATTACTACCAAATACCACGTTTACACTTCTGACATTTCTGGTCTCCAACAACTGTGTGGTTTTTTCCCAGCAAGGAATTTTCTGGGACATCCCAGTGATTTCTTTTTCTTTTTTTTTTTTTTTTAAACTACATTTATTTTTTTTTTTTTTAGTTTTATTTATTTATTTGATAGAGACAGAGATCACAAACAGACAGAGAGGCAGGCAGAGAAAGAGGGGGAAGAGCAGGCTCCCTGCTGAGCAGAGAGCCCGATGCGGGGCTCGATCCCAGGACCCTGAGATCATGACCTGAGCCGAAGGCAGAGGCTTTAACCACTGAGCCACCCAGGTGCCCTCCCAGTGATTTCTTAATCCTGACACTAACTGAGATGGCATCAGATCCCATAAGTTGAGTTCAGTTCCACAAGACTGTCTCCCACTTCAGATGACCATCACAAGTCCAGGTTGTTTTATCTTCATTTCTGACTGACTGGCTATA
This sequence comes from Enhydra lutris kenyoni, assembly GCF_002288905.1. Lineage (NCBI taxonomy): Eukaryota > Metazoa > Chordata > Mammalia > Carnivora > Mustelidae > Enhydra > Enhydra lutris. The sequence goes on along the minus strand of NW_019154100.1, from coordinate 4,606,371 downwards.
AATTGGAGGTCCAATTAATTTGCTAGAGCAGCTCACAGAACTGAGAAAAATAGTTTATTTAATAAATTACTGATTTATTATAAAGGGATATAATCGGGAAGAGCCAGATGGAAGAGATGCATAGGGCAAGGTATGTGGGAAAGGGCATGGAGCTTCCATTCTCTCTGCCAGGACATTCATATGTTCACCAACCTAGAAGCTCCCTGAACACTACTTTGGGGGTCTTCATGAAGGTTTCATCACATAGGCTTCGTAGATAATTAACTCAAGAGCCAACACTTTGGAGAACAGGGGATGGGGCTGAAAGTTCCAAGCTTTCAATCAACACTTTGGTCCGTCTGGTGACCAGCTCCCATCCAGAAGTCACTAGCTGTCACTTCATTAGAACAAAACATTCCTATTACCCCTTCACCCCAATGTTCTAAGAGATTTAGGAGCTTTGTGTTGAGAACCAGGGTCAATGACTAAATTTAACAAAAGATACTCCTACTGTTCACATCATTTAGGAAATCCCAAGAGTTTGGGGAGCTATGTGTCAGGAACCAGGGGCAGGGACCAATATATATATTCCTTGTTATCTCACACAGAGGTAATAAGAGATTGGCCCTACAAGTAGTACCAGGAAGCAAAGAGGTGGAAAAGCCAGTGGGTTGTGCTATGTGAAACATACAAGAGCCAACTCAAACTCCTAATGGCCAAAACTATAGAACAATTTGAGTAAGAAGATTAGCGATTATTACAAATAAGTATTATTTGACTCTGCCTCCCCCACCCCATAGTGACATAAATAATTGAGTAAGTAAATGGGGAAAAGATCTCTTTCTTTCAGGAGAACTCCAAATAATAGTATAGATGCTCCTTCCCAAGTAGTGGGATTCCATTTTACTTGAATAGTTGGCTTCTAAAGAATAGATTGTGGAAAGGGAAAACAATAACTAGAGTGGAGAATCCTGTAGACTAGCTTAACCAAGTGATCAAAGTTATCAGCCGTTAACCTTCTTAATATGTATCACCCTGACATGTGAGAACAGCAATTTATCTCTGGTAGTCTTCACCAAAACACCTAACCACGGTCTAATTGTGAGAAAAACATTAGGCAAACACAAACTGAGGAACACTGTGCAAAATAAAATATCAAGGTCACAGAAGACTGAAAACTAACAGATTTGAAGACACATGACTACCAAGTATATCCTGGCTTGGATTCTGGAACCCCCAAAAAAAGACTTAAGTAGGAAAAGTGGTAAAATCTTTAGTTAATAATAATGTGCCAATGTTAGCATATTTGTTTTGACAACTGTATCATGGCTTTGTAAGGTGTTAACAGGGAGAGAGTGAAGATTTTATGCAAACTTTATCATCATTGCTTCTCTTACGTGAATCTAAAATTATTCCAAAATAAATAACATGGGCCAATCTCTAGGACCTCACCATCCTCATTCACATGTGATCTTTCACATATAATTTATCATGGTTCCTTGACCTCATGAGTAAGGTTTTAAGATGTAATGGAATGTGAGCTTACGTGGATAAAACCCAGAGAAAGTTATTACGGGCTAAAGACTGGGCCTAAAATCCTTGATAGCTGTGTTGAATGACTTGTTAGTATTTGACTCAGCAGCTCCTGACTTAAAACCTCCCTTTCCTCAGGGATCCATTTTCACATTTTTGGTGCTAACATTTCCACTCGTTGATAATTCTCTCCCTCAGAACCGAGCAGGACTATCAGGCAATCGTTAACATACTCTAGACTCCATACAGTGCATCCACACCTGAGCTTCCTTTTTCTTCATATTCAAGAAGGAAGAGGAGGAGGCAGCAGTTTTCAAGTTTTCATCCTCAGAGCAGCTGCATCCCCTTCTGTGACCTAGCCTTGAAGAGTCACATTGCCTTATTTCCACTGAGCTCTACTGGTTGAAACAGACACACACACACACACCCTGCTCCCTCCTAGTTTCAAGTAAAGGAGAGACCCCCATCTCTCAGAGGAATATCAAAATCATTGTACAAAGAGCATATGGCATGGGAAGGACTGTTAAAATTGTGTTTAGGAAGACAGTCTTGTCATATCTCAACTCCCCATTCATCAGGTAGTTTCAAGAATCTACTGCCAGAATGTTCTCCCTTAAAGATTTTTATTTATTTTTTAGAGAGCAAGAGAGCTTAAGCAGGCGGAGCGGCAGGCAGAGCAGGTAGAGGAAGAAGCAAATTCCCTGATGAGCAAGGAGCCGAATGCAGGATTCAATCCCAGGACCCTGGGGTCATGACCTGAGCTGAAGGCAGACGCCTAATTGACTGAGCCACCCAGGAGTTCCACATGTTCTCCCTGAAGTGCAAATATGATCCTGTTAGCTTGCCAGTGAAATTTTTCCAGAAACTCCTCATTGTCTGTAAAGTCAAGTCTGCCATCTAGCTACACCACACTGTTTGCAGCTAGTTCTCAGACCATACCTCCAAGCTGCCTCCTCTGACCAATGCTTACTTTGGCAGACCTTAGCTCAAATGACACCTTCTTGGGACTTTTAATTTCCTATTGACTACTCCAATTGATTATTCCTTCCTTTGGGTCACTACCAAACACCATCAATCATAGTGCTTGTCGTGCAGCACTTTTTTTTTTTTTTTAATCTAAGCCAAAGTGTAACAACTTGGTGAGCAGGAAGCATGGTGTATGCATTGCCTGGTTCACAAGAGGTTCTTAATAAATGGTTATCGGATGGAGAAAAATGACCTGTATGTCATGTTTCAGTTACACTGTGGAACTTGAGAATCTAACTCAGTTCATGAAACAGTATTAGTAGGTACCTTTGTAATTCCTTATTCTTCAGATTTGTCAACCATTCCCCTAAGAACCAAATCGCTCTGACCATCATAGAAACTCTAATGTTGTAAACTGTGTATGTGCTGTGTGTTGTCATTGATTTCAGTTGGGGGACATGAAATCATCTCAGACAGCATCTAAAATTTCTCCCCACCTTCTCTATAAAAAGAAAGCAGGAGGCAGGGGTTGGAGAAGAGGAAATAATAACCAGCTTTCCTTCCTAGCTTTTCTGGTTCTTTCAAATAATCTTTGATTCATAGAATTGGGTTTTCAGGAACTAAAAGAATCTCAAAGATCATCTAGAACAATACCCAGTTTTATAGGTGAGGACTCTGACCATAAAGAAGCTATATGACTTGTCTAAATCCCCTGTTTAAGTAAGAAATGAAGGGGAATCTAGGCACTTTTGTACCCCCAACCCACTAAGTCTAATTCCTTAATTCTACGTCCTGACAATGCATTAGAATACCCACGCACTTCTTTAGAAAATACCCTTTTCCTAAGTCTAGACTGAAATCTAGGCGTATGAATATTGGAAATTTCTATTTGAAAACTAGTCACCAAGTCCTACTGATTTTCTCTAACTTCTCAGGCCCTTTCCCAGTCTCTGACCTTATTTCCAGCTCCCTAACCAAAGCCCTATCACTCCAAGCCTGGCTTCTATGCTTCCAGTTTTCCCCTTAAATATAATTTTGCTACATGAATTTTCCTAAACCACTTCTCAACCCTTAGGTCCTAGAAGAATCAACCCAGCTCTTCTTTAAAAGCTAATTCCAGGAAGCGTGGGTGGCTCAATGAGTGAAGCATCTGCCTTTGGCTCAAGTCATGATCCTGGGGTCCTGGGTTGGAGCCCTGTGTTGGGCCCCCTGCTCAGTGGGGAGTCTGCTCCTCCCACTCCCTTTGTTCCTCCTCCCTGCTCTCTCTCTCTCTCTCAAATAAACAAATAAAACTTTTTTAAAAAAAGAGTTTATTTATTTGACAGAGAGCATAAGCAGTAAGAGTGGCAGGGGGAGAGGGAGAAGCAGACTCTCACTGAGCAGGGAGCCTGATGTGGGGCTCAATCCCAGGACCCCCTGAGCTGTAGGCAGACACTTAAACAACTGAGCCACCCAGAAGCCCTAATAAATAAAACTCTTAAATAAAAAATAAAAGCTAATTCGTGGGCCTGATGTTAGCGATCCTGACTTGGTAGTTCTGGGGCAAGACATGGGACTCTGGATTAAACAAACAATGGAGAGGGGGTTGATTCTCTCTTATAGATGGTCCAAAGATGGTCCATGAGAAAAATCATTGCTCCAGTAAAATGCAGCTGATGGTTGAACAACCTGGAGGATAAAAGCACTAATACCCATACAGTTGAAAATCCATGTTTGACTCCCTAAAACCTTAACTACCAATAGCCTATTACTGACCTTGCTTATAAAGTCAATTAACATATTTCATATATTTTATGTATTATATACTACATGCATAAAGTAAGTAAAATGTTATTAAGAAAGTCATAAGAGAATGGGGCACCTTGGTGGCTCAGTTGGTTGAGCATTCAACTCTTGATTTCAGCTCAGGTCGTGATCACAGGGTCGTGAGATTGGGCTCTGGGCATGGAGACTTAAGATTCTTTCCCTCTCTGTCAACCCCTCCCCAATCTCTCTCTCTCAAAAAAAAAGAAAGAAAGAAAGAAAGAAAATCATAACAGAAAATACTTCTACAGTACTGTACTATGTTTATTTTTTTAAGTCACATTTAAGTGGACCCACAGTTTGAACGTATGTGGTTCAAGTCAACTGTAAATGTTAATTTTCTGACTAGGATTTCAAGGCCCTCTGTCATTAACCCATCCTCTTCAATCTTGTATTTTCACTTCTCAACTTGCTGTGCTCCCAGTAAAGCATGTTCAAACCTGACAGCAGTTCTACGACTTTCCTTTACCCATGTTTTCTCTCCCTGGAATTCTCTGTTGTATTTCCCTCAACACATTCCTTTCCGTATAAATACTACGCATATATATATAATGGTGAGTGTTAGTATTACATAATTTTTCATTTATACACTCTCTTATGAGACTTCTGGGTGACTCCCAGAAAGGTAAGCTCTCAAGTAACAAGTCATGTCATACTTTCTAATCGCTAGAGCATCTAGCAGCACGGGGACAAAAGAGCTGCTTAGTAAAATATTTTTTATTAGATTGGAGTACTCAAGGACTAAGTCTAAGCTGTATTTATTTGTGTTTTTATTTTGCAGTCAAAAAAAGTGAAGTAGAGTGTCTCCTACGACTTTTTCACAGCTTGGTGGAAAGAGCTAATGTAAGACTTAATAACTTCGGACTAGACCGTAACGCATTTCGAGTGATCCTACACAACATATTTGGAATGACTGATGATATGCTAATGAACAGGGGTAAGAGTCTTAAGAAACTGAAATGGGCCAAGCCGAGATGGCAATATATACGCTGTACATATTACTCTGTGGCAAATATATATTTGTAATGACAAATTTATAGATGCCAAATTTATTTTTATATACATATGTATTCTGTTGTCATCAAAGACTCTGAATTTTTTTAAAAAGATAGATTTATTTATTTATTTAGCAGGATCATGCATGTTGGGGGGAGGGGCAGAGGAAAGGGAAAGAGACAAGCAGATTCTATGCTCAGCAGAAACCCATCACTGAGCACAAAGCCCCTCCGGGAGCTTGGGGGTTGATCCCACAATCCCCAGATCATGACCTGAGCCAAAATCAAGAGTTGGGTGCTCAGCTGACTAAGCCACACAGGAGCCTCTTGAATTTTTCAATGCCAAACTAGAAAGACTTAATTGTGGTAAGACAAAACAAAGGTTGATTTGATTATACGATGGTTTTTTTTTTTTAATAAAAACTCACTCAGAATTTCTTATCTTATAGCTATACCACTTTGAGAAATAACCAGCAATGAACTAAATAAGCTGACAGGTATTTTTTTTTAAATTAAGCATATGGCTTTTTATTCATGATGTCTTTGGATTCATATGCTATGGACATGTAAACTATTAAATGACTTTTTTCTCTTCTTAAAAATACTGTATCAGGGGACGCTTGGGTGGCTCAGTCATTAAGCGTCTGCCTTCGGCTCAGGTCATGATCCCAGGGGCCTCGGATTAAGCCCTGCATAGGGCTCCCTGCTCCGCGGGAAGTCTGCTTCTAACTCTCCCACTCCCCCCACCTTTGTTCCCTCTCTTGCTGTGTCTCTCTCTGTCAAATAAAGAAATAAAATCTTTAAAATAAAAAAATAGTGAATCAGTGGGGTGCCTGGGTGGTTCAATTGGTTAAGCAACTGCCTTTGGCTCAGGTCATGATCCTGGAGTCCTGGGATCGAGTCCCGCATTGGGCTCCATGCTCTACAGGAAGTCTGCTTCTCCCTCTGACCCTCTCCCCTCTCATGCTCTGTCTCACTTTCTCTCTCTCAAATAAATAAGTAAAATATTAAAAAAAAACTGTATCAGTACAAAAAATGATAATTACTCATTATACTGAAAAAAATAAAAGACAAGATCTTATATTTAAAATTGAAAATTATTTAATGTGATCTAGTTTCACTAGCAAATTTTTCATATTCAATTTGGTAAGTTTGACCTAGGTATGTACCTTGAGACCATAATCATAATAAAAATAATTAGCATCACCCCTAAAAGAGTCAATAACACTTTACTTTCTATAGCATACTAAGATTTCTCTAGTAATTTTAAAAATAGTATGTTATTTTAGTAATTTATCTTTAGGTATTATATATTTAAATATAAATTCTGTTATATTTAGAACAGAATTTTGCCACTCTTTTTAAATGCATTTTTATTTATATTATTATTATTTTTTAAAGTAATCTCTAGGGGCACCTGGGTGGCTCAGTGGGTTAAGCCTCTGCCTTCAGCTCAGGTCATGATCCCAGAGTCTTGGGATCAAGCCCTGCATCAGGCTTTCTGCTCAGGCTTTCTGCTTTCTGCCTCCTTCCTCCTCCCCCTCTGCCTCTCTGCCTACTTGTGATCTCTCAGTCTCTCTCTCTCTGTCAAATAAATAAATAAAATCTTCTAAAAAAAAAAAAAGTAATCTCTACATTCAGTGTGGGTTTGAATTCATGACAGCAAGATCAAGAGTCACATGCTAGCCAACTCAGCTAGCCAGGTTTCCCCTTTGCTACTCTTTTTATTTATTAATTTTTTACAGATTTATTTATATATTTTAGAGAGAAACACAAGAGAGAGACAGAGCACGAGCTGGGAGAAGTACAGAGGGAGAGGAAAGAGAGAAACTCAAGCAGACTCCCCACTGAACATGAAACTGATATGGGGCTCGATCCCAGGACCCTGAGATCATGACCTGAGTCAAAAATCAAGAGCCAGCTGCTCAACTGAGCCACCCAGGTGCCCCTGCCACTCTTTTTAGAATAAAAATTATCCTCATCTTGATTAGCTCCACTGTTGTTCTTCTTGGCTCATAGTAACTGTACAAAACATCACAAGTGAAGTTCATCATTGATCATGGAGGAGAATTAATTTTTTTCTTTCTATAAAAATCTGGAAGGAACATATTTCCAATAATTTTGATTCTTTTAAGAAAGACTGTGCCAAAACCTTTTTTCCCCCTCAATTTGGGAGAAAAGTTTCTCAGTGTGTTTTTTTGTTTTTATTTTGGAAGAAAGTTTTAAAAACCTTTCCAGCTATACATACTTATGAATTATAAAATAGCTATAAATTACAATATACTTCTACGGTGTTTTTCTTTCAGTATTTTTTGCATTTGACAAAGACAATGATAACTGCATAAATGCGAAAGAGTGGATTAAAGGATTATCAGTGTTTCTTCGAGGGACTTTTGAAGAAAAGCTTAAGTGTAAGATTTCTATACGTGATTACTGACTTAGTAATAATATACATTGTCAATTTTGTATTTAATGAATGCTTAAATGTTTTTTTTTTTTTAAAGATTTTATTTATTTATTTGTCAGAGAGAGAGAGAGAGAGAGGGAGAGAGAGTGAGCACAGGCAGACAGAATGGCAGGCAGAGGCAGAGGGAGAAGCAGGCTCCCCGACGAGCAAGGAGCCCGATGTGGGACTCGATCCCAGGACGCTGGGACCATGACCTGAGCCGAAGGCAGCGGCTCAACCAACTGAGCCACCCAGGCGTCCCTTAAATGTTTTTTAAAAATATGAAATCCATGTTCTCTGTAGCAATCTTTCAAAAATAGCTCATGGCAGTTAAAAAAATCAAAGTATGAAATGGGTAGCCTCTTTCATGGGAGAGTCTCTAGTCCCAGGAACCCCAAACATTTCCTTCACTGGCTCTATAATGCCTAAATGTCAGCACGACCACTCTTTGGCTTAAGGCCCAGGCCAAGACCAGCAAGTCAACTTGTTTTTCTTTTCTTTTTTTTTTTTTTTTTAAATATTTTTTTATTTATTTGACAGAGAGAGGGAGATCACAAGTAGGCAGAGAGGCAGGCAGAGAGAGAAGGGGAAGCAGGCTCCCCACTAAGCAGAGAGCCTGACGCGGGACTCGATCCCAGGACCCTGAGATCACGACCCGAGCTGAAGGCAGAGGCCCAACCCACTGAGCCACCCAGGCGCCCTAGTCAACTTGTTTTTCAACTAGAGTTTGCCAAAGCAAGGTTAGTCAATGTTTTTGTGGCTGCTTGTGGGCTCAGCAGGAAATGGGTCTTGATAAGTGACAGCACATAAGTGACAGTGAGGCCGTTCCTTGTCTCTTGATCAAAGAAAATAAATGGGAGGGATTGACACAAAACAAGATAAAATGCACATTAACCATCAGACATCAATACTCTAGTGTTAGAATTTGTGTGGATGAGTGAAGAGAGGGAAAAAGGTTGAGGACAAAGAACACCCACAGGGAAAAGGATTACAGGAATTTCCTATAGGACCGGAATGTTAGGAATTCCAAAGACAAAAATTTCCCCATTCTGGAACAATTTTAAATGGCACTCTTCAAGGGAACAATTGCTTGAAGTGTCAAATTGCTTAAGAAAAGGCTGTGTTGTTCTGAATCTTTGTCCCTTGTTCTTCCACTTGAATTTGGATTTGGGATGTGGAAAAGAAGATCCCTAATTAAATACACTTTTTTTTTTTTAAAGATTTTTAAAATTTATTTGACAGACAGAGATCACAAGTAGGCAGAGAGGCAGGCAGAGAGAGAGAGAGGAGGAAGCAGGCTCCCCGCAGAGCAGAGAACCCGATGCGGGGCTTGATCCCAGGACCCTGGGATCATGACCCGAGCTGAAGGCAGAGGCTTTAACCCACTGAGCCACCCAGGCACCCCTAAATACACATTTTTTAAACGACAGCAACATTTTTAAAAACCACCAACTTTCTCTGACATTTATGATTTTTTTGTTTCTTTGTTTTGTGGGGGTCTTTTCTTAATTATTTTTGTTGAGGTGAAGTTGACATACAACATTCTGTGGGGTTTCTTTCTGAAAACTTTAAGTAATCTCTACACCCAGCATGGAGCTTGAACCACAACCCCCAGACCAAGAGTCACATGCCCCACTGAGTCAGCCAGGTGACCCTGTGGGGCTTTATTCCCCCTTTTCTCCAGCCTAATTTTTCATGGAGATAAATTTAAAGATAGTTGCCACTTAGGTTTTTTGCAGTTTTCTTATACAAAAATCTCACTGAGAAATAAAAAGCTAAGTTGTCATTCATGGATGTAGATTCTTGTGGTGATACATAGGGAAAATGGCGGTGACACTGAAAGCAATTATACATGAGTGAATAGTATCACACTGTCAAAGAATTTTCCTCCTTTAATCCCTTTTCCTAAAAATGTTTCACTTACATTTCAGGATATGTTAACTTGGGGGAAAATACTACTTCTTACAGGGTTGTCCTGCATGAATGCTAGGGATTGAAGAAACTCAACAGAAAGACACAGCTAATCTGATACTCCTAAATTTTATACCCGGTTCTATTGTTTTTGCTGAAACATTTAACTAGATTACAAAAGCTCCTTCTCTACTGTATACTTAGCACCTGAGGAAGGTCCTCTGTGGCATGAGTGAATGGAGGAGTCATGGAAGTCACTCTCCAAGGAAAGAGTGATCCTTTTGGATAGCGGAGATGGCAGGCTCCAAGGGGATGACAGACTCACTACCCAAATATATTGAAAAAAATGTTCTGTCAGTGATATGATGAAGTTTGTACTTAGTTTCTATACTCCATGTAAGAAAATCACAATATGGAGATACACACACATACATGTATGTGTACACATGTATATATGTATTCAATGACCATAGGTTTAAATATTTATCTCCAGAGGCACCCGGCTGGCTCAGTCAGTAGAGCATACAACTCTTGATTTCTGGGTTGAGTTTGAGCCCCATATTGAGTGTAGAGTTTACTTAGAAAACATTTATACATATCTCCTTTATTGCAGTTGCAATCACATTTTTTTGAAGTCTATGAAATTCTTCTTTTACTTGTGTTTTACCTAAGACCCATGAACTCATTCTACTACCGGAGATGCTCAGTTCTGGGTCATATAATACAAATATAAACTAATAACCACAATATAATGTGATTACTTAGAAATCTATGTATTTTCAACATACTATATGGGAGTGATGAGAAAGTTCCTTTCTAATGGATTTGGTGGAACAGAAGACACTGTCACAGAGTAACTATCCTTTCAGTTGGTTCTTGTAAACCTTGAGCAGAAAGAAACTAGAAAGAAGACCATGCCAGACAGTAGGAACAGTATGAATAAAAGCATGGGTGTCTAACTGAGCTAGTTCAGGTGCGAAAATTGATGTTGAGATGTGGGGCTAATAAGGTAAGTTGAATATATATCATTAAAGTTGAATCTTAGCAAAAAGGATCAGTTTCCTCTCCCCAGCACTCCCTAAGAGGACAATTGTCAATCAACTATAATAAATAATGAAATATTGGATGGAGGCAGGGGAGTCTTTTAGGAGATTGTTGAAGTTATCTAGAAATAACAGTGGGGACAGAGAAGAGGAAAAGGACTATTAATATGTACAAGTTGGAATTGACTATATCTCTTTGAATATAGAAGGTATTATTTGTTTTTAAATAGGTTTTTTTGTTTGCTTGTTTTTTGTTTTTAAATAGTTTTAAGTACCTAAATTAAGCTCGTTGATTTCAAAGTATTCCAGAAACAAGAAGTTACCAATTAAGGTAATGTATTTAAATATACTTCATAAATGCCAAGACAGATGGCAAAATCTTAGGTATGTAAATTTTCAGTGAGCTGCATTTTAAAATAGTTAGTTGTGGGACGCTTGGGTGGCTCAGTTGGTTGAGCGGCTGCCTTCGGCTCAGGTCATGATCCCAGCGTCCTGGGATCGAGTCCCGCATCGGGCTCCTTCCTCATCAGGGAGCCTGCTTCTCCCTCTGCCTCTGCCTGCCATTCTGTCTGCCTGTGCTCGCTCTCTCTCCCTCTCTCTGACAAATAAATAAATAAAATCTTTAAAATAAAATAAAATAGTTAGTTGTAAAGTACCTATAGTACTGATTCTCCAGCATGGATTGAGGAATGGTTTCAACTGGCTACATCAGTTTCACCTAGGGAACATTTTATAATACAGTTTTACCTGTGAAACATTTTAAAGTACAATTTTATTTATTTATTTGACAGACAGAGATCACAAGTAGGCAGAGAGGCAGGCAGAGGGCAATGGAAGCAGGCTCCCTCCTGAGCAGAGAGCCCTATGCAGCTCAATCCCAGGACCCTGAGATCATGACCTGAGCTGAAGGCAGAGGCTTTAACCCCCCTGAGCCACCCAGGCGCCCCCCTGTGCAACATTTTAAAATAGCATTTCCTGAGCTGCTACGACCAAGGAATCTGGACTCTTTGTGCTTTATCAGTGTGGAGTTCTGTTTTTTAATTATGAAGACTTAATATCAAATGTTCCTTACAAAGTTCATTCTGATATCCTATCTGCAAACTGTTTCCTCTCCAATCTAGGTACACATGAAAGGAACCTGCATCTTTGTCAATCACTGCCCCCCCAAATTCTTTTATTTCTCTGCTTTTATTGAGAAATAATTGATATACATCCCTGTATAAATTCAAGGCAATACAGATTGGTTTGATTTACATATATTGTGAAATTATTACCACAATGGGTTCAGCTAACATGTTTTCTCATATAGACATAATAAGAAGACAAGAATAAAGGGAAAAATTCTTATGATGAGAACTCTAAGGATTCACTCTCTTAACTTTTCTCTGTATCATACATCAGTGTTAGCTCTAGTCATCATGTTGTACGCTATTTCCCTAGTACTTATTTAACTGTTTAAATAAACTGGAAGTTTGTACCTTTTGACCATCTTCCTCTAATTCCCTCTCCCTCAACCCTCTTACCTCTAATCACCTCAAGGCTGATCTCCTTTTCTGAGCTTATTGTCAGATTTTTTGTTTCTTTGTTTTGTTTTGTTTGGATTCCGCATATAAGGAAGATCGTAGAGTATTGTCTTTCCCTGTCTTAATTATTTTACTTAGCATACTACCTTCAAGGTCCATTCTGTGTTGTTGAAAATTATAGGATTCCCTCATCGATCTTTAGAAACTTAGATTGTTTCCAAACCTTGGCTATTGTACATAATGCTGCTATGAACATTGGGGTGCAGGTATCTTTTTGAGTTAGTGTTTCCATTACCTTTGGATATATTCCCAAAAGTAGAATTGCTGGAGAATACAGTAGTTCTATTTTCAATTTTTTGAGGATCCTCCATATGATGTTCCAGAGTGGCTGCACCAGTTTATAATCCCACTAACAGTAAACTGGGATTCCCTTTTCTCCACATCCCCACAGGAGTTGTTATCTCTCTCTCCCCTGCCCTTTTTTTTTATGATGGCTGTTCTCACCAGCATGAGGTGATATCTCATTGTGGTTTTAATTGGGATTTCCCTAATGACTAGTGATATTGAGCATCTCTTCTTGTACCTGTTGACTTTCCATTTATCTTCTTTGGAAGACTGTCTATTGAAGTCCTTTACCCACTTTTTAATCGGGTTGGTTTTGGGTTTTTTTGGTTTTGTTTTGTTTTGCTATTGAATTGTAGGAATTCTTTATATTTTTGCGATATTAACACCTTATCTGATACAGTTTTGCAAGTATTTTTTTTCCCATTCCACAGGTTGTCTTTTCATTTCTTGATGCTTTGTTTTACTATGCAGAAGCTTTCTAGTTTGATGTAGTCCCCTTTGTTTTTTTATTTTATTGTTTGTGCTTTTGGTGTCATAGTCATGAAATCATTACGAAGACTCATGTGAAGGAGCTTTGTTCCTATGTTCTCTTTTAGGAATTTCATGGTTTCAGGTTTCATAACATTTTTAAACTCTCAATTTCAAAATCCACATCCCAAGAGGGATTTAATAACATGGAAAGAAGTATAATAAAGGGTACTTTATTTTAAAATCTCTATCATATGGACCAATAATTGTAGACTGCATAAATTATATATATATATTTTTTAAAAACTATATATTGAAATAACTGAAGAGAAGACTAGTGATATTTTAACTGTTCTTTTCCAAATCTTTAAACTACTTGTGCTTTAGACAGTCTGTTTTGAAGTTTACTATTTGAATGGTGATGGTTACATTTCTCGAGAAGAGATATTTGACATGTTGAAGAACAGTCTACACCAACAGTCATCTGAAGAAGAGACTGATGAGGGAATAAAAGAGTTGGTAGATATAACACTGAAGAAAATGGTAAGAATAAAAACCTATAACTTATTATATCCAATCAAGCAGATGTTGGAGAAAGCTAAAGACAAAGAAATGATTTATTTTCCTTCATAGTGATAGTAACCTTTATGAGGGCAGGAGATTTTTGTTTGTTTTCTGCTCTATCCATTGCTTAGAACAGTGCCTGGCTGATAGTGGGTGCTCAGTAAATACTTAGGGAATGGCTGGGTGATTAAATGAATCACTGCACAGCATGAATGTTAATTTAAAATATTTTACTATCTGTGAAACTTCATTAATGTGTCAGTGGTAGTGCGCAGATTTGATTTGTGTAAAATAGATGCTACTCTCATCGGTCTTCACAGCCCTCACCCTCCAATCCATCAAAACACTCATTATAACAAGATAACATAATAGTTAAAATAGTTGTCCCTAATGGTGTATACTGACTATATGCCAGATCCCTCACAGAACTTTAATATATGAACTCACTTTAACCTCAAAACAACCCTATGTAGTAGAAATTATGATCTCTATTTTACAGATGAGAAAACTGAAGTACAATTAGGTTCACCCAAGGTCACACTAGAAAATGGGGCGCAGAATTCTCTCAATGAAACAAATAGTACCACTTTATTACGGACATAGTAATTTCTCTCCTTTCTTACTATGACCGTATCCTGGATACCGGTGAAAATGTGTGACTCTAAGGCACCCTGGATCCAGCTCATATCCATTATTCTGCTGATCAGGAAGGAAAGAGATGATGGGGGTGGCTGAGTCTCACATTCAACTAACACAGGCTCCACATTATCTTCTTCCATTAGAAATACTCTCACCAGCTGCTGCTAAGGCTGAGGGCAGACTTCTTGAGAGATAGTGTGTTGCCAGTACTAAATGCACTCCCTTCTTTTTTGAAAGGAAATATCATGGATTGAGATTTTTTCTTTTTTTTACTATGTTCCGTTAGCCAACATATAGTTCATCATTTGTTTTTGATACAGTAGTCAATGATTCCTTAGTTGTGTATAACACCCAGTGCTCATTACAACATGTGCCCTCCTTAATACCCTTAGCCAGGTGGAGGGTATTATGGAGTGAGTTTTTTCTGATAATTATTCAAATGTCTCTCTAAGTTAGACTCTCAGCAACCCTGAATCAGCCATGCCCAGAAGTGAAAAAACGAGAGTTCATCAAATCAAACCCAAATTCAATTAAATAGTTAAAGGCATTTATAATCTACCTACATGGTCTCCCCATGTTTAGTCTCCCATAGTCCCTGTCAATAATGCTCCAGACAGGTCTGTCATCCTGACGTACACTCCTTCATATTGTCAGAGTTCAGGGTGAGCCATTCTTCTGCATTTCCTCCCCACACCTCTCCAGCTACCTAAAGGCCATCTCAACCATCTTGAAAGACCTCCCAGTGGTCTGCAAGCATCTTCTCATGATTCTAGTCCATCCTGAACTGTTACTGCTCTCAGTGCCTTGCTCCTTACCTGAGCAAGTTCACTTTTATCCTAAACACAATGGGCTCCCAAGTCAGAGGTCCTTTGAAGAACAAGCTCTACTTAAATTACTATAAATTAAACTTGAAAATCTTTGCCCTATGGCACTGTTTTTATCACAAAAGTAGCAATATGATAATACATGTCCTCTAATTTTTTTGTCTTATTCCACCGATTAGAGTATAAGTCTTTAGGGACAGGGCTATATTTTATACATCTAAGGTAACTCAGGTGTCTTAGTCCACTTGGACTGCTATAACAGAATACCAAACTGGGTGACTTTAACAGGAACTTATTTCCTAAAATCCTGAGACTGGGGGGCATCTGGCTGGCTCAGTTGGTAGAGTGTGTAACTCTTGATCTCACGGTTGTAAGTTTGAGCGTTGTGTTGGATGTAGAGATTACTTAAAAATAAAATTGGTTTTAAAAAGTCATGAGACTAGGAAATCCAAGCTAAGGCGCACCTCACTCACTTCCATGGTGAGGGCTCTCTTCCCAGCTTATAGACAGCTACCACTTCAGTGTGTCCTCACATGGCAGAAAGAGGGAACTCTGGTCTCTCTCCACTTAAAGGGACACTAATTTTATCTTGGGGGCTCCACCTTCAAGACATCCAAACCTAATTACCTCCCAAAGAGCCCACCTCCAAAATCATCACACTGCGGGCCTTAACATGTGAATTTGGAGGCAGGAGGGACACAAACATTCAGCCAGGTATTAATACCTGTAAGACCAGGTATTACAAACAGATTTACAGGAATAAAGTAAGTAGCCTTGATAAATAAGTAGTGCCGGCAGAATTGCAAACGAATAGTTTTACTTGGCAACGTGTTATTTTCTATGCAAAATTAAAAACCATCATTTATCGAGAATTCACCTTCCTCTCTAGGATTATGACAACGATGGCAAGATATCTTTTGCAGACTTTGAAAAAGCAGTAAAAGAAGAGAGACTTTTGTTGGAGGTGTTTGGACCATGTTTACCAGAAGCAAAGGTACAGTGTCAACAGCTCAAAATTAAGAGAAAATTCTAAGGGATCAGAACATAATACTTTTTAGACAACTCACCTCTGTAGGGGCTTTGGCCCACTGCTGAAATTCAGGCAACCATGAGGGTCTCGGCTTCATCCTCATGTTTTGGGGCCCAACCATGGTGGCTATTTATTATATTCAACAGACTTTTTGAGCTTGTAACATCTTTACCTATACACAATTCCTGGTTTCGTGTATGTTGTTATTTTCCCAAAGAAAACTAGGGCATATTGGCTTGCTTAAGGGATAGAACACTGAATAGTGTATTCAGTAACTGATAGGACAAAACTTGGTCTATTTCAACCCAAATGTTGTCAAACAATGAGAATAATTACGTTTTAAAAATCTTGGACATATTTAAAGTACTTTACAGAATTTGTTCTCATGAAGGTTTTTCATGTATGAATTTGACAAAAATTTTCTGAGCCAGAAAAGCCAGCCTAATAATTTATTTGACACATTAATATTTCCTTTAATTCTTTCTCTGATCAACTTCTTTGCAAACCTGTAGAAATATTTTTTTGGTAGTAATTTGGATGGCAACTTTGAGGATGAACTTGCATAATGTTAAGCTCTCCTGAGCTATCTCAGCATATTTCTCTAACTTGTCCCATTTATGCCCACATTTTAACTCTGCCTGGAAATATGTAGTAAAATGCAATGTGTGAAAGGCAGACTTCTCATTTTGGGACTGATGGGACAAACAGTATAGAGTGGACTGGAATGGAGTGACTACTTAGGTCAGATGGAACACCCAACAGTTCTTCAGTTGCTCCCAGAATTCAGCAGCCCAGTTATCAAGAGCCTTGCTACTCAGTGTAATCTGTGCATGAGCAACAATGGTGTCACCTACTAACTTGTGAGAAATCTAGAATCTCAGGCCACACCCCACACCAAATTCCTCAGAATCTTGTCTTTCTTTTCTTCCTTCCCCTCTCCTTTTCCCTTCCCTCTTTTTCCTTTCCCTCTCCTTTTCCTTTTTCCTTTCTTCCTTCCTTCCTTCCTCTTCCATTCCTTCAATGCTTGACACAGTGAAGGCTCTTCTTTCTTTCCCCTATTGTGGTCAAATACTGTGCACGTTGGTGGGGATGGGGAGGCATGCTAGCCTCCACGGTCATGAAAAGATCCTGAAAAGATCAGAAATCCATTCAACAACACAGAACCCATTGAGCAGCTCCTCCCTTTAAGAATTTAAAAATTCTCCCCAGAGGGTTTTTTTTTCAATTGTGGTAAAATACATCCAACATAAAACATATCATCTTAACCAATTACAAACACAGAGTTCAGTAATGTCAGGTACATTCACAATGTCATACAATCTCCAAAACTCATCTTGCAAAAATGAAATTCTATAAACAATTCTGCATTCCTACCACCCACCAGCTCCTGGCCACTACCATCAGAATCTGCATTTTAATAAGACCCTGAAGTAGAGTCATACCATCTTAATGTCTGAGAAGCGTGTTCTAGACAGTAACTTGCTCTTTCCAATTCTATGCTTGGGTGTCTAATGTGTCTTTTACCTGTGAGTTCAGCAGAGAAAAGTATCTAATTACCTTACAAGAAGTAAGGCCAAACCCCTTGCTTGCAGCTTCTTTTAATACCATCTAGCACTTGGAGCGATCCCAGCAAGTTTGTATCAGTAGGTCATAACTGGTGATGAACCTTCTTAACTGGTATATTCAAATTCAATCCAACAGGCAAGAGAGAGAAAAGAAAAACAGACCACCATTTGGTATGGGTCTTCTCAAGTTCTTTTTATCGGTTAAAAAAAAAAAAAAAATTGGAAACAGCCTGAACACACTTGTTTCAATTTCCAATTACGTGGTTCACTGCCGGGAAAAGCAATGTGGGTATGCTAAAAGTAGTGGTTAGTGACCTAGCATTTACAAATACAGTGATTCATTTCTGCCATAGATAGGCACATTCTTCTTAGACGTGAACTGAAGAATGTAGGCTTCTAATTTCAGCTTTGTTCTAATAGTTTATCTTTTTTACTTTACAGAATTGTATTGATTTTGAAGCCCTGGCATTCAGACACATCCTGACTTCTAGTTTTTGAATGTGAATCACTCAATACTTGTATTAAAATCAGAAACAGATCCCGACTGCCTATCCTTATTTGCATTGTAAAGTTTTTATCTTTCACTTCATTTACATAGAACTACTGCCACGTGGGAAGTAATACTAAAAGAACGGTTCCTGAAAATTTTTTTTTTTTTTTAACATTTATTTGTCAGAAAGAAAGAGCACAGACAGGGGCAGCGGCAGGCAGAGGGAGAAGCAGGCTCCCCAATGAGCAGGGAGCCCAATGTGGGACTCAATCCTAGGACCCCGAGGTCATGACCTGATTAAGGCAAACCCTTAATCAGCTGAGCTTCACAGGTGTCCTCAGTTTCTGTAATATTAAGTATGATCAAAATAACACCTATAATAAGTAATGATAAACTAATTTTATTCTTTAAGTTAGCCAACAAGCTTGGTTCTTGTGGCAAATACTGTGAATAAGCCTTTCACAATCCTCTTTTCTCTTTCTCCCTCATCCACAGAAGTTGGAAACCGAAACATTCATCACGCCAGACCTCCCGAGTTAGGAATGGCCAGGAGCCCACTTCTAGCCAATAAGATGCAACCAAAGTCACTGGGTGGAGCTCCTGGAAAAGTTTAGTTTTGTTTTTTTTAAGGAACATATTTGGCTGACATGTACTTTGTCTATGACAACCTAATTTTAAAAGATGAAATTTTATTAGATAAGTAGCTTGAATAATATTATAAAGAGAAGTGCATTAAAAAATACCAGCAGTACAATCTCTTCAACAATTAAAGTGACAGGCTAGAAATAAAAAGTTAACAGAACCACAGAAACATAACTGGCTGCTGGCAGTCTATATTCTTCTTCTTTGCTTTAATGAACGACTTGTACGCACATCTTCCAGCTCGTCTTCTAGAGGTTTGGGCACAGATGAAATGACCTAGTTTAAAAAAAGAGAACCACCAAAACTTAGTTTTTGTAGTACAAAAATAAGTAAACGATTAGAAGAGGTAGGATATACATCTAATAGTCCAATTCTTGCCATCAGGTTTGAGGCAGGGTGTGCCCAATTTCAGGGTACAGCCTACGATCTAGGCACAGGGCAAGGTTTTCTGTCCAAACACTGATGGGAGTAAAATTTCTAAAGCCATTTAATGAGAAAAAACAAAAATTGGGAGAAAAGTAAATACATACTCTTAACAATCCTTTATAGATCTGAAGTCATTTGCTATCTTATAGATACAGACAGACATCCTGATTCTGCATAACTTGAAACACTAATAACATCTGATGTATTTAGAGACATGGAGCCTTGAGGGGGGAGATAAGAAATTTGGAGAAATAAGCAGAAAATGGTATAATCCTCAATTTCCTAGGGAAGTGAAACCAAACACACCATCAGAAAAAGAGTGACAATGTGTTAAAGCAGAGTATAACAGTCTTGATTTAAATGCACAATTATTAGAAACTATAGTAAGTTGTAGTCAGTATTTCTCAATTTTGTTGTCCTACTGTTTCCTTACCTAGGATCTGGGCCTACGAACTTTTTTTTTTTTTTTTTTTTGAGATTTTATTTATTTGTCAGAAAGAGAGTGTGCACGAGTGACACAGCATGGGCACGTGTGCAGGCAGAGAGAAAAGCAGGCTCCGCTGAGCAGGGAGCCCCATACGAGACTCATCCCAGGACCCTGGGACCTGAGCTGAAGGCAGATGCTAACCAACTGAACCACCCAGGCATCCCCTAACAACTTTTTCCTTGAAAATACAGTCAGCTCTGGCTGAGAGAGTTATGTATCTGTATCTATGCCTCAGATCAACTCTATCTGAAGGAAAGAGGGGGGCTAGCATAACTAAAAAATTTTAAGAGGCTTAAGCATGGAAATTGTGTTCACAGATTTTTATTATTTTAAAATAAGCCCTCACCCTTAGTCAGATAATAGTTTTCAGGTAAAATAAATAGACATAAATTAAGCCACCTTAGATTCCCCTTCATCACACAGTAAAATACATGTACAGCTGCATGAAAAGCACTTTCTGAACCTCAGGCTTCAAGTTTAGGACAATGGTCTTTCTCCCTTAGTTAGATTTCTAAAGGGTTTGCCCTATGAAAAGGTATCTTTCAAAAGCTAATTCAAATGTTAGCTTTCTTTCATTTGTGTTCAGAAAATGGAAAATGATTAAATAACATGGAAAGAAATTACTACTTAAGTAGCACAGTCAAGTTGTACTCTACTTAAGAAGTTGACATTTTCAAATGCAGACCTTAGGGCCTAGTCTTTAGAAATCTGGCCCTATTCTATGGCTACTTTTATCAAAGAAGCAAAAAGCATTTTAATTTGATGTAATTTGTATTAACTTTGAACTTGAGGAAAGTAAGTTGTAATAATTTTCCTTCAACACAACAGTTCTGTACTTTGGCTCATAACAGAACCATCTGGGGACCTTTAAAAAGGGAGGGCCTGGGCTCCACTCTCACAGGCTGACGTCACTGACTGAAACCACTGCTTTTATATTTTAGATCTGTATGTTCTGTTCATAGTTTAAAGCGAGGATTAATGACATCAAAGCATGTACATTTCTGTTAGATTCAGTTAACTCAACAGAGAACTGTAGAAAAATACATCAAAAAGCTGAAAATGAAAAAAAAAAATGACAATACTTTAGTCGCCACAAATCTCCATTTAGTTGTTAGTCCTATGACCAAACTCTTAAAACAGTTTTTTTTTGTTAATTTTTTATTTTTTAATTTTTTAAAAAGATTTATTTATTCATTTATTTGACAGACCGAGATCCCAAGTAGGCAGAGAGGCAGGCAGAGACAGAGGAGGAAGCAGGCTCCCCGCCGAGCAGAGAGCCCGATGTGGGGCTCAATCCCAGGACCCCAGGATCATGACCAGAGCCGAAGGCAGAGACTTTAACCCACTGAGCCACCCAGGCGCCCCTTAAAACAGTTTTTAAAAATGATCTTACCTCTTGAAGTTTATTCCGAATTAAATTCGCTGTTGTATTCAACGAGTCGTCATGCATGTCCACTTTAGGTATGTGAGGTAACAGAGGCCCAATCATAACCTCATTACTACTCGTGCTTGTTCCGAGAAAAGTTCCAACTTTACGATCATCTTCTCTTCTTCTTTTCCGCTCCTGCAGCTGTGTTGTCCTAGGCATAAATCTGTCAACTGCCTCTGAAGAAGTAGTAGCCTTCTGTGCATCAGGGCAGGCCAACGAATTTTTAAAAGGTTTCATTTGTATCTTCTGTGAAGAGTCATTGTGCATACAATGCTCCACTGTTTGAGCACGGTTTCTACCATCCCGAGAGGAGTCTGATGCCCAGCCCATATGTTCCCCTGACGAACACGCACATTTTGAGGAAAAATAACATAAAGGCAATTCACAAGAATAAGGAAGACAAGGATCGGAGTTGCCAGTAGAAGTGTTCAGTGTGGCTGCACAAGGTCCAGATGTCCTTGAATGGAAGTCCTGTCTAAAATCTTTTGTGTCTTTAAGCTCTGTAACCAGTTTCTTCTTCGTCATGTAATGATCTTAATATTACAATTTAAAAGGTTAGAGAAGAGGAAAAAGAAACGGTTCATTTGTTTTCATCATTTGCAAATGTCCACTTTTAAAAACAAACATCACTTTAAAAGGTTAACAAATGCTACCCTGAAAAATTTATTTCTTGAGCAGGTAATACCATCATGTGTTTAAAAGCTAAAAAGGACAAAGAGTATATTAGTGTCAAGCTTCACTCTCTTTGCTCCCCATATGCCTGGTTTCCACTCCTCCATAAGTAATCCCTATTCCTACTTTCTTATTTATCTGTCCAGTATGTCTTATTCTACCTCCTCCCACTTACTCCTCTTTTTCCCCCATAATACCCATTTCTCTGCACCTTTGCATTTTCCACTTAACTGGGGATCTTAGAGGCTTTTTCTAGGTCATCACATAGAATGCTTTTTTCCCCCAGCTTCGGAGTATTCTGCTATATGAATGTATCATGCTGCTTAGCTTGTTTGTTAGTTTTTAAAAGTGGCAATACGCGGGACCCATATTTTGTCATTTTATTTGCCACACAACCCTAGAAGTTTTCTGGGAGCTATTCACATGCACCACAGGTTAATGTTCAGTGTCTACTAATGACCAGGAACGCTCAATAGCTCTCTTGCCAAATTTTCAGGTGAGTTTTTCCAAGAGTCTTCCCACCTTATTTCTCTCTTCACCTCTGCCACATGTCACCTCTCCAGTCAAAATCTCCTCATATTCAGTAACTGTATGGACATTGACTTTGTCTTTTATTTTTATTTTTTTAAAAGATTTTATTTATTTGACAGGCAGAGATCACAAGTAGGCAGAGAGGCAGGCAAATAGAGGTAGAAGCAGGCTCCCTGCTGAGCAGAGAGCCCCATGCGGGGCTCGATCCCAGGACCCTGGGATCATGACCTGAGCCGAAGGCAGAGGCTTTAACCCACTGAGCCACCCAGGCACCTCTGACTTTGTCTTTTAATTGAATGGTGGAAACTTGGCAATCTGAGCCTCCAGTATCATTCAGATTTCAGACCACACACATTATTTTAGTCCAATTCTGAGTGCTCTGTTCCTACAATCCTTGTACCAGATCCCATGACTCTATTCCAGGCACCTGGAATTTGTGTCTAGGGAAACCCAGTTGGGAATATGGGCCATGTGGCCAGCTGCTGGTCAAAAGTGGAACTTTTCCATGTTCAGCAGTTTTAGATTAGCAGTTGGTAACTAGTCTGCAAATCATAATTGTTTCTCACTGCCTTTGGTCAAGCCTTAATTCCTTAGCATGGGATATAAAGCCCTACATGATTCAGTTCCTGTTCTCTTCTCTAATCTTTATTTCTCACTGTAGCCCCTGTGCTGTGGTTATCCTGTACTATTCATGTTCCTTCCGAAGCATGATGCTCATTTATTCATGCTACTTGGCCTACCCTCCCATCTGAGTAATGTCTACTTATCCTTCAAAACTCAGCGACCTCTCTCAACCTGTAGGAACTCTTTCACATGCCAACATCTCTCCTTTTTCAGCCCAGATTACTTAAGAGTGTTGCCCAGAATCCTGCAGTTTACAGTTACTGAATATTGTGATCATTTATCTGCCTCTCTTCCCACTGGACTGGGAGCTCCACGATGATATACCTAGCAGAGTGCCTGACACATAGGTGGTGTTCAGTAACTGGCTTTCCATACCTTTATTTTTAGTAGTTCTTGCTATATAAACCTTTCTCTCCTGTAATTTTTTTCTAGTTTCTTCAACTGTTTCAAATTCTGGAGCATAGCACACATGAAGCAATCCACCAAAGAAACTCTGTTCATCCATTTTTCTCTTGGCTGTCCTAAACAGAAAACAGCATGGTTTATTAATCTTGATTTACTTAGGATGAAAGCCGAACTAGTATACAATGCACTGGTCTAAAGAGCAACATTCAGGTTTTGCTATGTGTATACACATCCTCTTGTCTGGGAGTTAAGATGTGCTGCTTGTGGATGGTATTGACTCTACTGATCTGGTGCATACTTTTCAAGCCTTTCATCCCCTCTCCCTATAGTGCTAACAGTTTTTGAGCTAAGTCATCCACACATAACCTGACTCCCTTTAATTAACTAAGGAGCCACCAGTTAACCTGAGGTACATAATCTGTGGTTGTGAAACAGAGATTTCTCTGTGTTAAGTGGCCCTTAAGAGTCAGCTCATACCAAATTTAGCCTTTTCAGCACAATGGAATTCATACATAAAAATTAATAAATATTGTAATCATAAAAATCTTCAATAATTAAATATTGAATACATAACTAATCCATGAAAAAGTAGAGGATAATATTCAACAAATACTTAATATATATGAGTGGCCAGGACTTAAGCTACAATAAATATTTAAGTACTTCGGTGCCCAGGGATAATGATAAAAATACTTACTGAGATTTTACCATGCACCAGGTAGTATCCTAAGTGAATTAACATTTCATAAAAACCATATGATGACATGAGGCCTGGGGACATTTATAACAGCCATGCTCACACTAGTTTGTGGAGCTACGATTCAAACTGAGATGTTGAACTTCACAGCCTACTGTACTATGTGCTCTGGAAGATGCAAAAGCTCTAGAAAATATGTTTCCCTAACCATGAGGGGCAGGCAAGTTGATTAGGGAAAGTGAGATTACATATGAGAGCAAACAGAGAACAACTTAAACAAGTGCTTTTGTGGCAGACTGCAAATCCTATTCATAGTACAGAAAGACAAGATGAATGGTGGGGTGCCTGGTTAGCTAAGTCAGTAGGCCATGTGAGTCTTGATCTCGGGGTTATAAGTTTGAGCCCCACACTGGGTGTAGAGATTACTCAAAAATAATTTTTTTTTTAAAAAGAGAGAGAGAAAAGAAAAAATGAATGGTAACAGCCAAAGAAGGATGGGTCTTGGAGAGAATTAATGACAAGACTGGGGTCAACAGAAAACTAGTAAGGCATTTCATACTTCAGCCTTACTGAAGCAGAGTTTCTGTTAACAGAAAGCTGGAAAAGGTTGAGTCAATTCACAAAGGTACAGAACATTAAGAACTTCAACAGCTAATGTTCACTGCATTCCGAACATAGGAGGCACTACATTTAGCCCCTTTACATCGATTATCTTATACCATCCTCACACAACCCCCAAGGTAGGTCCTTTTACCATACATATTTCGCAGAATAGAAAAAAACCAGCCTTACTTAGATTAAATAACTTGTCCAAAGTCATGATGCTAGTAAGCAGTGGAGTTCGAAAACTTACCCAAACCCAGTTTTTAATCTATGACAATACATGATCAAAGGCTGTTAAGCATGGGAATGACATTTAAGACTGGAGTAAGATAAAAATAATATAGGGCCATGTTAGATGATTCAGTAATTCAGGTATGAATGAGGGACAACTGGGGCCAAAGTGATAGCAGTGGGAATGGAGGAAATGAAACTTATGCTTAACTTGCACATTACCTTGCACTTTGTAAGTTCATAAATTTAATAAGATAAACTTCTGTAAAGTCTTCTGCTGGGTATTCATCTAGAGGATTATACTGTTCAATTGCACCATATAGAGCAAATCGCTCAACTAATTCCTTCATTGCTCCCACTGCAGGAACTCCTTGTATTAACAAGTACCGAGATTCCAAATTGATTGTATATACCTAAGAGAAAACACATAAAGATGTATCTTCCAAATAAGCCTAAGACATATCTTCTATTTAAAAAAAAAAAAAAAAAACAAAAAAAAAAACAAACTCAGGGATTAAAAACTACACTTACCATGCTGAGCACCAAGTAATGTGCTCAGATAGAATTGCTGAGTCACTATATGGTACACCTGAAACTAATATATAACACTACGTTAACTATACTGGAATTAAAATAAAAAACTTAAGAACTCTGGAAAGAAGAAACATTCTGTTCAGCCGGTATGCAAAAAAATAAATAAATAAATAAAGAATTCACCCCTTCCGGTGACGGCCTCTAATTAAAACACTCTTCAATCGACATATTTTACAGAAGTTGGCTCAGAAGAAGTTACTAGAGAGAGAGAACAAAAATTGAGTGCTTACCCTGCGCCAAGAGCTACTGTAAACACGGAAGATACAATGACTAAAATAAAGCCCTGTCCTTCCGGAGCTGACGTTACAGCAGTTGACCAAAGGGAGTTCGTGAGAATTTTTGGCCACCGAGTACCAGTTTCTCATACCCATCTCTAATGACTGATGGAGAGGACCGCAGCCCTCCAAGCCTTTATTACATAAAGTGGGCATGTGGCGCTAGAGCTAAGATAAAGCTATCAGCAATAGTGAATGAAACCAAAATCACTTTACCCTGACAGCACGAGGCCGCCGCCCCTCCCGATACTTGGCTCGCGTGTCGCATACAGCCCTCTGAACGTGGTGATCAAATACACCTCCAAGTTCGCCGCCACTCGACGCCATCTTGCCTATTCCGGCCCTTGCAAAAACGTCAACATCCGTCTCGCCTAACTCCTGTTCACCCAATAAGAGAGGGAGATGGGTCAAGGAGTGCCAGGACTGGCTGGAGAATCGACAGCGTCTGGCATCGTTTCCTGTGAGTGAGACTTCGGTGAACGAGGTGCCGCCCTCCAGCGGCCTGGCGGAGAGACCTCGGAGAGCTCGAGCCCTTTGCCTGTCCCTTCTCGTCCCGGCGCGCGCGGCGAGAGGGGCGTGGCCGCAGGGGGCGGGGTCGATCGATCTTCTCTGGCTCCGACGCCCTCGGTCTGCTCAGTGGCCAGCGTCCGCTTAAGTGGACGGCTGGGGGGTGGTCCTCGCTTGTCTACTATGTGGGGCACCGATCGCCTGGCGGGTGCAGAGGGTGGTGGGGTAGCGGTGACTGTGGTTTTCACCAACGCCCGCGACTGCTTCCTCCACTTGCCCCGGCGCCTCGTGGCCCAGCTGCACCTGCTACAGGTAATGCGCCAGCCCTGGACGGCGGCTCGCAACCCAGACTCGCGACACCCGGTTGACAGCCTGGGGTCGGACCGGGCCAAGACCTTTTAGGGACGCGGCGGCCCTCAAGCCTGTCCGGTCTGGGTCGCCACCGAGCCGTTCAGAGGCCAGACTGAGGGCCCTTCGAGGGTAAGGCCGGGGAGGGCAGGCTCTGCAGCCCACACCACGTCTAGTGCAGCCCTGGGCCTTTAACTTGCCCTGTTTCAGGTGTTTTCACTTGGTGAGACTGGGCTTTTAAACATCCCGATATTTACGTCTGCATTCAGAAATATTTCTCCAGTTTGGAAAAGCTCCTGGAAGTCTCTAATTTTTATTTTTATTAAAAAAAAAATGTTTTTCTTGCTAGTGATTTTCAGATGCCTGCATGGCTGCGGTCCCGGCCTCTAGAGGGAGGGCCAGATTTGGTTTGCAGAGTCCCTGTAGGTTAACAGGGTATGTTAACAGGAACTGAGCACCGTGTCCCACGAGCGGGGTCGTTTAATAAAATAAGGTTCTTCCCTGTGTCGCCGATGCTTGGAACAGTTCTGAGGTGTACCAGAAATGTGCAGTAGAATTATGCATATTTGGAAGTACATAGGTAGGACTATTTGAACCTCTCTGGTCAGTTACCCTTTTAATTATTAATTAAAGGAGGTACAACATCCTCATTTTCTTACTAGAAATAGAGGCACATAGTCTTATGAGTTTGATATGCGTATGCTGGCAAAGGGATAGAATACTTGAAATCCTGGATGCATAGTACCCACTACTGGCTAATCATGCAGGAAATATTTAAGAATTTACAGTAATTTTAGTACCCTACCTTTCCACTTTACTTTTCCGGAACTGTTTTTCTAGATATTTTTTACCCTAGAATTATTGGCTTAGAAGGCATAGGTAATTATTAAAGCAGAAAGTCATAAGTTGGGAGTTAATGTGTTGAATTATTTTATTTGGGCTGAAGCATAGAGGACATAATACCTACAATGCTGTAATGGGAAGAGGGTCAGAAAAATAGTTTCCTGGCCTGTGTCAGATTTACCTTTAAGTTTTTCAAAATACCAGTGTTCTGGTCCTTCCTCAGACTTCTTGAATCAGAATCCTGGGGAGTGATTTAGGCATCTGTAATTAAAAAAAAAAAATCTATCTTTGGGCTACTTGGATACACAAGAATTGAGCCCTCCTATTATAGAATTATAGAACGTTGATGGCAAAAGGGACCTGGGGCATCTAGGTCATTTCTGTACTTTCGCAAGTTAGGAAACTAGCACTCCTAGGCAGGTACCATTTCCAGGTAATTTGTCCTCTTGTCTCTCACTTACTATGCAGCATCCAGACCGGCCTTCTCACTGTTTCTTTCATAACCTAGCAACTTCCTACTTCTGTACTCTTACTCTTGCTATTCTTTCTCCCCAAAACCTTTTTCTTCATTTCATGCCTTCAAAAGCTGAGCTTAATCTTACCTCCTCCGCCGAGCTTTCAAATTCTCGGTTGCTCACGTTTGTCTCCTTTTCAAAACTTCACTGTTGTGTTTATGTGACACATCTCGCTTGTACTTTGTGTCTCAGGTGTCATCATTGGCTTATCCAAGCCCCTATTTCAGGACTGGATACCCAATAGATGGCTTAACTTGGGATTTTTTTTTTTTTAAAGATTTTATTTATTTATTTGACAGAGATCACAAGCAGGCAGAGAGGCAGGCAGAGAGAGAGGGGGAAGCAGGCTCCCCACTGAGCAGAGAGCCCGATGCAGGGCTCGATCCCAGGACCCTGAGACCATGACCTGAGCTGAAGGCAGAGGCTTAACCCACTGAGCCACCCAGACACCCCTAACTCGGGATTTTTTAACCTTGGCGCTCTAGGCTGGATAATTTTTTGTTGTGGGTGACTGTGGCTGGTATTATAAAATAGTCAACATTATCTTTGACCTTTAGCCACTAGATGCCAGTAGCACACCTCCTTTTCAGTAGTGATAGTCCAAAAAAAAGTCTCCACGTGTCTCCACACATTGCCAGATGTCTCCTGGGGAACAGAAATCACCCCCAGTTGAGAACCATTGCTTAACTCAGTTATTTTGTCTGTATACTGGGCTCCGTGCTTGCTGTGATTGCTGAAATGGGGGAAAGGATTCCCGTCCACACTGAATGCAGACAAACCTAAATCGCCATCCAGAAATGGACAGATAAGGACTTGTCATTTCTTTTGTGTTAGCAGGGGAGAACCCAGGCCTCGGATCTGGCCGGTCCTAAGGCCTCACAACCCATGATTTCACCTGATTCTCTCCAGGTGATACTGGTACCACAGGTATAGGCCAGAGCACGTAGTCAGTCATTTGTTGATTGACCGGAGAAGCGGGCTCCTTTCTTTCCAGTCTGCTGGTTTCTTCTTTTTACCTGAGGTTCTGTGGTTCAGGTGGAAAAGGTTTTACATGAAAATGGACTCCAAGTAGTCTGCAAGGTTTACCAAATCCAACTGAATATATATTATGACTATGGTGCTGGTTACTACATTTTTTTTTTTTAAAGATTTTATTTATTTATTTGACAGAGAGAGATCACAAGTAGATGGAGAGGCAGGCAGAGAGAGAGAGGGAGGGAAGCAGGCACCCTGCTGAGCAGAGAGCCCGATGTGGGACTTGATCCCAGGACCCTGAGATCATGACCTGAGCCGAAGGCAGCGGCTTAATCCACTGAGCCACCCAGGTGCCCCTGGTTACTACATTTTGACCGAATGAGTAATTGAAGTACTTTTTCTGTTTGATGAAGTTGATTTTCCCCTTTCCCAGTGAGTTGTAGAATTTGCCTCTTTGATATTTCAGGGCGTATTTTGTATTTCCTTATTGAACATCTCTGGTTTTGAAAGCTTCTTCTTGTGAAACAGGAGTTGATCTGGATTATATGCCACAGACTCTTGTGAAAGAGTGTGGAAAGCACCTGGCGGGGGTTGGTCATTTTCACCCTTGTAACCTCAGCTGACACAATTACAGCTGACAGTAATTTGGAATTTGACTCCAAATCCAGGGCTCTGTATACTTTATCACACGGTGCTTGGTGGAAAGGTCTTGTCATGGTGAGCAGTTGTCCTATTCTGTGAATTGTGGGAAAAATTACACAACTAAGTGGTACATAATGACTTTCTTCTATACAAAATTTTAATAACATTTTAATAACATAGCTAATTTAAAGTACATTATATTGCTTCAGAAGTGGCTCCAACATCCTTTAAAACTTTCCTATTTAAAGAAACAATAAGCGGCCTATAACAAGTTTTGAGGTAGTAAAATTTGATGTAAATGAATGAATTTAATAATTGAATTTATTTTGATATAAATAAATGACTTTAATAATACTAAAACTTCCTGAGATGGTAAGTTTTGATTAATGAATTCTTTACTTTTTATTGAAAAAATGATATATGTTTACAAGTGCTGATGATACAATGTTAAGTGGGGAAAAGGATACTAAATCCTGACTATAATATACAACTATTTTAAAAATTTTGCAAAGAAAACAGGATTAGCTAGAAATAGACAAAATTGTTCATGTGGTTGTCTTGTGGAGAGAATATCAGTAATTCCTTTTTTCCTTCCACGTTTATATATTTTTTTAAGGTTTCAATAATCAGTTTGTAGTTCTTTAATCGTAGAAAACATTATTTTTTAGTACTTAGCCACAAACTTAATGTATTTTATATAATTGTTCTTAATGGGAACACATTTCATATTTTGACTTTTGTTCTTAGAATTCCATAGTGGTAAAACTTTCAAAATTATTTAAGAAACTGTGTAGTATAAAATTTCTGGAAGTGTACATAAGAAACTATAAACCATAATTACCCCTAGGAACAGGAACCTAGCTTTGTGTTTGTTTGTTTGTTTTTGTAACATTTGTGCTTTTACCAGGCACATTTAGTGTTCTAATAAATAGTTACAGTTTTAATGATCATGATATATTTCTACTTATAGACTCATGCTCTACTAAAATAGTAAATTTGTAGCTTATTGAATAATTTCCCTGTTGATAGATATTTAAGAAAGTCATAAGTTTCACTGTTACAGAAAATACTGCAGAGATATGTTCTGGTGTGGTTTTCTTCTTCTTTGAACCATTAATCCAGAATAAGTACTCAAATACATATATGGCTCAAAGTTTAGGTAAATTCATTGGCTACCTAGTGCCATTTTGAATTTTGGAATGGTTGAATGAATTTATAATGCCATCATAAGAAAACAAGGGTATTGGTTTCACCCATAGCATCACCAGCTTTGGTTATCAGAAACGATTATAGCTTTTTAAATGCTCTACTGTGCACAACAGAGAGCTATCACCTATCTGTAGAACTCTTTTTGTATGTGTGGGTTGCAATCATAGTTTATTTTTTATGTGAATCCAGAAAAGCATATAAAGACTCTCACCCCTCCTTTCTTATTTCTTCTCCCCACCCTCTTTCTTCTTGAATAAATAGAATCAAGCTATAGAAGTAGCCTGGGGTCACCAGCCTGCATTCTTGAGTTGGGTGGAAGGTAGGCATTTTAATGATCAAGGCGAAAATGTGGCTGAAATTAACAGACAAGTTGGTCAGAAACTTGGACTCTCAAATGGGGACCAGGTAAGTACAAAATGTGATGACTATGACTTTCTCCTAATGTCGTACAGTATGGCAATGGGAAGAAAAAGTTCAGATTAGTTTTTTTATTCAGATTGATTTTTTTTAAGGAGGCGAAATGACACCTAACTTGTGTGCTGCTATAACCAGTCCAGCATACTCGAGTTAACTATATACTGTTGTTAAGTCATTATCTTGTAGTCTGCTCCCTACTTGACTTTGTGTTGTATATTACTCACTTTCCAAGTTCTTTAATTTTGTTTGTGTGTAATTATTTTTGCTTTATGAATTACTGAGTTTTACTTATTGTTATTTTTAAAAAATATTTTGTTTATTTATTTGACAGAGAGCGAGAGAGATCCTAAGTAGGCAGAGAGGCAGGCAGAGAGAGAGGGGGAAGCAGGCTTCCCGCTGAGCAGAGAGCCCGATGTGGGGCTCGATTCCAGGACCCTCAGATCATGACCTGAGCTGAAGGCAGAGGCTTAACCCACTGCGCCACCCAGGCGCCCCTACTTATTGTTATTGAACTTAATTTGTTTGTGGCAAATCTTCTAACTTCCAAGGTCATACTTGCTTTTAAAAAACTATCCAACAAAAGAGTTGTTATTTTTCTATTTTTGTCTTGACTATGGATTTAATGTGCTTAGGTTATAAACCCCAAAGCTAAAGGACTTCTATGTTTTCATTTAATTGTATTCACCAATTTATTCCTTTCTAAATATTTAAACTGCAGAAGTAATACACACTCATTACAAGTATTTTACAATTGAAAGTAAAAAAATGTTTTTCTGGGGCGCCTGGGTGGCTCAGTGGGTTAAAACCTCTGCCTTCAGCTCTGGTCATGATCCCAGGGTCCTGGGATTGAGCCCCGCATCAGGCTCTCTGCTCAGCGGGGAGCCTGCTTCCCCCTCTCTCTCTGCCTGCCTCTCTGCTACTTGTGATCTCTCTCTGTCAAATAAATAAATAAAATCTTTTAAAAAAAAATGTTTTTCTCTTTCTTTAACCCCAGCCTCAGAATGAGTGTGTACTGTATGTTGGGATCTCAGTATAACTTTAGGATTTAAAGAATGGGATCATACACATTTTCTGCAGTTTTTACCCCCACAAAATATATCAGAGATACCTCTCCATGTATTACACAATATACATTGAACATCTTTGTATGCATATGTGGAGTAAAATACTACAAGTTGAATTGCAGTCTTGGGGGCTGTACATTTAAAATTTTGACAAATGGGGCTAAACTGCATTCTATTACCAGTTCCCACAACAGGATCCCACAGCGTCACATATTTTTAACTTGTTTTGAACACAGACTAATTCTGTTCATGAATGTTTTTGATAATGAGAATAATCCACTAATGAGAAATCCATAGGCCTCGTATTAGTCCTTTGCTTACCCTAAATCTTTGGTAGAATCTTAAAACTTCAGCACCACAGCGACCCCAGATATCACTAACTTTGGTGCTTTGCTCTACAAACCTAAGGAGATAGAAGATTTTGCCCAGGATTGTATAGCAAGTTAAAGTTCTACTCTCTTCGAGTATGTAGTCCTTCCCTGTGGGAAACACCAGCTTCCTGTTCCCAACTTTGATGTCTTCATCAGCCTCTAAACAGTCTTGTGTGTATGTGTGTTTTTTTTCCAAAGATTTTATTTATTTAGTTTGTCAGAGAAAGAGGGAGAGCACAAGCAGGGGGAACGGCAGGCAGAGTAGGCAGAGGGAGAAGCAGGCTCCCCACTGAGCAAGAAGCCCCATGCGGAAGTCGATCCCAGGACCCTGGGATCATGACCTGAGCCGAAGGCAGCGGCTTAACTGACTGAACCACCCAGGCGTCCCTGTCTTGTGTGTTTTTAATGCCTCTTTACTTCAAAGTGAACTTTTACCTGATTTCCTGCAGATTCTCTGTGTATTGTGCCTAAGGCACTGTCTCCCAAAGAATATGAACAAAGTGGACTGGCTCACCCAGGATTCCAGCTTCTTGGTGGGCGGGAGCTGCTTTGTGCTTTCCCACAATCACTCTTTTCATATAGAGCCTGTGGGAGATGCTGTAGGAAGATTCACTGACAGTGGCTTTTGGGGAAATTCAGCTCCAATCCACAAGCAGAGAAGGAAGGGCTGGTTCACTGGCGCGTGTAATATTTGGTGGCTTTGGGTTTTACTCCTCCATCCTCAGAAATGCGTATAGAAAGTGGGAAGAAAGTAAGGTGGGAGAGTCCAACTTCTTGAGACACGCTAGCATTTCATATATATCCATAGACTGGAATGAGGGCACATTTGTTTTACTTTACTTCTAGCTGTGAATGTTTATACTTGTAAGTAATTGGCTCTGATCTCCATCTCTACATTTTTTTCTTACTTTTCGTGAAGCACCATGGCTTGAGGTTAGTTATAAAACTAAGTCATAAAACTTTTAGAAATAATAAAGTATGTATATATTAGATCCAGCCATGACCTGATGTCATTGTTGTATCTTCTTACATTTTTTAATTATTTTTCTTTTGTTAATGGTTGTCTTTATTTATTTGTTATTTATTATTTTTAAAGATTTTATTTATTTATTTATTTATTTTTTAAAGATTTATTTATTTGACAGATCACAAGTAGGCAGAGATGCAGTCAGAGAGAGAGGAGGAAGCAGGCTCCCTGCTGAGCAGAGGGCCTGATGTGGGGCTCAGTCCCAGGTCCCTGGGATCATGACCTGAGCCGAAGGCAGAGGCTTTAACCCACTCAGCCACCCAGGTGCCCCAAGATTTTATTTATTTATTTGACAGAGAGAGATCACAGGTAGTCAGGCAGGCAAAGAGAGAGGGGGAAGCAGGTTCCCCACTGAGCAGAGAGCCTGATGCAGGACTCGATCCCAGGACCCTGAGATCATGACCTGAGTCGAAGGTAGAGGCTTAACCCACTGAGCCACCCAGGCACTCCAGTTATTATTATTTTTTAAAGTAGGCTCCACATCCAGTGGAGAGCCCAACATGGGGCCTGAACTCACAGCCCTGAGATTGAGACTGGAGTTGAGATCAAGAGTCAGATGTTTAACTGACTGAGCCACCCAGGCACCCCATTTATCTTTAAATCTTTTAATTATTCTTTAAATTTTTAAAAAAGATTTTATTTATTTATTTGACAAAGCGAGTGAGAGCACAAGCTAGGGGAGCAGCAGGCAGAGGGAGAGGCAGGCTCCCCGCTGAGCAGGGAGCCAGATTTGGGGCTTGATCCCAGGATGCTGGGATCATGACCTGAGCTAATGGCAGATGTTTAATGGACTGAGCCACCCAGACACCCCTTATCTTTAATTTTTAAATTTAATTTTTAAAACATATGTTGTGCTAGGATATATTTTCTTTTTCCTATAATTAGTTGTGAGACAGTTTTTTCCCTAAATGTTGAGTATATCAAGGCGTAGCGAAGAATAAGTGCTTAATAATTATTTGTCCCGTGGAGATCTACACAATACATAGAGGCACACACGCTCACTCATTCACTCGCTCACACCTAATTACTTACCTAAAGAGAACTTCTCATTTCCTAGGGATACAAAAAGTCTTTTAAAAGTAGTTTTACATTTTCCATTTTTTCCAGGTGTTTCTCAAGCTGTGCTCCCGTGTGGTATCTTGTCAACAAGTTGAGGTGGAACCCCTCTCAGCAGATGACTGGGAGATACTGGTAAAGAAAATACAATGGGAACTAGCCCAGTTTAACGTTAAACTACTTCAGCATAGTTGTTGGTTTGCATGGAAGTCTAGTTGACACACAGTGTTACATTAGATTCACGTGTACAACATAGTGATTCACCGTCCGTCACGCCATGCTCACAAGTGTAGCCGCCACCTGTCACCAGACAATGCCATTACGATACCATGGACTACATTTCCCATGCTGTGCCTCTTATCCCTGTGGTTTAATCATTTCATAAGTGGAAGGCAAAACATCAGTGTCTTTAAAGTTCTCTTTTCTGAGCTACATTATATAGTCTGAGTTGGTTCGAGTTAGTAGAGTGAATTATGATTTCCTTACTAGACCTGGAATGACAAAAGGTGAAGTAAATAGATCTTTCTATTTGTTGGTTGTAGGAGCTGCATGCTGCTTCCCTTGAACAGCATCTTCTGGATCAGATTCGAATAGTTTTTCCAAAAGCTGTTTTTCCTGTCTGGGTTGATCAACAAACTTATGTATTTATCCGAATTGGTAGGTGCTATTTTCCATTGTGTTCGACACCATAGCATCGAGTCCATAGCAGAGGTGAACATGTACTAAGAAGCTTTCTTTTCCACACAGTTGCACTCATGCCAGCTGCTGCTTATGGAAGGCTGGAAACTGACACTACACTCCTTATTCAGCCAAAGACCCGCCAAGCCAAGGAGAATACATTTTCAAAAGCAGATAATGCACAGGGGAAATTTCATAATTATGGAGGAGACCAAAAAGGATCGACAGGCCCTGGGTCTAGTAAGACGGATTCCGAGGTGACAGCTGACTCCCCATCCATGCCAACCTTATGGACTATGATAGGAAGCATTTTTTCTTTTGGGTCTGAGAAGAAGCCAGAGCTATCCTGGGGTTTAACTGAAATGAATGCATTCAAAATTATGCAATCCAAAGTCGTTCCTCTAGACAACATTTTCAGAGTGTGTAAATCGCAGCCTCCCAGTGTGTGTAACACGACAGCAACTTCGGAGTTTCACAGACACTGTGCCATTCATGTATTTCCATGGGACCAGGAGTATTTTGATGTGGAGCCCAGCTTTACTGTGACCTACGGAAAGCTAATTAAGCTATTTTCTCCAAAGCAACAGCAAAGTAAAACCAAACAAAATGTCCTGTCACCTGAAAAAGAGAAGCAGACCTTAGAACCACTAGATCAAAAACCGATCAGCTCAGGCCGCAGTCAGGAAGCGGCTAAGGCCTGTGTGCTGCAAGTAGTCTGGAATGGACTTGAGGAATTGAAGAATGCCACCAAATACACCAAAACTGTAGAAGCTCTTCATCTTGGGAAAGTCTGGGTTAGTATAAAATGTACTATTAGGGAGAAAGCAATTTCCTGTTGCTTGAAATTCTCCAAATTACAAATTAGAAAAATGTTTTATATACAATGTGGAAATCAGTATAGTAAGAAAGAGTGTCTAAAGTCCCTGCAGGGACCCATTTCTGAGTGCAAGGTAAAGTCCTTGTTCGGGTGGAGGTTGCGTATTTCCTGGTTAAGGAAACTTGGACAGCTATAAGATGCAGGCCCAGAGAGGTCAAAATTGCTTGCCTGAGGTCACGCAGTAGGTACAACCAGGAGTCACACCCAGGTGGGCTGACTTTCGAGTTCACACTTAGCATGGGGTGCCTTACGAAGCCTCACATCTTTAATACCTGTGGAAGGTTTGTTCCCCAGTTCCCGAAAGCCAAGGCAGGACTAGCTGTTTGTTGGGGCAGTACCCAGTTAGGGAGAGACCCATAGCGTGAGGGGGCACTGGTTTGGAGTGTAGCCAGAAGCTGCTTACCCTGCTGGAATCCGCTCTTTGACTGTGGGACTGAAGGGGAGGAGGGCAACCAGAGTCCACCTTCTCATCCTGGCCTCAGATAGTAATGCTTAGTTTATATGGAACGAGTCACCAGCCCCTTTTGTTTGTTTCTTAATCTGAGCCATTGTGAAGGCAGACCTCATGGTGATAAAGGGAGGAAATTATTTGGACAGGGAAGAAAAATAGGAGAGCAAGGCGGTCTCCTTTGTAGATTTCTTTTATTGCCAGTTTCACCTCTGACCTCTGTGCTGGCAACTTACAAAGTTTTCATTTCTTTAGCTTATATCATTTTCTAAAATTCTGGGCTGTAAAATTCTGGCCCGTTATTTTAGTTTAGGAGATCAGCTGCATCTTCAACACTACACTTCAACATCTAACACTGAACTTGTTAGCACTTCTCTTTTCTGTTAATGGTTCTGCCATTTGGTGGCAATACCGTTGTTTTCCTTGAATACATGGTGAGGACATGGTGAAGAAGTGCCAAGTAGGGGCCTAGGGACCTTGTAAGACGGCAGTGAGGAGTCCGCGCTTACCGCTGCACTTGAGAGGTTGGCGGCCATGGGCCCCGAGGAGTGGCGGTCCCCAAGCAGGCTTGACTTGAGAGAGCCAGGTTGATGCATCTCATTCCGAAGAGGGTGTGGGAAGAAAGAAACGAAGAGGGGAAATGGAAATGTTTGTGATACGATAGTGGCTGAATATCCATCTGGTTACTCTTATGAATCATGACAACTTCCATCAATTTACCTGAATTCATAGAAGTTAATAACAATGTGTATGCTGTGGACTATTTTTTAAAGCAAGTTTTGCACATATTTATATATTTTTTTATTTTTAAATTTCAGATTCCAGATGACCTGAGAAAGAGACTAGATGTAGAAATGCATGCAGTAGTCAGAATAACTCCAGTGGAAATTACCCCTAAAATCCCAAGATCTCTAAAACTACAACCTAGAGAAAATATAGTGAGTTCAAATTTATGTTATATCACAGTTGTTTTACATGTCATGTAAAATTTCTAGTTTCTTCAGCCATGTAATAAAGATGTTGTTTTCCTTTTTGCTAGAAGGGCAAAGAAGTCTTTGTTTTATTATGTTGTGGTAAAATATGTCTAATGAAATGCTATTTTAACCATTTTTAAGTGTGTACAGTTCAGCATTAATTACATTCATTATATGCAATCATCGCCACCCCCGTTTCCAAAACTTTCCCAGCTCCCAAACAGAAACTGTGCCCATTAAGCAATAATGCCCTATCCCCTCCTCTCCTAGCTCCTGGTAACCTATAATCTATATTCTGTGTATGAATTTGCTTATTCTATATATTTCATGTAAGTGGAATCCTATAATATTTGTCTATAATATTTGGTTTATTTCACTTAACATGCTTTTAAGGCTCGTCCCAAGTAGTAGAACATATTCATTCCTATTTATGGTGAAATAATATTCCATTGTATGCATACACCACATTTTGTTTCTCCATTCATCTGTTGATAGACCCGTGGGTTGCTTCCATCTTTTTGGCTATTGTGAATGACACTGCTATGGACATGAGTGTAGAAGTATCTGTTGAGTCCCTGCTTTGAGTTCTTTCAGGTATATACCTAGGAGTTGAGTTGCTATATCTTTTTTTTTTTTTTTTTTCTTAAAGAGAAAAAGAGTTGGGTGGCAGAGGGTTGGGGTGGGGAGGAAATCTTAAGCAGGCTCCACGCCCAGCTTGGAGCCCAATGTAGGGCTCGATCTCACAACCCTATGATCATGACTTCAACCAAAATCAAGAGATGGACACTTAACCAGCTGAGCCACTCAGGCATCTGAGTTGCTGGATCTTTGCATAATTCTGTTTAACTTTTTGAGAAACTGAGAAGTCTTTAATAAACAACACACATATTATGTATATTGTGCCAATGCAAATATGGATAATTTGGCTTTTTTTTTTTTTTTCATTAAGCTCTGTGCCCAAAGTGTGGCTCGAGCTCATGACCCCAAGATCAAGACTTGCATGTTTCACTGACTGAGCCACCAGGTACCCCGATAATTTGGCTTTTAAAAGATATTTTTGCTACATCCATGTAATTTTTAAAAATGTTCCCTGTGTTGTTTCAGTATTAATAGTGCAGCCGGAAAGTGCTAGACTATGCATTGACAGGCAATTGTCACCTGTGCCAGTTTAGTTTACCAGTTCCCAGAGAGCTACGATACAGAAAAATTAGTGCGTTACAGGTTTTAAAACTTTCAGACACAATTTCATCCTTCTCTGATTATTTAGATGATACTTTTTTAAAAAAATATTTTTTTTATTTATTTGACACAGGGAGAGAGAGATCACAAGTAGGCAGAGATGCAGGCAGAGAGAGAGGGGGAAGCAGGCTCCCCACTGAGCAGAGAGCCTGATGTGGGGCTCGATCCCAGGACCCGGAGATCATGACCTGAGCTGAAGGCAGAGGCTTAACCCACTGAGCCACCCAGGCACCCCTCAGATGATACTTTTAAATCTTTTGGATCATGATGATCATTATAACATGGAAGAACCATTTTAACAGAACTTTCTAGTTGATGAAACCCCAGATAAGACAACTTCTATGGATGTACTGGAGAAGAGGAAAACAAATAGAATAAATGCCATTTCCATAATAGTATGTAACTGAACATTTAACGCCTTAGCAGAATGGAGCACAGTGATTTCTGGTTTTAACTTTTTAGTTAACCTTGATATTTTTCAAAAGTTAGGTCTTGTGAAAAAAACATGAGACTTTTTTTTTTTTTTTTTTTTTTTTTT